>NC_037668.1:203554917-204234096 GCF_003255815.1 Theropithecus gelada | reverse complement strand
GGCGCCCTGCTGCGGGCTGCGCTGGGGGGGGGCGGCGGGCCGCGGCGCGGGCCCGGGGCCCGGCGCGTGCGGCTGGGAGGCACTGTGGGGGTCGGGCGCGCGGGCGGCGGCCGGGGCCATGGCAGAGGGCGGCGGGGGCGCGCGGAGGAGGGCGCCGGCGCTGCTCGAGGCTGCCCGCGCGCGTTACGAGAGCCTGCACATCTCGGACGACGTGTTTGGCGAGTCCGGCCCGGACAGCGGCGGGAACCCCTTCTACAGCACCTCGGCCGCCTCGCGCTCCTCCTCGGCCGCCTCCTCGGACGAGGAGCGGGAGCCCCCTGGACCCGCAGGGGCCGCCCCACCGCCTCCCCGCGCCCCGGACGCGCAGGAGCCGGAGGAGGACGAGGCCGGCGCGGGCTGGAGCGCCGCGCTGCGGGACCGTCCGCCCCCGCGCTTCGAGGACACCGGCGGTAAGGGGCGGCCCGCGGGTGGGTGTCGGGGGCGGTGCTGGAACCCGGCGCAGGGGAGGCGTGGGTGCTGGGGCGGGGGAGTCCAGACGCTCCGTGGGCTGGCTTGTGGGTGTCTCTCCGGAAACAAATGAGTCTGCAGGAGTGGGGATCGGTCTGACTGCGCCTGGGGGCTCCGAACCCTTGGGTGGAGAGGGTGAGGCGGAGACCGTGGTCAGCCCTTTTCCAGTGACAAGGTCGTCGGGTACCTTTTCCTTCACTTCCTGGGAGCACCCCAGCCCCTGCACGGGAAGCCTGTCACACCTGTGGGTCGGACTTTAGGGGTGGATTGAAGTTAGGCTTTCCTAGTTGAGGGGGTTTTTCTGAAAGCCCGGCGTGGCTGGTGGAGGCAGGTGGAGTCGTTTTTTCACTAACAGCCCAAGAGCTAGCCTTACGGCAGGTGACGGGGGCGAGGCAGGTTGCAGATGGCCCAGTGAGAGTTGAGGGAGAGGCCACCCGCGGTGTAGTTTTCTCCTTAATCGGAGAAACTTTCCCTGTCCGCGCTATTCCAGATCTCTTGTTAAGAATGGGGAGGAGTGAAGGAACCGATTGGGCAGCGTTAAGGTGTTTGCTTTTCCGCCAGTAGGTACTTTCAGGTGTGTCCTGCTTACCACTGTGGTCACAGACAAGCCCCGAATACCTGGAGAAGGTGGCTGGGGTGCTGGAAGCTGCTGCGGCTGCCCCACTCCTCTTCACTGCCTGTTTTTGTGGGAGTTGGCTGTTGAAATATCACCACTTCCTCTGCAGAAGCTCCGCAGCCTCTGCCTTCTTTGAAAGCTGCAGACCAGCCGCCCTCTCATGCTGGTGTTTCTTGTTCCACGGCCTTCTGTAGCAGGCCCGTGCTCCTACATGCTGTGTTCTTCCGTAGAAGTGCGCGCAACCGGTGTTGATGAGGGCCAGGGAGTGGCCGCGGTGGGCATGATGCGGCTTTTCCTGTGGCCTTCTCTCATTATTGTCCAACCGGTCAGGAACACGGCACGGCACATGGGAAGGCAGGCCGAAGGGACCTCCAGCTGGTGCCTGGACTTGGATCTGGACATCATGCTGCAGCCTGCTGGGAGGCCGATAGGGTTAGCTGGACTCTCTCAGTAGGGAGTGGTCTGCAGACCTCTGGCAGGCTGCGGTGTGGATGCGTGGAGCTAAAGCTGGGCTTGCAAAGTCACAATTAGCTGTGCATTGCTTTGGGGGTGGGTACATTTTAAAGCATATGCATTTGGGCTGTAGTTAAGAGCTTGGGAATTTTCAAAATCATTGACTCTGTATAGTCCTTTTATACTGTCCTATATTTTCCAGGATGTCATTAAGGCCTCCTGGCCCTAGACAGCTGTTTTCGGTATTGGCTCTTTAAGAATTGTACCAGTCCACAGACCTGGTTTGGCAGACTTTATGCCGTGAGCATCTGTGATCTAATTTCGATCCTGGAAACATTTGAGATACAGATCCACCTGGGACTGCACAGCAAGTCTCTCCGTGTCTCAGGGCAAAATAGAGAACTTGTACTAGGTCAAGCCTAGTTATGAGTTAGAATCCTGAATGTGCTGATTTGAGAAGGGTGGGCACACTGAAATAAATTTTAAATCCATTTTATATTTCTTAGTAACCTTGAAATGGGAGAAATTCTGCAGCAGAGCCATTTAATCCAGCCACCGCAGCACTTACGGTCATGAAGAGCAGGATCGTGTGTCATTTAGCATTAGGTTCAAACTCTGCTTCCTGCAGATGCCCACTGAGTTCACACCTGTACCAAAGAATCAGTCAGGCCCTTTAACCAAAGACATTAGTGGTTATTGCCGGTATTTTTACCCAGTTTTGTTTTCCTGCCCTGTGTAGGAGCTTGCCTTTTAAGTCCACATCTGATTTAGAATTTCCTCTTTGCAGATTTCACCCTGAGGGAAATTTGGAGTGGTGAGGAATGGAGGGATGAGGTTGATGGCCCGTTAAAACTTGAATTTGGATTTCCCCAAAACAATGGAATATGATTTATGGGGGCTGAAAATAGATGCAGAAGCGTGGGTTTGGTCAGAGAAAATCCTTGCGCCTACCAGTGTGGAGGGAGATGGATGTGTTTATTAAGAGGCTGAGAGCTGCACCCCAGCCACTCTGAGAGCAAAGAGGATCAGCCTGCTGGGGTTTGCCAGAGCACAGTATCTAAAACGCTCCGACAAGGGTGCGCTCCTCACTTGCAAAGAATGCAGCCTGGATCTCTCTTCCATCTTTGTTCCCCCGTTTATTAACAAATCTCACTGGATGGGTAGAGTGGGGTGGGGAGGAAAGCAAGCAGGTGGCATTTCTATCTCTAATCAGGCTTTATAATGGAAAATTTTTAATCCAAATTGCTCTTGCTGCTGGAATCAGATGAGGAGAAAACAAAATTCGAGATCTGATAGAGGCTTCCTGCCTTGCTCCTACTGTAAAAACAGGTATATGTGTATGTACATAAATGTGTATTTTATGGAAATGTGCAGGTATGTAAATGTGTGCATGTAACTGGGTATTGTATGCAAATGTGTATTGCTTGTGCTAGGTTTTTGGGTTTTTTTTAAATCAGAAGGATGACCTAGAAACCTTTGCAGAGTGGCTGTGCATGAGGGAGGTAGACACTGGGGACCATTATGAGTTGTAGTGGGAGCTGCCACATCCCCCCACACCCACCATAAGGGGAGTGCACAGGGTAGGAGATACTTGGTGCGCAGCTGAGAAGAGGAGGGGAAGGAAGGGAGCAGTGCTAGTTCCTGCGCCAGCCCTAAAAGCACCATTTCTGTAGTTCAGGTTGGAAATCCTAGCCATTCTTCAGGCTGTTCTTGTCTTCCCAGCCCTTTCCTTCTATTTTTCAGTGTATTTAGCTTCCTGGATCAGCCTCTCCAGAAGTGCAGCCAGTAGTTATGGGTGGAGAGGGCCCTTACTCACTCCTCTTGTCTCCTCTCTCACCTCACTTAGGTTTTGGTTGTGCATTGAGGTGTGGATCCTCTCGGGATGACTTAAATGCACACGCTGTGCTTGCCAGGCTAGCTGCTGGGCTCTTAACCTCTGTGGAGATGCATGATCTGCCTGGGAGCTGAAATGCCTACTGGGAGTGCAGAGCCTAGGACCTTCTCTTAACCAGACTTGCAGCATATATCCCCCCAAAATAGCCCCCTCAAGCTGTCAGCCTGCCTGCCCACTGTGCAAATAACCAACACAGCATGTGAGCTCACTCTTTGGAAACAGAATGAAATTCAGGCCCGGCTGCTTTTTGAGCCTCTGCCCTTTTGGTTTCTTATTCTGAGCAGTCTTGTGATTCGTTTCTCGGAGGAGGCAGAGGAACAGACAAGATTTCACAGATGCTCCAGGGCTTCCGTCTGGTTTGTCAGTCCTTTGTCCTGGCTGGCCGGGATCTGAGCTGCTCGCTCTTTCTGTTAGACGTTGGACTTCATAGAAGGGGGGTGGGGGAGAGAGGGAGAGAGAGAGAAAGAGAGAGAGAGTGTGTGTGTGTGTGTGTGTGTGTGTGTGTATTCTCCCCCCATTTACCATATCAGCAACCCTCTAATCATTCAGTGGGGAGGTATGACCTTGAGCAGCTGGAGAGAAACACAAGGCATTGGAAATTAACATTGTTGAATGTTTTATCTTTACAGTTTGTTGTTGGTTTAGAGCCTTTTTAACAAACAAGAAAAGAAAAATCTTTCTCTCAAAACCAGAAATAAACAGAGACCCTTGGCTCCAAAGGGGTTTGTGAACTCAGAGACCTGGAACCCTTTCTATGGGGTTAAGTGTTAAGAAGCTGCTCCTACCTTTAGCGCTGTACAGGATCCTGTGGCTCCAGGAGGAACTTTGAATCTTGGTGAGCTGCAAGATAATCTTAGGCAAAGCTACATAGTAATCAAGTGCAAGACTGGGTGTCATCTTGCAGTAGCTGCACAGAATTCAGAGAAGGGAGCTTCCTGGGAGAGCTGTTTTGCTCTTTTCCCAGGAGCCTGTTCAGGTAGGGGGTGAAACTGGAGCTGCTACTGCTAACCCTCAGTTCTCATTTGTCACTTGTGTTTTCATGCATTATTACCAAACTGTCTTCACAAGGACTCTGTGGCCGAGAAGTTGCCACTGCCATGTGACTGGGAAAAGAGGTTGCTGCCTCCACTTTCCTGGGGGTGATGAGATTACTGGGTTAAGTGATCACCATCTAACTAGTCAGACTCAATAATTCAGGAAATGTAGTGCCTTTTATTTCTTTCACTAGAACTTTTTTCAGCGAAAAATATTTTAATAGTTATATATGAATTGCTTTTAGTTTTGGGGGGAAGGGGATACAGTTCTGTGCGTTTTAACTCATGATGTGTGTAATCCATACCACAGCCAGGTTACAGAAGAGTAGAAACTTGCCAGGGTGTTGGTGGTAGAGTGGTTGGCGTAGCTGCCTTCCAGAAGAGGAGAATCGAGATTCTTCTCTAGCTCCCTGTTTAATCCTTGCTGCCCTGAGTTGTCCTAGTGAGTACTCAGAGCTGTTTTTCAGGAGGTGGGGCTTTGAATACTGCAGTAGCAGCTCCAGTTTCACCCCCTACATGAACGGACTCCTGGGAAAAGAGCAAAACAGCTCTCCCAGGAAGCTCCCTTCTCTGAATTCTGCGCAGCTACTGCAAGATGACACCCAGTCTTGCACTTGATTACTATGTAGCTTTGCCTAAGATTATCTTGCAGCTCACCAAGATTCAAAGGTCCTCCTGGAGCCACAGGATCCTGTACAGCGCTAAAGGTAGGAGCAGCTTCTTATACTTAACCCCATAGAAAGGGTTCCAGGTCTCTGAGTTCACAAACCCTTTGAATACTCTGGAACAGGTGGTGAGGTCTAACCCAGTTTTAGACTCTAAAACTCACTTTTTAGACTTCTTTTTAGAGGCACGGTCTCACTATGTTGCCCAGGCTGGACTCAGACTCCTGGGTCCAAGTGATCCTCCCGCTTCAGCTTCCTGATTAGCTGGGACTGAAGGTGCATACCTTGTTACACCTTTGTTTTTGAGGACTGTGATTGTACATTATTTTCTTATTAACAAGTTACATATATTCATTTTAGAAAATGAATAAGAAAAAGGATAAAAATTGTATTACTCCATTTTCATGCTGCTGCTGAAGACATACCCAAGATTGGGTAATTTACAAAAGAAAGAGGTTCATTGGACTTATTCCACATGGCTGGGGAGGCCTCACAATCATGGTGGAAGGTAAGAAGGAGCAAGTCACATCTTACATGGATGGCAGCAGGCAAAGAGAGAATTTACCAGCAGGAGAAATGCCAGATGCTTGTAAAACCATCAGATCTCGTGAGCATTCACTCACTATCATGAGAACAGTATGGGGGGAACTGCCCCCATGATTCAATTATCTCCACCTGGCCCTGCCCTTGACATGTGGGTTTTATTACAATTCAAGGTGAGATTTGGGTGGGGACAGAGAGCCAAACCACATCAAAAATTGTAAAAATCAAATTATCTTCCTTTTCCCGGAGATAATCACAGTTGACATACTGAATATGTGCTTCATATATCTTACATGTTGTTGAGGGACCTGATTTTTAATTGTAATTAATATATTGTGAACATTTCTCATTTAAATTTGAGAACGATATTTTCATTGACTCTGTAATACTCTAGGGTTCGCTTTTGTTAGGATTGAGCTTATTACCCTACTTCTCTCTCCTCTTTTTTTGCTGTTAAATTAGTGCTGGGGTGAACATTGTTGAGACTTAAGTTTGTTTTTTTGTTTGTTTGTTTTTGAGATGGAGTTTTGCTCGTTTTGCCCAGGCTGGAATGCAATGGCATGATCTTGGTGCACTGCAACCTTTGCCTCCTGGATTCAAGTGATTCTCCTGCCTCAGCCTCCCGAGTAGCTGGGATTACAGGCACACACCACCACGCCCGCCTAATTTTTGTATTTTTAGTAGGGATGGGGTTTCACCATGTTGGCCAGGCTGGTCTCGAACTCCGGACCTCAGGTGATCCACCTACCTTGGCCTCCCAAAGTGCTGGGATTACTGGTGTGATCAACCATGCCTAGCCTGATGCTTAAGCTTATATACCCATCCTCAATTTACTCCTTAGCATCAAATGATAAAGCAATATTGAGGTAAGGATTTTGCACATTTTAAAGGCTTTTGATATCTTTTGTGAAAGAGTCTTCCAGAAATGTACCTTTTTATGCCCCTGCCAGCAGTACCCCAGAGAGTCCATTAGAACATCCTGTTTATAAGGCAGCAAACCAATATGTGATGCCCACCGGTAAGATGGCTCTTAGAGGAGTATTTTGTTTTATTTTAATTTGTATTTACTTTTCACTTTTTATTTTAGACTCAGGGGATACATGTCCAGGTTTGTTATAAAGGTATATTGCGTGATGCTGAGGTTTGGAGACTGATTGAGCCTGTCACCCCTGTGGTGAGCAGAGTACCTACTGGGTAGTTTTTCACACCTTGCTCCCCTCCCTCTCTCCTTTAGGAGTCCCCAGTATCTATTTTTGCCATCTTTATGTCCATGTGTACCCAATGTTTAACTCCCATTTCTAAGTGACAACATGCAGTGTTTGGTTTTCTATTCCTGCATTAGTTCACTGAGGATAATGGCCTCCAGCTGCACCCGTGTCACTGCAGAGGACATGATTTCCTTCCTTTTTATAACTGCGTGGTATTCCATGGTGTATGTGCACCATATTTATCCAGTCCACCATCAGTGGTCACCTGGGTTGATTCTACGTCTTTGCTATTGTCAATAGCACTGTAATGAACATACGGGTGCATGTGTCTCTTTGGTAGAACAATTTATTTTCCTTTGAGTATATACCCAGTAATGGGATGGCTGGGTCAAATTGTTCAACTATCAGTTCTTTGAGAAATCTCCAGAGTTGCACTAATTTGCATTCCCACCAACAGTGGAATGATTAAGTGTTCTAGGGAATTACTTTATATAATGAAGCTTGTGTGTGTCATAGCACACATAGATTGCATGAGACATTCGTGCACAGCACAGTGCATTTTTACATGGGTATACCTATGTCACTACCACCCAGATCAAGGTAAAGAGTGTTCCTAGTTCCAGATGTGGTAGCTCATGCCTAGCCTGTAATCTCAACCAGCTGGGAGCTGACGTGGGAGAATGGTTTGAGACCAAGAGTTTGAGACCAGCTTGGGAAACACAGAGAGAGCTCGCCTTCCCTAAAAAATATTCTGAAACATTAGCCAAGCATGGTGATGCATGCCTGTAGTCCCAGCTACTCTAAAGGCTGAGATGGGTGAGGCTGCAGCGAGCTGTGTTTGTACCACTGCACTCCAGACTGTGGTACAAGCTGACAGAGAGAGACCCCATCTCAAAAAAAAAAAAAAAAAAAAAAAAAAAGAGAGAAAAGAAACATTCTTAGCATCCTGAAGATTCCTACCTACCCCTTCCCCATGAGTACCTCCCTGTCCCCAGAGGTAGCCATGATTTCATCACCATTACTTAATTTTGCCCATTACGTTGTTTTATCTATAAGATTCATCCATATCACATAGAGCAGTACTATCTTTATATTGCTGTGTGGTATGCCACTGTACAAATATACTAGAGTTTATTTACCTGGTGTCCTATCAGTAGACTTTTGGTTTGTTTCCAAACCTGAAAGCTGCTACAAATGTTCTTGTACCTGTTTTCTTGATGTTTGTATACATCACTTCCTTGGACATATATACCTAGGAGTGGGATTGCTAGGCCCTGTATATTTACCCTTAGTACAAGATCTTTCAACTTGGGCCAGATAATTCTTTGTTGGTGGGGGGCTGTCCTGACCATTGCAGGATGTTTAGCGGCATCCCAGGCCTCTACCCACTGAATGTTATTAGCACCCCTCCTCACCAGTTGTAGCAAACAGACATGTCTCCAGACATTGCCAAATGTCCCCTGGGGGGGCAAAAGCACCAGGTATTGAGAACCGCTGCTTTAGGAAGTGCTGCCAAGCAGTTTTCCAATTTACACTCCCACCAGCAATGGATGAGATGTGCCTCATATTAATTCAGCCAGCACATTGAGCCCTGCTGGGATAAAACGATAAGTTAGACATGTCCCCTGGGGTCCAATAGGAGAGACAGAGTGAAGGAAAAGAGATAAGCGTCTCTGGTGAATGCTGTGATCAGGGTAAACATGGATTTCTGCCGGATTCCAGAGGTGCCTTTCTTCCTCCAGCTGGGCTGGAGAAGAGGCGGCGTTTCTGGAGGAGGTGGCCCCTGAGCTGCACCTTGAAGAACAAATAACTAGTCAGGTGAAGAGGAAGGAAAAGTATCTCAAACAAGAGAGCCATTTGAGCAAAGGGGAGAGAAGGTGTGCATTTTGCTCATGGGCAGTTGCACTGGCCCCTAAACCGAGCTTCCTTACTTGAGACTTTCGTCGTGAAAATATCTTAACATTTAACACCTGTGATTGTTACTATTGCAAGTAACTGTAGCTAGAATCCAAACTCCAGGTTCAGGCATGGATGTAGATTTACTTAGCAAACCTGGATCCCACAGGGAGGGGGATTTGCCAAGCATGTTGAGAAATGAGTACTTAGGGCAGAATCCATGGAGAAGCGCTGGGGTCCTTCCTTTAAGGAAGGAGGAGGGAAAATGACAGCGGAAGGGAATGGGATAAAACCTTTATTGGTGACAGGAACTACAACATGATCTTGGGGGTGGGAGAATACTGGAATACCTAAAATATCAGACTGTGGAGAAGGAATGCTTGCCTATCCTCCCACAGGGTAGAAAGAGCTTTCCTTCCCCTCATTTGTGAGTTGCAGGAAAAATTATTACAAAAGAATGAAAAACTGGCCACATTTAGGTATATATTTAAGAAGTTACTTTCATGAAAAAGTTTAGAACTACAGATCCTTCCACTTCTTATATCATTGCCATTGCTGCCAACTTTAGCCAAGACAGTATCACCCCTTGGCCAGGCTGGTGAGGCTTTCATCCACTTGGATTCTCAGCCTCCACCTTTGTTGATCGTCCCTGCCCCAGTTTCACTTTCCCCAGGCTGTGCTGGAAAAGTGATGTTTACAAACATGAGTTAATATACTCACTTCTCTGCTTAAACTCCTCCAGTAACTTCCCATCCAAACTGAAGGGAAATCCAGATTCCTTAGCGTGGCCTCCGGGTCTGTAGGTCCACCCTGGTCTTCCTCTCCATTGTCACCTTGTGGCACGTGTCCTACCATTGTCACCTTGTGGCACGTGTCCTACCATTGTCACCTTGTGGCACGCGTCCTACCATTGTCACCTTGTGGCACGTGTCTACCATTATCTCTGGCCACATGATCTTCTGTCTGCCGGGCCCTTACGTGGAATGGTCTTCCTGACTCTCAAACGGCAGCCCTTGCCTGCTGGCTTGGTCTTGGTTCCAATGTCACTGTCTCTACCCGTCTAAAATCACCACCTTCCCTCTGGTCTCTCCCAGCACTCATTGTCACCGGCATAAGCTAATTTATTTATCACATGGGTGGAGACCTTGGACATTCTGGTCACAGTATTTGGTAAAAATGTGGCAGATGCTCAGTTATTTTTGAATGATTGAATGAACAAAGGAATAGATGGACGCAGAAGTAGATTTTTAAATGGGTACGGGATTCGGTGCCAGTAAAAAATGTTCACAAGCTGAGCATTTCCAACATCCAAAATAGTGGAACAGTTGATCAGGCAGCTCCATGAAGGAGTGAGTTTCTTACCCTGGAGGCACCAATGCCACCAAATACAAGGATTTCTATCCTGGATGGAAGACCAAACTTGATGGCTACTGAGTAATTTAATACAATCTTGGGCTTCTACAACCTGCTCACTTCCTAGTGGCCCAGGGACACCCAAGATAGGCAGGAATCTATTAGGAATTTACAGGGAAGCCAGCTGCTTGCACCCCTTTATTCATTTAGCAAATGCTTGTATATCACTTATTATATGCCAGATGCTTTTCTAAGCACTTTCTAACTTATGTAATCCTCACAACCATCCTGTCAAGTGAATACTGTCGTTATCCCTATTTTGAAAATGAGGAAGTGAAGCTACAGAGTGCTCAAGAGTAAACTGGTCCCTTTGATTAGGGGCTAGGAAGAATCATATTAGAGCAATGAGTGTGGAACATGGTATATGTGGGTCAGATCAACTAATTTATAACAAGTCCCTTGCAAAGGGCTCTGAACCAAAGATGATCACTGCATAGCAAACCTGTCTTCCCCCATTGTCTCGTATCCTGGGCAGTGGCTGCACCTCTTGCGGTGAGATGGGACTGCTGCCTGGTTTCTGAACAGTGCAGTGTAAGCAGAAGTTCTCACCGAGGTCTGTCATCTGCCTGCCCATGGGAGAAGAGAGACCCCCACGGGCAGATAACAGGCCTCAGTGGGAAGTGGTCACTGCACTCATCTCTGCCAGGCAGCAGACAGGAAGCCAGTAGATAAATTCAATTTTGATGTTTCAAAGCCTCCAGCAAGCTTCCGTGGCAAAAGCAACTGCAAGTAACCAGAGGGGGAAGGAGAGACCTATTTTCTCAAGTTTGACAAACAGGGTTACAAAGAGAATATAGAGGAACAGGATACAGGGAGATTTTCTGGGAGGAAAGACTGTCAACAAGTGAAATCACCCGGAGAGTGGTTAGTGGGCATCTTTCTTATTTGAGCACTTTTTTTTTTTTTTGGAGACAGGGTCTCGTTCTGTCACCCAGGCTGGAATGTACTGGTGTGATCATAGCTCACTGCAGCCTTGAACTCCAGAGCTCAAGCAGCCCTCCCACCTCTGTCTAAGACTGCAGTCTCAGCGGAGACTACAGATGGGTGCCACCATGCCCACCTAATTTTTTTCATTTTTTGTAAGGACAGGGTCTCACTGTGTTGCCTAAGCTGGTCTAAAACTCCTGGCTCAAGCCATCCTTCCACCTCTGCCTCCCAAAGTGCTAGGATTGCTTGCATGAGCACCTGGCTTATTTGAGCACTTTATGCGTTTGGGGAAGGTGACATCTTCCACCAGTGCCATCTTAAATAAGTGTTCCCAGGAATTCCACTGCTGAGTTTGTGGGGGTGGGTCACGTGAAGATGTTAGGTTCTGTGAGGAGACATTCACTTCAGAACACACATGGAAAGCAGTCTCCATCTCTTTCCTTATCTGATGTAATGACCCTTGCTTTCTTCAGGTCCCAGCATCGAAGGTAAATACAAATGTCCTATTTGGTTTGCTCTGTAGTGCTGGTATTTCAGCTGAATTGCCTGTGTGTTTTCCTTGGCTGCATTTTCTTAGGCGAGCTGGGGTGTTGGAACACAGCCTGTGGCATCTTAAGGGGATGTGCATTCAGAATGCCAGTGGAGACCTGGAACAGAACCTCACTGGAAATTGAGACAACAGTTGTTTTTCTTTAAGATCGAAAGAGGTAAATTATAGGTAAATAATAGCAAAGGTAAACTCACACCTTGTATTATAAATGCATAGACTCAGTCTCCTTCAGAAGTATAGCAGAGAAGAAATACAAACATTTTGAAAAAGATTATGTAAGTTTAGGAAGAAGGCAAATTACATTGGGGAAATTGGAATAGTTGAAAGAGTGCAGCCCCCGTTTCTGAAGGTGGTGTGTGGGATGCTTTGGTGGGAAGGAGGGAAGATCTGCAGCTGTCTTTGGTTCTGCCTCTCAGAAGGCATTGTGATGTGCACAGAGCTTTGGAGACACACAGACACTGGCCCCAGCTCTGCCTCTAGATTGTCGTCTCCCAGAGGGGTGACTCCAGGCACCGATGGGATTATATAGGGTCCTACACAGGACACTCAGCCAAGTATCCTTTGCGTGTTTCTTTTGGGCTCCTAAGAGTGATCCAATGTTTGTGATCCCAAAGGACTAACCTAAGTCACATGCACCTTGGGGTGTGCCAACGTTCCTTCACCCCATCAGTTGATTAGCTGCACAGGTAGAAATTTTAACATGAAACTAAAGTAGAACAGCCCTGAAAAGAAAAGTTTTTCAGTGTAGGCTTCATATCATCTTTCAAATACATTTCATACATTTGGCAGATTATTTATAGAGTGCCTACTCTGCACCAAGGCACTATGTTAAAAACTGGGGATTGATAAGAGGAAGAGGTTCTAGCCCTCAAACAGCATAACTCCTGGTGGTGAAGACAAACACCTGATCCACAAATAATTGTGATGCAGTGTACGAGTTGCTGACATGAGCAGGTTGTCCTAGGTCCTAAGGGAGCACCTGGGAGGAGACAGTGTGAAGGCATCTTTAGAGCCACAGAATACATGATGGATGCAGATGGTACCAAGGGAAACGAAAAGATGACATGAAGTTTCATGCAGTATATGTTTTTTTAGTGATTTAAAAAATCTCTACTGCATTTGCTTTTTTAGACCTGCTCTCAATCATAATCTTGTCTGTTTTTACACATCCTCCCTCTCTTCCCCTCCCCGCCCTTTTTTGAGATGGGGGTCTGTGCTCTGTTGCCCAGGCTGGAATACAATGGCGTGATCACAGCTCACTGCAGCCGCTACTTCCCAGGCCCAAGCAATCCTCCTACCTCAGCCTCCTGAGTAGCTGGGACTACAGGCGTGTGCCACCATACCTAATTTTTTGCTCGAAATTCTGCTCCTTAACAGCTCCAGAATATCTCCCTCTGAGACAGAATAGGGAGGTTGGCAAGCCAGGAGTCTGGGTCCAGATGGGAGTGTGGATGGCTGTGCCTGAGTTCTGACCTGCCACCAGTAGTCTGATTCATATTTCCATTAGGGAGTGCAACTAAAGGTAATATGTACCACAAAGTACAGTAAGTCCTCACTTAACATCATCAGTAGGTTCTTCTGCAACTTTAAGCAAAGCAATGTACAGCAGGCCCTTGAATAATGTCTTTTTGTTATAATTATGAGAAAAAAATACTGGTTTTCTTACATTATTTTGCTTGAAGTCACAATTTCCAAGAACCTGTTAATGCCTTACTGTATGTTACCCTGAAACTTGGACTGGGAAGGCAGGTGGTGGTTGTGCAGTTCAAAACAAAAGGAGGGCTTTTTATTAGTAGTTGTAATATTGCATGCGATCTGTTAAAAATTATGCATGAGAAAATATATACAGTTGATTCTTGAGCAATACAGGTTTGCACTGTGTGGGTCTACTTATACACAGATTTTCTTCCACCTCGGCCACCCCTGAGACAGCAAGACTTGCTCTCAGTCACAATCTTGTCTGTTTTTGCACATCTTCCCTCTCTTCCCCTCCCCGCCCTTTTTTGAGATGGGGGTCTGTGCTCTGTTGCCCAGGCTGGAATACAGTGGCGTGATCACGGCTCACTGCAGCCTCTACTTCCCAGGCCCAAGCAATCCTCCTACCTCAGCTTCCTCTTGTGTCCTCCTCCTCTTGTGTCCTCCTCCTCCTCGGCCCGCTTGATGAAGATGATGAGGATAAAGACTTTAGGATGACCCATTTCCCCTTAATGAATAGTAAATACATTTTTTCTGCCTTATGATTTTCTTGATAGCATTCAACAGTAGGCTATTAGTAGTTGAGTTTTGGGGAAGTTAGAAATTATACATAGATTTTCAACTGTGCTAGGGGTCAACCCCTCAACCCCTGCATTGTTCAAGGGCCAACTGTAATTTTATTGATAAGCATTAATATAATATTATACATGGCTCTTGACTGGAGTCCTTTTTCTGACCCTTTTCCCTTTTTTGTTTGGAATTTCCCTCCATTCTCCTCTATCTCTGTCTACACAACCCATGTAGAAAACTTGGTTCTCATACATGACACATTTTTGCATACATGTGCGTGTGTAGGGTTTTCCTTTTAGGGGGAGTTCATTGTTTAACAAATACAGGTTCGTTTTATATACCTTTTGTCAAGCTCTTCTCATGAATAACTTCTATTTCTATTTTACTTCATTTTTAAAAACTCATTAAATGCCTTTTTAGCATTTATTGCTGTTATTGCTATGATTCTATAGTTTTTTCCGTATTTAATTTGTTGATGAAGTGAATTTTATTGATTTTCTGGTACTGAGGTACCCTTATGTTCCTGGGATAAACCCAGGTTGGTCTCAGTATGTAGATCTCTTTGATATACAGCTGAATTCTGTTATTTGCTAATATTAGTTCAGAGTTTCTGTAACAAATCAATCATAAGCCACATTTGTTAATAATTTCTCATCTCTCAAGTTTGGGAATTAAAATTATGCTTGGTTTCATAAATTGGTTTATTCTTTCTTAATTGCCTTTTGCCATTTAATAATAGAATTACGGGTTAGATAAAACTCAGCCATGAACCTGTCTGGTCATAGTACCCTTTTCTGATTTTTTCCACTTATTGAATCCGTTTGATGCTTTATATTGTCTTAGGAAATCATCTGTTTCTTCTAAGGCTTTCAAATTTGTTGACATGAAGTTCCATGCAGTATATATTTTTAATGGTTTAAAAAATATCTACTTTATTTGCTTTTTTATACCTGCTCTCAGTCGTAATCTTGTCTGTTTTTGCACCTCCTCCCTCTCTTCCCCTCCCCGCCCTTTTTTGAGATGGGGGTCTGTGCTCTGTTGCCCAGGCTGGAGTGCGATGGCATGATCACGGCTCACTGCAGCCTCTACTTCCCAGGCCCAAGCAATCCTCCCACCTTAGCCTCCTGAGTAGCTGGGACTACAGGCATGTGCCACCATACCTGACTAGTTTTTTTTTCCCTTATTTTTTTGTAGAGACAGTCTTGCTATGTTGCCTAGGCTGGTCTTGAGCTCCTGGGCGCAAATAGTCTTCCCACTTCAGCCTCCCAAAGTGCTGGGATTACAGGTAGTGTGAGCCACTATATCTGGCCTCTCCCCCTTTTCCTTTACTCTTTCCCCTGCCTTTCCCCTCACCACCCCCACCACACTCACCTTTTCTTTATCTTATCCTTAATTGGGCATTTGAGGGGTTTTTCTGTTTTATTGGTCGCTTCAGAGAGCCAGCTTTGGGCTTATGTGTCCTTTTTTATTTTTTATTAGTTTGAACTTTTATCTTTTTTATAAAATCTTCCTTTTGAAGTAGAAGCTGTCCTTTTCTAATTGCTTAAGATTAGTGCAAAGTTCCTTTTTATTTGTAAAATACCTTCATTAATATTGAAGGCATTTGACACTAAAGTCTCCTCAGAGAAAATCTTCTGGAGCGTTCTATAAATTTTGATATGAAGTGTTCTCTTTTCCATTGCTTTCAAGATATCCTCCAGTTCCCCTTTTGATTTCTTCTTTGATCTAAGAATATGTTTCTTAATTTCTAAGTAGTTAAGATTTTTTGGTTACCTGATTATTTAATCCTAATTTTATTGGACTGTGATCAACGAAGTATCCTTTAAATTTTTAATTTTAAAGGTTTGCAAAGGTTTTCTTTGTTGCCAAATATGCAGTTAATCTTTAAAAATGTGGCATAGGCATAAGAAAAAATGTATATTCTTATTTGAGGGAAGTAAGGGTATCTGTTTATCTGTTTCTCTTCTTCATGTCTTTATTGTTTTCTCTTTGGGAAATATTCTCATTTGAGAAATAACTTTTTGTCATGTTTTTGAATTTTAAGAATTTTTAGTTGCTGTATTATTTGGTGCATACATACGTCTACCTTTTATATTTCTTCCAAAACCATGAGTTTAGTAATATCACTCTATCCATCAGTGCCTTTAAGCTCAAGTCCAACTTGTCTGCTGTTAATTTTGCCATCCCTGTCTTCTTCTTTGCATTTGCCTGGTATCTCCTTGTTTTGTGTATTATTTTCAACCCTATTTGTCCTTTTAGGTATGTCTCTTGAACAGCATAGATTTATATATATATTTTTAACACAACCTTATAGGCCCTTTAGTTGAATAAATCAGTCTGTACACATTTAAAGTAATAAGAAACAGGCTTGATTTTATTTCTTGCATCTTATTTTTATTGATTCAGCTTTTATTCTCATTTCCCCATTTTTGATGTTTTGATCAAGTTATCCTTTTTTTTTTTTACTTGATAATATGGAAGTTCTTCACTTTCCATTTTTTTAGTAACAGCTTTATTATAAAATAATTCAGCCATTTAGTGTGTACAATTCAGTAGCTTTTAGTATATTCACAGTTTGTGAAACTGTCACCACAATCAGTTTTAGAACATTTTCATCACCCCATAAAGAAACTTTAGCCATCTAAATTACCATCAGTCTCCTTTCTGTGTCTTTAGCTTTGCCTATTCTAGACATTTCATATCAGTGGAATCATATCATATGTGGATTTTTGTGACTGGCTTCTTTCAGTTAGTGTAATGTTTTCAAGCTTCATTCATGTTGTCACATGTCTCAGTATTTCATTCCTTTTTCTTGTTGAGTAATATTCCATTGAATATATATACCACATTGTATTTATTCATCACTTGAACATTTGGGTTGTTTTCATCTATTGGCTATTATGAATAATGGCAAAACCTTTATGTACAAGTTTTTGTGTGGACATAGTTTTCATTTTTCTTGGGCATATACCCGGGAGTGGAATTGCTGGGTCATATAATAACTCTGTGTTCAACATTTTGAGAAACTACCAGGCTGTTGTCCAAAGTGACTGCACCATTTTACAATCCCAGTGGCAGTGCATGAAGGTTCCAGCTTCCTCATATTCTTGCCGGCACTTGTTAGTGCCTGTTGTTTTGATTCCGGCCTTCCTCGTGGGTGTGAAGTGGAAGCTCATTGAGGTTTTGACTTGTGTTTCCTGAATGACTCATGATGTTGAGCATCTTCTCATATGCTAACTGCCCATTTGCATATCCCATTTGGAGAACTGTCTATCAAAGTCTTTTGCCCATTTTTAAATTGAGTCATTTATCTCATTTTTAAATTGAGTTCTTTATATGTTCTGAATATTCCTTATATAGTCTTATCATATCTATGACTTCCAAATATTTTCTTCCATTTAGTGGGTTGTCTTTTCACTTTCTTGATGATGTCCTTGGAAGCACAAAAGTTGTACATTTTGTGACATCCCATGTATCTGTTTTTCTTTGTTTGTGTGCGTTTTTGGTGTCCTAGCTAAGAAACCATTGACAAGTTTCAGATCACTAAGATGTAACCCTATGTTTTCTTCTAAGAGCTTTATCATTTTACACTTAACATTTACATCTTTGGTCTATTTTGAGTTTTTTTGGTATGTGATGTAAGGTTTCCATTTTTTCTTTTGCATGTGGATGTTCAGTTGCTTCAGCACCATTAATTGAAAAAACTGCTTTTCCCCCATTGAATTATTTTGACACCTGTGTCAAAAATCAATCGATTGTAATTTATTTTCCATTTTAATAACTGTCCCTTTCTTCTTGACTACTTCACAATAAAATGTGTGTTGCTCTAGAGTCATTTGAAAACAGTATGCTGTTTCCCCAGGTAAGACTACTGTCCCCTGAACAAGACCTTCTATGTCATGAGTTCTTACTTAACTTTTATCATACTCAGTCCCAGAGATTGACTGCTGTTCTTTTACATTACATGCATGCATACACACAAGATACATCAAATATACATTTTGTCCAAGTGAGTAAATGTTTGCTTAAGTCAAGACGAAGCCAATTATGGAAGGAATTTCTAGGATACAGGAGTACTGCCTGAACTTTTGTTTAAAAAATTTACACTGTATTAGATCCAAAATTATAAAGGTTGACAAGGTAGTATAGGTATAGTAACCTCTCATGCTGTCAGTGGCTTGATTGTACCTGTAGTCACTCTGCCACGTATTTGTGAAAATTAAGGGAAATTCAGTTGGGACTGGGGACTGGGCAAGGCAATTTGGGCTACAACTGTGAACACAGGGTGCTTCTGCCAGTGACGTCTCCACCATCCTCTCCAGCAGTAGCTCTCTGAGGTAAAGATTTACCTTCCTTTCATCTCCTAGACTTGAGGATTTGACCAGTCCACAGCATGATGCAGTTTCATGGACACAAACCCATGAACAAATCCTTGGTTCACTGCTTAAAGGTATTCTTTGAATATTTTTAGGAGTAAATTTCAGGTGTTGCCCCCACTATAATTTTTACTTGTCATATTTCTGCATGCAATTGTTTCCTCTCACAGTCGCTTGAGGAAAAACTAGGAATGTGGCAATGGAACAATACTTCTCTCTTTCAAGATAAAATCATTTTTGAACTTCTGTCTGCATCTCAGATTTTTTTTCTATGAACATTAGTTTTGGTGTCTTCCGTAAAGAGACAATAGATATCACGTAAGAAACACTTATGCTCTCATGACACATCAGTTTGGTTACCCAGAATTCCCTGGGCCAGCCAACCAGAAAGGGAGGGAGAAACATGGCTGATTTCCTCATTAATCCAGCAAGCAGGCTGTCAGACTCAAAGGCCTGGATGTGTTTGCACAACCAACCAAATGTCTGCTGTACAAGACACAGAAGGAGCACATTAATTCAAGGAAGAGTATTTTTTTTTTTTTTTCTGTAACATGGTTTCCAGGAGGAACTTAATAATCAGGATTCATAGCTTGGGCAGATCTCAGCAATTCTTCATCTTCTAACTACTGAAAATGATAATTTGTTCACGATAATCATTTTAACAGCCATTTTGAGTGTCGCTTTAGTCTCCATAAACTTAAAACTACAAGGAATTGTCTTAAGACATTGAGGTCTATTATTGAAAACAAACATTTCTCTGTAACTCTTTTCTTCAAGCTCTGAATATTGTTTTTTAGTCCCAGATTGAAAATGATGTATTTTGGGCTGGGGCATGGTGGTTCACGCCGGTAATCCCAGCACTTTGGGAGGCCAGGGCAGACGGATCACCTGAGGTCAGGGTTTCAAGACCAGCTTGACCAACGTGGCGAAACCCCGTCTCTACTAAAAATTCAAAAACTAGCTGGGTGTGGTGGTGCACGCCTGTAATTCCAGCTTTTTGGGAGGCTAAGGCAGGAAAATTGTTTTTGAATGTGGGAGGTAGAGGTTGCAGTGAGCCAAGATTGCACCATTGCACTCCAGCCTGGGCAACAAGAGTGAAACTCTGTCTCAAAAAAAGTGATATTGTCAAACTTGATTGTGAAATTTTTATCCCTGAATTTTTAAAGTGGTGTAGTTGAGTTTTTGCTTTTAATTCATCATCACCAGATGAACAATTCCCAAATAGGAATGTTTCTTGAAATAGTTATAGCCTGAATAAAATTAAATGACTATAAAATTATCCTAAGTACTTAAGGGCTATTTAGTATTATGAAAGCTAATATATGAAATAATTCTCCAAAGATTATAATTATGATACAATCTAAACTCTATTGTTTTGTCTTGTATTATTACTTAAATTTTATAACTGTCATTTCTAAAAGGATAAATATTCTTTCTAAAGTTAATCTGGGCAACATACTCATAATATTTCTGTTAACTGTCATTCTGTTTCTCAATTTATATACTTGAAGTCTTAATTTCTTAATATTTTTTGCCTATAAAATTAGCTTTACAGTCTTTAATTATTGCAACACTTCACTCTTGCAATAATAACTAAACATTTCTACTTTAACAGAATTTCAAACTGTAAAGCACCTTAGCATATTTTTAGTCAGAGTTGCATCTTAGAATTATCTGTAAAAATAAATACTGTGGCATTAATTTAAAAACTGAATTGCACGTCTTGTGCATATCACTGAAATGCGTTCTGCTTAGGCATGATGAGAATCTACACGATTAAATGACACTAATCACCCATCAAATCAAGGGTGTCAGAAACAACATTGAAATAGGCATCAACCATTCACCCCTGAGAAGGCCCAAGACCGTTCGGCTCGTTGGTCATCAGTTCTTTCTCCTCTTTTCTCACCGTAAGGTCTTGGTTCTGGTCCATATATTTTTAGAGACCATTTTTTTGCTGTTATCCTCAGCCATGGGGGCTGTTGGTATATACAGCTGGTGCTTGAACAACACAAGGCTTAGGGGAACTGACCTCCCACACAGTCAAAAATCTGTGTGTAATTTTATCTTCCCAAAATCTTAACTAATAACAGACTACTGTTGACAGGAAGTTTTACCAATAATATAAATGGTTAATTAACAAATATTTTGTATGTTATGTGTATTATATACTGTATTCTTAAAGTAAGCTAGAGAAAAAATGTTATGAAGAAAAATCATAAAGAGAAAATGTATTTACTGTTCTTTTAGTGGAAGTGGATCATCTACGCCTTCTTCAGGTTGAGAAGGCTGAGGAGAGAAGGCTGAGGAGAGAAGGCTGAGGGGAGAAGGATGAGGAGGGGTTGGTCTTGCTGTCTCAGGGGTGGCAGAGGAGGAAGGAAATCTGGGTATGAGTGGACCACATAGGTCAAACCCCTGTTGTTCAAGGGTTACTTGCACTCTGAATTTTTTTCTTCATATATCTTTTTTTTTGTTTGTTTGTTTGTTTGTTTTGAGACAGAGTCTCTTTCTCTGTTGCCTAGGCTGGAGTGCAGTGATGCAATCTCAACTCACTGCAAGCTCCACCTCCCAGGTTCATGCCATTCTCCTGCCTCAGCCGCCCAAATAGCTGGGACTACACGCGCCCGCCACCACACCTGGCTAATTTTTTTGTATTTTTAGTAGAGACAGGGTTTCACCTCTTCATATATCTTTTTTTTTAAAAAATCATGATAGCTGAGTGATACCTTGCCTCGGGAAGCCCTTCTTCTTTTTTTTTTTTTTTTTTGAGACAGAGTTTCGCTTTTGTTCCCCAGGCTGGAGTACAATGGTGCGATCTCAGCTCGCCACAACCTCCACCTCCCTGGTTCAAGCGATTCTCCTGCCTCAGCCTCCTGAGTAGCTGGGATTACAGACATGCACCACCACGCCCAATTTTGTATTTTTTGTATTTTTTGGTAGAGATGGGGTTTCTGCATGTTGGTCAGGCTGGTATCGAACTCCCCACCTCAGGTGATCTGCCCGCCTCGGCCTCCTAAAATGCTGGGATTACAGGCATGAGCCACCGTGCCCGGCATTTTTTTTTTTTTTTTTTTTTTTTGAGATACGGTCTTGCTCTGTCTCACTCAGGCTAGAGTACAGCAGCACAGTTGCAGCTCACTGCAGCCTCAGCCTCCTGTGCTCAAGAGATCCTCCCCTCCCACCTCAGCCTCCCAAGTATCTCAGACCACAGGCATCTGCCACCACACCTGGCTAATTTTTTAAATTATTTGTAGAGATGGGGTCTCCCTATGTCGCCCAAGCTGGTCTTGAGCTCCTAGGCTCCAGCAGTTCTTCTGTCTCAGCCCCTGAGTAGCTGGTGTGCATGTTTTCTCATGGCATGTATCTAGAGCTTGGTGTCTTCACTGCCCCTGTTCATCCATCGCTTTTCCTCCCAGGTCTCAGGATGCACCCTCACAGTCTCATAGCTTGACGCCTTCCACCCTGCATCTTCCACTCTGTTATTTCCTGGTCTTGATCTTTTGAGTGAGTAATTCAAGAATCCTATGTGCCCACCTTCTTCTTCTTGAATAGTTGTTTAGTTGGGAAATCATGTTTTCCAGTTACAGGAAATCTTTTTTTCCCCTCCTGTGTATGTTGCGGTAGAATCCTCTTGAGCACTAGAATTATTTTAATTGAAATTCAAGTTGTCTGTATCCTCCAGTAGTTCCCTCTTTCTGGGGGTGTGTCTGTTTCTTCTGGGCTGTCCTCCTTGTATGTTGCTGAGACTCTTGGAAGGGGTTATCACTCTTTGTAGGCTCAGGGGCCTGGGTCTGGTGGAGCACTGGTAGGGTTGGCAGGCCTGCCATGGTGGGAGAGAAGGCAGCTCTTCCCGTGTCCAGAGCGGACCCTGCATGACCTTCCCTTTGCTTGTGGGCTCTGGGACTGGCAGCTCCACCTCCTGCGCAGCTGCTGCTTTGCCCCTGGAGCCTGGGAATCCAGGCAGAGCACTCAGGATGGGGCTGGTTTTCCTCCAGGGCCCACAGGTCTCCCCAGGTCAGCCTCACCTGAGGCGTTTGACTCTAAGATCCTCATCCTGAGGCTCTTGGGCTGACCCCTCCAGCTTGAGAGGGAGGAAGCCCTACACTTGACCTCTCCAGCAGGAAGCACACTGTGTGCACCCAGCCACTTCTTCTCGGTGCTATAGAGACAGAAGGGGGACAAGTGGAGGGTGGGGGGCGAGACTGGGCTCAACCGTCTTCACTCAGATACCTGAAAGGCTTGATCTCAAGGAAAAGAGTAAACATTGATAGGGCAGCACTCTACTTAATTATTTTATTTCACACTTAGGTGTAAGTATTGTTATCCCCGTTACACAAATGAAACAGATGTTGGGAGATTAAGAAACTTCGAGAGGAAGTAGTAGTGGTGGAGTTGGGAATCGAACTGGGTGTGCTTTGGTCAAACTCTCAGGTGCTTTTGCAGCCACCCATGTTTCTGTTAGAGAAGAGGCCTGGAGGCATGCCTGCCGTACAGTAAGCACTTGGTGTTCGCTGTTCTTGTCTGGTAGGACTCTAACGACCTCACAATGACACACCGATGGGCAGCTGGGAAGAAAACGATCGAGTGATGTGTGGTTTACAAAGACTTGATCTTGTAGGTGCTTGGATGAAGACAAGGATCCATTAAAAGCAGAAGTCTGCCTAACAAACCTCTTTCTGGAACATCAAGTTCAACGGCCATATAAGCAGTTGCTCAAACCTGCCATATCATTGGCAGAGAGTCACATATGTTCCACCAGACTAAATATAGAATCATTGAGACGTATTAAAATGTTGCTGGCTGGGCACTGGGGCTCATGCCTATAATCCCAGTGCTTTGGAAGGCCAAGGCGGAAGGACTGCTTGAGCCAAGGAGTTTGAGACCAGCCTGGGCAACATAGCGAGACCCCACCTCTACAAAAAATTTTAAAAATTAGCCAGGAGTGGTGGCATGTACCTGTAGTCCTACCTACTTGGGAAGCTAAGGCAGCAGGATTGCTTGAGCCCAGGAGTTTGAGGCTAAACTCAAAGGCAAGGCTCCCTCCTGCAACAGTGAACTCTCTTCGCACCACTGCGCTCCAACCTTGGTGACAGATCAAGACCCTGCTATAAAAAAAAAAGTTAAAATGTTGCTATTGCTATCATTAAAAGCTTTTTGCTTTGGTCTTTAGAGATAACTTCTCACTCTCTACCTGAAGAACTGTTCCTGGACCTTCCCCGAGGGTAGTGAGGAGAGGCGTTAGGCCAGTGGACTTCTGTAGGCCTGCTTAGGCAGTCAACTCCCAGGCCCACTCCCTCTAGGGTGATGACTTGTGTGTGGACATGGATGTCAGTTTCATTTAGCATCAACTCACATGGACTCTGTAGCTCACAGGAAATGTGGTTACAGAATTTGCTTAGTAATGCTTGGCATGATCATTTCTTGTTTTTAAGGAAAGACTGGAAAAATCTGAGCCTGAAAGGCTTCATCTGGACTCAAATCAAAACTCCCTTCTCTCCCCCTCCCCATCACCCACCACTTCCTGGCAGTAGCTTTGGCATCTGGGGCTGCTTCTGTCTTACAGTGGGAGGCACTTCAGGAGCCCTTGCCCTCTCCCTCTCCACAGCTCATCAGAGTCCATCCAGCTCTCAAAGGCCAGCAGCCCTGCCTCTCCTGGCCTGGGAGCAGTGGATGTCAGCCCTGTTGGCTCTCGGTGTGCCAGGAGGTGTGTCGTATGGGGAAGTGAGTAGCACACCTGCCTGTGTTGCCAGGGCGCCTCCAAGCCCATGTGCAGAAGAAAACCGACCCCAGGAAAGAAAGCCCCGTGATTAGAAGTCAGCAAATGTGGCCGGAGGCCTGAGGGCTCTGATGTGGGGAAAGCCTGGGCAGCAGAAACCCTAGAAGATTATGAAGGGTAAAACCTGATTACTTGCTGAGGCCAGTGTGTTTTCAGTGTTTCTTTAACCCACTGGAAGTCAGAGGTGAGTGAAAATTTCGTAAAAGAATTATTTATTCCTTCTGGGGCTTGCTGCCTTTTGATCTTGGCATAGGACAAGGGTCTGCTTGAGGGTGCTTTCTTGGATCTTTCCTTAGTGCTGTTTGCTGTTCATGCTCCTCCCTGGCCCCAAGCAACAGGCCAGATGAGGCCTTCATGGGACAAGTCGGGAGTTCCCCATGAGAAGAGCCACCTCAACGGGGATGAGCAGTCCCTGAGCACGTAGTGGCTGCTGGAGGCCGTGTTATACACGTGCGCATATGCTGACCTGCCATGAGCGCCTCCTGTGTCCAGTGTGCATTGTCTGTGCCCCATAGCAGGTGAGGGGTGGAGCCAGGATGTGTTCCTGTGACCCAAGGGAGCCCGTGACCCAGGCGCCAAAGCCAGCGTCCTTAACTCCCACCACGCAGCTCCCCTAACGGTGAATGCGGCCCAGTCCCCTGTCCTGACCATCTGCATAGGGCCATTCCTTCTGGTAAATGTTAGGTATCAGGTGGGAGGGACAGTGAATGAGGAAGGGGACAAGGACACTCTCCAGGTAGCTGTAGATAATATGTGTGCTTCTCAGGGTGTTGATAGAATCTCGTGGGCTTTAGTATCTAGGTCAGAATTCTGACTTGTTAGTTTGTAGTTATGTGTTCTCTGAGTCCGGTTTCTCATTTGTAAAGTAGAGGAACTTCAACCTGATTTACTACAAGGTGGTCGTGAACACTGAATTGTGCAGCCTTTTTGTTGGAGATGGGATCTTGCTATGTTGCCCAGGCTAAAGTGCAGTGGCTATTCACAAGTGCAGTCAGCACACTACAGCCTAGAACTTCTGGTGAGTGATCCACCCACCTCAGCCTCTCAAGTAGCTGGGACTGCTGGCATGTGCCACTGTGTCCAGCTTAAATTGTGCAACATTTATAAAACAACTTTCTTAGTGTCTGGCACATGACAAGTACTCAGTAAGTATTGGCACTTCTCTTGCTACTGTTCTTTTGGGACCACGCAGTGGGTAGTGAAGCACCCAGGTTTTAAGTCTTTACTGAGCACCCATTATGTCTCAAGCACTGTTTTGGGCTTTCAGAATACATCAGTGAACCAAATAGATTCTGGTCTGCATGGTCTAGAGTGGGTAACAGACGATAAGCAGTGAACCAATAAGCAGATGGCATGTTAGAAAGGAAATGTTGTAGGAGAAGGAAACAGTAGGCGGGTTTAGGGGGCTTGAGAGTGATGGGGGAGGGGTGTAAGGCATCAGTTGCAGAATTAAATAGGGTGGGCAGGCCTGATTCAGAAGGTAAGATTTGAGCGAACCTCCCAGGCAGTGAAGGAGTTGGCCCAGTGCATTTCTGGGAAGTGGAGATCCCCGCCATCCAGGTGAGGCACCTGGCAGTGTGAGGCCCGAGGCGGGAGTATGCCTGGTGGGCGAGGCGCAGAGGAAGGAGGAAGGTGGTCAGAGAGCTGCAGGGTGGAGGCGGGGCACAGAGGGCCTTGCAGGCTATGGGAAGAACTTGGCTTGCACTTTGAATGAGATGGGGAGCCTTTGGTGGATTTTTAGCAAAGGGATAACATAGCCCTGTGTAAGTTTTAGAGAGATGCTGTGAGTGCCAGGTTGAGAACAGACCCTAAGAGGACAAGCGTGGGATCTGGCTCCCACCATAACCTGGCAAGAGATGGTGGAGACGATGAGGCGCCTTCAGATTCCCGACACGTTTTGAAGTTAGGACCAGCTGGCTGCCCCGATGGATTGCATGTTTCGACCGTGGGAACTGAGTGTTGGAAGGATCTCCGGCAACGTGGGCAGGAGAAATAGGCGTCATTTTGTGAGTTTGGATTGAGTATCATGTGCCCTCAGCAGTGTCCTGCGGTCTGCGGGGATCCTTCAGTCACTTGACCCTACCCCCACTGCACATTCCTGTGGTCGTGACTGGTGACGGTGGGAGTAGCACTGGTAGCAGATGTCTGAGAGAGGACCAGGCCAGAAGGCAGGCTCTACATGGTCTGTGATGGCTGAGTTCAGGGGTGTCGAGGAGATGGCATGTACCTGCCTTCTCCTGTAAACATATAGGTAACCAGACCCATGGGAGGGCTTTGGAAGAGGGTGGGGCCATAGTGAGGGGTTAGGTCTGCAGGTAGCCACCTCCCACGGGAATCAGCTCCCCAGGGCATCCCTGGGCTGGACCTCCTGCTCAGAGCAGTCAGCTCTGTGGCAGAACAGACTCCCTGAGAAAACGCCAAGTGTATATCAGCAAAGTTGGGGGCTGTTCTCATGGAGCAGGGTTGCCAGACAGAATACAGGACACAGTAAAATTTAGATTTCAGATGGAGAATAATCGTTCAGCTTAAACTTGCCGGTCGTATCACATGGGCTGTATTTACATGTGAAGAAAATTACTTGTTGTTTATTTGAAATCCAAATAGCGCTAGATATCCTGTATTTTAATTTGCCAACTCAGGCTACTGTCTTGGTGTGTTCTTGCTCGCTGATGAGCTGCACCTGAGACTTAGCCGGCTCCCTTAGTAACCTGTGAGAGTTGCCAAGAAACAAGACTTTGAAAGAGCCATTGAATTTTGTGGGGAAAAGGTTCTGCTGGGCTCCTGGGTCTGTCTTTCCCAGTTTTCGGAGCCTGGCCCTGAGCTCATCGGAGCACTCTGCATCCAGCCCTTCCTTTTCTGAGACCAGCTGCTCTGGGGGACTCCATGCCGGCCCATGGCTGGGTTTTGAATCTTATCGAATGTGACAGTGCAGGCCCTGAGGGAGGTTGTGCTGAGGACTGAGAGCAATGCGCTGACGCTTGAGATCTTCACCCGCTGAAAACCCAGTTCTGGGAGCTGTGGGGTGGGGTCACTGCCAGGAGCCCAGAGGTCTTGGGTGGGCTCTGCCTACTGAGGGCTTATGGTCTGGCCTGCTGGGGAGATGACCTTGCCTAAGACCCCTGTCTCTAGTTCTGTCCTCGAACTGCCTAGTTCTGTCTAGTTCTGCTGAACAGCGCCTCCCATCTGTCACAGGCTGAGTTGCGTCCACCCCAAATTCATATGTTGAAGTCCTAACCCCTAGTACTTCAAAATGTGACCACCTTTGGAGATAAGGTCTTTAAAGAGGTAATTAAGGTAAAATGAAATCGTATGGGTGGGCCCTAATCCAATCTGATTGGTGTCCCAATAAGAAGAGATGAGGACACAGACACACATGGGGGAGCCCATGCAGAGACGCGGAGACCGCCCTGTGTGAGCCAGGAGAGAGGCCTCAGCAGAAAACAAACCTGCCAACACCTTGGTCTCGCACTTCCCGCCTCCAGCACTGCGAGATAATAAAGTTCTGTTGTTTAAGTCACCGTTCTGTGGTACTTTGTTATGGCTGCTTAGCAAATGAATGTACCATCCTATGAGACGTGCAAGGCTAGAGAGGAAAGCAAGGCAGGGATGCTGAATTCTGGGGGTTCAGATGGAGCGGTCTCAGCTCTGTGCCACTCAGTGTTTTGCCAACTGGGACTGTTTCAGGGTCCTGTGGGAGTTCCTGGGTGCCAGATGTGCCATTTCAGACTGGAAGGGAACCCATTAAAGCTGGCCTTGCAGATCTGTGAGAGGGGAATGACTCCTCCAGGGCACAGGTGGCGATGGCTTCTGAGCAAGAGGAGTCTGTGTGCCCATGTAGGGGACGCTACCCCCAAAGCCAACTCTGTGCTCTCACATAGAGCTGGAATCTTTTTATCTTTTTCTTTTTCTTTTTTTTGAGATGGAGTCTTGCTCTGTCGCCCAGGCTGGAGTGCAGTGGCCGGATCTCAGCTCACTCCAAGCTCCGCCTTCTGGGTTCACGCCATTCTCCTGCCTCAGCCTCCCAGGTAGCTGGGACTACAGGCGCCCGCCACCACGCCAGGCTGATTTTTTGTATTTTTGGTAGAGACGGGGTTTGACCGTGTTAGCCAGGATGGTCTCCATCTCCTGACCTCGTGATCCACCCGCCTCGGCCTCCCAAAGTGCTGGGATTATAGGCGTGAGCCACCGCGCCCGGCCTAGAGCTGGATTCTTCCTGGCAGCATCCTGTGGTTAAGCTTTAGAGAAGGCAAGGCACATAAGGAAAATGTCATCCGGCTCAGAAGCTCTGAGCCTGCTGATCTTCCTTGAGGAGGTCTGACTTCGCTGTGGGTTTGAGCTGTAACATGCCTATGGAAGAGATCACCATCTTAAATCACAGGCCCACAGTGTTTGCATCTGTGTATGCCCAGACATGCCTTGAGGAGATTTGGGGGAAAATATCCCAGAGCTATTTTTATGGCAGTGACATCTTTGGGTAATTAAAATTATTTTTATGTCATTGTTCTTAGGCATGAACTTGATAAATATTCTTAAATCTTCTCTGTTGCTTGGATTAATTTGCCATTTAAAGGTTCATCTTTATAAAAATGTCACTTTATATGTCAAAAACTAGGAATTAGAAGACTGGGTAGATTTAAGGAAACGAGCAAAGCTTGATTCTGTATCGGTTTTGTTGTGCTTTAGAACTTCAAATGATGAAAGTTTTACTTTTGCTACTTGAATGCTGTGGTGGTATTTTTGCTTTGAATTCCATAGTTAGGGAGACAATTAGAAAATGTAACCTGTGAGGTTAGCAAAGCCAGGGTAGTAGTTCCACGTGGTAAATCAGTACAGCTTGCAAGGTGGGCCTCCAGATTTCTGAGCGGGAACAGTGGGAAGGAATTCCTCCACAGTGGTGGGGGTGAAGGCGCGGTGTGAGCATGCAGGCGTGTGTGCGGGTGGGTGATGGGAGGCCTCAGTGGAGCCTTGATTCCCAGCTCTTGGAATCGGGTCACAGAGAGCAGAGGATTTGGCATAAACCAAGATGATCTCCCTCCCTCTCCAGTGGCAACAGTGTGCCTCCCAGCTGTCCTTAGAAAGGACCCATGGGGTGTGACTCCAAAACCCTAGAAAGGGCCATAGGTGTGGGACATTTCCAGGAGTGCTCTGATTTCCTGATTTCCAGCATGATTTTAAATGTGAGTGGCCACTGTACATAGCACCTTGCTTACAGGCTCTGCAGTCTGATCCACACACAATCCCATGGCAAGGGTGCCTCCCCACCAGTGTATGCTCCTGGTTTTAAATGCAAGGAAATGGAGGCTCTGAGAGCAGAGTGGCCTTCCGGGGTCTCATGTCAGTACACAGTGTTTCAGGTGGACACCACGGTTTTGTAACTCCAAAGCCCAGGCCCCTTCCTGTGATGCCCCCAGGTGTGCCGTCCTCAGGTGCCTCAGGATAGGTGTGTCTCTGGGTTAAACGTGGTCTCATCTTCAGTAGCTTGTGGTCCATTCAAGATGAATGGGGGGCACCAAAATGTACTTTAGCTGCCAAGGGGGCTGGAAGGAGAACTTGACAGGAGTATGGGTGAGTGGAGGAGGACCCTGGCTGCAGAAGTAGGGGGATGTTGAGGGGGAGGAGGAGAGAGTGAAAGGGAGGATGGTGGGGATGGGGGAGGAGGGTGGAGAGTGAAAGGGAGGAGCTTGGGGAGCAAAGGGGGAGGAGGGTGAAGAGAGTAACTTAAAAATAGGGAGTAGAGGAGAAGGAGTGTGGGGGTAAAAGGGAGGAGTATGGGAGTAAAAGGGAAGAGTGTGGGGGTAAAAAGGAATGTGGTGGGTAAAAGGGAGGAGTGTGGGGGTAAAAAGGAATGTGGTGGGTAAAAGGGAGGAGTGTGGGGGTAAAAGGGAGGAGGGGGGTGGAGCAGTAGGAAGAGCAGAAAGAGGGAAGCAAAGGGAGGATGGAGAGTGAAAGGAGCTTGAGGTTGGGGAGGAGGGTGGGAAGTAAAAAGGGAGGAGCTCAGGGATGGGGAGAAGCATGAGGAGAGGAGGGTGGGAGTGAGAGAGGAGCTTGGGGATGGGGAGGAGTGTGAGGAGAGGAGGGGAGGAGGGAGGGAGNCTTGGGGATGGGGAGGAGTGTGAGGAGAGGAGGGGAGGAGGGAGGGAGTGAGAGGAGCTTGGGGATAGGGAGGAGTGTGAGTGGAGGGAAGGAGGGAGGAAGTGAGAGAGGAGCTCAGGGATGGGGAGGAGCATGAGAAGACGAGGGGAGGGGGGTGGGCAATGAAAGGAGCTTGGGGTTAGGAGAGGAGGGCAGGGAGTGAAAGGAGCTCGGGGATGGGAAGGAGTGTGAGAAGCACAGCGGGAAGAACTTGGAGGACCCTGGCCAGTTGGGGGAGGAGCAGCACAGGGAGGGGCTTGGGGAGCAGAGGTGGGGTGTGGGCAGCAGGGGAGGAGCACCATTAGCAGTGCTCCACAATGAGCAAATCCTAGGAGTAGGCTCCCCCTCCTCACATTCGAAAACCGCCACTCCTGTAGCACAATAGAAGGGCAGAGTCAGAGTTGGTCCCTGTGGAGGCTTTTAGGGGAAATGAAACAGAGGTTCTTGAGGGTACTGGGCATGTTTACCTAGCATGCTTCACCCTGGTCCTCAGGCCTGAGACAGGAAGGAGCACCCTCACTGGCCCTGTGGGATGATCCCCATCCAGGAGTGGCTGATCTCCAGGGAGATAAAATAGGCATTTTTTGTTGAATATGGGTATGGGATGTGGGGCAGAGTTCTCTGAGGAGCCATAGGTAGAATTTGGATAAAAGAAATCCATGTTTCTGTAAGATCTGTAGCCCAATCAGAGGCAGAATGAGCCAGAAGAGCGGGAGAGCTGGAAGCCTGCAGAGGACACCAGCCTGGGGCGGGTGTGGCGGACTCTCGGGCGGGGAGCCAGTGAGGGAGAGAGCCTTGCGAAGCCACCTCTGTTTCTAAGCAGGCTGTGGACTGGCTGGCCCCGGGCCTATTATTTCCTTTTCTGAGCTCCTTCTGAGTCTCCTAAAGTGGACACTACGATTGGGTGGAAGCCTCTGGCAGCAGAGACCCTCCTGTGTCCTGTGAGAATCTGTGAGCCACCTCCTTAAAAGTGGGATGGTGAAGTGTCCTAGGGTGAGCCTCCTAGAGTCTGCCTCCTTGCCTCATCCTCCCATCCCTGCCAGTGGTCTCCTGTGTTGAGTGGCTGCACTGGCCCCTGAGCACAGCACTACCCTCCCCCTCCCCTTTCCCTTCTCTTCCCTTTTTCCTCCCTCCTCCTCCTCCCCCTTTTCCCTGCTCTTCCCCCTTCCTTCCTCCTCCTCTCCTCCTTTCCCTTGGCTTCCGTGTCTCCTCCCTCCTTCCCCCTCCCTTCCCCTTCTCTTCCCTTTTTCCTTCCTCCCCTTCCTCATCCCCTAACCTTTCTTCTTTTCTTCCCCTTCCCCTTCTTTTTCCCCTTTCCTCCTTCCTCCTCTTCCTCCACCTTCCCCTTCCTATCCCCCTCCTCTTTTCCTTCCTTTCTCCCTCTCCCCCTTTCCTTTTCCCTGATTCCCCCCCACCCGCCCGCTCTCCCTTTCCTCCCTCTTCCTCCTCCTCCGCTTCCTGTACCTCTCCCTCCAGTTCCTCCTGTCTTGCAGCTGCAGTTGGAGAGCTGTCTCTGCCTGCTGCTCCAGGCTCGGGCTGAGCCCCATGGGGTCTGGTGTGCTGTCAGCCAGGCCTGCGTTCCTGCCGCTGGGCTGAACTTCTCTAGCTTGGCCCCTGCTTCCCGGGCCAGAGAGCCAAGCGCCGTGGGGCTTGTGTCTCCATCGTGAGGTGGACCCTCAGGGCCTCATGGGGAATCTCCTTGGGTGAGAGCAGGCCGCTGCTGAGGAGTGGGCGTGGAGCACAGGTTTTGGTAATGGGAAGTCCAGACAGTCCTCTGGTGAGGGACACGCTTGCAAGGAGCCCCGGAAGGACAGGCAGGAGGAGGCAAGGGCTGACAGCCTCAAAGTTCCAAAGCAGCTGCCCTCCCAGAGCTCCTGTGAGCCGGAGATAACAAAGCTCGGATGCTTTGTAACTCAGCTTTGGCGGGGGAGAAGATCTGCCTAGAATTAACTGACATCTGAAGGCTTCCTGTCAAGCAGGCCTGTCATCAAAGCCTGGGGCTCATCAGCTGGCCTCGGGCTCTGGCCTTCCCCAGCTTGACTGTCACCCAGTGGGAAAGAAGGAGGGAAGATGCAGGGGTACGTGGGGCACAGGCATCCTCTCATCCTGGAGGGAAGCCCCTCCAGGGCCGTGGGTCAGTGCTGATCCCCAATGGACCCCTGACTTTCCCCCACGCCTCTCAGGGCAGCCCCTGTGTGGGGGGATGTGGCCAGGAAGCACTGAGGTTATCAGAAGCTGGTGGCAGCTGGGGATCAGCCCCATGACACATGACCAAGGCACTCTTAAGAGAAAAAAAATCAAAGCAAGTAGGATTTTCGTTTGGAGATCTGGTAGTGAAGCTTCACAGTCCTAGTAAGCCTCGGTTCAGCCTTTTCCTATAAAAAGTTCATTTCATCTTCTGTTCCTTTCTAACCGCATCATTAAAATGAGCAAACGCCCAGCAGGACTCCTGTGTCGGGCTCCCTTTAGGGGAGAAGGGCAGCTTGGCCCCCTTCTCTGGGGCAGGCTTGGGCCACTGCTGAGCATGGAAGAAAGACATGCAGCGTGGGGCTCGTTTCTTATTGAATTTCATGAAGATCAGTGCCAGGCGTTTGGGGCTGCTTGATAAGTATAAAGCCTCTGCCATTTTTTGGCTACTAGAAATGGTGAGGAAGAGGTTTATTTTTCTGGAAATAGCACTTCCTCCTAAGTGCACCAAAATACGGTAGGAGCTGTGTTTTATGGATGACCAAATGCAGCTCTCTCTCCTTGATACCTCACAGTTTGGTCTTGGCAATTGTTTTACTACAGGAAGCAAAAGCTCGTCACTGAGGTCTTAAGGTGTGAGGAGGAGGGACAGGAGGAGGAGGGAGAGGGGTGAGGAGAAAGGGTCTGATTTGACATTTGCTTTCTGTGTCATACTTTTCCCTGAGTCCAGGAAATTCACACGTAAGGTGCACCTTAGCATATACCATTTTGTAATGATGCAATTTGAGAAATTCTCGATCTGTAAAACTTCTGTTACATCCCTGCAGGGAAGGAGACAGCAAACTCATCTTTTTTCCTAGGGGAGAAAATGAGGGGGCAAAATTGGAAAATTGCTAAACTATCATCCCATGTGCAATTTCTGAATCTTTCCTAAATGTTTTGATGACTAAAAGGAGGATGAGTCGGGACCATGTCTCAGGCCCTCGGAGATGTTACCATTAAGTCCCCATCTGCGTTGTTGCAGATGTCAGCGACGGTGACAGGCTGGTAGCAGCTCCCTCCCACCCCACCCCCCACACTCAGGCAAACTGTCCTACCTTGGCAACGTGCCCTGGTGCTTTCCTGATGAACTGAACTCAGTCACTATGACCAGTCAGTATGAAATGGAGGTGGATGAAAACTGGCAATGAGACTGGGTGTGATAGCTCACGCCTGTAATCCCAGCACATTGGGAGGCCAAGGCAGGCGGATCCCTTGAGGTGAGGAGTTTGAAACCAACCTGACTGACATGACAAAACCCCATCTCTACTAAAAATATAAAAATTAGCTGGCTGTGGTGGCATGCGCCTGTAATCCCAGCTACTTGGGAGGCTGAGACAGGAGCATCACTTGAACCCGGGAGGCGGAGGTTGCGATGAGCCCAAGATCAGACCACTGTGCTCCAGCCTTTTTTTGAGCCTCCATCTCAAAAACAAAACAAAACAGAAAACTGGCAACGAGCCTGTTCTAAAACACACACCCAACCAGTGGGCTTCTCGAGATGTCCCAGCCAGCCTTCCCTGGCCCTGTGATTCTGAGCTGCAGGAGCAATGCAGGCTCCCTGGAGTGGGCAGCTAGGGATGGGCAGGGCTTAGAGATGCTGCAGGTGATTCTGATACCACCTCACCCTCTTGGTGAGATACCCGACCTTAGACTTGAGTTTGCCCTCACCCTCTGAAAGCCCACTGGGAAAGACCACCAGTAATACACCTATTGTCAAACAAACGTAGGCTGATGTAGTTTGCTGCAGCCAGAGAGGATGCACCCCAGAAGAGGGGTGAGATGTTCAGGTGAGGTGAGAGGGGTTGGGAGGAGCCACGAATGGGTTTGGGCTTCTGCTGGTGATTCTAAGGAGGGTGTGAGGAAGCTGAAGCCAGCTCTGACGGAAGGCTGTGTGGACCCAAAGGCATGGGTGGGTGAGAGAGCATCTGAGTCCCTTTCACCTTGAAGACAGAGGCTCACCGTGGAACTTTACTGGCAGCAGTAAAGAAGCAGTGGTCACCCACTTATGGTGGGCAGAGCGAAGGGTATTGAGTTGTTCTTCTGGTCGCAGGGCTCCCCCCTCTCTGCTGTGTCCCACCATGTCACAGAGCAGCCTCGCCTGATGATTGGTATGTTTTGGGGCCTATCGCAATCTGACTGTCAACCTCTAACTGCAGAGCTGTGTTCTATTTTCTCACCCTCCCACCTTCTGACTGTGTGATTCAGGCAAGTCACTCATCTTCTTGGCCTCCATTTCCTCCTTTATAAAAGGGAGGGGAATGAGGATGATACCTTTTCTACCCCAGGCAGTGTCACTTTGGGACAGGGTAATGTCCTCAGGTCCCATCCCAAATCGTTCAAACAGATTCCATTCTTCCACATCCTACACCACCTATACATTCTCAATAGTGTATAAGTTGAGTTGCTGTTGACCAGTTGGCATAAGGCTAAACTTTATTATTTTAATGAACATTTACTAATTGGATTTTTCAACCTACTTTTTATATTATGGAGTTAATACCACCTTATTCCGGGCTTGAACATTTCCACAGCTCTTCTAAACTTTATTTTCTGGGTACTGTTCCCACAGTGTCTAAGGAATGGAAAAGCCCTGCTTCTCTTCTGCAGACATCCTGAAGGCTGTGAGATCCTGCAAGTCCGGCGACAAGGTTTGAGTGTTGTCGGAGCCCTTCATATTTTATGGAAAGTTTTACATATACATGCGCGTTGACGTTTATAAGAAAAATGTTGGCCGGGTGCAGTGGCTCACGCCTGTAATCCCAGCACTTGGGAGGCCGAGGCGGGCGGATCACCTGAGGTCAGGAGTCCGAGACCCGACTGGCCAACCTGGTGAAACACCCCGTCTCTACCAAAAATACAGAAATTAGCTGGGCATAGTGGCACACGCCTGTAATCCCAGCTACTCAGGAGGCTGAGGCAGGAGAATCGCTTGAACCCGGAGGCAGAGGCTGCATTGAGCCGAGATCACGCCACTGCACTCCAGCCTGGGTGACAAGAGTGAAACTCCGTCTCAAAGTAAAAAAGAAAGAAAAAGAAAAATGTCATCACTTGCATAGAACCTCCAAGGGTTTTGCATCATAGCAGAGATTTGCATTGAAGCCTTGTGAAGTGTGGAGCTTGAGGGAAGATGGTCAGTTGGAGGGCTAGGCCCACACACCTGGTCTCCTTGCAGCAGCGGTCTGAGCCCAGGGCAGCTTCCTCCCAGTCTTTCCAGGGCACTGGGGCAAGAGATGGGCATAGGAGAAAGCCCACTTGACAAGACCTTGTGTCTGAGGGCCCCCCTGGATCCTGCCCTTTCCTGTCTCTAGCCCAGGAGGCCCTCCTTCTTTCCCCATTTCTGTGACCTGAGTCAACCAGAGGCCAAGGTGCTAGCAGCTCCTCTGCTGCTTTTCCATCCAAGGGAGTCACGGCCACCCTGAGAGGTAAAACACGTGGCCTGCAAAGAAAGCAGCCTCCCATCCTCATCCTCTGTGCAGTTCATTCTTAGGCATTTAAAAATGTGGCCAACAGGCCAGGCACAGTGGCTCACACCTGTAAACCCAGCACTTTGGGAGGCCGAGGCATGTGGATCACGAGGTCAGGAGATAGAGACCATCCTGGCTAACATAGTGAAACCCCTTCTCTACTAAAAATACAAAAAATTAGCCGGGCGTGGTAGCGGCACCTGTAGTCCCAACTACTTGGGAGGCTGAGGCAGGAGAATGGCGTGAACTCGGGAGGTGGAGGTTGCAGTGAGCCGAGATCGTGCCACTGCACTCCAGCCTGGGCGACAGAGCGAGACTCCATCTCAAAACAAAACAAAACAGAAGAAAAGTGGCCAACAAGGGGAAGTGGCCGCAGTTGTCCTGTGCATCCAGTGGACGATTTGGTGCGCGTCTGAGTGGGGGGGGCAGTGCCTGTCTCACTCAACCCCATCGCTGCTTGGCTTGCAGGAGGCCAGGGTCCTGCTCTCAGCCTTGTGGGAAATCCGTGCACCCCAGCTGCAAAGCATGTCCGCTCTTGTCCTTTCCAAGCTACCCTCTGTGTCGAGCCTCCCTAAGTCTGTGATCTTCTAAAACTGCAGTTACCATCTTGGCCGTCCTCATGCACAGCCCTTCAGTGGCTCTCTATTGCAGTAGAGCAGAGATGCACATTTCAGCTTTCAGGCCAACATGAATTGGTTGGGGAGGGGCTGCTGGGAGCAGCAGAGAGAACTGCACACTGAGTTACATCCATCACTGGGGGACACGGGGAGCAGCCCCTTGATGGCACGCATTTGCTCTCACTGGCCTGTCAAAATACACAGCCCCTCCTTTGCTGCCACATCCCTCCACATAACTTCCCCTCCAATTATGTAACCTTATGGCTAATTCCTGAAAATATTCTTCCCCATGTGATCTGCTTGGCTGATACCTCGTTACCTTTTGGAACGCAGTTGCAGGCCCAAGCCTAGGAGCTTATCGGAACATTCAGAATGAGGTTGTTGGACACTTCAGGCTTGAAAGTAATGATGAAGGTGCTGCTGAGACCATGGCTATTCCACTTCTTCCCTGGGGGCTGCTGATCTCCCTAACCTGAATCACCTGCCTTCTGCAAGCCATGGCTTCTCTGTGTCTCTGAATAGCTGGAAAGTATTGCATAGGGCAGAGCCCAGCCAGGTACCTGCCAAGAAACAAGGTGAGTCTCTTTTTTCCCACCAGGCCTGGATTAGTCACTTGACCTAACGGCCTGCCGAGCCTTCCCCCGGCCTGGCCTCCTAGATGCTGGGTGTGCACAGACAGCTCAGTGAGGGTGGGGCCACCTTGTATTCTGCCCCCTTTATTCTTTATTCTGCTTCTAAATCTAAATCATGCTGACTCCTTAATAAGTAATTGAATCAGGGTCAAGAGAGAAAGGTACTATCAGGAAGCCTAATTTATTGTTGGCTCAGAAATAATGAATCCTGGAAATGAGGTTATGAGGAAGACCATTTAGAAACATGAAAAGCTTTAAAGCACATCTCTTGTTATGTTTCTGCCTGCTTGCCATTTAGAAAGTTAAAATTTTATGTAAGTGACACTCTGTATACCACTTCCTATCTGCTAGACTATAAGGTTTATTGAAAAGAAGTGCTTCCAGCTCCATGCTCTAAAACAATCCAGCATCTAAAAATAGAAGGAAATGGGGAATGCTCCTTTTCAGAGCTCAGTGAGGCTCTTCTGGGCCCCTAAGGTAGCAGGGACACACGGTCTCGGTTTGGAGACGCTTGGTTAGGAGCTTGAACTCACTTCCAGAGGCAGTGCTATTTATGTGGGTAGAAGGAGGAAGATAGCAATGCCATACATATTCCCCTAATTCAGGCTTCCTTTTCCAAAATCCTTTCCTACCATTGAAACGTAGCCCAGTGCTAGGCAGAACACCATGTTTGAAATCGGGGCTATATTTATAACACATTTCAAAGAGATAATGTCTAAATATATAGAGATGTCTTACCAAATCGAGAAGAAAAATGACAGTCACCTCCAAGGCAAAACCAACAAAGGACCTAAACAATTTGTTTAATCCAAACAAAAGGCCAATAAGTAAATGAATTTCTGTTTAACCACACTAATATTCAGAGAAGTTAGCCAATGGTGATGAAGCACCATTTATTTCTGTCAAACTGTCAAAGGTTGATAAGGACAACTGTTAGGATTTGCATGGAAAACGGGCACTCCCACTACTGACAAGAGTGAAAGTTGGCAACTTCCATCAATGCTCTTAAGAAAAGCATCTTCTTCTACTACTGTGCCCTAGGCAGATTACCACACGGAGACAGCGACATTTGGTATAAGAATACACATCACAGTACTAATTAGAAAAGTGAAACTCATATATTCACATCATAAGAGGTTGGTTGCCTAAATTATACTGCTTTTTTTTTTTTTTTTTGAGATAGGGTTTTGCTCTGTCACCCAGGCTGGAGTGCAGTGGCACAATCACAGCTCATTACTGCCTCAACCTCCTAGACTCAAGCAGTCTTCCCACCTCAGCCTTCTGAGTAGCTGTGACTACAGGCATGCACTACCACACCTGCCAAATTTTTTGTAGAGATGGGGTCTCGCTGTGTTGCCCAGGCTAGTCTGAAACTCCTGAGCTCAAGTGATCCTCCAGCCTTGGCCTCCCAAAGTGCTGGGACTGTAAGTATGAGCTACTGTGCATAGCCATAGCACGTTTGTAACATGGAATATGAGGGAGCCACTTAAAATGAGGTAGTACAATACTCCTTAAACTCTGAAGGGTGTACAAGTTGCTGGGGAACTTGTTAAAATGCTGATTCAGATTCAGCAGGGCTAGGGTGAGGCCTGGGAATCTACATGTGCAACAAGCTCCCAGGTGATGCTGCTGCTTTAGGGACCACACTTAGGGTAGTCAGGATGGAGAGGAGGTGTGCATTTACTGACAAAACACTTGTGTACTATGTGATGTTAAATGGGGGCAAAATCAGGTTATAAAGAAGAGGGCCCGCTCTTTTTTATATTTTAAATGTAAAATATACACACACACTCTCCCTCATTTTATCTGGACAGATATTTACCAACATGCAAACAGTATATAGCTCAGAGTGGTGGGGATTTATGGTATTTTCCTTTTGCTTATTTGTATTTTCTAATTTCCCCTATAATAAATGAATCACCTTTGTGTGCTCTAAAAGGAGTTGGGGCAGGAATCAGCCTTGGCTCAGCACTGCTGCGACGCCTGGTGCCCATCCACACGGGCCGTTCTTGTCTTGCCTTCATTTCAGTGGAATCTCAGTCATGAGTCCTTTTCCGAAAACCTTCCTGCATTAGGAAGGGAGGTGGAAATACTTTAAGGACTTATTTCATTTTTCCTGTCACGTAAAAGCTGTGGGTCTGGCTCTTTAAAATACTGCTTAAAATTCTCCCTTAAAAAGCAAGGCAATTACTTGCCAATCCCCCGCTGTAGGAAGGAAACCTTGTAATTACCAAGCATCTGTCTCTCAATTCAAAGTCAAGGCCCCACAGCCAGAAGACACTGTGATTCAGCAAACAAGAGGACAAAGTGAGTTCTGCGGGGGGATCTACACTGAAATCCTAAAATAACACGTGCGCGAGACTGAAATTGCAGCCCCAACGTTGGGTGTAAATATATCATATGAAGGAGGAAAAAAAAAAAAAAAACGCCTCTTCATGTGGCATGCTGGGCTGACTGGCAAAATGAAAGGCAGCAATTTTAACTGTCACCTTCGCTGGAAGCAAAGTTGAGTTCGATGATTAAAAACATATTTACTGAAATACTCCTATAACCAGGGTCCTTGCTACAGCTTCAAGAAAAGTGAACAAACCACAGCAACTAAGAAGTCAGCAGGCCCTTCACCAACACCAGTATTTCTGGAAACAGCTTTTCAGAGCAATGGGTTAAGCACTACTAAAAGGAGGAAGGGAGGTAGAGAAGGGAACTAATATTTAATTAAGCACCTGAGTGCAGAGAATTTAACACACACAATACCCATTTTATAGACGAGAAGACTGAGGTGTCATGAGCGTCAAACACACCAAGCACTCTTGTTCTGCTCCTTATTGCGTGTGTGGCCTTGAATGAGTTCCTTCTATCCTTTAAGTTTTGTTTATTTGTAAAATGTGGATAATAAAACTACCCCCTGCTCCCGCAGGGAACTGAGGGCACCTATCACTGCTGTCCAGTGTGTGCCCAGTGCTCAGTGGGTGCTCAGCAGGTAGGAAACTCTGTTAGGAGGGATCGTATCTTGCCCAAGGACACCTCGTTCAGCCTCACATGCCAGGGGCAGAATTTGAACCTGGGTTGGTCTCTCCCCAGAGTCCCTGTACACAGTCTCACTGCACTTTGCTGTGCCTGCTGGCCAAGTTTCCACACATATATCCCTCAGATCTCTTCTCCCTCCCCTATCTCCCACCTGGTGCAGTTCACCCAGTGATCCAGAGTCAGAACGTTGAAAGTATTGGCAAATGTTCCCTCTTTTTACTACTCTGGTTTGTTGTTTTTGTTAACATGACAGTCAGTAGTACTTTTAAATTTAACCTAAATGGTTGAAATATATAGCATCCAATACTTCCCCAGTTGCTCCGACCCTCTTTGCAAAAAATATTCCGCCAAAGAAATCGGGAATCTTTCTGTCTGTGCAGAAAACCAGCTTGTTTTACGTTGGAAGGCTTTTCAACTGTGCTTGGACGGACAGGACAAGCATGCTGTTTCTCCGGGTTCCATCACCACTGTTGCTTATCCCCGAAGTCACAGGGGAGGACCGAGCCGCATCTGCTGTCTTCACCTGGGCTTCTCTCACCACTGGCTTCATCTCCTCCTCTGCTCACTCTGCCACCCACACAGCTTTGTCCAAAGGCATCAGCACAGTGTGTCTTTCGCTGGAAAGGTTTTGTTTGGGAAGCCAGAAATAGAGGCAGAAGCCAGGCAAAGCTCATGGGGCTCAGGCCCCTTCAGAAGCCACTGGCTCCCGGTGCTGTCTCTGCTGCTCTTCAACTTTGAGGCATTGGGAGTCTCTCAGGGGACTGTCGGGTCGGCATGGTGGCTCACCCCTGTAATCCCAGCACATTGGAAAGCCGAGGGGATGGGGTGGGGTGGGGTGGGAGGATCGCTTAAGCCAGGAGTTCAAGACCAGCCTGGGCAACATAGTGAGACCCTGTCTCTATGAAAAATACAAAAAAATTTTAAGTAAGCCAGGCTTGGTGGTGCACTTATAATCCCAGCTATTTAGGAGGCTGAGGTAAGAGGATTGCCTGAGCCCAGCAGTTTGAGGTTGCAGTGATGCATGTTTGCACCACTGCACTCCGGCCTGGGGGACGGAGTAAGATTGTCTCAAATTTTTTTTTTAAGTTGCTGGGCTTGGTGGCCTGTAATCCCAGTACTTTGGGAAGCTGAAGTGGGTGGATTGCTTGAGCTCAGTAGTTCGAGACCAGCCTTGGCACCATAGCGAGACCGTGTCTCTACAAAAAAAAATTTTTTTAATTAGCTGGGCATAGTGGTGCATGCTTGTGGTCCCAGCTACTCTGGAGGCTGAGGTGGGAGGATTGCTTGAGCCTGTGAGGTTGCAGTGAGCCATGGTTGCTCCACTGCACTCCGGCCTGGGTGACAGAGCAAGACCTTGTCTCAAATATTTACATACATACATACATACATACATATATACATACATACATAAAATAGAGACAGTGAGATGGCAGGGAAAATAAATAGCAAGATGGCAGAGAACCATTGCCTGGACAGCTGCCCCACCAAACTCTAGTCAGGGAAAGTTTTAAATACAGAGCCTGCATCCTTACAGCGAAGCAGTAACATCTGACATTTAAAGATCCCTCCCTGAACATTCCTCTTCTCCCCACTCCCATAACCTCTTTCCTAGGACCCATGCCCCCATTCTTTCTGTAACCTCAAGAGAGTATATAAGCTTCTGTTACTCATTGAAATGTTGGGTCTTCATTCTGAAGACTCCCACGTATATACGTTCAATAAATGTGTATGCTTTTTCCCCTATAAAATCTAAAGATACCTGAACACCTTGCACATGTTTTCGTAACAGACTCACCTCCTCTCAGGTGACCAACCACCCAAGTTTACCTAGGATTGCCCTGGTTTCAGAGCCGAAAATCCAGGGCCTAAGGAAACCCCTTTGTTCTGTGTAAACCTGAATAGCTGGTCACCCTGTATCCAGTGGATCAGTGAGCCAGTTCTCTGAGATCAGGGGTGGCCAGAATACAAAAGCCAGAGTTTCCTTGCCCATCATCAGTGTGGCCTGTTCAGTGCAGTTCATGTGCTCACAGTTGGCCAGCTAAAGGCCTGGCACTCAATGACTCTTCTCCTTACGTGACCATGGAAAAGTCCACATGAGTGGACTTTCCTGAAATTCCATCATTAGGATATCATTCCTTTACAGGACCCTTGTTTCCTGTTAAAAATTAAAATGCTTCAAAATGCCCAGGTAGAGGAACAAATCATTAGTGAGTACTTTCATCAAGAACCACAGGTGATTCTGCAGCAAGACACTCACGGCTGTCTCTGAGCTTGTCCGGGCTCCGTGGTTACATGCTGGGCTCCTGCTGGCCCGGGAACTGCGGTAGGAAGTAACCACGCGGGCTGACAGGGAAGAATCAGGCAGGACTAAAGCTTACAGTACTAACGCCCAACAGTAGTCCACAGTAGAAAGTTAAACTTTGCATGAGAAAGATGTGAAATATTTGAGAATCCAGAGGAAGGAAGCTTTTTTTTTTTTTTAAGCTGTGGATGACAAAAGTTTCATGAAAAGGGCAGCAGCTGAGCTAGATTTTGCAAGCTCTGTGAGAGTGGATGTGGGATGGGAGAGGGACAGGAGTGGGTACTCTAGCCCGAGGGCACAGCACGCCGTGACCTCAGCATGCTGGGGTGAAGGGAAGAAAGGAAATGAGAGGGGAGGGGCGGCTCACACTCTGTCCCGGATGCCCAGCTGCAGAGTTGCAAGGGAGGAGAACGTAGATGGTGGCTCCGAGAACCCTGGGCGTGGAGGGTGGCTGGGACTTGGACTAGGCACAGAAGGGCTCCCCTGCTCTCAGAACAAGGAATTCAGCCAAGTTAGCAGTAAGGACACTGATAGGACAGAAGAAAGTAGTGGGTGGTTTTCTCATCCCTCTGCTAAGTGCCTGGGCCAGCCAGGGAGTCTGCTCAGGCAGGGATGGGGGAAGCCTAGGCTGGCAGAGGGTCCAGCCTCTGATCAGGGTTGGGGTGTACAGCTGGTCCACTGCAGCGTGAGACGTCCAGTGCCGGGTCCTGGCCAGGATGCTGAGACTGAGAACAACTCCATCATGGCAGGCCATCCCGGGAAGGAGGCTGCAGAGGTTGGAGCTGCTCCAGAGTGCAGGCAGCAGCAGCGTGTGCATGTTCCCCAGGGACACCCAGAGAGTAGGCTGGTGGCATCTGGCTGGGATGCCAGTCTGTTGGTGCCAGACTGTACCTGAGTGTGCTTACAACCTGGCAGCGGGACATACTGAGAAAGGAAGTGCTCTGGGCTTGGAGACAGAGAACTCAGGTTCAGTGCTGGCTCTAACTTTATAGTCCAGGTAAATTTCGCAACCTTGTTTGGCTTTCAGTTTCCTTTTCTATAACATGGGCAAAATGGTAGGTATTTCAAGGTTCACTGGGAGAAAGGCAGGAGTGTGTGTGACAGTGGGTTTATAAACTGTAAGCATTGTGCACATGGATGGTGTTTGCCTCATTGTCACTCCTCTGTAGGGAGAACACGGCCACAGACGGCCACCCACTCCTGAGCTGGCCTCCCAGAGCCATCTGTGTCCACAAGATCTAGCACTCTGACTCTTCGCTGTCCCGTTTCTGGGTTGATTCCACCCATTGCCGTCTCCTGGGCCACTTCAGCTGCTCCTGTCTTTATTCCACTTAAGCTTTCTCTTCCTCTTGACTGTCGAGCCCTTTGGCAGACAGAGCCGGGCACAAGCTGTGATTGAACCCAAGACACAGGGTCTTGAAAGCAGAGATTGATGCACCTGGTTCTTGAGTAGAGGTGTGGGTGCTGACCTGCACAGCTTCACTCTTCAAAACCGGGTGTGCATTTGCTTACAGGGTTTTCTTGGAAACCCTAAAGCCGTAACCTGGGCTTAGCATGGATAGTACCTTGCATCTCCTTTCTCCTTCCTGCAGATGCACAGATTCTTGGCAGCAAGAGTGAGGGGCTGTTGCTTATGTTGACTCTGAGAGCCGGGAGGAGAAGGAGGTGCTGTTTCTGCCCAAGACCGTAGTGGTGGGTGTCAAGTTTCTTCCACAAGTGACCAGCCTTTAGGGTGGGCTCCTGGAAGGGACCCTGCAGGGCCCCACCTAGGTATGCCCTGCCCAGAGGGCCCAGCACAGGGAGGCAGAGCACCCTGTGGCTGCCAATGACACTGGTCTGGCATCTGAATTAGTAACTCACAATAGGATTAATTTCTGTGTGTAATTAAGTAAAGGAAAACAGCAGGAAAGTACTGCCTGTTTCTTCCACACAGGGTTTTGTTTTCTATCCCGTGATTATAAGGGAAGTCCATTTGACTTCATTAACTTAGGAAGTATCTAGCAGACCCTTCATCTGGGGCTGGCCTCCTATCTGCCTTTGGACAGATGCTTCACAAACTCCTACCACGTGTGTGACATTTGCTGAGCTCTGGGTCTGCAAATGTAAATAGCACATGGCCCCTGCTCTGTGGAAGTGCCTAGCCCTGTCCAGCTCTGCACAATAGGTAAACATGAAATCAGTAATTACAATCTAGTATGCTGAGGGTAGTAATGAAGGTGCGGGAGCCAGACTTCCTGGGTTCAAATCCCACCACTTGGACAAGTTCCTGAATCTCTGGCTTCAGTTTTCTTCATCTGTAAAATGGGGATGATGGTAAGATTTCAGAGGGGAGGATGCAGATTAAATGAGCCAACATGTGTCAGTGCCTAGAAAAGCACCTGGCACTGTAGAGGACATGCTTGGTAACTGTTGGCTCTGTTTATCAAATCAGAGAGGCGGATCGGTCACTATGAGGGTGGAGAGGAGGTAGAAACTACCTCTGGGGTGTTGACAGGCTAGTTGGGCTGGGTATTGAAGTAGGAATGAGTGTGTAGAAGATGACCAGTTAACAATGCAAGAGCAAGGAGGCCTGAAGGGCACTGCATGCTGGTGAACATGAGTATTTTAGTACAGCTGAAACTGAAAAGGTACAGAAAGTAGAGGTAGGCATTGAAGAGCCAATGGGGCACTTCAGTGAGGGGTGTGGTATGATGAGAATTGTGTTTTTGAAAGTTAATTCTAATGATGATGATGGAAACAGAGTCTGATTAGCAGGCTACTACAGTCAGCCTGAGGAGATGCTGAGGGGACCTGGTGGGGAGCTGGCATCCTGGAATGGGCAGATGGGACTTGGAGAGAGTAATTTGAACGTGGAGCTTATGGATGGGATGTGAAAGTGGAAGTGAGGAGCAGGGGTTGAAAGGAGGTCTCCAGGGCTGTGGCGTGAATTACTAAGTGAATGGGGTGCTGGTCACACAGTGGGAGAGCAGGTTGGGCAGGCAGCAGGTGGGTGAGGGGCATGCTGGGTGCAGTCTTTCCTCCCCCAAAGTTGGACATCTAAGGGTTGGCTCAGGACAGTGGCTAGCCTGGGAGTAAGATTTGGAAGTCATGTGAGTGAGGCCATGGTTGGTTGTGAGGCCTCAGGTGGGTTCCCTTAGCTCCCCCCAAGTCCTTGGGGTGGCTTCATTGAGCAGAAAAAGGTTCCCTCAAGGTGGCTGCAGCCCTACAGGCTTGTGACTTGGCCATCAGCTCCTTTCACCTTGTACATACATCACCTTGGGACCCCAGGCAATGGCTGCTTTCTTTGGGTTGACTCATCAGTGTCTATGAAAGAGTAATATCGAACCTATTCACAGGGTTATTGAGAAGACAGAAGGACTGAAGGCCTGTGAAAGGGTTTCTTATCTCATCCAGACCTTATGGTCTTTGCCCATTTTAGGAAATGTTGGCCATGCTGAGATCTGCAGGCTGCAAGGGAAGCCTCCATGTTCAGGGCTGTACGGCAGCTCAGAGAAGAGCTTTTATGGGGGCATTTGTCCTTGCAGGGTTTGCAGAGAACAGACAAGAAGGAGGCAGTGGTTCAAACAGAGGTGGAGAGAGAGGTGGCACCTTCCTTCAGAGAACTACACACAATCAGGAGAAATCCCAGCTCGCATCTCCAAGCTGTCCCACTGATGTCATTTCTTCCCAGACCCTAAGGCATGCTCAGGTGCTTGTAGGTGAGCATATATGAACTAGCTATGTGGCTCCAGGTAACTGGGAGATTTCTGAATACAGAGAGAAAAGGGATTGAATTATGACCTTAGGGGATGGATGATGGGAGGAGGTTATTTTATCTTTGTACTCAGCATCAACTTGGCAGCAAATCCTGTTTATGAAGGAACCACCTGATGACCATTTCATTATAATCCCTGCAATGGCAGTGATGTGATTTCTTTGTGCTATGTTAGATCCTTTGTCTACCGGAGAGGCCAGGGAAGGTGGGCATAGAAGCAGTCCAATACTAGCTCCCATGTGGTAGTTTAAAATCCTCATCAGAGTCCAGGAGGTACATGAACATCCCCAGATAACTTCTGCTGCTCTTGATTCCAGAAGTAAAAGTGTGTTTGGTATTTGTCTGCTAACCTGTGACATGCTCACCTGCTGAGCTTTCTGTACTTGGACTCAAAGGGGTAGCCAGAAAGAGCTCTCAATGAGGAGTGCATGTTTTCTATTTTTAGTCTGTATAAATATCACATTCCTCCTCCTCAGACTCAAACTCAAGCCAGAGGTGCATTCTTATTTGGCCTTACTGGTCTTTAAGAAAGAGCCTGATTACCATGTCTGCATTGGGAGACACACGCCCAAAATGTTCGCATTGCATCAGACGGCATTTGTAATGATGGCCAGCGCTTATGAGCCGGATGCTGCACTGTGCTTTATGCACAGTATTTCATTTTATTCTCACAATGATTCTTTGAGACGGATACTCTAATCTTCGCCATTTTACAGATGGGGAAATGAAGGCTGTGTGGGGTTATGTACCTTGACCAGGGCACCTGTTCGGTAGGTCAGATATGCCTGACTATAGAACTCGAGCTCTCTGTGCAAAGTGCTCTTGGGGACTCTGCAGGACCTGAGTGCCGTTGCTCAGCATAGCGCTCGGCCGGGATATGCAGCCGAGCAATTCATTCACAGGTACAGCTGTCTTAGTAAGGCCCTTCCAGCTCTGGGCAACAGGTGTTTTTCATCCATGTGTTATTGGCATCATCATCATCATCATTACAGCTTCTGCCTTTATGAAGGATTTATCGTGTGTTGATGTCAGCATTTTACCTGGATGGCCATTGCTTCTTTGTGCCTATGACAGTCACTGCTCACCTCTCTGATTCTGCAAACCACAGTGGCACACAATGTTGGGATCAGGATTAAGTTGTCTGCAGGACATCTGTCCCTCTCTGCTGTTGGAGGTAAACCACCATTCCCTCTTATCTCAAGGCATTTGCTTCAGGGGAGTCAAACTCAGCACCTTACACCTGTGCACGTAGGAGCTCATTGATGGATCTAGGGGCCGTATGCACTTGCAGTTAGGGAGGGCCTTTTTCTGCACCCAGCCAGACTGGCCTCTGCTCTGCACCAAAGGCAGGCAGCTCTATGCCCGGAGAAGTGCTCTTTCCTGAGTGGGCCCTTAACTTGCTAGCTGACCATAATTGTAGCTGCTGTTTATTAAGCACTTAGTCAGTGCCTGGCACTGTGTTAAGCACTTTACAAATGCCATCCCGTGCCTCCTCCTGACAGTCTTATGAGCAAAGGAGGATTATCCCCTTCTTAGAATAGGAAGAGTAGCAATGAAGTTAGGGCCTGCTTATTGCCTGGAGAAAGCAATTTGTTTTTTTGAAGAGCCAGAAAGAACCTTAGACATCCTTAGTCCAACCCCTTTATTCTGTAGAGGAGAAAACTGAGTCAGCTGCCCGGTGTCTCACTGCTCATGGGAGGTGAAGCTGGACCTGAGCCCTCCTGTCTCCATCTGGTGCTTGCCTCCGCTCTGCTCTGCCCACCTGCTCTCTGAGCACACAACGCCGCTGCCCAACTCAGCCCCAGGCCTCGGGCACAGCATTCAGCCTCTGACCCTGGAGTTGTGTGTTTGCAGTGATCCTTGGGGTAGAATGAACATTCTGAACAATGGTGATAGGAGCTGACCATTCAGTGACAGTGACTGCCCTGGGGGCAGCTCTGCAGAGGGCAGGAACCATCCAGCGAGAAGCCAGAGGCCAGGACCTCAGGCATCTCATGCAGGACACACAGCCAGCAAAGGGCAGATTGACACCCGGGCTATTGGTGCCAGAATCCACTCAGCCACTCTAGCTGGTGTGGGAGGATCATTCTGAGGTGGTGTTGGATGATAATTCTACTTTCTGCAGAATTCTGGGCTTCCAAGGGTGGAACTCTGGAGCTTGGATAGAGCAGGTCAGGCGAGCTCAGTCCGGGAAGACAGGACTCCTCTGAGACAGGTGAGACAAGCTCCAGGTTTGATGGGAGGCAGGGAGCAGCCTCCTGCCAGCTTGGAGTCCTCTTCTTAGTGAAGTGTGCTAATAAATTACACAGCACATCAGCTCTCTCAAGTATTCTTGGAGCTGTGCCTGCATAGAAAGGAAGGACTCCATGCATCCCAGCTTGGACACCCTGTGACACTCTGCCCACGCTCAGCTCTCTCTTTTGCTCCCTGTCAAACAAAGAGGCTGTGGGATGACCATGAAAATAACAACAGCCGCGACAGTAGGAATAGCTGCTATTTCCCGAGCACGTGCTGATGTGCGCTCACTCACTTAATCCTTACAGCTCTGCAAGGTAGGCGGACTGAGGCATCTCACACAGGGCACACAACCAACAAAGGGCAGATTGACACCCTGGCTGTTGGTGCCAGCATCCACTCTCAGCCGCTCTAGCTGGTGTGGGAGGGTGGAAGGATTTAAAAATAAAAAACAAAACAAGAAACAGTAGAAGTGCTCCCAACAGCTGCCGACACTGGTACGTGTCTGGGGGAGGGAAGAAAAAAGCTCTCTTCTGTCTGCCAACGATCTCCTGGATATTTTCCGCTTTCCTTGTGAGCTGCTTCCATATATTTAAAAAAAAAAAAAAGTCAAATAGAAAGCTCAGATGAGCTGGTGTCTTTAAAAAGTCAAAATCTAACCTGACCATCTATTTATTTTGCATACAAGGGATTAGGAAGATGCTGAGTTATTTTCCTTTCTACGTCTGAAGCATACAGTGCAGAAATTTCAGCTTGCATTCTGGGTTTAGGACCAACTCACGACTAATTGGAAGACGAGAGTGTAGTGCAGGAGGGGGTGACTTCCTGGCATTTAGCTGCTGTCCCCCCACCGCCCTCCACCAGCAACTCATCTGTATACACTCCCCTCTAATCAGGGACCTTGCTTGTGTTTTGCCAACAACTGCTTTTCCTTCCCGGAGACTTGACAGGCAATACCCTGTGTTACGAAGAGACGCATTTACGACCAGTGGAAAGGACAAACAAGTATTTGACTGTCATATTAACATTTGAGGGATTCTTTTGTTTTTTTCAGCCTGATTAGAAATTCATCTCCTGATTAGAAATTCATCTTTAGAAATTAGAGATCTCTACTGCTTTCAATCTCCACAAGTGCAGATGCGTTTGCTTGTCTGCTGTCTTATTCCTCCTTGGAAACTTAGGTCAGGGAAGTGGGAAGTTCCAAAGAAGAAAGGGCCGGGCATCCTCTGGAAATGTATGAGGAGATTTCACTCCCTGAGCAGGCAGTGGGCTCAAGGAGGGCCAGGGCCTGGACCCCAGGCCTGCTGTCTCCTCATGGGCTCCTGTGGCCTCCTATTTAAGGAATAAAAAGCTTATTTAAGGACTAAACGTTGTCTAAGGAGTGTAAGTTGACGCTGAGGCAGACAAGGTGGAATACACAGAATATCAGCCGTGGCAGGGAGAGAAACTTCCTGATCCTGTTCTCTGGTGTCGCAAATGAAACTGGCCCTTTACCTGAAGAAAGGTGAGAAGACTGTCGGGACCCCTAATGCCTGTTTCTTTAAAATAGCAGCTGTTGTTCTTTTTCTACTCATAAAAGCCATATATTTCATGATATCAATTATTTCCAGAAATTGTATTGAGAAAAGCATAAAGAACAAACTGGAGATCACCTATAATCCTACCACAGCAAGGGGATCATGGCTGATGCTTAGCTTTAGATTCTTTCATTCTGATTGCATACCCACTTCTTAAAAGTTTTAAGTAAGTTTGGATCATACTATTCATATTGCTCTGTAATCTCTATAGAAGGTGTTCTCATGAAATTTTTTTTTTCTTTGTTGATACAGAGTCTTATTGTGTTGCCCAGGTTGTAGTGCTATGGTGCCAACTCTGCTCACTGCAGCCTCCACCGCCCGGGTTCAAGGAGTTCTCCTGCCTCAGCCTCCTGAGTAGCTGGGATTACAGGTGCGCACCGCCACGCGCGGCTAATTTTTGTATTTTTAGTAGAGACGGGGTTTCACCGTGTTGGTCAGGCTGGCTCGAACTCCTGACGTCGTGATCTGCCCATCTTGGCCTCCCAAAGTGCTGGGATTACAGGCCTGAGCCACCCTGCCTGGCTGAAAGTTTTTTTTATGTTCTTAAATATTCCTCAAGAACATTCCTTTTAATGTAGAGAGAGTTCCATATCATGGATGTTCCAGGCTTTTTTTTGATTCTTTCTCAATTTGTGGGCATTTCATTTATCTGCACAGTTTTGGTATTATAAAACTCACATCTGGCCAGGCGTGGTGGCTCACACCTGTGAGGCTGAGGCAGAAAGATTGCTTAAGTCTGGGATTAGAGACCAGCCTGGGCAACATAGTGAGACACCAACTCTATGAAAAATTAAACTAAAAATTAGCCAGGTGTGGTGATGTGCATCTGTAGCCCAGGCTACTGAGGAGACTGAAGTGGGAGGATCGCTTGAGCCCAGGAGTTTAAGGCTGTAGCGAGCTGTGATTGAGCCACCGTATTCCAGCCTGAGTGACAGAGCAAGACACTGAATCAAAAAAAGAAAAAACCTCACATGTATTACTGATTATTTCCTTCAGAATAACTTCAAAAAATAGGAACATTTTACAAAGTCATATTTCACCTTAAAAATTTAGTACCTGTTTATATTTCCACAAACACACAATGCGTTTCTTAAGCTCTAAATAACACTGGGAGCTGGTCTTTTAAGCACGCTCAAATGTTTGGAGAGAAACTGTCTTCCTGGTTTGTCCTCCCGCACTAAGCATGGCCGCTCCATGGCCCTTCGCACCCTGGTCCCCCTCACCATGGCAGTCATTGCTCAGCAGTCACAGGCCCCGGGCAGCTACTGACTACTGGGGCCAACACAGGACCCAAAACCTATTTGCCATCTCTGGATCGGGGATTGACACCTATTCTGTAGTGATGTGCGAAGTCCTGCTGTGCTCGTTCCTGAAGAGGTGAGTGTGTGAGGTGCAGGTGACACGGGTTGCACCTGCACAGAGTGGCTTTGGAAACACCACGAGTGATACTCCTGTGAGCACCTGAGCAAACGCTGAAATGCAGAATTGTAACCCTACTCACTGGCATTGCCCATACCTAGCGGCCACTCTGTTCTCACCCCACCACCGGAGTGATTTAGGAAGTCAAAGCCTTTGATATTCATGAAGCCTTTATTAAAGCGAAAACTCCTTTGGGAAGGGACCTGAAGGCTTTATCCACTGGTGTTTCATTCTCCATCAAGGTCTCGGCAGAGCCGCATAGTTAGACTGGGAGGAGGCGATGTGTAGAGAGGGGGACCCACTACAGAGGAAGGCTGGGCCGGGGAGGAGGTGGGAGGAAGAAGGCTCCTGCAGGGCCCTGAAACGTCATTGCCCAGTGCCTCGGGTGACCACGGCAAGGATCTCTGAAGGGTCTCACACATCACTTATTCTGATCATCTTCTGTCCAGGAAATGAGTCCATGGCACGACGAGGGTGAGTAGAGTAAATAACTTCCATTTCCATCACTGTTTCCGTCATGGAGTCTGTTAGCAGAGAGCATCTCTAAGGAAGCTGTGAAATAATTAGGATTTATATAGAAGTGGGGCAGCCTTTCCCACTGTATCCACATCAGTTGGAGGGTTTCTGCTGGAGAGGAGTATTCTGTGTTCTTGGCATTTACATGGGGGTGCTCTCCAGGAGCAGCTCTTTATCAGATCGGAGAGCACTCGTGGGATGATGGTGGGGGGACGTTCTTCTTGCATGTTGCTAGGTAAGGTTTATAGTGTTCTGCATCTAACAGCTTTCACTTTTGATTTTTCACTCTAGATTGTTTTTTTGCATGAAGATCAAGAACGGTTGTGTTATGCTTTGCAACTGACCTAAGGTGGGATCCCCTTTAACAGGAAGAGAATACAGAAAAATTCAGCAGCAGTGAAACTGCTCTGTAAACAGGCTCACAGTGCAATCTAACTTGGGTAATTTGATTTGTTGGAAGGTGAAAGCTGAGCTGCAGAGTACCCTGCTTTTTTAGTCATAAACGCCTTCAGCTTGTTCTTTTCTAGGCTGATGACATTAGAAATGCATTTGCTTTGTGTGTCATGGACAGTTCTCTTGGGCATTGCCTGGAAGACCTGCTTGCTATCACTTGTGCTGTATTGGAATACTTAGATGATACAGGCCACTGAGTGTTGGTTGGGTAGGGCTTCCTGTCCATGGGAACCTTTTATATTCCCATCCCCTCCTCTTCCATTCCCAACTAGCCTCCTCATCCTCTGGGCTCAGGTAGCTTCCCCACAGGTTTTATTAGCACTTAAGGTACTGCACTGAGGTGGCGAGCTTCCACGGTAGGGCAGCATCATGCGGGAAGGAATCATGATTCAAACCCAGGCTCTGTCACTCGGTGGATGATGTTGAATGATTTGTGCAAGCTCTGTGCCTGTTTCCTTGCATGTAGAATTTCTCTTGGAAATATGATGTTATCCTACATAACTCCCCAGTGGTGTGGCAGCTCCAAATTAAGGTCAGTGTTCCCTTCACATACCGGACATCTCAAAATTAGTACCTTGTAGAATTAAAGAATACACCTTGGAGGCTCCCTTCACGAAGCAATAATCTGACTCTCGTCCAAGCTGAACAACTTTATTGGGAACAAAACAACTGCCTCTGGGTTTCTGCTCATCTGTTCTTTTAAGCAGTGAAATGCTTGTGTCGAGCAGCCAAGTGGCAGTAACCTTTGTGTCTTCAGTTCTTCCAAGAATAGGTGTTTCTTAATATCCCTGATTGAATTAGAACTCAAGTCCCAGCTGGTTGCCTTCCACTGGCCAGAAGCTGGCTCCTGGAACTGGCTCGATGGCCTGGCCGGACTATCTCAAGAAAGCTGCTTGTCCTCCTGCCCAGTACTTGCATCTCATCTGAGGGCACCTTGTCCCATTGCTGTGTTCCTTTTTGTGAGAACCCCATCCTGAAACTGCATAATTTCAAGCTTAGAAAAAAAAAAATAGAATTTCCGTAAGATGGGGCAAAATTAGAATAGCTTTTGTATTTGAAAGCTAAAACTCTTGAAGTATGCACAGACAATTGTCGGAGCTTGTTCTCTTGCAAACAGAAGTCTTGGCAAGCTGAGGTGAGTTTAGACAAATAACAATCAGTCTCCCTTTTGAAGTGAGCAGGGACTGGACTGTGCCTCTGAAGAGGGTCTATGAGTACCCCAGTCCTGTCCAGACTCAGAAGAGAAAAAGGAGGCCCCGAGGTCATGCCAGGAAATGTGATTCGGCCAACCATGTTTTGCGTGCCTACTCTGTCTGTGCCTGAGGGCTTTTGTTCTATCTAATACATGGGACCGGATCACGGATAGGCAGCTTCGAGAGGCATATGTGAACACCAAAGGGGCTCTTGGCTTTCTGTGTCATTTCCATAGAGTTCTCCTTCAGTTCTTAGCCACGTGCGTTGGGGCCATGAGTGCACTGAACAGCACAGTCTCCCAGTAAGACCACAGTGTGGTGGTCAGCGGCAGAGACTCCAGAGGTGGACCATCTGGGCTATTTCTATTGCTACCAGTTACAAGTTCTGTGACCTCGTTAGAGGCTAAGAGTTAAGGCACATCCCTTAAGCTCTCTGTGACTCAGTTTCCTCTTCGGATAAATGGGGGTTAAGAATAGTGCAGATCTCATAGGTTTGTCATCAAAGAATAAGTGAATCAAGTTATGTAAAGCAGACAGAACACAAGCCTGGACATAAACACGTAGAGCCATATGCATGTTGGTTCTACAAAATAAATATACATGATTTGCTTCTATTTATTGATAAATAAATAGGATGTTTACCTTGGTAACACTTCTGGAGCTGGGCTCTGGAAGTGTGACCTTGAGAAAGGGGAGGGGGCAGTAGGACCTGGAGGGCAGAGTCCCCACAGCTCAGGAACCACAGCGCTGACCTTTCCCTTGTTTCCACGGGGAAAATGAAGAGGATGGTACCAACTGCCTGGAGGCCACGATGGGACCAGCCGTGTCAGGGCAAGGCAGGTAGCGCCCTGCCCTGTCTTGACTGCAGCAGCTGAAGGGGAATGCAGAGCATCTTTCCTGCTCCCCTGCAGCTCCGCCCCCGTCCTTTCCCTCTGGTCTCCTTTTCCATGTTCCGTTCTGCATCTGCAGAGGTTCCTGTCTCTGTCATTAGCCCAACTCTCCTTGTGAGATGAGGAAGCTGAGCCCTGTGCCCTTGTCACTTACTTGCCCCTGGGCGGACAGTGGCTGGGCTGCATTATTTCTCTCCTTCCCAGCATCCTGGTATCTGTGTCTCCATCCTAGCTACCCTTTTCCTTATCTCTTCCTTTTCTCTCATTCTTTCTCTCTCCCATCCTGGTGTGGGCGGGGATGCAGGGAATTCTAGGGATATAATTAGTAGCCAGGGAGAAAGCAACTCCAGCCTGCCTTGGTTTTTTCTTGGACCAGTTGTGGCGAGATAGGACCAGCACTGTCTGTCCATGGGATGCAATGAGCACCCCAGGGTTGTGGGAAGGGATCAGGACCCCGCCGGTGGACCCTCCCTACTGCCTCTGACTCCAGATATACTGTGACACACTCTCTCCCTGTCCCCAGCACACACACAGAAACTCGGAGTAAGCACAGAGGGCCTGATGGGGGAAGAGAAGGAGCCAGGTGTGGGGTCAAGCAGAGCAGGGCTGCGCAACTTCGGCAAGTGACTGGCATGCCTGTTAAAGCAGGTAATGGATTGCACCAGTGATTCCAGCCCTGTGCAGTGTGTTTCTCAGGATGATACACCCGCCAGGCAGAGCAAGCTGCTTGGGATGGGGAGGGGAGCCTGTGACCCGGCCCATGCCCCTGGTTGTGGAGGGGTGAGCAGAAGACAAGCAGTTGCCCGACCCCTAAGCCTGTCTTATAGGCGTAGCTCCATGTGGATTTCGTCAATGTCTTCATCCTCCTAACATACAACCTTGACATTGCTACCAAGGAGCTGCTGCTTAAGCGGGATTCCTGTCCTGGGGTGGAAGTCTTCAGGTCTCTCCTCCACATCCACGGTCTGGGTTCACCTTGTGATGTGACACTTACCTTTTCATTGGGGTTGGAAACAGCCAGACTCTTTGTGGCCTTGCAGTCTTCTGGCTTCACCTGAGATTCTCATTCTCTCTGACCTGTGGTCAAGGCCTTCTAGAAGTCAAGACGGGGCCTGTGCCACTTCCTTTTTGTTCATTTGCTTCTTTGGGCTCCCAATAATTTTTTCAGTACTGAGATAGGGTTACAAAAATGGTAGCACATTTTTATGTCCAACCAATTCTGTGTATCCCTGAGACCATGTGTTGAAGCTCACTTGTATATAAGTGAGTTTATATACAAGTTGGGGACATCTTATAAGAACAAAGGCCTACATTCCAAGATCTTGGGGATCGAGAGGTCTGGGCCAAGCGCACACCCTACCTCTGCACGTACACACTCACTCACATGCGCACACGTTCCTCCGGCCTCACCAGTGTAGGACCTGCCTGTACCTCAGGCTGCCGGAAGGGGCTCCTCACCCTAGACCTGGCCCAGGCATTACGGACGCTGTCCCTCTGTCTTTTCCTTTTCTCCCTCATCATTTTCAAGCAAGCACCTTCAAGACTTCGACTTTCTCTGTGTGCTGCCGGGATGCTGTTGACTACCTTCAAGCCCTGAAGAGTCATCATCCCCCTGTGTCATTTCATTTCCCCACTCATTCACTTGCTCACTCACTCTGCAAGACGTGCCCCTGGGGCCAGACACCGTTCTAAGCCCTGAAGATACAGCAAGGAACAGGACAGACAGTGTGGACCTTAGACACACTTTTTCTTTTAACCCCTCCCTAGGGATTCACCATAAATGACAGAATCCCTGCTGACTTCCTCTAAAAATATTCAGAATTTCATGTTTGCACTTTAGCAGTCAGACTCCTTGGTCCTGCCCTGCCAGGCCCCACACTCTTCTCGATTGCTTTTGGGGGAGGGGCCACTTGGCCTCAGCAACACACATTTCTAAGAATTTATTTTAGGCATGGAAGAAATGCCAAGTCCATGTATATTTCAGTGGTCAGCTTCAGCCTTTTTCCATCTCCCCAAGCCTTCTCTGTCCTCCACCTTATTCCTCCTCCACAGCCGCCTCCTCACCACCACCATCTGCGTGGTCAGAACTTGAGCACATCCGTGGAAAATCAGAAGCAACCACAGAGCTAGAAAGACCCAGCCTTCTGGGGAGTATTCATTCCTGCCTATGTGGGGTGCGGTGTGGCACGGGGAAGAGAACCCCCAGCTCCTTGGTGTCCAGTTTGCAGGACCTTGAGCTCCTTGGTGTGCCAGCTTGCGTGACCTTGAGAAAGTTCTCTTCCCCGAGCCTCTGTGTTCACCTGCAGAGCAGGAGTCCAGTAGCCCTGTGCTTGGCTGTTGTGAGAATGAAACTGGACCCGAGAATGCTCTCTGTAGTGGTTGATATGATGAAGAGCCTCCATGGGGTATGCCGGAGTGCTGCTTTTCTGTCAAGGACATTCTTGGAGTATAATTCTTGAAACCTAGATGACGGAGCACCCTTTTTAAATTTTATTATTATTTTTTAAGAGACAGGGTCTCTGTCGCCCAGGCTGGAGTGCAGTGACACAGTCATGGTTCACTGTAGCCTCAACCTCCTGGGCTTGAGCAGTCCTCCCACCTCAGCCTCTCGAGTAGCTGGGACTATAGGCACGTGCCACCACACCACACTATTTTTTTTTTTATTTTTTGTAGAGATGGGGTCTCACTATCTTGCCCAGGCTGGTCTCAAACTCCTGGGCTTAGGCAGCCCTCCTGCCTCGGACTCTCAAAGTGCTGGGATTACAGGTGTGAACCACTATACCCGGCCAGCATCCTTTTTATCGCTCAAATTGCTCCCTACATGGCTGGTGACATGGTCCCTTTCTCCGTTGCCTTTCATGGAGGAAGGACTAGGGTGGTCCCTGGAGGGCGGGAGAACGTGTGCCATGTACATGGTTTGGCAAGTTGAGGGCATCGGTGGCCTCAGCCGGGGCCCAGTGAACAAGAGGAGGCAGACCTGGGGAAGGAGCCTGAAAAAACAGCAGCCCAAGCGAAGGAAAACTGAAATGGACCCGATTTGATTGCGATTGAAGAGCTACAGAGGGTGTCACTGGAGCAGTAAGCGGGGAGGGAGAAAGCTGTGAAGTCGTGGAAGAAGTTAGCAAGTTACCTGGGTGGTCCCTCCCATCGCAGCGGGTCACTATGCGTGAAATGGGGCCTCTCCTCACCCCCACCTTCCTCCTCGTCAGGTTCCACGGAAGTGGGAAAAACACTTCTGCCGTCCTTTTGGTACCCAAGCAGAGGCTTTAAAAATACAAACTTGTGAGAAATAGACACAGTGCCTAAATGAAATATAAACTGTGGTGGCTACGGCTGCTGTTTCGTAACAGCCATCTGTACATCGGCTCCCGGGAAGGGGACAGAAGCCTGAGATGAGGGATTAGCAATGCTGTCGTGGGTGTGATCAGATACCATTTATGGGGCATTACTAGAAATCAGGCACCATGCAAGCCATCTCATCCCACTTAATCGTCACACCAGCTCTGTGAATTCCACACCGTGGCTGTCTTCACTTTACCAACAAGGAGACCAAGGCTGAAAGAGGTGCGGTAACTTGGCCGAGGTCACACATCTCATGAATCCAGGAGCTGGAGCCTAGTCCAGGAGCTCAGCTTTGCTGGACAGCAACTAGTTCAGAATAATAATGGGAGGCTTTTGCATAATAATTTACATTCCTCAAAGTACTTATGATTGTCTTATAATTAGTCTCAGAAGGTAAATAAGGCTAGGTAGCTAGGCAAGTTACCAGTGAAAAAACTGAAACCTAGAGACACTGCAGCTTCTCAGAAGTTCAGATAGATAGTGAAAAAAAACAGGAACAGGATCCAGCCCCACCACCCACCAGCCCCATCTGCAGGTAATCCGTATCTCATCCCTAGAGACAGCACTACGTTTTAGCTTTGTACTAAGGATGAGTGAAATCTATGGTTTGGGTAGCAGAGTATTAATATCTTACTGGATGAGCTTTCTAATGAGCAGCCTGGACTGAAGAGAACCATAGCACACATAGGCATGGCAGGACTCACAAATTGCCACGGATTAGCCCTGTCCTCTCCTGGCCTTTTAGTTTATTGCTGCTAAGGGAGTCAAATCACAAAGGGGCTTTCTGTTTGCAGGTGTTCATTCATTTGACTGATGTTTGACATTAGAGGATTTGCCCTGCCGTCATCCCTGTGCTAGGCACAATGTTTGCAGCCCTTCCTGTGTTATCTTGCTGTTTACATTGAGCCCCAGATCTGGCTGAAGGGGTAAAAATCCTTCGTTCCATCTGTATAAACATGCATGACCTGATCTCTGCCCACTGACAACATCCAAACAGTCATTCATCCACATGACATAGAATGTCAAATGCTGCTACTCCACATAGAGGTGGGACCCCCATGGGAGGAGGTACATGTGACGGGGATTTTGATTGGAGGGTCCTCAGGCCAAGCATGTGGCAGTATAGTGCTCACCTTGGAAAAGACTCTGCCAGCCTTTATTTTCCGCTGCTCCATCGTTAACTTCGTGCCCTCAGAGATGGTCGAGTCTACCTCTGCCTAGCAGAGCACTCCCGAGACATGTTTTTAAGTAGGTCGTCTGCAGGTGGAAGGCACTTGAGTTGGCCAATCACACAGAAATGAAATCTTACATGTCGTGTGAGAATGGCTTTTTTATGTGTACGGGTGCCTTGTATGATAACTGATTTTGAAGGTTAGCTGCCTTTAAATGGTTGGTACATTGGGTTTTGGGGGCATTGTCACTCATTTTCTGTTCACCAGCCCTTTGTCACATGACCTCTAGTCAAGGTTATGGATTTAATATCTATATTACTCAATTGATTCGCTTTTTTTTTTTTTTTTTTTTTTGAGACAGAGTCTCACTCTGTCGCTCAGGCTGGATTGCAGTGGCTTGATCTTGGCTCACTGCAAGCTCCACCTCCCAGGTCTACGCCATTCTCCTGCCTCAGCCTCCCGAGTAGCTGGGACTACAGGCATCCACCACCATGCCCAGCTAATTTTTTGTATTTTTAGTAGAGATGGGGTTTCACCGTGTTAGTCAGGATGGTCTCAATCTCCTGACCTCGCGATCTACCCGCCTCGGCCTCCCAAAGTGCTGGGATTACAGGCATGAGTCACTGCACCCGGCCTTTTTTTTTTTTTTTTTTTTTTTTTGAGATGTAGTCTCTTTCTGTCACCTGGGCTGAAGTACAGTGGCATGATCTCAGCTCACTGCAACTTCTGCCTCCCGGGTGCAAGCAATTCTCCAGCCTCAGCCTCCTGAGTAGCTGGGACTACTGGCACGTACCACCACGTCCAGCTAATTTTTGTATTTGTATTACAGGGTTTCACCATGTTGGCCAGGCTGGTCTTGAACTCCTGACCTCAGGTGATCCACCCACCTTGGCCTCCCAAAGTGCTGGGATTACAGGTGTGAGCCACCATGCCTGACCAGCTTTTATTTAAACCTTTAGGGACTCCATACAACTATTCTGTGGTTCATATTTCCTGTGAACAGCTTCAGCTCAGATGCTGATTCTAAAGCTATTTTCTTTTTATTGCTAACTTCTTTGCCAACCACTGTGTTGTGTTAGCATGAGGAATACCTTCCAAGTGCACAGACACACGCGTGCACATGCATGCAGAGTTTATCTTCTCTGTTCCTAACAAGAAAGCCCTGCTGCTTGATACATTTATGCAACTGAAGCTGTACTTGACGTTTTCTGGCAGTTTCTGCATGTTTTCTAAGGGCTCTACGGAATGGTTAGCCACTTCAAATGTCCTTGGTTAGAAGATACCATTTAGGAGGTTAACACTAATCTGAACATAATGTTGGAATATTCGTAGGCATGTAGGTCAGACCTGTGCAGAAAGGGGAAGCCTTCACACTCCTCACAGCCATCCAGTGAATTAGGTGTAAGTTATTTCACCTTTCTACCCAGATTGAAAGGGGCCAAACCCAGTGGTGTCCGAAAGTGAGCCAGGACTCAACCCCGAGGGCACCTACCACTGTGGGAATACCCCGATAGAGCTGAGAATCAAGTTTGTTTATTTTGGTCACTTAGTCGTGAACAAAGAGGTTGAACAAGGGAAAAAGTCTTTGAAGCACTCAGTGACTGAGTGGCTGAATTCTACAGTTGCGACTTGAACCCCAGGTGTTTACTAAGTGGACAATAGGCTTGTCCTTCATCTCAGCCCCATGGGGGAAGGAAAAAGGGATGCGAGAGAAATGGTGATTACTTTAGCTGAAGATAAGGACCAGATGCAGCTGGCATTGAGCAAACAATGAGATTGGCTGTTTCCTACATTGTCCTTTTATAGGGTGTAACTTTGTGTCTGAAATGATAGGAATATTTTTGTGGTGTTGTAGAACATTCCTGTTATATTTTTGTACCTGTTTGATTTAGCCTGGAGATAAATGATTCCATCCTCTTAAGCCCTTCATTTAAAATATTGATTCTATCTGTATCGCAAAACGGCTGACAGTTTGAACCAAAAAATACCAGCGTAGGCAAAATGCAAAATGCCCTTTTCACCAACCCCCGCAAAACCAGTGCTCGAGGCTCTAAAGGGCTGCAGTTTAGAAGGCACATAAAGCCACCTTTTTTTTTTTTTTTTTTTTTTTTGAGATGGAGTCTTGCTCTGTTGCCCAGGCTGGAGTGCAGTGGTGCCATCTTGGCTCACTGCAACCTCCACCTCCCAGGTTCAAGCAGTTCTCCCTGGGCCTCCCGAGTAGCTGGGACTACAGGCGTGCACCACCACACCAGGCTAATTTTTGTATTTTTAGTAAAGACGGGGTTTCACCATGTTGGCCAGGCTGGTTGCGAACTCCTGACCTCAGGTGATCTGCCTGCCTTGGCCTCCTAAAGTGCTGGTATTACAGGCATAACCCACCATGCCTGGCCAGAGCCACCCTTTTCTTCCTGATGGGGTGAGGGTGGGGATTAGTCCCACCTGTGGGGTGCTCAGCTGGCCTCCAGATCTGAGTGAAGGGAGAGAGCAGGAGCGGCTCCCAGGACCTGCACTGCCAAGGCCTAAAGCTGCCATCTTGCCTGTGTGTGTGAGATCACGTGACCCTCTTACCCACTGTGGGGCGGTTCCCACTTGATCATAAAGAAACTGAAATGCAGAGAGGTTGTGTGTCCCGAATTCTCAGGCCATCTCTTACCTGGGACTCTGCAGGCCCACCCCTACTTGATTTCCTAGATGGCGTGGGCATCCTCAGGGACGTGACCGAGAGGTGTGCCCACCGTGCTGTCTTTCACTCCTCGTCCCACCCACCCACTCAGGCCTCCCCAGACGCACAGGTGTCCCTGGCTGATGTAACCTTGTCACCAGGCATTAGCACGGGGACTGTTGCCATAGAGACCCAATGCTTCCCACTGAACTTAGAAAAGATGCTCCTCCCCTTGGGTTGGGCCAAGGCCTCTCCCCTCCCCTTTGTCATCCAGTGGTCAACAGGTGTAAGAGGTAGACATGCTGTATACGAGGCTCCAAGGACACAGAACACACCAGCCTTGACCTCTGCCTTCACACTTTAGCTGGGGTCGGGGGACGGGCCACACAAGCAGACCAAAAACGAGCATGAGTGGCCGATGGAACAGCTGTGAACTGTGCTAAACCCAAGGAGAGGCACCGAGTCAGGGCTGAGATGAAGAAGCCAGCCTGGGGGTCAGGAGGGTCCCCCAGAGGGTGATGTTTCTTGAAGCTGGAGCCCCAAGAGGGCTTCCTTCCAGGAGGATCAGGCCCTGAGGTGGGAAAGAGCTTGCCACGGTCCAGGTCTGACACAGACTTCCCTGGTAAGCCTCCACAAAGGTCTGTCATCCAGGCCAGAGGCAGCGACTGCTGTGGATGGAGGCAATGGGCCTGCCTTGGCCGCCCTGTAATCCATTCCCCGTGCCCTGCACACCTGTAGGGAAACTCAGTTCAGAGCATGGAGGTGAAGGAGCCGGTAGAGGAAGTTAAATCCCAGCCAGGTCTCACCTGACTGCGGGAACAGCCACCAGATCCTCCCCCAACCCCTTGTGCAGCAGATCGAGCCTGCTGAAGTTGCAAGAACATGGTCACGTGGTGCTCACAGTCCTTCACTGGCTTCCCGCACCCTTGGACAAGTCTGAGCCCTGTGACAGCGACCAGGCCCTCACGCCCCACTGATGCCTCCAGCCCCACCCACTCCCCTTCCTGCTCAGTTGCACTAATTTCAAGGCATTCTCACTGGCCACAGGACCTCTGCATGAGATGTTCTCACTGCTGGAAATACCCTGAAACTCCCCACTGGGGCTGATGGCTTTTCACCAGTCACCCTTTTAAGCCCATCTCAGGGAGTGCCTCCAGGAAGTCTTTAGGATCCTGCCTCCCCTGAGGCCTGGGTTTGGGGGCCCCTCTCGTGGGCACAGCTCTCCTCCAAGCCTGGCTCCTTGTCTGCTGCCTGCTCCTCTTACTACCTGGTCAGCTCCTGGCGAGGGAATAGCGAGTCTTAACTCCTTTCTACTTTCAGGATCCATATGGTGCTCAAATGCCCATTGAATGAGTGGTTTCCCTAATTGCCCTTGCGTTATAATCCCCTTTATAAATGGAACATCTCCTTTTCTAATCACTGCTGAGGAGAGGGAATCTGTTTCCTGTCTTGGGGACGGGGAGAGAGGGGATCCCTTTGGGGGACTGGGCATTACCAAGCCACTATACATGCTGCCCTGGGTCTGAGGGAGTGGGGAACCGAGGTAGGTGGTGTGATGGGTGCCTTGACATTAATTGCCTAGTGGGGCGGGGGAAGGAAAGGACATGGCAGAATGAGTTTTGTCTGGCAACGCACCATCAGCATGCAGAACCCTTCACCCTAGCCCAGACACCGAGGTACACCGAAGCAGCACCTCCTCTTCCTCCTCCGGGTCTCCCCCACCTCCTCCTTCCCAATTCCACTCTGCCTTTGATTTTTTTTTAACCCACATGGGTTCTCCATTCTGCTTCAGAGTTACTGTAGCTGTGCATTTTCATCCTGAGTTATTCCCAGCAACACATGAGCACTGTGGAGGTGGAGGGAAGTGTTGGGTTTGGAAGAGGGAGGAGGATGGGAAGACCATCCCATGACTTCAGTTGTATGTGGGTACCATGTGTAGGAGAGCCATGTAGATGGGACAGAAGGGCTGCTGCTAATAACCGCAGCAGGTGCGCTCAGGCTGGCCTGGGAGGAAGGCCTCCCCAACCGTGAGTCACTTAGAGTGGATGCCCTTGGGCTGCATCCTTCCAATTCTGAGGTCCCGTTCCCTCAGTTGCCAAATGGGATGATGCCTCATGTAGATGTTACGAGGATTACATGGGTGATATCTGGGAAAGCTCTCCATAAACAGATCCCAGTCTTATCTTGGCTGGGGGTGCTGCCCATGCCAGGGCCATATTGTTAAATGGTCCTTGTTATTAACTTGTTGATAAGGAGTGGCTGTATTAGTCCATTCTCACGCTGCTATGAAGAAATACCTGAGACCGAATAATTTGTAAAGAAAAGAGGTTTAATTAACGCACAGTTCCCCATGGCTGGGAAGACCTCAGGAAACTCACAATCATGGCGGAAGGGGAAGAAAGGCACCTTCTTCACAGAGCAGCAGGAAGTAGAAGTGCAAGCAGGAGAAATGCCAGACGTTTATAAAACCATCGGATCTGGTGAGACTCACTGTCACAAGAACAGCATGCAGGACCCGCCCCCATGATCCCGTCACCTCCCATGAGGTCCCTCCCCAACACGTGGGGATTACAATTCAAGATGAGATTTGGGTGGGGACACAGAGCCAGACCATATCACTGACTCCTGAATAGCATTTCTTTCCTGCCTTCCCTTCCTCCTTCCCTCCACAGGTCACAGTGATTCACCTGTGCCAGGACTTTTCAAATCCCAGTAATCAGCAACTCAGAGGCCAGAGATAATGCTTGTAAATCAAAACCAAACAGTTAAGAGGGAGCCGGCCGCTTCCCAGTATCTTCATGAAGCAGCTGGCCCAGGCCAGGGGTTGCATGTGAATTCATTTTGAAATGACCTAGGAGGCAAAATTACTTTCAACGTAACTTTAAGCAGAGAAAATTCCATTCTGCCTCGTCAGCATGATGTAGCAATTAAAATGCTGGTTTTCCTCCTCTTTGAGCACTATCCTTGAATAATTGATGGCTACACCCACCAGAGGCTGCAAGGCTGTGCTGAAATAAAATGATTTTCATTAGGAGTAGGTGTGGAGCTTCAGGCTACACCTGCAGAATCGGCCCTCATTCTTACTGGCCTCATCATCATGCCAGCCAAGACCTCTTCCTCCAAGACCTGTTTGGTGCCCAAAGAACAGTTGGTGGAAGTGATGTATGTGGTGCCACTTTATCCTCCAGGCCTCTGTTGCTTCTGTAAAATGCAGACAGAGTCTTCCTTGGAAAGCTCTCGGCCTGGCTGTCAATGAATTTCTGTTGATGATATCTCGATAAAAGTTACCAAGCCTCGGGAACCTCCCTTAGGGCCAGGCACCAGGCGAGGTGCATTATTCACATGATCTCATTTATTTCACGCTGCATGACAGCCTTTCAAAGTAGGTATTTCTGTGTCCATTTCTACAAGAAAACTAGAGCTAGGAGAAATTAAGCAATTCGTCTAAGACTGTGCAGTTAGCTAGAAGTAAATTTAGGGTGTCAGAGCCCCAAATCCATCAATCTGATTCTAAAACTTGGGCTGTCTCATGCACATTATCTCCCTTTATTTTTCTGCAGAAACTTGTTTTTCAGAAACGAAATCAGTAATGAAGGTTGGAGAGAGTGATGATTAAAATCTGAAGAATAAGAACAACTTTTGTTAGAAATCTATATACAGGTAGGGTGCAGTGGCTCTCACCTGTAATCCCAGCACTTTGGGAGGCCGAGGCAGGCCAGTCTCTTGAGGTCAGAAGCTCAAGACCAGCCTGGCCAGAGATAGGCAAAACCCTGTCTCTACTAAAAATACAACAATTAGCTGGGCGTGGTGGTGGGCATCTGGTAATCCCACTACTCAGGAGGCTGAGGCAGGAGAATCGCTTGAACCCGGGAGTTGGAGGTTTCAGTGAGCTGAGATTGTGCCACTGCCCTCCAGCCTGGGCAACAGAGACTCCATCTCAAAAAAAAAAAGAGAAGAAAAGAAAAGTCGATATACAGATGCAATAGAAGCAAATTTTGTCTCCTACAAATCTCTACATATAGTTAGCGTACCTTAGGTTACTACATAGAATTGTAAGCCATAGCTCTTTAAAAATATGTGTGTGTACACACATGCAGAGTCATGCTTCACTTAATGACAGGGATACATTCTGAGAAATGCATGTTAGGTAATTTTGTTGTGCAGACATCATGGAATTTATTTTACAAACCTACATGGTACAGCCTCTTACAAACCTATACTATATGGCATAGCCTATGGCTCCTAGACTACAAACCTGTGCAGCATGTGACTAGTGAATACAGTACAATAGACAAGTGTAACATAATGGTAAGTATTTGTGCATCCAAACATATCTAAACATAGAAAAGGTATGGGAAAAATACAGTATTATAATTATATGGGACCACCATCCTATATGCAGTTATTGTTGACTGAAACATTCTGGGGGGGGGGGGGTGTGTATTCAGAGGGCTGCATTCGTCAAAAATTGTGAGGTTTTATTCTATATGTGAAATTATCTAAATAAGCCCCTTCAGATGTAGTCCATAGTCACCACAGAGTTACTGCATAGGGAACGCTTAATGAAAATTGCTTTTTCCTAGGTGGAATTTTTCAGGCCCCAAGTGGTGAAAACGTTTTACTTACAAAACCGCTTCAACTTACCAGAAAATGAAAGCCAGAAAGCCGTAGCCAGGCCCCTGTGTTAGAAACTCCACGTGTCTTTGCATCTCCTCCCTGCCCTTATGTGCCCTTTCTCTTCAGATCAGTATTTACCGAATGCGCCAGATTTGTAAGAACTTGCATTCTGCCCCACACTCCCAGGGAAAGCATGGCGTCTGCAGGGGAGGGAGGAGCCCCGTGTGATGGCGTGGCAGGAACAGGAGGGGCTGTTCTCTGCTGTCTAGGGGGAGTGTTGGAGTGCCTTTTGTTTTTAATTGTTTTATATATAAACATATTTATACATCGATGTATTTGTAATATCTGTATTTTTAAATGCATATATGTGTATATGTGTGTGTGCCTGTGTATGTGTGTGTACATGTATGTATGTGTATATATGTATGTGTACATATATGTGTATATATGCATGCTTCCTTCCTTGTACAGAGAAGTACTCCAGACTGGCAGATGGTGCTTTTAATTTGTATGTATAAATATGCATATTTTAATTTTAAAACGTTGATGTATACATTTATACGATATATATCTCTAAACATACACATTTATGTGTGTGTGTACATCTGTAGTTAAGACTTGGCTTGTGCCCCGAGTGTGTGAAACTCGCCAGACCGACACGGGTTCTGTGCTACGCGGGTTCTGGCGAGCAGGGACGCGACTGCGCCCCCCGAGGGCTGTTCTCTGGTCTGGTGTGGAGATGCAGGCTGCACCTTGCACTCCGGATGTCGGGGCCGTTTGTTCCCGTGGTGTCCGGGAGGAGCCGCGCTCCCACACAGAGCAGGAGAGCCGGCTGTTTTGGAGCAAAGGGGGATACAAAAGCTGCGGGAGCCAGCACTGTCGGGTGGTTGCAGCAGCTTCTGGAAGGTTGGAGGGGAAGACGGTAGCATTGGAGGCAGCGGGGGCACTCGGGCAGGAACGCAGGGATTGGAAATGCAGCCGTTCTGGTGTTGAGTCAGGGTGTGGCGGCCGTGCTAAGGAACGCTCTGCCTGGCTTTGGGTTTCAGGTCCCACCCGAAAGATGCCCCCCAGCGCCAGTGCCGTGGACTTCTTCCAGCTCTTTGTCCCAGACAACGTCCTCAAGAACATGGTGGTGCAGACAAACATGTACGCCAAGAAGTTCCAGGAGCGGTTTGGGAGCGACGGAGCCTGGGTGGAGGTGACGCTGACGGAGATGAAGGCGTTCCTGGGCTACATGATCTCCACCAGCATCTCCCACTGCGAGTCCGTCCTCAGCATCTGGAGCGGCGGCTTCTACAGCAACCGCAGCCTCGCCCTCGTCATGAGCCAGGCCCGCTTCGAGAAGATCCTCAAGTACTTCCACGTTGTGGCCTTCCGCTCCAGCCAGACCACGCACGGGCTCTACAAGGTCCAGCCCTTCCTCGACTCACTGCAGAACAGCTTCGACGCTGCCTTCAGGCCTTCCCAAACCCAGGTGAGGCCCGCGCAGGAGGTAAGAGCTCGGCCAGGTGTCCTCGCTCTCTCGGCCTAGCCTTGTCTGTCGGCAGGGCTTTGGGGTGTCCTGCCTGCCCTGAGTTCACTTCAAGGTCACCTCTGCTATTCTTCCATTCCATTAATCCACATAATCCAAACGAGATCGAAGGGGAATAGTAATAATAGCTCCAGCCCTCAGAGAAGTCAGAATTCAGTGTTTTGCTCTGAGAGGCAATCTTCCTCCTCTTTTCTCCCTATCCTTCATTTAATTATACTTTCCAAATGATGTTTTGCTCAGGTGAATATTAATTTTATTGTCATATTCTCTGAGAATGACCTCACCTGTTGGCGATGAAAGGAGGCTAGAAGCGTCCTGAGTGGCAGAGGGAGTGAGCCTGGAATTCGAACCATTCTTCAGACTATCAGGGGTTACTTATGGCCACACACAGCAGAGCCAGAGTCTTTGGATGAGGGTTTGGCAGAGTTCCGGGCATCACTGGTCTGATTCCCTAATACTTTCCCCAACCAATTCCAGAAGAAAAGGTTCTGCCTACTCTCGGCTCCCGAGCCCCTCCCTGCCTTCCGCTGGTATCCACTTGCACCTGGGACAATAGCACCTGGCCCTGGGGAGACAGAACTCCAGAATCTTCCTCAAAAATTGCCCTGCTGGTCTAGCAAACCAATGAGATGGCTAATTTCCAGAGATGTCTGTAACCCGAACCAGGAAGTTCTTGGCCCATGTGGGCCCCATTCCCTTTGACTTGGTCTGTGTAGCAGCAGAAGTTCAGTTCAATTTTATGTATGTGTTTAAAGACCCATCGCACATCTCTCTCTCCTGTGCTGCTTCTAAGGCTCTTCTAAATAAACCTCCAATTCTTGTTGACATTCTCCTGTAGGTCCTCTCTCTCTCTATAGTGTGCCTTTCCCGCACACAGCTGAAAATCACAGGGTTTTGTGGGGAAGGTAGTGCCCTATTTCATGTCTGCTGGAGCCTTCCATTCTCTCTGGATCATTCTCCCCACTGTCTGGTGAACATGTTAGGCTCGTTACGATTTCCGAGTGTTTGCAGCGTGCCTTCTGGCCCCTGGAACGCCTTGCCTTCTCTCTGCTTTGCAAATGCATCCACTCTCCAGGGCCAGTGTAAGGCCCACAGTCCCATGTGGATTCCCTGCTATCCGAATTACCCCCCAGTAATTGATGGGGCAGCCAGATGCCACTGTGCCTCATCCTCCAGTGTGTCATTTACCTTCCTAACAAGAAGTGGAGACTTGCGAGGACGTGAGCCCTGCCCTATAACAGGCCCTGTGATAGGTCCAAGGACGGGCCTGAGCACATTATCTTTTCTTTCACTAAATACTTGCTTGGTTGAAAATGAAGCAAATGAGAGACAGTTGCCTGGATGCAAGAGAAAAATAACACATTCAGACCATGCTGGGGTCAAACATTTGGAGCGGTGCTGCAGAAGGCTCTGTGCACGCTGTGCCTAAGTATCTGTCAAGAGGTATCTGTAATATAAGTCCAGGGTGAGTGTCTGGCCTCTCTGACACACTTCAACACCCACTAGGAATTCTGAGATTTGTGGGCTCGCCTCTCTGCAGCTCCCAGGTACAGGTACCCTGAGGGAAGGCCCAGCAGCGTTGCTGAGCCCAGCTGGGTGGGCAGTGGCTGGACTGCAGGTGGGCAGGTAGGCAGGTGTCCGAGGGAGCAGCTCTGCCCTCCTTAGCACATGGCTCAGATGGGCAGTGCTGGGTTACCAGGAACAGGGAGAGCCTAGAAGGATGATCCTGTTATTCTGCCGCTCACTGCTTGTATTTGCTTCCAGGTGATGAGGCTTGCAGAAGCAGGGCCTGAGATGAGGCTTAATCTGGGGAAGGGCTCTCAGGTCATGTTTAGGGCTTTTTCCCCTTTACTTTTGCTTTCATGTTTCCACCTCTTCCTCCTCCCTCTCCTCAGGCTCATTCTGCTCTCCTTCTATTACTTTGTATTTTGTTTTTATTTTACTGTATATGGGAAATTACATTTTCTTCCTGCTACGTTTTCTACTCGGTACTCCTCCGTGGCAGTGAGGATCCCAGCAGGACACAGATGCTGAGCTCTATCTAGAAGTCCAGCCGAAGAGATGCTGATGCAGGGACTGTTGCTAGGGGCGCAATCAGCATTAGGGGAGACCCGAAGGGAGCAGAGAAGGCTGTAGCCCAGGGGGAGGCCTCAGGGCAGGTGGGCAGAGCTTTACCTTGAAGAAGCAGATCTATGGCCACTCCTTGGAGCCTATTTTTATTATGCCATTTCTTTTTTCTTTATTGTCTTATCATTGGGAAAAGTTATATAACCATGTTATCAAAAAGTTGAAATAGAGGAAATAAGTTTGAAATAAGTTGAAGGGGCTGATCATAGGCCCCTCCCCTTACTCCCTTGCTCTCCGGCCTCTTTCTGATGACTCCCACTTGGCTGAGCAAGCCAGAAACTGGGGGCAAAGAAGCTGGGTGGGATAGTTTGTAAGAGGCTGACCTCCAGGCCTCAGCGCAGGGTCCGCAGGATGGAAAGTGACCCTGGGGGGCAAACAGAGAACACCCAGCTCACCCCATCATACAGCCTGGGGCACGAGGCTCTGGGAGAGTCAAAGGGTTGACTGGTGCCACGCAGCCTGTTGCACCAGCTCCATGTCAGTAGGTGTGGAGCAGGGTAAGTCAAAGGAGATGAAGTCATAACGAGAGTACGGTTGGGTGTTTACTATGACCAGAGCCTCATGCTTCCTGGGGCTTCCTGTACATCACCTGTGCCCTCCGATCCCTGGAGCAGCAGCCTGCCCCATCTGCTGAGGATGTCCCAGGCTTTCCAGTTTGGGTGGGCCTGGCTCTCCCAGGGACTTGCAGGCCTTGTCATTCCCCAGGCTGCCAGCATTGGCCCGCCCTGCTCGGCTCCTGCATTTATGCTCTTCTCAGAGACACGCCACTTAAAGAAGGAAGAGGGTTCTTGTCCTGATCCTTGATTGGAGAAGCTGGAGGCTCTAAAGGAGCCTTGGATTCCTAGCTTTCCTGCTCTGTGAAAATCCCTGTTGGACCCTGGAACATTCAGCTCACAGAGAGGCCATGATTTGCTTGTAAGCCTCAGGGCTTTCTGGGAGGGTCTTCCTCTCTGCCTGCAGACACCAGTTGGAACAGTTCTCTTCCCATTGCCCTCATCAGGTGTGTGTATGGATCAGAATCCCAGGAATCATTCTGCACCCGTCCCTTACACCATCCCTCGGGGCTGCACTCCAAACACACAGCACACTCACTTCACACACTCAGCTCACTCACACCCTCCAGCCTGCAGTCTTGGGAGCCTTTTTATTCCAGCAGCTGCGACCCTTTGGTATGAGTTTGGTCTTAGAGTCTTCAGAGGATTCCCAGAATCTAGCAGTAACCAAAGCAGCTGGTGTGTATGTGTGTGTGTGTTTCTACACAAATAAAAATGGGGAGACACTGCATCTCCTCAAAACTGGAGCCAGATTAGAGAAATATTTTCGGGGAGGGATTATGCAAATCAATAAATGGATGTTTTGTCTTTCCCCTACCATACATAACCACCCTCCACACCTCAAACCACGCTTGTCCAGCACAGGAAGAGGCTCAGGAGATACAGTTGTGTAACAGAAATGCTGACCAATCTGTAGCCTGGAGGAGAAGCAAGTGGTTTTTCTGGCAGGCAAAGTTTTTGGAGCTTTGGGGAGCATGCCATTCTGTGCTACATTTAGTCATGACACGTTCAGAATTCATTTAATGATGGTAGAAAAGGAAAAAGATCATTGAGGGTCAGCAATTCTTGCTGGCCCTTTTGCTTTGATGAGGCATGTGATTAAATATAAATTTGCAACTGATCATATGTTCAATGCAAGTGGAACAGAGGTGCACTTTCTTTCTGAAGAGAATGAGAGAGGGCAATTTTCATTTTCTGTGGCCTCAGAGGACAGAGTAGGATGCACGTCTTCGGCAAGGATCATTGGGCAGGGAAAGGACAGGCAGAGGGCTTTTTTATGCCATCTTTTCCCTTCTCCATCTGCTCCCATTCTCCCACTGTGTGGAGGACTTGTCCATTGCACTTGAATAGTTCCAAATGGGGCTTTGAATGTTTAATGAGCTACAAAGAGCCAGCGAGTGCAAGAAGCCAGGCGTGAGGGCCAGGGGAGATGTTGCAGCCAGGCCAGCCTCCCAGCCTTCCCCTTCACAAGACAGGGGAGACCACATGTGATGTCCCCATGTGTCCATTAGTAGAAAAACTGAGGAGGCAGGTATGCACTGCTAAGACTGAACAATGTAGGGCTGTCACTTTTCAAAAATTGAATGCAAGGTAACTGTGCTTTCAATTTGCATTCAGTCTCCACCCATCTTCCATTCCTAGAAGAATGGAAGGATATTGTCCACATCACACATGGTAAATATCATCCTCCGTTTCGTCCTTGGAAGACCTTTTTCTGCCATCACCTGGGAGCTTGTTGGGAACACAGTCTCAGACCCGGCCTCACTGAATCACAATCCACATCTTAGCAGGATGCTCAGGTGACTAGTTTGTTGAAACTTTTTCTGTAAATAGCCAGACGGTAAGTATTTTAGACTTTATGTGGGTTGTGTGACTGATGTTGCATGTTGTCAGTTGTGCTATTGTAGCCCCAAAGCAACCACAGACAATATGTAAACAAATGAGCATGGCAGTGTTCCAATAAAACTTTATTTACAAAAACAGACATGGGCCAGACTAGGCAGTAATTTGCTGACCCCTGATCTAGGGCATCGTGTAGAGTTCTGGGAATCATTGCCTGTACTCTTCATTTCTGTTCCCTACAGATGCACACTCTAATTCTTAATTAAGCTTGAGTTGGGATCAGGGAGGGAAGTGTAGCACATCCCTGAAATTTACCCTAAAGCCTCCCAAAATAACTTTACCTTGAAGAAGCAGATCTATGGCCACTCCTTGGAGCCTATTTTTATTATGCCATTTCTTTTTTCTTTATTGTCTTATCATTGGGAAAAGTCATATAATCATGTTATCAAAAAGTTGAAATAGAGGAAATAAGTTTTAAAATTGCCTTGGGAATCTTGTCAGAAAGGACACGACAACCCAGAGGAGAGCCAGAGGCTGTGCGTTGCAACAGGCCAGCAGGGAACTGGGTCATTTGATGAATGGTTTATTAAAAGAGGAGGTTCTGCCTGGAAGAAGGCGGTTGTGGGCTGACACGAGGGCTGTCTTGAAAATCAAAAAAAAAAAAAAAAAAAAAAAATTTTTTTTTTTTTTGTTTCTCACTGGACAGAAGTCACATCCTTAGGTTTAAGTTAAATATAGATAAATTGTGGATCAGTGAAAGACTTTTTTAGCAGTTGGAACTTTCCATGAGTGAAAGGGGCTTCCATGAAAAGAAGTGGGTGCCCATCACCAGGCATGTCCAGCCAGAGGACACGGGACCTGTGCCAGAGATCCCGCAACCAAATGAGAGTTGGGACAAGAGACCTTAGGCCAATAATAACAATAATAATAAATTCCATTGATGAAATATCTTCTGTGTATCAGGGCTGGTGCTATTTTGCATGAATCTTACTGAATCCTTTCTTACTGCATCCTTTCTAGAAACAGTAGTGTAAATAATGATACTACCCTCCTATAGATAAGAAGGGTCAGGATCAGAGAGGTAAAGTAACTTAGTTAAGGTCACAGAGCTGCTCAAAGGCAGAGGCTGATTTTGAGCTCCAATCTGATGAGCCCTCAAGCTCATGCTGCCTTCCGTGAGAGCCTCCGCTTTTTCCCTCCTGGCAGGTGCTACATGAACCCCTGATCGATGAGGATCCTGTATTCATTGCCACGTGCACAGAGCGGGAGCTGCGAAAGAGGAAAAAGCGGAAATTCAGCCTCTGGGTCAGACAGTGTTCTTCCACTGGCTTCATCATCCAGGTGAGCCCTGGGCTGAGTCCGAGGAGGGTCGGCGAAGAGGGTTGGGGAAGTAAATTGGGGGAACTTGGGCTCATCTGGTACCCAAGAACGTACTCACATACCCTTTTCACTGTGTGTCCAAGTCCACCCAGATGCTCCTGCAGAGGCCAGGGCTGGGCTGCTCCCTCCTCCCCGAGGCAGCGGGTGGCCGTCCCTGGAGAGGCTGCTGCCACACCTGGCCCCGTTCCCTGCACATTCTTCCTGCAGACTCAAGCCCATCTGGGTAAATGACTCATCAAGGCTCAGTCCCTAGCAATGTTGGCTAGAAGTGTCACCCAAACAGTGGGTCATATGAGGTGACTAACATCTCCCTGGAGGCTGTCCCTCAAGACTTACGGACTCGTGGCTTTGAAACTTCAGGCTGTCCTAGGAGGCCTCCCCACTCCCACCAGCTATCTGCCCAACCTTCCTGTTTCCAGGATGCCTTCTTCACAGACCACCACCAACAGCCTGCTGGTGAAACTGTGAATAGCCTTCCCCAGGAGCATGTGCCCGAGTCATCGGCCCTGGGAACCAGCGTGGCCAACATGGGGGCATGTTTTACAAGAGGTGCCTGAGCTCTGCTTTTTGTGATGATACTCCCAGGAAAAGCATCCGAGGTTGAGCTGCCAGGAGCAGTAGAGTACACAAAGGGAGATGGTGGGGACAGATAAACACCAGAATGTGGTGCCTAGGTGACGTCTCCCTGCCTAGTTTTTCATCCGTGCTGCTGCAGTGACACCTTCTCTCATCAGACAGGCAGACCAGCCCTGTGGTGACAGCTGACCGCACGCTCACTCGCTGCCCTTGCTTGACCGCATCTCCAGGCCCCAAGGCACAGGATTTTTGCACTTCCATCTTTCCCTGAACTAGAGCAGGATTCGTAGGAAGATTCCAGCGAACATCTCCCCGCCACATCCACTCCAGAACCACGGTGGGGAAAGTGTACTTGCTCCAGGAAAATGCTCCAAAGCACCATCTCGGCTCCGTCTGCAGGTCTGAGGGACCTTCAGTCTGAGTTGGGGCCAGAATCTCAAGCCAGACTCTGGGGCTCTGCTTGTGCATAGGCATTGTTTGGGGTCTCTCCAGACTGGACCTATCCCAGAGCAGAATTCCCTCACTCCTGGAGGTGCAACCTCAGCTTACATTCTCCAGAGTCCTCTGCCATCTCTGTAGCGCCTTTTGTGATGATACGCCCATAGGGTACAGGTGCATCGGATTCATTTTGTATAAACTTTCCAAAGGGACATTCATTCATTCTTTCAGTAAATATTTACTGGGCACCTGCTACCTGCACACGTTGTGCCAGGCATTGGGATATGCAGACATGGTCCTGCCATCCTTGAGGTCTGCCTAGGTAGCTTTTTTGTTTGGTTTGGTTTGGTTTGGTGTTTTTGTTTGTTTGTTTGTTTGTTTGAGACCAGGTCTCACTCTGTCACCCAGACTGAAGTAAAGCAGCATGATCATAGTTTACGTCGCCCTCAACCTCCCAGGTTCAAGTGATCCGGTCACCTCAGCCTCTCATGTAGCTGGGACCATGGACGTGTGACACCATTCCTGACTGATTTATTTTTATTTTCATTTTGGTAGAGATGGAGTCTCACTGTGTTGCCCAGGCTGATCTTAAACTCCTGAGCTCAAGTGGTCATCCTGCCTCAGCCTCCCACAATGCTGGGATTACAGGCAAGAGCTCCCATATCGGTCCTGTGTGGCTTTGGAACAAATGTTTACATGCGGATCCTGTGTGCATCTGGCACCACTTCTTTCTCCTTCTACAGTTAGTGAGGAGCTAGAAATCACATCTGTCACCAGAAAAGGCCACAGATCTCTCTCTCTCAGTTCAGATTCGTTCGCAATTTTATAAAATCTATCAAACCCACATCTAAAATGTAAGAAGTTTGGGTTGGTACCTTGAAGTTTCCTTTCATTTCTAAAACTCTTGATTCTAGGAGGTTTTGCAGCAGTGTGAAGGTTTGTTTCTAGAAGCCAGAATTGAAGCTGACAACTCCCAGTAAGAAGCAGTGTCGCTTCCACCATTGCCAGGGGCAGCCCTCAAAACGTGCTCAGAAGTGCAGAGCCAAGGAGGCAATTAATTACCCGGCAGTTTCAGGCTGTGCTATGACAGGACTGGCATAAGAACTTTCTCAGCCCCCGCAGTCCCTCTCTTTGTTCCTAGGTCCAGCTGAAGGTGCCTGTGGCGGGCACAGAGCAGGGAAAGGACATCTCTGCCCATGAGGAGCCAGGAGATGCGGAGGAGGAGCCACATGGCCTGGGGACAGTTGTTTTCATAGTGTCCTGCCCCTTTTCGTGGTTCTCCAGGTGCTAATCTTGGTTTGACGGCTTTTGAAGGTCAGCAGCCTGGGCAAGCACAGCCTGGGGCAGAACAATACCTTACACTGTCAGAGCTTTCACACCCGCAGTTCCCTGATCCTCCCCACAGCCTTGTAAGACATAGAGAGCAGGCAGTATTGATCCCATTTCTTACAGGAGGTGACTTTGGCTCACAGGGCTTACCGGCCAGACAGCTGGTCAGCACAGAGCTGGCTCCTCCCCTGGGCCTCAACCTGCCTCTTACCTCATCCATCCCCAAGGCATCCACAGCCCCTGCTCTTGCATTTACCTCCCACGTGAACTAGCTGCTCAGTCATTGCTCTGGAATATGGAGTTGTCATCTAGAAACTCAAGGGATGGAATTAGGTAGCCAGTGAGGTCCCTTCTATTGCCATTCTATGATTCTCTTCTTTGTAAATGTCGTATGTGAGGTTCTGTACACAGGCCATTTTCTTCATTGTAGTTCCTCAGATGCATTGAGCTCCCCTGAATGACTTAGCAGAGAAGCTCAGTTGCAGCGGGCTGTGTTAAGGGTCATCTCCCACTGTGCTGTGCTGTGCTGTGCTGCTAGTGCAGCACCTGCCCCACGCCCTCCTGTTTCTGAGGTTGGCTTTGGCCCGTAGGATGCAGGCAGCTGTGGTACGTGAAAAGATTGGAAGGGGCAAGTGCATACCTCTCCTTTTTTGGCTTCTCTGCCCTGGCCATGAGAAAATGACCAGGATGGATCACCCGGGTCCTGAAAACCTGGGAGCTTAGTAAATGTTTATTACATGGCATATCGATTTTGTGGTTGTTTGAGACCCACTGTAATTGACCCAGGAGCCTTATCAGTTAGGTCTGCACAGCTGATCAGATAACTTTCTTCCAGCCACCATCTAATGTGGACCAAGATGAAGTGTTGAAGGGGCGGTGGGTGTCCAGGTGTGTTCCAGGAGAGCCCAAATGATGCATAGACATTGTTGCCCCAGCTTTGTAGTTTCATCCTGCCAAGACCCTGAGCCTTTGACTGGCTCGACTGCATTCTTCTGACAGGCGGGGCGACTGCGGGATGAGCTTCACTTCAAAGATTCTAGATGAAGGGGTGAGTGAGGAAAAGGAGTTCCAGATTGGCCAGTGGTCCCAGAAAAGGTCCGTGGGAAAGCTGAGTGGGAACTCAGTACAGCCAGCTCAGATCATCAGGGCCTCAGGCATGGTCAGTTGATCCCCACAAGGGCATTTGGATGAGAAGGAAGAAACTAACAGTCGGGCAAAAATAATAATAATGGTGATGGTGTTTAGAAGAGCTCTAATAGATTAGTATATTTTTATAGGTGTAATGCTCTTGAATTCATTTGAAGGGGAGTCTTTGATGAAAGTGGTTAAAGATCTTAAATAATTTAACTAAGAGAATATAGGGAGGCATGTGGTAGGATAGAAGTGAGAGGAAGAGATTAAGTTAACTATAGTTCTGAAAATTAAGGCGCTAATGGCCTGCATTGCTGAGAACGCAGGAAGCAATTTTTGAGGAGGTTTTGAGGAGAAATAAGTAATCAGATGAGAAACAGACACAGCTTTACTGCAGAGTGTGAGTGACACCACCTGTGAATGCCATCCCGCTCTGAAACCTGGTCTTGCTTATCTGTCCTCACATTCCTCTTCCTAGTCTTCTTCCAGCAATCTCTGAAAAGAGGCACTGGTTCGGATGGGCGGGCTTCATCTCCCACTTGACATTTGTAGGGCTGTCCTGAAGAACTGCTTATCTCAAAAGTCTTTGGATCCAAAATGTGCGTTTTGGTGTTTCACCGAGCACCCAGCACTTGGAAAGGAGTCAGTGGGCGAAGATGCTAACCTGCAGTGCTCCAGGCCAATGGAAACTGTCAAATGAGGCCATTCACGTTGCTCTGAGAAGTAGATTACCGCACGTGGATCTTCGGGTCTTTGGTAATTTGGTCAACTTTAATATGAGGAATGGTGAGAAATGAAATACATGTTGTGAGGGATAAAAAGAGAGGCATGGTTCTGTTATCAACAAGCATAGCTTTTTGTGGTAGTAAAATGCAGATAACATAAAATTTTCCATTTTCACCATTGTTAAGTGTGTGACTCAGTGGCAGTAACTACATTCAGTGTTGTGCAGCTGTCACCATCATCCTCTCTAGAACTTTTCCATCATTGCAGCAGATGAGGGCACATCTCAGCTGCATAGCACACTGGTACCTAGAAGTGGTGGATCTCCCATGAGCCCAGGTGCCTTCCAGATTCCCTGTCAGTGCTTTGGGAGCTCGGAGGAGGGGCCGTGGTCTAGTTGCAAGCTCTACTCTGTCTCCCGTGAAGTTCGTCTCACTTCCCTGGGTCAGACTGGCCATGATCTCCAGCTCTCCCAGGGCTGTGTGTGGGTCTCCCAGGGAGGGACAGATGAATGGCTGGGACAGCGCATGTGCTTCCTGGCCCTCAGCCCTGTCACCGTCTGTCTGCATTCCATGCAGGGGCAGTACTTGTAGTCACTGACTTGTAGCGTTGTTGAGCCAGTCCGTTGTCCAGCATCTCTGTGGGGTGCAGGGATGCCTGGGAGTGCCTGTTCTTTACTTCCTGCCTGAGCCGGCTTTCTAGCTTTACCCCTTGATATCAGCCAGGCTTGCAGGTGTGATGGTCACTTTGATGTCTCAACTTGGCTGGACCATGGTACCCAGCTATTTGGTCAAATAGTAGTCTAGATGTTGCTGGGAAGGTATGCTGTTTAGATGAGATTAAAATTTAAATGGGTGGCTTTTGAGGAAAACACATTAGCCTCGGTAATGTGGGTGGGCCTCAGCCAATCAGCTGAAGCCCTTAAGAAAGTGATTGCTGGCCGGGTGCGGTGGCTGACGCCTGTAATCCCAGTACTTTGGGAGGCCAAGGTGGGTGGATCACCTGAGGTCAGAGTTCAAGACCAGCCTGACCAACATGGTGAAACTCAGTCTCTACTAAAAATACAAAAAAATTAGCTGTGTGTGGTGCCGCATGCCTGTAATCCTAGCTACTTGGGAGACTGAGACAGCAGAATCGCTTGAACCTGGGAGGCGGCGGTTGCAGTGAGCCGAGATCGCACCACTGCACTCCAGCCTGTGCAACAAGAGTGAAAATCCATCTCAAAAAAAAAAAGAGAGAGAGAAAGAAAGAAAAAAGAAAAGAAAATGAAAATGATTGCTGTACCCCGAGAAAAAGGGAATTCTGCCAGCAGAGGGCCTTCGGGCTTCAGCAGCACCTTGTCCCTGAGTACCCAGCCTGCTGGGCTTCCCTGATTTTTGGACTTGTCAGCCTCTGATTTGCATGAGCCAGTTCCTTAAAATAAATACCTCTGCCTCTTCCTCCCACTCTCCCACCCTCCCACCTTCCATACATAATTGTATTTATATACACACTACTGCTTCTGTGTCTCGGGAGAATCCTGGCTACTACAGGGGGCTTCCTCTGGCGCACCTGGTTTATTCAGGCCTGTTTGCTTCTCTGATTCTCACTGCTGTTGACCACCTGGGAGTCTGAACTAGAGGGCCAGGGCAATACTTTCTTCAGTCTTGCTTTTTTTAGCTAATAATCTCTATTTATTTTTATTATTTATTTATCGGTAAGAGTTGGACAAGTCCCTGTTTTCAAGAAGTTTTACAATAAAGAGATGGGAAGATAAGACTTGTACCAATGCAAATCTAGGCCTGGACTGTTTGGTTAACCACACCACCATAGACTGAGCTTCGTGCTTGGCCCCTCAGAACTAGAGATAGAGGGAGCCCTCACTGCCTCTCCAGTAGGAGAGATGGACACGTTAAAAATACTCATCGAAATAGAGTGACAAATGCAGTACTGGAGGTGTGTCTGTACATCGCAGGGCTACAGGAAGGCCCCTGTAGGGGTAAGAAACACCCCCAGAGGCGTATGCGGCAGGGTGTGTGGTGTGCAAAGGAGAGAGCAGCTATGAGCTTTTGCCACAGGTCAAGCACGAAGACACCCAACGTTTTAATAGCAGCACTTAAGACAAGAATAAGCAGGCAGGGAATTATTTATAAGGTAGGGCTCAGGAAATCTTGAGATATGCTTGCTCCTTGGGTGCAGAATGCTGGGTATATATGAGGCCACAGCCAATGCCTTCTTTTTTGCCTTTCCCACTGCTGTTTACCCAGGCTGGCTTTCCCACTGCTGGTTACCCACTGCTAGATACCATGGTGCACTTAAGACAGCATACGGAAGCTCCTCGACTTATAATGGAGTTACGTCCCTGTGATAAACCCCTAGTAAGTTGAAAATGTCTTGTCAGGTTAAGCACAGTGACTCACACTTGTAGTCTCAGCACTTTGGGAGGCCAAGGTAGGCAGATCACTTGAGTCCAGGAGTTCAAGACCAGCCTGGGCAACATGGCAAAACTTTGTCTCCACAAAAAATATAAAAATTAGCTGAGTGTGGTGGCACACACCTGTAGACCCAGCTACTTGGGTGGCTGAGGAGGAAGGATCCCTTGAGCCTGGGAGATCAAGGCTGCAATAAGCCATGATTGCACCACTGCACTCCAGCCTGGGTGTCACAACAAAACCCTATCTCAAAAAAAAAAAAAGAAAACGTCTTAAGTCAAAAATGCATTTAAAGCTGGGTGCAGTGGCAAGTTCCTGTAGTACCAGTAATGTGGGAGGCTGAGGGAGGAGACTGCTTGAGGCCAGGAGTTTGAGACCAGCCTGGACAACATAATGAGACTCCACTTCTAGAAAAAAAAAAAAAATGCATTTAATATAACTAACCTACCAAACAGCATAGTTTAGCCTCGTCTACCTTAAACATGCCCAGAACACTTACATTATCCTGCAGCTGGGCAAAATTAACACAAAAGCCTCTTTTATAATAAAGTGTTGAATATTTCATGGTTGTTTACCCTCATGATCACCTGGCTGACGGGGAGCTGCAGCTACTGCCACCACCCAGCATCGCCACGCAGCATTGCACAGCATATCACTAGCCGAGGAAAAGGTCAACATTTGAAGGAATTTCTACTGAATGCCTATTGCTTTCACATGATCATGAAGTCAAAAAATCTTAAGTCAAACCAGTGTAAATTAGAGACTGTCTGTATTTATTCTGTGTCACAGGCCTCCTAAGGACTGACCTAGACATCAAAACACCCTCCAGCCCTACCCTGTTTGCAGAGGGGGTGCAAGCATGGGAGCTAGCCAAGGTTCCCTTCCTCTCCCCTCATCTGCAGGCTCCCCTGTGAGCCAAGGAGGAGAAAAAGGAGAGGTTTATACGATGATGAATCTTCCAGTGTAGGGAAAAGCCACCTAATTGGGCAATTGGAGTTCCTCGATCCAAGATGTTGTGGCTGCTCATCCTGGAAGGCTGTGCTCTGTCTGTGGGTGGAAAGAAAACCCTCCAGCAGTTCTCTGCAGAGACTGCTGTTCAGGCTTCACAATGTCAAAAAGATCGAGGATCCAGCAGGAAAAATTGGCCAACAGGTTAATGTTCTGTCGACCTTTAGTGATTAATGCAGCCCCAAGATTCTTTGGAGCAAGGAAAAAAAATGGTCCACTATTTTCTTTTAATGGTATAATCTAAAAGAGTAGATTTCTCCTGTTTGCACGTGTTGGGCCAGGCACCTGCCTCTGCAGCATGAGACCAGTGTTCCTATTGGGATGTTGACAGATGGACAAACACCGAGGAGGGGCTGAAGAGCAGATGCCTGGGAGGTGTCCTGAGTGGTGTCCTGAGTGGGGCTTGGAGGGACATAAGGAGGTGTCATCTGAAGAAGACAGGACAGACTGTCTTCAGAGGACTGGGTGGCTGTCATGTCAAGGAGGCAATTCTGGATGACAGCCCTGCTCAGTGGAGGCAGGGCTTCAGGTTCACACTGGGCATTGACATACTCCGGAAGTAGATGGGCTTTAGAAGCCAGAATTCAAGATGGAACCCCCAAGCAAAAGGACCTCTGCTTCCTACCCCCTGCACACATCATGGAATCTGTCCAGGCAGAGCCCTCATGACATCTGTGAGGGACACTCTGAATGAGGTCCGTGCGCCCCGTGCTGCTAAGCTAGCTGACCTGGAAGCCCCTTTCCTTCCTCAGTCTCATCTGTGGATTCTGGCAGCTGCTTCTGGCATTCAGGAAAGAATGACGAACATCTACAGAGTGTGTGTTGTGGGCCAGGCTCTGTGCTTAAACACTTCACATGCAGTATTCATTTTTCCTCCACAGGGGCCTCATGAGGCAAGTAATGTCACTGCCACTGTTTCTCGGTAAGGAAACTGAGGCACAGAGAAATTTGCTACCTTGCCTAAAATTACATCTGTAAAGCAGTAGACCTGGGATTAAACCCAGCCATTCTGACCTTAGATCCCACTTTCTTAACCAACAGGCTATTTGGACTCCCCCAAGGAGAGAACTTTTCCTGATTTAGACTAAAAGCAAAGTATCTTTTATCCAGCTTGATTGTTGGTAGGACAGTGGTCTAGCATCCATGTCACTGATTTCCCTTGTTTTGAGACATACTATTTATGTTGAAAGAATTTAAGGAAGGTGCACTAAAGTGTTTTTTTGCTTATTTGACTCAATCTTTGTACATATTAAGTGAAATGTTTTGCTCTTGACCGATAACTAATTGAATTGGCTCTAAAAGTGAGGGCCACCGTGGAATTAATTGGTTAGAGTGAATTTTGCTTGTGGGTTCAGAAGCTGGGCAGGGCAGGACATGTGTCCATTTGTTTAATTGTGCAGTGAGGAGGATGCTGGCATGAGATCCTGTCCAGGTTGGATGCAATAAGTTGAGGATGGGATTGGCTGAGGTAGAAGACATCACTGTGGACCTCTTTGTGTCCTTGAGCAAGTAGCTGAGAACTACCTTCTTTCTCCATCTTTTGAATGAAGTTAATCCACCCATACCTCTTTACTGTATAGGACTTCAAAGATGACAATGAAGTATTTATTAAGTGCCCAGGTAAGTGCACCAGGTACTGAGTGGATCAGATTCAGCCCTCTCCTTAAAGAACTTAGAATCTTCAACTGCACGTACATGAGTGTGTACAGAGAGCCCACATGCTGATACATGTCCCTCCTCCAACCTGTCATTTTGAAAGAACCACCTCAGGCTTTGAGCTTTGGGATGAGATGAAGGCAAGGCTCCCACAGGGGTCAGCGGTGCTGAAGGTACAACCAGAGAGGAGAAGGACCATGAACAGACTCAGCACATGAGCTCTTCCTGGGCATGGTCATGATGAGAGGCATGAGAGAGAAACTGGGCAATGAGAGATGAAAGTCATCAGTATGGTGATGACTTAGAGACTTTGCTGGAAGCCCCAGCTAATACACGAAGATGGCACAAGCAGCATTGTCCAGCAGGACTCTCTGCAATGACGGAAATGTTTCATATCTGTGCTCTCTGTGACGGCAGTTCCTAGCCTCGTGTGACTGTTGACTATTTGCATTGTGACCAGTGTGGCCACAGGACTGAATTTTTCATTTTAGTTAATTTAAATGTAAATGAAAACAGCCATATGTGGCTGAAGGCAGCCACACTGGGAGCACAGTTACAGAGCTTTGCTATATTAAAAAATCACTTCTATGTGCACAGTTTTCACTTAAAGACAATGACCTTGCAAGGTGCATATGGCGGTGTTGTCCTTACAGATAAGGAAAGCAAGGCTCAGAGCAATTAAGTAACTTGCCCCAAAACCCACAAGCCAGTGAATGACAGCCTGTGCCCATGTATCCCAGAACTCACCCTCCCTGCCTCAGTTCCTCTCATGACAAGTGACTGTCATTTACAATTCACAGCTCTCTCAAGTGGCTGTCCCGTACAGATGTCCCAGGTGACAGCCGCACACACCCCCGATCTCATTCTGCATCTTCAGTGAGTGCAGATCATGCACTGCTGTGCTGTTTCCCCACAGCTGAATTACTTACACCTTCATGGCTCCTTGCACACTAGCGATAAAAGACTCAAGGAAGGGATCACCAGTCCCTACAATGTGATACCCTTCCCCCAGATCTGCTCTTCACTGAGGAAACTGATTCGCTTCTGTGCTGAAAGAGAAGTAGGGTCATTCATTGGTCAAGACTAGTATAGCTGAACTAGGCTTTCTCCAGTTCTTTGTGTTGGAGAGGCAGGAGGGTGCCCCCTGATCCCAGCAACAGCTTAGTGGAACTATCAGCTGGGGAGTCAGCAGCTACTGCCACTAGCCTTACTGTTCTTTTGAGAAGTTGAGGGAAAAGATGAACTGGATCCTGCCTCTGGAGGTCGTGGGGGCATTTCAGGAGAGCTAAGATAAATGCCATGTGCTGTATGTGTCCCCCAGGGTATTAACTGCTATAATCCATATTTCCTAAGATCCTTTTTGTTGTAATGTCAGTATAAAGTATGCAACATTGGGAATACTAGTCTGGGGCAAAGTATAATGCCATATAGTAATAAACTTTCATGCCTACTTTCCTAAATATATGCATTTAAAAATTAATAAATCATAGAAGCAAAACAAAACATTTTAGGAAAAGTGAAAAGCTCGGCAACCACCAAATGGTACATTTTCCTGCCCTAGAGATACTTGTCAAACAGTCTTGTAGCTCAGAAGTGTCTGTGGCTGGCTGCATTTTGCCCAGTGATGGGAAGTCATCTATGTCTACACATTTGGTGGAACCATATTAGTATGGTAATGCCTTCTCTAGAAATGTCTAGGGAGATATCTGACTTTTTGAAAAGCAGACCAGGAAGTAGTCACACATCTAAGTGAATGGTATTTCCTTCTGTGTTGTGTCTGGGGAGCTCTTGTAGAAAGTACCCAACCCAGGCCGGGCGCGGTGGCTCAAGCCTGTAATCCCAGCACTTTGGGAGGCCGAGACGGGCGGATCACGAGGTCAGGAGATCGAGACCATCCTGGCTAACACGGTGAAACCCCGTCTCTATTAAGAAATACAAAAAACTAGCCGGGCGAGGTGGCAGGCACCTGTAGTCCCAGCTGCTCGGGAGGCTGAGGCCGGAGAATGGCGGGAACCCGGGAGGCGGAGCTTGCAGTGAGCTGAGATCCGGCCACTGCACTCCAGCCTGGGCGACAGAGCGAGACTCCGTCTCAAAAAAAAAAAAAAAAAAAAAAAAAAAGAAAGTACCCAACCCAGCGTCTGAATACATGTGTGGGTTCCCAGTGATTTTGCTGTGTCGCAGATTACTGGCAGGATTCCTTAGGATAGTCTCTTAAACCTGGATGCAATCATTAATATAGCTTGTATAGCTTAAGCATTTGTAGCAATAGGGCATGGATGGGATAAGACTTCGATGGAGGTTGCTCATCCAACTAAGGGAAACAAGTTACTGCCTTTGACAACACTGACGTTATTGTGTCAAAGCAAACCAGGACCAGTCGGGTACCAGACCTGCCTGACTGTCAGACCCAGCAGGACCTCTTGGACTGAGCCTTTTCCTGGCCAGATTTTGACTACCTTGCCAACAGTTTTTTTCTAAATCATGCCCTCAACTGAGACTTTCAAGGTTACCATCTTTTGTATTTATTTAAATGAAGGTCCTACTTTATGTTCACTTTTAGAAACTCATTATTTTATAGCAATGAGTGCCACACATTTGGGACTCTCTTTGGACTCTCATTGGTGCCACTTTTTGGCTGTATCCTTCTTCCAGATTTCCTAATAAGAAATCTTTGACCTTTGGCTCAGCGCCTGTCTCCTTTGCCTCAGTGCCTTTGGCTCAGTGCCTGTCCCCTTCTCCTGTGACATCCCAGTTGAGTGTCTGCTTCTTCAGAAGAGACTGGCTGGAGTCTGGAAAAATGGCAGTTTTCAGAGGTGCATGTGTAGACACGAGGCTGAGTAATTTCAAGACAGTCCTGCAACAGTGCTGCCTTCCGTATCCTACCCAGGAGTTGTAAAATCTCAGCTGCACCTCACTGGCATTTAGGAAAATATGTTAATTCCAAGACAGCAAGAGGCTGCCCTGATTCTCAGAGTCATCATCATCTCCAGGTGTGGAAATGATGACTAACCATTCACTCAGACCCTACAGACACTGCAAATTCCGAATACTCCTATGCTTGAGTAATCCTGATAAGGAAGTTATTTTATAATTATTTTTAGTGGGTCTTTTTCTGATTAGGTTTGTATTATATATTTAACATCAAAAATGTTAAAAGTCCAGCATAGCTGTCATGCTAATAAATGCTTTTTATACAGAAATAGCTGTTTGAGTGTATAGTCAACATTTCTGTATAAACACACACATAAACACACACTTGCACTGTTTTATAATCTGGCTACTTTACTTGCAATGATACTGTGAACATTTTCTATGTTATTAAATATTTTTTCTACATGACAATTTTTTAAAGTGTACCACATTCCATTATACCTACATATATAATTTTAACCAGTTCCTTTTCATGTAAGATAATTAGGTCATTGTTAATTTTTTTTTACCATTATAAAAAACCCTGAAATGGACACGGTATTTTATATATAAATCCTTTTAACACATTTCTGATTGTTACCTTGGATTGAATTCCTGAAAGTGAAACTCATGAGTAAAATAGCATGAATATTTTTAAGGTTTTTACAAGATTTATTTTTAAATTAACAAATAAAAATGGTATATCTTTATTGTATACAATATACTTTGAAATATGTAGGCACTGAAATGGCCAAATCGAGCCAATTAACATATACATTACACCAGATAGTTACCATTTTTTGTGGTGAGAACACTTAAAATCAACCGTCTTGGCAATTTCTAAGAATATGTTGTTATTAACTGTAGTCACTATGTGATACCATAGATCTCTTGAACTTATTCCTTCTATCTAACAGATTTTGAATTCTTGGACCAATACCTCCCCACTCCCACTTCCATCCCCCAGCCCCTGGTAATCACCATTCCACTCTCTCCTATTAGTTCAACTTGAAGTTCACATGTAAGTGGGATCATACAGTATTTCTCTTCCTGTGCTTGGCTTATTTCACTTAGCTTAATGTCCTCCAGGTCCATGTCGTTGCAAATGGCAAGATTTCCTCCTTTTTAAAGGCCGAATAGTATTTCATCTTGTGTATATGCCACGTTTCGTTTATCCACTTATCCACTGATGGACACTTGTGTTTCCATATCTTGGCAATTGTGAATAACGCAGCAGTGAATGTGAGAGTGCAGGTATCTCTTAGAGGATCCTGATTTCAGTTCCTTTGGGTGTGTACCCAGAAGTAAGATTACTGGATCCTATGGTTTTTCTATTTTTAATTTTTTGAGGAACTTCCATACCGTTTTCCATAACAGCCATGCTTCAAGGTCTTTGATTCATGGGCAAAATTTCCCTCCAGAAAGTTTACATGTATTTATACCAAGTCACCACAGTGCTCATTTCCCCCACATCCTCACTGACGCTAAGTGTTTGGACGGGGAAGATGTCGTTCACTGTTGGTCTTCATGAAAGTACATTGAATCAGTCTGTTTCCCAGGGAATAAAACGGACGTCATCTCCACTCTGCTGGTTTCAATAAGGTGGGGAAGCAGTCCATTTCTCAGCTATCACGTTGTAGTTCTTCAGCTGCATAGAAGTGCCTGGTGTGGAAGCAGTGTGCCCCAGTGTGTTAGAACTCTAAGATACTCACAGGCTTCCTGCCCCTGGTGTGCACACACTTCCCCATTATTCGCTCAAACACTAATGTGGGTGTTGATGAGAGGGAATTTGGATTTTGCAAATGTATTATGGTCCTAAATCTGTTAACAAGAAATTATCCTGCATGGGCCCAACCTAACCAAGTAAGCCCTGAAAAGGAACCAGGCTCTTCCTAACAGAAAGCACAAGAGGGATGCAGCTTCAGGAAGAGTCCCCATTGCTGGCTTGCTTTTTTTTTTTTTTTTTTTTTTTTTTTTTTGAGACGGAGTTTCACTCTTGTCACCTAGGCTGGAGTGCAATGGCACGATCTTGGCTCACTGCAACCTCTGCCTCCTGGGTTCAAGTGATTCTCCTGCCTCAGCCTTCCGCATAACTGGGATTCCAGGCACCTGCCACCACACCTGGCTAATTTTTTGCTAATTTTTTGCAATTTTAAGACAGGGTTTCACTATGTTGGTCAGGCTGGTTTCGAACTCCTGACCTCAGGTGATCACCTGCCTTAGCCTCCCAAAGTGCTGGGATTACAGGTGTGAGCCACCATGCCTGGCCAATCATTGCTGGCTTTGACAATGGAAAAGGTCATGTGGCAAGGACTACCTGTTGCCCCCAGGAGCTGAGAGCAGTCCCTGGCTGATGGCCAGCGGGGACACAGGACCTCAGTCCTGCAGCCATAAGGAAACAACCTGAATGCAGATCCCAAGCACCAGATGAGAACCCACCAGTCAACATTTTGATTGCAGCCTTGTGCTGCCCTGAGCAGAAAAGCCAGCCATGCCTTGCTCAGACCTCCAGCCTACAGAAGTATGAGCTCATAAATAGACGCTGTTGAAGCCACTGAGTTTGTGGTCATTTGTGATGCAGCACTTAAAAAAACAATACACAGCATTTAAAAATTTGAGTGTCGATATCTGTATAGAAACCACAGGCAACATGTAGCTGTGTGTGTTAATGTATAAATAATCTGTGGCAGGCTCAGATCCATCGAACTTCTCAAGCAGTTCTGGTTTGTAGTGACTTACTATCATCCAACACCACATTTTATGTTGTGTTGTGTTGTGTTTGTTTGTTTAAGATAGTCTCGCTAAGTCACATTTCTTGCACCTGTACTGGAGGATTTTTTGAACATGCTCTTCTTCAATCCATTAACTTTCCTGCCTCTACCCCTTTGATGATGTTCATGGACACAGCATGAAACAACATTTACAAATTGCTCGCACACATCCTCTTTGTTGGTCCTGGACTCATGGGCAAATGTTTAGCCCTCAGTCCTGTCTCCTCTGCACTGTGAGGGGAATCAACCTCTTCTGCCTGCCTGATGGGGGTCACTGTAAAGAACAAATTAAACAGTCATTATGAACATACCTTGTCAATTAAAAAGCTGTATTCAAATGGAAAGTACACAGATACGTGTATTCCTAACAGGTGAGATTGCCTTTAACTTTATTTATAGTGAATTTAAATCATTCCTGTGTTTGAAAGCTGGGGAATGTGTTTGCACAGTCCCATTACCCGCAGCTGCTTGTTCTTTTCCTCCTCCGCCTTGACCTTTCCAAACTGAAGCATCTGGCGCTGAGTCACCAGTCGTCAAGGCCACGGGGTGTGCTTGGGGGTGACCTAGAGCCCCTGTGAGCTGAAAAGATGATGGGGGCTTTTCCACGGGCTCCCAGCCTGATAACTGAGACCCGGGAGACCCATGCTTGCTGAATACTCAGGCTCCCAGCCTGACCCTGCTGTGAGCACGCTAACCTCTGTCTGTTTCTATTAAAGATTTACGTCCACCTGAAGGAAGGCGGGGGCCCAGATGGCCTGGACGCGCTGAAGAATAAGCCCCAGCTCCACAGCATGGTGGCCAGGAGCCTGTGCCGGAACGCGGCAGGCAAGAACTACATCATCTTCACCGGGCCCAGCATCACCAGCCTGACCCTGTTTGAGGAGTTTGAGAAGCAAGGTAAGTCAAGTGGGGAGCTAGTGGGGACGTGGCCCTGCCTCCCCCAGGAAAGTGGTGGAAGAGGTTCAGGTGGGGGTACAGATGCGTGGTGGCCAGCACAGACCACAGGATGCCAAGTGATGAGGCCCTTCCTTGAGGGAACAGATACATCTCAGCCACCCTGTGTGCTGGACCCCGCTGGGCACTAGAGATTGCAAGGTGTGTGAGCCACGGGCTCAAGGTCTAGAGGACGTGTCTAGACCTTGCGCCAAGCTCTGCCCGGTCTTTGGGGCATTTCTTTGTATGTCCCCTGTTGGAAATCCGCAGCCATCAAAAGTCTGTGTCCTCTGGGCACAGCTCCTAGTAAGGCTCTAGGAAGTCTCTGGAACTCACCCATCCTCTATAATGTGGCCCCTTCCCAGGAGACAGACAAGAATTGTGTGAAGACAGAGAACAGTACAGTGAGCCTCAGAAAAGTCTTAGGTACTCTGAGTGCTCAGGTGCTTGGTGCATGTGTGGCAAAGACTAGGCAACCCTTCCATGGCTCTGGAGGAAATAGGGGCTATAGAAAAAGAAGATCTGGACCAGTTCAGGGAGCCCCGTGGCAAGCTGCCTTGGCCTTCACTTTGTCCTGCCTTTGGGGATTTAGATCTGGTCCACTCAGGAGAAACACAAAAAGTGCCAGCTCCCCTGCAGCAGCCACTAGACTAGAATTACAGACCTTTTGCCTAGCAGCAGTCAGACATCTGGCCTTAAAACTAGACCCTCTTAAGTAACGAGATGTAGACAGCTGACATCCTGGATCCCTGGCAGCTGCAGTGAGGCCGCAGCCCTGGACTTCACTTTTTGCTGGCCTCAGCTGCATCTTACTCATCTGCAAAGCCCAGGGCTCAATAGTTATTTGTTGGAAGAATCAAGGGTAGAGAGATCAGACGATGTGAAGTGGGGCTGTGAAAGTAAAGCGAGAGAAAATTGGGTACCTGAAGCACAGTACCCAGCTGCTTTGGAAGAATGGTGGGTTCTCTGTTTGAGCTCAGAGTGAGAACCGGGACTGCCATCTCTCCTGGCGACTTTTGCAAGGCTGAGTGCAGGTACGGCGAGTGTGATGTTTGTGTGTGTTCCAGGGCCTGTTCCCTGCCTCACGCCATCAACCTGGACTGAAAGTAGAGGGGATATATGTGTGTTTGTATGTCTGTGTGTGTGTGTGTGTGTGTCTTTGTGTAGGTCTGTGTGTCTGTGTATGCATCTGTGTGTGTGTCTGTATGTGTATGTCTGTTGGTGTGTGTGTGTATGTCTATGTGTGTCTTTGTGTGCATCTGCATGTCTGTGTGTGTGTGTGTTCATGTGTGCATCTGTGTGTGTGTGGCTGTGTCTGTGTGTGCGTCTGTGTGCATTTGTGTCTGTGTGTGTGTCTATGTATGTGTGTGTGTACCTGTGTGTGTGTCTGTGTCCGTGTGTGCATCTGTGTTTGTGTCTGTGTGTGTCTGTATGTGTGTGTGCATCCGTGTATTTGTATCTGTGTGTGTGTCTGTGTCTGTATGTGCATCTGTGTTTGTGTCTGTGTGTGTCTGTATGTGTGTGTGCATCCGTGTATTTGTATCTGTGTGTGTGTCTGTGTCTGTATGTGCATCTGTGTTTGTGTGTGTCTGTATGTGTGTGTGCATCCGTGTATTTGTATCTGTGTGTGTGTCTGTGTACCTGTGTCTGTATCTGTGTCTGTGTCTGTGTGTGAGTCTGTGTTTGTGTCTGTGTGTGTCTGTGTTTGTGTCTCGGTGTGTGTCTGTGTACCTGTGTGTATGTGTCTGTGTGTCTGTATCTGTGTGTGTATGTATATGTCTGTGTCTGTGTGTGCATCTGTGTTTGTGTCTGTGTGTGTCTGTGTACCTGTGTCTGTATCTGTGTGTGTCTATGTCTGTGTGTGAGTCTGTGTTTGTGTCTGTGTGTGTCTGTGTTTGTGTCTGGGTGTGTGTGTATGTGTCTGTGTGTGTCTGTATCTGTGTGTGTGTGTCTGTGTCTGTATGTGTGTGCATCTCTGTGTCTGCGTGTGTGTCTGTGTGTATACCTGTGTATGTGTGCCTGTGTCGAGTGGGGTGGATGCCGTGCAGACAAGGTGGAGTGGGGATGCCGGAGGACTGTCCTGGGCCATCGGATGCCAGAGGACTATCCCGGGCCATCAATATGATTCCCAAAGAGCTGGGTGTGCTGCTCCTGTGGTTCTGAGAAGGGGATGCGTCTTGGCTCAGAGAATTAGGAGGAGGATGGGAAAAGAATCTTCTAGCTGAAAGAAAATATTTAGATATGGAATTTGGATTTTTTTCAAGAGAAGATTAGGTAAGAGATAAAAAAGATCTCCTTGCCTATTTTTAGAAGCGTCTAAACTGACTGAGCTCTTCACCAGGGCATCATCATGTACCTCCTCCGCCGTGACTGAGGGCAGTGTCCTCCAGCGTATCCGCAGGGAAGGTCACTAGTGGCTGCACCCTGCCTCCTCAGGACACAAATCGCATTGGTCGGGGCCAGTGTCCCCCCACCCTGGGAGACTCTCACAGGCAGCCAAGGTTGAGGAGAAGAATCGGAGCTGAGAGTCTGGTTGTCCCTCCTAGGGTCACACAGACCGTTGTAAAATAAAAGCCAGAAAGGACATTCCTAGAATAATTTCTGTGTTTATAAAGGGATGGAGTCATGGAAACTTGGGTGCTGCTGGGATATTCTTCTTTCCCTCTTACGAACATGCAGCTTCTCTTTGGCTGGTGGTGTAGACTGAGCCCCAGATGGGTGATTTCAGACACTCTTACCCTTGTTCATGTCATCCTCCTCCCTGTTTTTAAGAACAGATTCTCCTTTTTACATCTCAAGATGAGAGTAGCTTGAGTGGTCATGTGCGGTTGCTAGGAATGGAGCTGCGAGCAGCAGACCCCTCCTCTTTTCAGCAGTGAGACTCGAAAGCACCTCCGGTTGCATCTTCCTTCCCACCTGCTACCAGGACAGGAGTTCGGAAGAGGGAAAGATTCATTCAACTGTCCTTCTTCTGGTGCAGTGTGGGATGCGGGGATGAGGAAAGCAGATGCATGGGATATGGGATGTGTTCAGATGACTGATGGCACTGTCGGTCCTCCAGGAGCTGAGCAGAGAGTAAAGGCTGAGACGGCTCCCAGGGTCTCTGCATCCCCTCCAGGCTGCTGGGGAGCAGCTGAGTGCCTGTGGCCCCTGTGGCCTTCTGGCCCAGCAGGGTGGGGCGGGCCTATGATGTGAAAGGACCTGAAAGGCCTCGAGTCCAGGATGGAAGTGAGCAAGTCCACGGTGGACGTTTGTTCATACCGGTGTCTACTGCCCACCAGCCACCGCATGCCAATCTTCCAGGCCTTAGAGACCAAGCGCAAGCTCCTGCTCTTCAGGAAGCTCTCCACCCACTCATGGAAGGTCACTTGGTTTAGTTCACATTCTTTGATGGTTCTTTCCTTCACATTGAATATACCTCCCCAAGGAGATGAGGGCTCCATCTGACAGCTTCCTGGGGTGCAGTGTGGACTGGCTCAGCACTGGGCTTGCAGCCAGCCATGTCTTGGTGATGCCATTAGGATGATGTAACCATGGCCAGGATGCTGGACAGCCCTGGGCTTCATGCCTGTGTTTACCCTCCCAGCTGTGAGTCTGGGGGCCTCGCCCTTGTCGAGCCTCAGTTCTTCTCTAATGTGTGTGCCATAACCTATGGAGTGCAGAAGTTTCTTGAAGTAGATGGGATGATGAGTGCACGTGCGTAGTGCTGTGCTGGACACTGAGCGAGGGTCCAGGTGACAGCTCCTGCTGCTGCTGCCAGTATTGCTTGTGCTGTGATCCTACACGCAGTCTTAGCATACTGTATGTTCTTAGGGAGGGACCTGGGGAGATTGCCACAGGGAGAGACAACAGAGGGATACGAGTCCTCAAAACTCCAGCAGTCTCTTCTAGAGGGGTCTCTAGAGGGTCTGACTCCCAAGCATCAGCCTCAGAACCAGGCAGTCCTGTCCTTTCCTTGAGGGTGCGCGGGGCGGAGGAGCCACTGGCATCTCCGACCATGGTGAGTGTATGATCCTTCATCCCTCTCCCCCCAGGGATTTACTGCTGCGGCTTGCTCAGCGTGCGGAAGAGTGACTGCACCGGCCTCCCACTGTCCATGCTGACCAACCCAGCCACGCCCCCGGCCCGGGGCCAGTACCAAATCAAGATGAAGGGGAACATGTCCTTGATCTGCTGGTACAACAAAGGACATTTCCGCTTCCTGACCAACGCCTACTCCCCGGTGCAGCAGGGTGAGTGCCGGCCCGCCATTGGCACCGCAGGGCGCGCTGGGTTTCGTTGAGCTTGGCCGAGCCCAGCGCTGTGGTGGATGTGGCGTCCGCTGTGGGCTGTGCTGCTCTGGGACCAGACTACCCTCGGTTATTCACCAGCGTCTGGGGCCACGCTCCTAAGTGTGGCGGCTGCGTGGAAGCAGCGGGTAAGCAGCGAGGGAAGAGCTCCCCGTTCGTTGTAAGCTATTGAGCGATGCCAGGCTGACGGGGTTTGCAGGTGGCTCAAGCAGCCCCTGGAAGCCCGCAGGTTGTACACGGGGTGTGATAATGGGCTGCATTTGAATGTCATTTCACTTTATCGTCTGGGATTCTGTGACAAATCTGTTCTGATGGGAGGAAAAAAATCCATTCTTATCTTTCAAGGTCCTCCTTAGAAGTTAAGCATGTGCGCCGTCTGGTCCGTCTGCTGTTCCCTGATTTCTTTATTGATTTTACTCGGGATTTAAAATCCATTCATAACAAAGGGACTTACTTAGCGAGGAGCCTATGCTTAAAGTAACGTACAGTGAAACCGTCACTAAACCACTGCAAAGAACACTGAAAGGACTGAAAGGACGAAGGGGCCCTGGCAGAAATGTTCCCGGCCGCACAGCGCTTGGGGGCAGCCTCCCCTGCCTTTCCCAGAGGCTGTCCTCAAGACAAGTGACAGCAAATGAGGTCGAAAAGAAAGGCCTCTTTCCCCTTCACTAGTAAAGGGACACTGCCAAGGAGCCTGGTGTTGTGTGCGGATTTGTGCTCTCCCATGTACGTGTGTGTGGAGTGTAAGCTTGCCTGGCATGTTGTGTGTGGTGTGGAGTGTGTATGTGATACACATTTGTGATGTGGGTGTGGTGTGTGTGTATATATTGGTGTGTACTGTGGTGTGGAGTGTGTATGTGGTATGGTATGTGTGGTATGGTGGGTGTGGTGTGTGTATATATTGGTGTGTTGTATGCAGTGTGGAGTATGTGATATGTATGTTTCTGTGACGTGTGTGTGTTTGTGTGGTGTGGAATATGTATGTGATATGTATTTGTAGTATGGTGGGTGTGGTGTGTGTGTGTATATATTGGTGTGGTGTACTGTGGTGTGGAGTGTGTATGTGGTATGGTATGTGTAGTATGGTGGGTGTAGTGTGTGTATTGTTTGTGTGGTGTGTGCTGTGTAAGTTTGCCTGGTGTGTGTGGTCTGTATGTTGGTGTGTGTATACACGTGTTTGTCTATGTTATGGGCATGGTGTGTGTGTGGTCTGTATGGTGTGGTGTGTATATGTTTGCATGGTGTGTGTGTAGTCTGTATGTGTGGTGTGTGTATACACGTGCATGTCTATGTTATGGGTATGGTGTGTGTGTGGTCTATATGTGTGGTGTGGTGTGTATATGTTTGCATGGTGTGGTATGTGTAGTCTGTATGTTTGGTGTGTATATACACGTGCATGTTTATGTTATGGGTATGGTATGTGTGTGTGTGGTGTGTGTGGTGTGTATGTTTCTGCGGTGCAGTTTGTGCATCTATGTTTAATGTATGTTGCTAGTTTACTCCCATCCTTCACCTCCCGCCAGCTTAAGTTGCATCACGCCTCAGTGGAGATTGCAATCGAGGGACCCCAGCAGATGGGTGTCAGTACTCGATTAGGGTGTAGAGGGCTGCAGGGAGCTGTGCTCTTGAGTGCTGTGTATAGGATCAGTTGAAGAAAGGTTTGAGCCAGGCATGGTGGCACCCACCTGGAGTCCCAGCTACTCAAGGGGCTGTGGCAGGACATTACTTGAGCCAAGGGGTTCAAAGCCTGCCTGGGCAACATAGAAAGACCCCCATCTACCCAGAAAAAAAAAATAAAGGAGGAGGAAGAAAGAAGAAGAAAGAGGAAGAGGAAGTAGAGGAAGAAGAGCAGAGATGAAGAAGAAAAAGGCTTAGAATTGGCCTTGCAAGCTGAAGGCTAGAGTTTGGGTTGAACTTCCAGACTCCCGTGATTAGGGTCTTGGTTCTGGGCAAGGGAATTTCCAGGGAACAAGTGTGAGAGTCAGGGGCAGGAACTGCTTCCCACCAAATTATTTTGTTTATTTATTTATTTTGGGGACAAGGTGTTGCTCTGTCGCCCAGGCTGGAGTGCAGTGGTGCTATCATAGCGCATTTCTGCCTTGAATTCCTGAGCACAAACCAACCTCCCACCTCAGCCTCCCGAGTATCTTGGACTACAGGTGCATACCACTGTGCCCGGCTAATTTTTTTTATATTTTTTGTAGAGACAGGGTCTCACTGTGTTGCCCAGGCTGGTTTCAAACTCCTGGTCTCAAGCGATCCTCTAGCCTCAGCCTCCCAAAGTGCTGGGTTTACAGGCATGAGCCACCATGTCCAGCCCCACCAAATTATTTTAAGTGATGGCCTCTGAAAAGGTGTCTCAGGGCAGGACATCACATGCATGTGGGCTCAGTGAAAGGAGATAATGAAGAGAAAAGAATGCAGCTGGAGACGTTCAAAACCCTATCCAGGATTTAAGATGACAAATGTTAAAAGCCTAATTTTAAGGGTTGGAGCTCTTAAAGCAGACACCAAAGGAACATGTAAGGAGGATATTGATGGGGGAATTGATTTTTAAATCTGTTGAAATTTAGTGTTGTGTTTAGTGTACTTACAATTTCTGGATCCAAAGTATTCTATTTTACATCATAAAGTTCAGAATCCTAGCATCCCTTAAAAATCCCAAAGAGTATGACCACAGCATCACTGTAGCCTCCCTCCCCACCTCTGGGGGCCCTTGTCCCCTCCCCTGGTACCTCTGGAAAGCACTCCGGGGAAGTTCACACTTGCTCAGTGAGCACTTCAGGTGGGTGCTTCAGGTGGGCACAGACCTGGGTGTAGCTGAAATGAGCGGGAAATTGCCCGGGGGAAGGTAAAGTTCGTAGCTGCTCCTCCCCAGGAAATCTGTTTTGGGGTTCACATCTTAGAGTTCTTTTTCTCATGAAGAGAGATCATCTTCTGTACCTGGTACTCCTTCCCTTCGGGTGTGCCATAATTTCTTCAGCCAGTGTCCCTATCAGTGATCCACTTTTTCACAGTATTAATAATGATACAGTGATGTCTTCATACATAAACATTTGGGCACATCTTTCATCACTTCCTCAGGGTAAATCCAAAAGCGGAAGTGCTGGGTCAAAGGATGGGACCGATGTCAAGGTTTCTGGTGATGTGTTCAAGGTTGCTGGTGAAGTACAGGCTGTACTTCTGTACCATCGCAGTGGGCACAGGGTGCACCTCCAGCTTTACCAGCACTACTTTTTTATTCTGTATTTGTCATTCTGATGGGTGAAGATGCCCCCAGATTTTAAATATCAATCAGTCTTATTGCTGGAGAGGTTACACATTTCTCCATGTGTTGATTGGCTAATTTCGAGTGGTTTCTTTATGTTCCTTACAGTTTTCCTTTTGAGATATTTGTCATGTTCTCATTCACTTGAAAGGAAGTTTTCTGCCTATTGGACATTGTTGTCTGTATTTCATTTCCTGTTGTTTTTATTTATGATTAGTATTATTTAACATAAAAGTAGTTTTCATTTCTCCATAGGCGGATCTGTTGATTTCTTCTCTGCTCTCATGCTTTAGGTCTCTCCTCTGTCCCAAGGCCAGATAAGTATAAGTTCACCTGGCTGTTTTATGGTATAGTTTTGTGCTCTTTACCATAATCCACTTCAAATTTATTTTGACGCATGACCTCAAGTGGGCCTCTACTATTTCGTTGTTGTTGTTAAGTGGCCAGGGTGGATTGACCCAGCAGCTGCACCTCTGTGCCTAAATCATTTATTGAGTAATTCATCCTTTTCCTATTTATTTTAAATCTCACTCAGGGCCAGGTGCAGTGACTCATGCCTATAATCCCAGCTACTCGGGAGGCTGAGGCAGGAGAATCGCTTGAACCCGGGAGACGGAGGTTGCAGTGATCCAAGATTGCGCCACTGCGCTCCAGCCTGGCCCACAGAGCAAGACTCTGTGTCAAATATGTATATATGTATCTCAGATGATAAACTGAAACATCATATATTCTAAAGACTGCTTCTCAGCTCTATGTTATATTCTGTTCTATTATGACCATATATACTCTGGTTGAAGTTGAGCAGAATTTCCAATTTTAGGAAATATGTAACTAGGTATGAACATTTTAGGAATTGGTTTATTATTTTTTACTCCAGATTCTAAGGAAACATGAACCTTTTTATCACAGAGTGTGAGCATATACACAGGCTTTTTATCTCTTTATTTTATTTTATTTTATTTTTTGAGATGGAGTCTCCCTCTGTTGCCCAAGCTGGAGTGCAGTGGTGTGATCTCGGCTCACTGCAAGCTCCACCCCCCAGGTTAGAGCCATTCTCCTGCCTCAGCCTCCCAAGTAGCTGGGACTACAGGCGCCCGCCACCATGCGCGGCTAATTTTTTTTATTTTTAGTAGAGACAGGGTTTCATCATGTTAGCCAGGATGGTCTCGATCTCCTGACCTCATGAGCCGCCGGCCTCAGCCTCTCAAACTGCTGGGATTACACGCGTGAGCCACCATGCCCGGCCTGCACAGGCTTTTTAAAAAGTTAAATGCAGGCTGGGCACAATGGCTCACACCTGTAATCCCAGCATTTTTGGAGGCCAAGTTGGGAGGATCACTTGAGTCCAGGAGTTTGAGACCAGTCTGGGCAACATGGCAGAACCCCATCTCTACAAAAAATACCCCCCCCCAAAAAAAAATTAGCTGGGCATGGCATAGCTGTAGTAGTCTCAGCTACTCGGTGAGCGGGGGAGAGTGTTGGTGGGGCACTGAGGCAGGAGGATCACTTGAGCCCAGGAGGTAGAGGTTGCAGTGAGCCAAGATCATGACACTGCACTTCAGTCTGAGCAACGGAGTGAGACTGTCTCAATAAAATAAAAAACGTTAAATGCTGTCACATGTCAAGGGGTATTCACATTGTGAGCCAAACCCTTTTGCTTTTCTTCCGAAATCCACCTTGGGTCTGTCATCTTCCTCCTGGAGTCTGCCCATTTAGGATTCAGATTCACTAAGACTAATGAGAATGCAGAATGTCTGTATATGAATGAGTCAGGTCTTGATTCATTCACTTAAATTTGCAGAAGGGTAGCAGGAATGTCAGTCAAACCACTAACAGCCGAGGAAGGTGTTAAGACAGAACAGCTGTTAGATGGGAAGACAGGGCCATGTGGATCTTGAGCATCACAGAGACAGACACGGAGAAGACAGACATGTGTGCAGACCCATATAGCATTGAAAACAGCGTCCACCACGAAGTCGTGCATGATGTACACGCCATTCTCAGTGATTCACTCAGTCAAGACAGTCACTATCAGATTCCCTCTTGCTAATGTTGCCAATGTTAGCAATCAGAAGGTGTCACAGGACAGCTGCCTTGCCTTTTTCAGCTGGGGTACTATCTGAGAATCCAAAATATCATGGGGAGAGAGGAGGGTGATCTGGTTTATAAACTGGGGAAATGCTCAAGGAGAGGATGCAGATCTGGTGTGGAAATAGCTCAGCTTCAAGCTGAAACCCCCATGTTAAATTTAAAGTGATGAAAAAGGATGGGAAAGAAATGAAGAGTTAAAGATGGTCTCCCGTGTCCCGTGGTGAGGCAGATTGGGACAGTGGTAGTCCAGGAGCCTCAGCTCTTATTGGGCTGAAATCAGGAGGTGAAAAGCTGCAAGGTCGGTGGCTATGCGGACGGGGCTGTGGGAAGCCCCGAGAATCTTCAGAGCGCAGCCCTGACTGACTCACCAGAGACACTAATGACTCAGAGCGGGGCATCCGGAAGTCCCGGGAAAGGAACTGAGGGGATTTCCGTTTCTTTATAGGGATGGTCACCTGCTCACATCCACGTGGAACCCTAAAGGGGCCAGAGCTCCTGAGACCCAGAGAAGGTTGTCACTGGAGGTCAGGCAAATCAAAACGTAGCTGGAGATGGGAGACCTGCACGGGCCACGTGCTGGGGCCCCGTGTGTGAAAAGGGGTTCCTCCCACTCGGTCTTGGAGGCAGATGCAGCTGAAATAAGGGGCCGGGACAGGAACCCTTACTGGGTTCCAGGGCATTGGAGAGAGAGACGGCAGTCCTCAGGCACTGCAGGCTCACATGCCCTCCCTCGAGCCTGGCGCGCTGAGCCCTGGAGAACCCCCCACTGCGGGCCCCCGACAGCAGAACATCTCTCAGGAGGAGGGGCTCCGTAAGCAAGCGAAGGAAGCCATCGTCTTCCTGCCCGGAGAAAGCTCCAGCTGGAGAAAGCTCCAGCGTGGGGGCCGCCGTGGTTTTCTGGCCCTTGGAGAGCTTTAGGAAATGCGTTGCCGGGGCCGCTTCCCCGGTCCTGCATCTCTGGGACAGGCCTGACAGATCAGGTTCCCACAAGCTGGCCAGTGTTTCTTCCGTGTGAAATGCTGCTGTTTCTGAGGAAAGAAGGAAAGAGCCCGGCTCAGTGTATATCTGCAGATGTGCACGACCCTGGTCTCCTTAGCCACGGTCCCTCAGTGAGAGTTGTGGGGGCGGGAGGAGGCTGGACCCAGACGAAGCTCCGGTGGACCTGCAAAGGACATGCCCGTTTTACTTTGACCATGTCCATTTAAGTATTGCTGAAATTTCACAATCCTGTGAGCTAATCCCTTAAAAAAAGAAATACAGAAAAATGGCACTGTGCCCATAGTCCCTTGCTGCTGTGAGGGAGGGCCAGTTCAAGGAAACGGTAGGTCAACTCCAGCCACCTTTGAATGGCCGCTGCTGTGTGGAAGAATGTGTCCTTCCCATCTTCCATGTTGTCTGCGGTGGGTGGCGCATACGGCAGGCCTTGGAAGCCAGAATGGCCTGTAGTGGCTTGGCAGCGGGGCAGGGAGGGCTCATGGGTCTCCGTGTGCTGCTCAGGCCCCGCCAATGGGATTTGTTCATCTTGCTGTGACCTTCCCGGTGCCCCTGGGATACATTCCCAGCTGTACTTAGTAGAGGAAAAGGTGTTTGAGGGTGTAGGGCCCCCAAAGTTCGAGGAGGCATGAAAGGATGGAGCTGGGGGATGGGAGGGTTGGAAAGGGCAGCTGCCTCCTGCTTCTGAGCCTCTAATTCCTTTTGGCTGAGCATGGAGGCTCGCACGCGTAATCCCAGAATTTTGGGAAGCCCAGGCAGAGGATCACGTAAGGCCAGGAGTTTGAGACCAGCCTAGGCAACATGGTGGGTCTCTATTTAAAAAATTGTTTTAATTAGCTGGGCTTGGTGGCACATACCTGTGGTCCCAGCTCTTCGGGTGGCTGAGGTGGGAGTATCCCTTGAGCCCAGGAATTTGAGGCTGCAGTGAGCTGTGATCATGACACTGCACTTCAGCCTAAGTGATAGAGCAAGACCTCATATCTCAAAAAATAATGATAATAATTACCCCCTTTTGCTTTTTTATTTTTTATTTCATTTTGAGACAGAGTTTCGCTCTTGTCACCCAGGCTGGAGTACAGTGGCAGCAATCTCAGCAAACGGCAACTTCCGCCTCCCAGGTTCAAGCGATTCTCCTGCCTCAGCCTCCTAAGTAGCTGGAATTACAGGCACCCGCCACCGTGCCCAGTTAATTTTTGTATTTTTAGTAGAGATGGGGTTTTGCCATGTTGGCCAGGCTAATCTTCTGGCCTCAGGTGATCCGCCCGCTTCAGCCTCCCAAAGTGCTGGGATTACAGGCGTGAGCCACTGTGCCCAGCCTCCTTTTCTTTTTTAAATTGACAAACAATAATTGTACATTTTCATGGGGCACATAGTGATGTTTTGATACATATAATGTATGGTGATCAGATCAGGGTAATTAGCATATCCATCATCTCACACACTTATTGGGAGATTTGTCAAAGGATGCAGAACCACAACTTAGGAGGAGTGAGGTCTAGTGCTCTGTGTGGGGTGACTCTGCAGTCACCCTATGTGGGGCGACGAGTTGCCGACACCCTTTGGCTTTGATGAAGGCAGGTGGAAAGGGCTCCGTGGTGCTCTCTGACCTCATCCACCACCTCTTCTTCCCAGCACCCCTCACCCAGCCTGGCAGAAGGGGGAGGGAGGGAAGAGTGAGTCCTGTCGCCGCTTTCACTCTTTCAAGGCCCAGTCTGGTGCAGTACCCTTCCCCGTGCTGCTTAGAGCCCCTTCAGGCCTGCCAGGGTCCTGCAGGCCTGCGAACCCCCATGACTTGGGCTGCTGTGTCTGGGCTGGCACATACCGTGGCACTGACCTGACTCTGATGCTTTCCTCAACCCCTCTGAAGCACCTGATGGTTGGTGCTGATTGTTCTTCAACTCTCCCTCCCCTTCTCCTCCTCACCATCCTCCTCCTCTGCTCATTATTAAGTCGGGGGCAGCTAAGCTGAATGAAGATAGGCACATTTATAAATTGGCATTAGGAGGAGGTGCTGAGGAAGGGGCTTATCTTGTCTCTCGCCTTCAGGAGTCATCATCAAAAGGAAGAGTGGGGAGATCCCATGCCCCTTGGCCGTGGAGGCGTTTGCCGCTCACCTGAGCTACATCTGCAGATACGATGACAAATACAGCAAGTAAGTGGCCGGGTGCCTCCATCACAGAAGGACTCTCATAGTTGTGCCATCTCGGCATAGATGTCTTGACAGATGATCACTAGTTTCTGCAGTGTAAGAACTGCAGGACGAAGACCCTGGGAGGTAAGATCCTGCCCTCAGTCTGGGCTTCTGGCCTCACCTGTGCACACCTGGCCTTACGTGGAAGTCCTCTTCCCAGGTACTCTGCGTCCTCTGCTCTCCCAATGCCAGGTTCACATTCCCTGTGCCCAGAGGCACCCTTCCCTTTGCTTACCTGAACCGAGCTGTCCCTCAGCAGTGAGCTCAGACCCCAGCCATTGGCATCGCTTGCCCCAGTCCTCTGTCCTGAATTGCTGTCCTCCCTCACACCCCTAACACACTGGGCATCAGCTCAGGCACTTCTACCCCAAGTCACATATCTTCTAGCATGGGTGCCTTAATGTTCTCAAATATGGATGCCTGTTTAGATCACCAGATGTGGTCTCATGTTCAGTATACACATAGTATGCATAGTTTACACACAGCATAGACAAGATCCACAATGTGCAGACGTCCAGACACCCATGATGCCACCTCCGACCTGGTGCCATTATAGCCACCATCATGGGAACTCAAAAAATGATAGCTGTTGAACATTAAAAGTATTAAATCACTGGGACTGAGCCTTACCACTTAGAACAGGGTTGGACTAACTCAAAATCGGATATTGACTGAACCCTCTTTGAGGGTAACCTATACTTCCTGGCCTTTTTCGTGATAAAGAGGGAAAAACAAGGACCCGGTTCTCTCTGGAAAACAGCCTGTGTGTGAAAGGTAGCCCCACTCCTTAGTGATTCATCAAACAAATCTTTGTTGAACGCCTACTATGTGCTCAGCACCTTGCTAAATTCCGTGAGGTTGTTATAAAGACATTGGCATTTAGTTCACTGAGCACCTACTATGTACTGGCACCTTCCTGTGTTCTTTGAGGTTGTTCTACAACAGCTGGCATTTGTGGAATAGATGTCTGTGGTGCCTGCTGTGTGCTGGGCATTTCAGTCATAGTGAGATATTGAGGACACTGATCCTCCCATACTTTATACACGGTGCTGAGGCAAACTCACAAATGGAGAAGACAGTGCAGTGAGTGAGGCCTGAGGCTGGTGCTCCCAAGGAGGCCAGTGTCCTCAGGGTCCAGGTGGGCTTCCCAGAGGGGCGACCTCTGTACTTCCATCTACAGGGATGGCAAAGGTACACTCGGGAACAGGGTACACCCTGCAGGGGCCTGGAGCTGAGGAAGAGCTTGGCCTCGAGGGAGTGGCAGCTGCACAGGACACACAGCCTTGCAAGGAGCATTCAGCAAGCAGGGAAGCTGGAGGGGCTGCCAGGTGCCTGTCCACTCCGGGGCTGTGCACCACCCCAGCACACCTGGCACCTGGCTTTCGGGTTCTCCTCCAGCAACCTTGTTGTTTTTCACTTCCTTGGTCTTAAATGAAGTTTATTGTGACAAAGCCCCCAGCTAGAGCTCACCTAACATCCCAAGCCTGACTCCTGCCCCCACAGCCCTCCTGCTTCTGTCGAGGGCGAGCCTGCAGCGTCGCACGGGCCGTGCTGAGGGGGGCGTTTGGGATGCATCTCCGGGGGCCATGAACCATCAGGTCAGCGGTTCTTCTCCCCTCTGTCTTCAGGTATTTCATTTCTCATAAACCAAACAAGACCTGGCAGCAGGTGTTCTGGTTCGCCATCAGCATCGCCATCAACAATGCCTACATCCTGTACAAAATGTCAGACGCCTACCACGTGAAGAGGTACAGCCGGGCGCAGTTCGGGGAGAGACTCGTCAGAGAGCTGCTGGGCTTGGAGGACGCCTCTCCGACCCACTGATGCTGGGGATGCAGGACTCGGTCAGGGGAGGGGTGAGAGGGGGAGGAGAGCCTGCCGTTCCAACTTGCCCATCAGAGACCCGGAGATGGCCTGGTGTGTGGTTTGCTGCCTGGGAGGGATGCACAGGGCCTCTGGAGGGACAGGATGGACCTGATCAGAGGACGGTTGCTATCCTTATTTGCATTCCAAGAAGAGCACATCCTCCCTCGGGAAACAGTGCCGCCAGCGTAGTGAGCACCTACACCCAAGTTCTCAAGGGCAGATTCTCTCCTGATATCCGTGGAGCTTGGGAGGCAACGTGGACTGTGACTGCGAAGGAAGGCCCTGTGGTGGAATGAGCTGGAGCATGCTCTAAGAGAGGCGTCTGCTTCCTAAAGATCTACAGTCGTCTGGGACGTGGTTCAAGTTCATGACTTGAAGGAAGCAAAGACGCCCTGCTTGGTTACAGTGGCTTGGGTGTCGGGGGAGGCCGGGGAGTTTTCCAGCACTGGCCTCATGTGAGCACCTTTGAGCCGGTCTCTTAGAAGAAGTCACGCATCCTGGGTGTGCAGTAGTGAAATGGGGAGTGGGTGCCTATTCTGAAAAATGAGGCATTCCTGCTCATTCCCTCTGCTTAGCTGGTGGGCAGGGGAGAAAGAGAAATGCCAAAAAATTGGAGTGAAGGGTGATGCTATTTTTTATTTTTAAATATATCTTCAGGTTATTTTCTTACTGTTGCTTCAGATCTAATGTAAAAGGCAGATGTCCCCTCCTCTCCACCCCCCTCGCCAACCCCGGCCTCAGTCACCGCTCCTTGCATGACCACAGTTCTGTGTTCTGGCCTGTGGCAGGGCCGGGAAGGGCCGCTGGCTTCCGAACAGACGTGGTTGCTCTCCACCAGGCCCATGGGGAGCCCGCGGGCCCGAAGCTTTGTCGCAGATGTCATCATTGGCAGAATTACTTGTCTTGAAAAATATGTAGCATTGCTGAAACACACAACCGAATTCTCTGCGATGGCCATTTGCTCATTGTCTTTCCTCCGTGTGTAGTGAGTGACCCTGTTTGCCTTCTCAGAGTGGCCCCTCAGAACAACAGGGCTGGCCTTTGAAAATCCCCAAAACGGGACTGTGGTGACAACCCTGGTCAGGTGTGATTTGACACGAGGGCCGGAGGCGGTTGCTGACCGCAGGACTGGAGAGGCTGCATGCCCAACGCTGGCAGCGAGGCTCGCGTGTCCCCAGGCAGATCTGGGCTCTTTCCCAACCCAGGTTTATGTGTCTCCGGGGAAGCCTCGGTGCCAGAGTGGTGGGCGGATCTGACCGTCCCCACAGACCAGAAACAAGGAATTTCTGGGATTACCTGGTCCCCTTTCAACCCAGTTTATGTAACCACCTCATTTTTTACAAATGCAGAATCTATTCTACTCAGGCTTTGGGACTCTGTTCCTCGTCCTCACTCAGTTACTGCGAGTGTTGCTGTCCGCATGCTCCGGGCCCCACGTGGTTCCTGTGCTCTAGATCACGGTGACTCCCCCACCCTGTGGTTGGAATTCGATGCCACGGATTGCAGGCCAAATTTTAGATTGTGTTTCCAAACACCCTTGCCGTGCCCTTTGATTGGATTGAAAGCACTTTTACCACATGGAGAAATATATTTTTAATTTGTGATGCTTTTCTACAAGGTCCACTATTTCTGAGTTTAATGTGTTTCCAACACTTAAGGAGACTCTAATGAAAGCCGATGAATTTTCTTTTCTGTCCAAACAAGTAAAATAAAAATAAAAGTCTATTTAGATGTTGATTCTCTGTTAATACGTGAATTTGTTTAAAAGGTCAGGGAACAGACAGGGTGCGGTGGCTCACGCCTGTAATCCCAGCACTTTGGGAGACCAAGGCGGGCGGATCACAAGCTCAGAAGATTGAGACCAGCCTGGCCAATATGATGAAACCTCATCTCTACTAAAAATACAAAAATTAGCTGGGCATGGTAGTGAGCACCTGTAGTCCCAGCTACTTGGGAGGCTGAGCAGGAAAATAGCTTGAACCGGGGAGGTGAAGGTTGCAGTGAGCCAAGATCGTGCCACTGCCCTCCAGCCTGGGTGACAGAGGGAGACTCCCTCTCAAAAAAAAAAAAAAAAAAAAGCCTCGAGTTTGAACAAAGTCTTCCTGTGGTCCATGGGACATTATACTAGGGTCATCTTTCAAAAGTCAGGCAAGTCATATGGAAAGTCTTGGTGGCTGGGTCATTCTGAGCAAATGCATCCAGTTTACTGACTAGATCAGTCCAGGCCTGGTCACCAAAATTGAGTTAACTCTGCAGCGTGCAAGAGGCAAGAAGATCGCAGGCCCCCAGGACAGAGCCTGGAAGGTTCTGAATCCTTCCTGTGTGGCCCATGTGTCACCATCCTCCCCAGGGACCCAGGCTCAGCCCCCAACAGTGAGGGGGGTCGCCAAGCATCAGGCTGAGAGGAAGCCGGGCAGGCCCGGGAGGACCATGGGGACCTGCCACTCCACAAGCCCACTCCACATTCTCCTCCAGTCTGCATTCATGGCAAAAAACCTCCCCACTGGCCTGGGATTGGGGCAAGAACAAGTCAACGACACACTGATCAGGGAGAAAGGTGACCTTGGGTGTGGTGCCTCCCAGATCTGTCTCCTGCACCCTCGAGGGTGCTGTGTTGGAATGAAGGGTGTGACAGTGGTGGCTAACAAGCAGGCACACTTCCAGGCGGCTTGGGGTGGCCCCTCTGCCCGAGGACCTTACTCCTCACAGGGATCCCTGTGGGTTAGGCATGGACTCTCACCACGCCCAGGTGGAGAGGTGCAGTGGCTCACCTAGGTAAGCAGTCCTGGGTTTGCCTGATGCAGGAGGCTGCGTCCTAACTGCTGTGGGCACTGGCTGTCCCGATTCATCACGAGGATGGGGAATTTTATCCCTGACTTACCTGACACCTTTCTAGGGAATTTTTCTCCTTTCCATATCCAATCCTCTCTGCTGATCCAAATACTGTAAACACTCATTATGAGCTCTGGGACATCACCCTCCACCTGGGTCCTTTTCTCATCCTAGATGGAGGTAGGTGTTTTGGAGCTTAACAACAACTGAAGCTAAAGTTCGCCTGGTAGGGAGCCACCATCCTGGGGGGCATTTGGACACGGAGAGTCCTTGGCTGCGCCAGACCCTGAGCCAGAACCACAGCACTTTCCTCACCCAGACGGCCCCAGCTTGCAGCATGGGGAGAGTGGGATGGGGTGGGGAGTGGAGTCAGCTATGGGTCTCATCAGAGTGCCCTGGGATCTAGGCCAGAGGCACTGTCTTCACCCACATGCCAGCTTTGTGGTTCTGATCCCTCTTCCTTAAGCAAGGGCTTGCCAAGCCTTGGCGGTGGAAAGCCTTAGCCTTGTGTAGTGGGGGTACCAAATGAAAGAAGTCCCCAGAAGTTCACAAGGTAGTGGCCAGGGAAAGTGCCCCAGTGCCCTCGCCTCACCGGTGGCCTCTGCAGCCCTTTGGAAAACAGTTCTGTGAAGAAATCTCTCCCGTTACGGCCCTGTGTCAATCAATGCGGGCTTGGCTGTCTACCCAAACACCTTCCGTCCTTATCAGGAACATAACTGAGGCTTCTCACTTTTGACTCCATCACTTAATCCCTTTTTCTTTGTGGCTTCTGTGTGTCTCATCTTCGAGAGTATTTCTCAGCCTTCTTTGCAGGTATGTCATTCTCTCCCGATAAGAACTAAAGAGTATCAGGTGCCAAAGTGGCACTTAGAGCTGTTGCCATAAAATAGCACCGGAGAGGGAGCAAGCCCTCTGGCCCTGCAGCTCGCTGCCATTTAGCCATCTGTGTGTCCCTCCCTCCCTGGCGTGCCCAGTCCACAGCCCAGTTCTCCAGCAGCCCAGGCACATTCTCCTAGCTCTGACCTCTGTCTGGTGGTGGCCGGGCAGCCTCTCTGAGTGTAGGACGGTGGTGCTGGCGCTGGTGGCGGCTGTGTGTGAACTGTGTTCCGTGGGGGTGGGGCACCTGCACCCTTCCGTGTATACCCACGTTCAGGTCTTAACAAGGAGACTCCCGCCGCAGTTTTGATTGTGCACTCCATCTCACTAGCTACTCTATGAGCAGATACCATTTTTCAGGTTTTTTCCTTAGTTGCTTGGAAGCTTGACCTTTTGTGCATGTATTTGGAGATGAAAACAGAAAGGGCGGGGAGAACCTGGGCTTGTATGAGAGACCTAGGAAGGCGATGGAGGAGTGTGTGCGGCTTCACTCGCACGTCAAGCCTCCTGGCTCCCTCAGGTGGGAGGGGCATCCTGTGGCCAAGGAAGTTCAGTGAGAAGTGAAGGAGTGAAGGGTGAGGCTGAGCCCAACAGAGAAATCGGCCTTGGCCCTCCCCTCCCCAAGGGTCCCCCCCGGGCAGCACACCTCTGTTCTTGGTGCATCTCGCTAGTCTTTCATTCATTCTTCTGCCATCTTCACCCAAGCCTCGCTGGACTAAAGGGTGATGGTTAGTGCGCAAGGAGGGTTTCTGTTCCAGCAGGTCATGTCTCCCTGTATGGTTACGTTGCTGAGTGCTCAGCATTGTCCTGGGAGTTGAGAACCATCGGTCTCCCTTTTGTGATGGGAACGTGACGCTCCGAGAGCCGTGGTGACTACAGAGTATGCAGCCAGGTTGACCCTCACTCCGTCTGCTCCAGGGCTTCCTGGCTCTCAGCCACTACTGCTTCTGAACTGCTACAGGCCAGGCGTTGTGCTAAGAACTAGGCACACGTTACCCCAACGTGATCTGTGCCCTTGAGGGTGCCATGACTGAAGCCCATGGGGGGCACAGAGCAGGCTGATTCTCCACCGAAGGAAGGCTCCAGCCAGGGGCTGAGACCCCGTGTGGGGGAGGTGGCAGTCGGTGTTGCTGCTGGACCTAGCAGCCCCCGGATGCTCCACCTTGCTTGGCAGCCATCACATGCATCTGGCTTAGCACATCCCTGCAAACACAAGAGTCTGAGCCTCCTCGAGAGGCTGCAGTCACACTGCGTTTGACCAGGACTTGCCAACCTGCAGCTCGCCCTGAGAGCCAGGTATGCATGTGTTTATCCAGGGGGCACGCCCCAAACATGAGCAGGGACAGTGTTCCCAGCTATCCAAGAGGTCATGCCCAAGCCAAAAGGAAGGCTCTAGCTCCTAAACACGAGTAAGTTTATTCCTTTCACTTCCACAGTGTCCTATACTTGCTTCTGTTTTCTCAAAGGAAGTATGGTGCCCACCTCCTCCTCCAGCCTGACGATCCATGTGAGGGTTCCTTGTTCCCAGCTCAATTCTCATGTCCACCTTCCTCCACTAAGAAACAGCCAAATTTTGGCAAGAGTCGTGGTAGCAAAAAAAACCCTAACTGGGCAGATGAGCATTTTTTGCTTTTTGGTTGGTTCTTTCTCTAGGCTTTCCTGTCTTTTTAAAACTACTTCTAGCTTCCCCCTTGAGAACTCCCTCCCAGTGGGTAGAACACAAAAGGGATGAACAGTGGATGGAAGCAGGGGACACAGTCCCTGTTATTTCAATAGATTATAAAGATGGGCCCAGAACAATTGCGTACAGTGTTCAGGGCAAATTGAAGATCTGGAGTTTCAGGATTGTTAAGGCTCCATCTAAACATAATGCCATAGAATAGTGTGACTTTTTAGGTTCATCACCTTATCCACATCAGAAGTACAGTGTCCACTTAATACATATATACATATATATGTATACATATATAATACATATATGTATGTATATACATACAGTGTGTGTGTACATATGTGTACATATATATGCATATAGATATATATACACAGTGTCCACTTACTATGTATATATCTTGTATGTGTGTGTGTATAATACACACACACACACACGATAAAATACAGAGTCTACCACACAATGAGCCTCTGCTGGGTCCTTAGCAATCAAACCACATGTCCAGTCCTGGCCGCCATTCTACAACAAAGCACGTGGGCCAGTTTAGGGGTCCAGGAGGGCAAGGATGGTGGGTCCGCATAGAAACCAGGTGAGGGAGGAGCAGCCCACAGGACTGGGGTGATGAGCTGGTGAGGCAGTGTTCCAGGAGGGGAACTGCCACTCACAGGGCTGTCCTGGTCACCCTTGGGATACAGCCAGACTTGATGTGAGTGGCTCCTAGGGCCGAATGGGGACCACTGGGTGCATATCCCAGGAGGCAGCCTTCAGCTCAGTGGGGAAAGCAGTTTCCAACCTTAGAGCTGCCCAACACTAGCACAGGGCACCCCAGAAAGGAGGGGCCCCTCTGCCTTTACTCAGTGTCTCCCACTAGAGGCAGCTGGTTCCTGCAGGGAGCTCTGGCAGGGGGCGGGGGGTGCAATTCCCAGTGGGGAGGGGTGACCCTACTGGGCTCAGTGGGCTGGCAATGCTGATCCTCACTAAGAAGAGATGAAAATAGCCAGGAAGCTAAGCCCTGGCTCCTGGGCTCCTGGGCAGATGCTTAATGAGGAGGAAGAAGGAACCAAAATCATGAACACAACTGGCTCTCTCAGGGGGAGGCCCTCACCCTCCACGCTCTTCTTCCCCTTCCTCAAATGGAGATTTACACTCCCTCCTAGTTCAGGAGAGCCGCCATTCACGATGAGGAAATCCGTGTCAAAGAATCTGGAAAGACTGCTATTCATCGTGAGAATTTTGTTTCCACCACTACATTACATTGTTTCTTCTTGTTTTCCCTTCCAATTTCCAGTTAAGAATCTTTCACAGAAAAATTTTATCAAAAACTGTACAGATAGCACACAGCTGCACCCCCATTTGGTGACACGAAGCATACCCTTCTGTGAAGATTTTGACTTTACGCCAAGGCATGATTTTTTACACCAAGACATGATTTTGACTTTACGCCAAGGCAATAAATTTTTACAAATTGTGTATAACAGGAGCTGAATTCTGGGTTCTCAAATGTGAAATATGGCAAAAAAAAAAAAAAAAAAAGATTCAGGCATCTTGTCATGTGGTACTTATTTCTTCAACCAAGTTTGTTTACAGTCACTGCCTTTGAAATGCGGTCAAATGCATTCTGTTTTCTTCTCTCTGGTAGTCTTTCTTTGTGGGTGGCTGATGAGGGAGAGAGGATACAGGACAGGACGCTCATGACAGCATGATGAGGTCTGTTGCTGGAAATGAATAGCAAGGGAGGTCGGCCAGGCCTGGGAAACCCACCCCGGGGCTCTCTGGATGATGAAGAGGGAATGACAGGGCAGGGGGGTCTTCAGGGGGCTCAGGCATGTGCTAACACCTTAGCTTCCTCAACCCTGCCCCTGACCCTGGGAAAAGCCAAGGGGATCCCCACAGGGGTCTTCCTCCTCTCCCCTCCCATCTTCCCTCCACCATCAGACCGGATTCTGCAGCCTGTACCTCCTCTGGCTGCTGTCATTACCACGGCCCTATGGGTCTCTGCTATTCTCCTCCCCCTCCTCAAAAGGTTCCAGAATCTGGGGTGAGCGCTGTTGTCAGAAGCAGGAACAGGAGGAAGCAGTGTTTAAGAGCACTGGTGTATGCAGAATGCCAAGGACTCCAGGAGAGCTGCAGCTGCCCGCTCGTGACTGGACGTTCACCATGTCCCCGGTTTCACCAGCAAATGCCACCCAGTCAGATGCTTTCATTATTGCAGTTCAGAACGATGTTGGCTTTAGCAGCATTATCCTGACAGTCACAAAGTGGGCATTGTTTTTCTTATCATAGAAAATCTCTATATAAAGTGAGATGACGGTTCCCATTTTCCAGGGTTTTTTCTGTTTTGTTTTTTTTTAATCACAAATGATTTTGAGGGCTGAGCACAGTGGCTCACAGCTGTAATCCCAGCAGTTTAGGAGGCCGAGGCAGGAGGACCACTTGAGGCCAGGAGCTTGAGACCAGCCTGGGCAACACAGTGAGACCCCCATATCTACAAAAGAGAAAAAAATTTGAGAAGCTTGTGTTTCTCCATCTAACACAGGAATTCAAGTGTTTTTACAGCACAGTATAACAAACATTATTCCTTGTTTTTCTATAAGCCAAAAATAATTATCAAACACTCTTAAAATGTTAATGAGTTCAAATCTTTGCAGACTCTTTAGTAAGCACTAAATTTACCTTTACTTTTGTTGTGTTTATCCCTGATGTAATCATTTATTTTATAAAATCAGTGCCTTCCCTTCTCCGCTATCTTTTATATGTCTGCCCCTCATTTTCTTTTCCACATTTCATGGCCTCTGACTCTGTGCTTTGCAAATAACTATTCTTTCTCTTTCTCCCTCCCTCCTCTTCCTCCCTCTCTTCTTCCCTTCTCCTCTTCCCCTCCCCCACATTCCTTTGCTGAGCACAGGATATTCCATGTCCCCCTCTGGATGCCCGTCCCCCAGCCCATCACCTGGCATACAGGTTCTCGAGCCTCAGGGTTCCCACAGTGCACAGGGACCTTCCCCTCTCAACAGTAGTAGGGTGAGGATGTAACCTTTTGTATCCAAGATATTTTGAGGGTAGAGACATCCAGAATGAGGCAAAACTTCAACAAGGAGGATTCAAAAGCCGATTTATAAATGAATGTGATGATGGGATTTAGTTTACTGATCCCAGGGCCCAGCCTGAATGCTGATCACATCTTCCAGTGGTGCTGGGGTGCAGTAGCTCATGCCTGTAATCTCAGCACTTTGGGAAGCCAAGGAAAGAGGATCACTTGGGGCCAGAAGTTCCAGACCAGCCTGGGAAACATAGTGAGACCCTGTCTCTTAAAAAACGAATAAAAAAATTAGCTGGGCTGGGTGCTGTGGCTCACACCTGTAATCCTAGCACTTTGGGAGTCTGAGGTGGGTGGAACACTTGAGGTCAGGAGTTCAAGACCAGCCTGGAAAACATGACAAAACCCTGTCTCTACTGAAAATACAAAAATTAGCTGAGCATGGTGGCGCACGCCTGTAATCCCAGTAAGAGGCTGAGGCAGGAGAATCACTTGTACCTGGGAGGCAAAGGTTGCAGTGATCCGAGATGGCACATTGCACTCCAGCCTGGGTGGCAGAGCAAAACTTTGTCTAAAAAAAAAAAAAAAAAAAAACCTGGGCATGGTGGCATGCACCTGTAGTCCCAGCTACTTGGGAGGCTGAAGCAGAGGATCGCTCAACCCCAGAAATTCAAGTCTGCAGTGAGCGTTGATTGCACCACTGCACTTCAACTTGGGTGACAGAACAAGACCCTGTTTGTTTAAACACGCACACACACACACAAACAAAAAAACAGAACCATCTCCCAGGGGTGTGGGCCTTTGGGGGCATGCACAGGAATAAACAAACACAAAAAAAACAGCTGTTTTCTAGTTTGAACAGAAGAATAGTACAGGGCAAGTGGACTAAGTCACTCATTTAAGAAACTTTCATTGAGCTCTTCTAAATCAGTAAGCACTGTGCTAAACACGAAGGGGATAAGCAAGGACAGTCTTTGCCATCAAGAGCTGTCAAATAGTGGGAGAGACACAAACACATTATCTCATGTGGCCAGAATAATAATAGTATGTAAAAATTAATCAAGGAATGATGCCCATATTTTCTCAACCACAAATGGGGATACATGAATTGTGTTCTGTCTCTGGGGCAGAATATTTTAAAAGTAATTGTTATGGGAGACTGACCTGGCCAGAGAGAGGTCAGGTGTGGATGTTATTCTACAAAATGAGTAGACTCATTTTTTGGAACAAACCCACGTGTCACTAGCTGATTTAGGGCCAAAAAGCTCAAGGATTTGTCACTGGGAAGATCTTGGGCCAATAGATATGAGCCTGAAAATTCTGCCCTAGTTAAACCAACCTGACAGTACAAGGCAAGAGAATGTGAAGTCTATACACATTAAAAATTTCTGGTTCCAGTTACTGGGGAGGCTGGAACAAGAGGATCACTTTAGCCGAGGTAGTTGAGGCTGCAGTGAGCTATGGTCACGACACTGCAGTCCAGCCTAGACAAGGCACAGTGAGACCCTGCCTCTAAAAACTAAAAATTGAAAAAGAAATCTGCCTAAAGGAACAGTAAACAGTCTGGAGGGAGGAGGCTCTGGATCCTGAGGAAGCCAAAGTTAACTGGACATGGGATTTTTCTGTGCCAAGCATTTCCCAGTTAGGCTGTGGCTGATTCACCTCTCTGTCCCCTTCACACTCTCCCCAGTCCCAGGAACTAGAAAAAGATGGAGAGTTGTCCTTCCCCCAGTTGCCCCAGCCCTTAGCAGCAGTCTGGCCTTATGCGGCCTGAGTGAGGCCCAATGCTGGCAGTGGCTCTGTTCACACTCACCCTCCAGCAAAGCAAAATGTCGAGAGACCAGGAGAGGGGAGTCCAACCCCAAAACGGGGAGCCAGTACCTGCGAGAATAAGTGTATTCATGGAGTTAACAGGATGGAATACTTCAAAATCCATGATGCCCTGAAACTATATGTACATCTATTAGGCATCAATTAAAAATTGTCTTAATGAAAAAAACAAAAATAAAAATCCAGGATTGTTGTCCTGGCATGGATGGAATGAAGAAGGGCCCAGGAGAGTGGGAAGGTGTGGGCAGCTTTGTCTGATTTTAACAGTGTTAAAACAAAAAATATGTAATTAACAACCTGCTCTTCAGGCTCCCAAACCAAATTTTCACCCTCCCCCTTTTCAGAGTCTGTCCACCTTCTTGGAGATGAAGCCTTTCCCATGGCTTCCCAGCAGAGAGCAGCAGAGGACACCTTATGAACCTCCATCCCCTGCACACCATAGCGCATTCTTTCAACAAATGCCTTTTGAGTTTGGAGTGGACAGTGTTCCAGGCACTGTGGACACTGCCCTAAATAAGACAGACGAGATCTCTGCTGGTCCAGAGCAAGAGATGGAAACAAAAAGCAAAGTCATCAAGACTATAGAACCTAAAGCAATGGGGACAGGAACAGAAAAGGGGCTTGCTGAAACACATTTTGGCTTCCAGCCAGTGTTTACCAGGACTTGTTAGGGACAGGCACTTCTGGGGACAGTCACCAACACAGAGATCCCTGCCTTCATGGAGCTTATGTTCCAGCGGGAGGAGAGAGCACCATAAACACAAAAAGGGTCACAAAATCTTTTTTTTTTTTTTTTTTTTTTTTTTTTTTTTTTTTGCGACAGACAGTTTCTCTCTTGTCTCCCAGGGTGGAGTGCAATGGAACGATATTGGCTCACTGCAACCTCCACCTCCCAGGTTCAAGTGATTCTCCTGCCTCAGCCTCCCAAGTAGCTGGGATTACAGGCACGCACCAACACGCCTGGCTGATTTTTGTATTTTTAGTGGAGATGTGGTTTCACCATGTCTGCCAGGCTGGTCTCGAATTCCTGACCTCAGGTGATCCACCCACCTTGGCCTCCCAAAGTGCTAGGATTACAGGTGTGAGCCACCACGCCTGGCCTCAACAGAACCTTTTGAAGGACATCGAGTGTTACGGAAAAGGAAAACACAGAGCAGGATCTGGGGAGTGCCAGGGAGTGGGGATAGCAGGCTGGTGTAGCCAGGCTCCCTGAGAGGCCAGATTGGAGCAAGGTCTAACAAGAGGGACTGCCAAGTGACTCCGAGGACCCACCCCAGTCCAGTCCTCAGCCGTTCTGCGTTGGAATCACTGCAGGTGCCTGGGTTCCCCCCGAGGCCTAGGTTGAGGACCGCTGGTCTAGAGCAAGGCTCCTGGACAGCCCTGTCTCTCGTCCCTCATGACTTCCTCTCCATTTTACAAATGAGAATAGCGATGCTCAAACACGCTCTCACCTCCCTAAGTAAAGGACGGTCAGGATTTGAACCCAGAACGATTTGAACCCAAAGCTCCCGCATTTCCTCAACATCACACCCTCTCCCAGACCATGTGACTCATCTCTCTTTTGGAAAATATCTAGGAGCAAGCAGCTCTTCCTGCCACTACTCCCAACAAACATCTGGATTGTTCTGTGTCATTGGTTAACTTGCAGGGACACAGTCAAGGTGGTAAAGAGGTCATGCCTCCTGACCTGGGACAGCTCAGCCTCCCCCTGACCCCGTATGACACTGTGGGCCACCAACAGGCAGCGGGGACACAGTGGGGCCACCCAAGCTTCTGAGGTTTTCCCTTCCTTGGACCTTTATTGCCTTCAATGCACAAGACACCAGGGAGCTAAGGTTGCGCTCTCAGAAGGAGGCATGAGCTCCAAGACAGGACATCCAAGCCCACCTCCAGCCCAGCTGATGTTGGCAAAAAGACTTTAATTAATTTCTTTATTTGGGGGCACCGTTCCAGCAAGCTTAATTGGGGAATTCATGTCTCATTTGCAAGCCTTTCCTTAGCCAATGTGGTGGCATGTGTGGGAGACAGACTGGCAGCACCCACAAACTGCTGCGAGATGGTGAGAAGCGAAGCTGGGCTGGGGGCTGCAGGGCTCTCCCAGGACCCGCACCGCCTCTGGTGACTCTGGCCATGCACAAGAAACTGTGGGGCACAGAGAGCAGGTGGCCTGGGGCCTTGTCAAGCCACAGTGCTTACTCCCAGTGTGCACTGGGATTCTCACTCGGCTGGCTGAGCCCTGAGGTGGTTTCAGTGGGGACTCTAGTACCTGGGAGCTCCAGTTCCTGATGTCTCACAAGGACCCTGGGAAGAAAGCTGGGCAGGTATTCTTATGCCCACTGTGTAGCGGGGAAATGAGGCCCAGAAAGGCTGTTGACTCCTTTAGGGTTCACAGCATGTGCAGTGAGTCTGAACCTGAACTCAGGGCTACAGATGCAGTCTTAAGCACTGCCACCTGCATGCCCAGGTTATCCAGGTATCACAAGTCACATGCAAAACCCTCAGGACACCATGAAACCCAGGAGAGGAAGGGTTCCATTGGCCGAATGGTCTCGCTCCCTCCTGTGTTGAACACACTGTTAGGTGGCACAGCCCCAGGGCTCTCAGAGGCCACAGTGATGTTGGTTCAGACTCAGCTGCAACCACAGTGGGCAGTGCTCAGCCCAGGGGACCCATCCCACTTGAGACCCTTATCCAGGCCCGCAGCCCATGGGGCCAGGTGTGATCTGTCTGGCTGCTGCTCTGGGCCCCGTGCTCTGGCCTCTGCATCTGAAAGGCAGCACCAGAAAGGGCATGGAGGGGAGTGAGGGGCCTGGAGGGGCGTGGAGTGGTATGGAGGGGTGTAAGGGATGTGGAGAGGAATGGAGGGGCATGGAGAGGCGTGGAGGGATGTGGAGGGATGTGGAGGGGTGTGGAGGGGTGTGGAGGGGCGTGGAGGGATGTGGAGGGGCGTGGAGGGGCGTGGAGGGGCATGGAGGGGCGTGGAGGGGCGTGGAGGGGCGTGGAGGGGCGTGGAGGGGTGTGGAGGGGCGTGGAGGGATGTGGAGGGATGTGGAGGGGTGTGGAGGGGCGTGGAGAGATGTGGAGGGGTGTGGAGGGGTATGGGCCGCTTAGGTTAGCTCCAGCCAGTCCTGTACCGCCTCCATCCCCAACCGGCCTCCAAGGCGCTGGGAGGCTGGCTTTCCTGGGCTCTGGGCAGGGTTGTCTGCCCTTGCCTGGGGCCAAGTCCCGCCAGGAAGGATCTTCCTAAGATGCCCCAGGATACCTGATGGCTCTTCCTGTGGCCCAACTGCAAGAGAGCCCTGGGTAGCTCTGGAACCCACCCCCTCACCCACTCAGTGGGAGGAGGCCCCCCCAACCAGTGTCGAGGGGGCAGGAAGCCCACAGCACCCTGACAGCTGGCACAAAGAGGTCGCCTATCCCCCAACTCTATCCCCAGTGTTCCAAGGGGGTGCTGAGCCCTGTGCTGGGGCTGGGACCGACCTACTTTGCAGGGTTGGGGGCTCAGCTTGTTCTGCTTGGTCTTTAGAGACACAACTGAAATGGAAGCAGAGCCCATTTTCACATGGTGCCGGTGCCGTTGGCCTCCAAAGTCCAGTGGAAGTCAAGGACTGACTGGTGTGGTGGCTCACACCTGTAATCCCAGCACTTTGGGAGACTGAGGTGGGAGGATCACCTGAGACCAGGAGTTCGAGACTGCAGTGAGCTATGATGGCGCCACGGCACTGCAGCCTGGACAACAATGCCAGACTCTGTCTCTTAAAAACAGAAAGAAAAAAAAATTCAAGGCCTGCTGGAGCCAGGCAGCACTGGGGAGGGCTCGGGACAGGAGGGCACGGTTCTGGAAGCTTAGCACCTCCAGAGCCTGGCCGGGCAAGACCATGGAGGCTGTCTGGAGTGGCCCCACACTCCTGCCTCCCTTTCCCTCTTTCTTCCACCTTCCTTGTACCTATCTGAAGAGTCGTTGGTGTGGGAAGACAAGCCCCGCACCGTGTCCCCTTTCCCAGGGCCTGATAATGCAACGTAAAGTAAAAGAAACATACCTTTAGCCTAACATGGATCATACAGGACATATTCTAGGAAGATGCCAATATTTTTGGTATGAAGGCGCTAGACTTTCTAAAAGATTCAACTCCAAGGAGGCTGTCTTTCGTGGTCTCTTTTTCTTCCAAGCCACCCTCCCAGCCACAAGCAGCAGCAGAACCCAGTGGAGCTGAATGACAGGCGGTCCAGCCCAAAGTGCAGTGGGGACGGGGAGAGCAAAGGTCTAAGGGATGTGGGGAGGGGACATGAGAGCCATATCTAGGGCCTGGGAGAGCTGAGAGGTGCAGAATAGATTTTGGGAGCCAGTCCTGGATCCCTCCTTCCTCCCGCCTCCCCACCCCTAGCCCTGCAGGGTTCAAGATCACTTGAACCCTAAGAAATCCCTCTGCTCTGAAATCTGTGTGTGCCACCAGCTGCCCCTCTTTGTGGAGGGTCCATCCTTCCTTTTGGTAATAAGGGACACTTGCTACTTAATGATTGACTAATGCCTGCAAATCTCCTGGTTCAAGAGTAGGGGCTGAGAACTCGGTGGATATTCCAGAGAGGGATACAGCACACCCGGTGGGCCCAAAGCTGACTGTCCACGTCCAAGTGATTATCCAGGAGGCACTGCCTCCAAGTCAGACCAGAAGGCTTTGACTAGGTGTGATGACTAAGACTGTACCACAATAGGGGAGTGGACATCAGGAAACAGGACCTGGCTGCCAGCCACCTGGCAGCCGGACACTAAGCAGGATATTAGACTCCTGCTTGGCTCTCACAACTAAATCACAAGGTGCTTCCGCCTTTGCACAGGTCTAAGTGCCAGGGAGACAGAGCCAGCAACAGGCACAAGCGTGGTTAGCCCAATAGGACTTTGCAGGGAGGATGATGCATCTTTCTTTCCGAATGTCTTCTTGGTACAAGGGTAAACAGCATTCTTTCCAGAATGGTCCAGGTTAATCTTGCTGAGAAATAGCAGCCCAGATAGAGGGACCTCCTCAGGGATTCTCCATTATCTGAGGATTGGCTCCCACAGGAGGAGTGAGTTACAAATAACAGATTCTTCCTTTGCTCCTGCAGATAGTAGACTTGATTGACATCATGAGCTGCGTGCTGGAAGGAACCCCAGGCAGCAGGCACTGCTTCCCCTGATGGGATCTGAAGGACCCTGAGCATCCTCTCTACTGAAAAGAAACACCACCACTGCTCCCACCTTAGATCCTCTCTGCTTTCACTCTCTAAGCGTCTCTTATTTAAAACTATCCCCAAAGGTAACATAGAAGAACTTTCTTCCATTAACTATTTAATGATAATTAGTTGCTTGCTGTCATTCATTTTCATTCACCTGGTTAGTTATTCAAGGAAGAAGCAGCTTTAACGATTTTCTGAATGCCCAGCATGCCGTGACCAGTAAGACCCAGGCAGAGGCAGAATTGATTGGCTACAGTGTATTGCGGTGAGTTCCAGGGGGGTGACCAGGAGAAAACTAGGACCTGAGGGAAGCTGAGCCAGCCAGGAAAGTGGAGGGAGGGAAGGCCTTGGACATAGACAGGGAGTGAGCGAAGGTGTCGGGTAGGGAGCCAATGAGTGAATGGGGTTGGGTGGGAGAGGGAGTAGTTGGGAGTCAAAAAAGTGGATTAAGCCCCAGTGCTGAAGGGCCTCACGGGCAGGAAAATCATTATTTCTTCTGTAGGGCAGGAATTCAGGGCTCCAACTGCAAGGAAAATATTGTTTTATGTATGTATATGTGACCTTCTTTTTCTTTCTGGGAAGAAGTCCATAGATTTCATCAGATTTACAAAGGTTCCATCAACCTGCAACTGTTTAAGCTTAAGTGCCCTTGCCTCAGACTTTGAATTTTTTTTTTCTCAGTAAACTAAAAGCATTGACTTGTTTGTGACACTTGCTGTTGGGCTCCAGGTGAGGTTCGGGGATACACTCTTGGAAGGCTACATCAACTCTACTTAGAGATGCTTTTAATGTCTCCATGAGACCAATGAGTTAAACTCCTGTCATTGTAGATGACTGTCAATAAACATCCTTCCTTCCCCGTTTTGCTGTTGGCACAACCTTTTTTTTTTTTTTAATTACCAAAAGATAATTGGACATGTCATCATAAGAAATTCTCATTAGTATTCATGCATTTCATAAAATGATGAAATTGACCACACATCTTCCTTCCTTCCTCCACTCCCACCACGACAGGGCATTGACTGCTGCCCTCTGAGTCTGGGAGAGGTGACCACTGTGCACCAATTGAGTTTTACTTTCAGAGCTTGATATAGTTTAGATATTTGTCACCTCCAAATCTCATGTTGAAATGTGATCCCCCTTGTTGGAGGTGGGGTCTAATGAGAGGTGCTTGGATCATGGGGTGGATCCCTTAGGCATGGCTTGGTGCCATCCCCATGGCAATAAATGAACTCTTGTTCTATTACTTACCTTGAGATATGGTTGTTTAAAAAGAGCCTGGGGCCAGGTGCGGTGGCTCACGCCTGTAATCCCAGCACTTTGGGAGACCGAGGCAGGCAGATCACTTGAAGTCAGGAGTTCAAGACCAGCCTGGCCAACATGGTGACACCCCATCTCAACTAAAAATAGAAAAATTAGCTGGGCATGGTGGCAGGTGCCCATGATCCCAACTACTCAAGAGGCTGAGGCACAAGAATCACTTGAACCCAGGAGGCAGAGGTTGCAATGAGCCAAGATTGCACTACTGCACTCCAGCCTGGGTGATTGAATGAGACTCAGTCTCAAAAAAAAAAAAGCCTGGGGCCAGAATTGGTGGCTCATGCCTGTAATCTCAGCACTTTGGGAGACCTAGCTGGATGGATCACTTGAGGTCAGGAGTTCACGACCAGCCTTGCCAACATGGTGAAACCCCATCTCTACTAAAAATACAAAAATTAGCTGGACTTGGTGGCGGGCGCCTGTGATCCCAGCTACTCAGGAGGCCAAGGCCTGAGAATCTCTTGAACCTGGGAGGCAGAGGTCGCACTGAGCCGAGATCACACCACTGCACCCCAACCTGGGTGACAGAGTGAGACTCCACCTCAAAAAAATAAGTAAATAAAATAAAGAGAGCCTGGCATGTCCTCCCCTCTCTCTCTCGCTCCCTTTCTCTTGCCATGTGACATGACAGCTTCCCTTCCCCTCCCACAAAGACTGGAAGCTCCCTGAGGCCCTCAGCAGAAGCAGATGCTGGTGCCATGCTTCTCTGCAGCCTGCAGAACTGTGAGCCAAATAAACCTCTTTTATTGATAAATTACCCAGTATCTGATATTCCTTTATAGCAGTGCAAAATAGATTTATACAGAGCTCTTTCTAGGCCTTTCTACATACACGCAGCCTTCTTTTTCTTTTTTTAAAACATTAATTTGATCAGATTATACATATTTGTCACTTTTTGTGTTATCATTGATCTTTCTTTATTTATATGTGTCTACACTATTTTTAAATGATGTAATACATGCCACAGTATATATGTACAAAGATATCAAAATGATTCCCCCATTGATAAGCTTTTAGGATACCTGACTTTTACAAAACTTGCTGCATGATCCCTGGCCGTATGTATTTTTGTATCCATTTTTTAGTATTTTTGTATGATAGAGTCCTCAGGGTGCAACTGGGTCTTGAATTTTCTTGTATTCTTCCATGTTTTTTCTAAAGGCTATGCCAGTCTATAGTTATATTTTCACCGATGAGAGTACCCATTTCCACTTAGCCAAAGCAACACTGAATACCATCAGTCTTTTTAGGTTGTGCCAAGATAAAGGATGTCAAGTTTAGCCCAGAGTGGTGGTGCGCACCTGTGGTCCCAGCTACTTGGGATGCTGAGGCAGGAGGATTGCTCGAGCCCAGGAGTTCAAGGCTGCAGTGAGTTATGACTGCACCACTGCACCTGCACTCCAGCCTGGGTGACAGAGCAAGACCCCTTTATTAAAAAAAAGAGGATAAAGGGTGTCGAGTGTACTCTCATTCTTATGATGAATGTATTGCTGCCTCCTTGTAAGTCACACATCTTTTTCTATGTTCATTGGTCAGTTTTATTAGTGGGAGATCAGATGTTCGGCATAGATATTTCCTTTCAGTATGGAGTGCAGACCCTGTCTGTGGATGTCAGCTGGTTCAAGTGACCACAGGGAGTGTGGCACGGGGCAGGCTGGTGTAGCAACTCCCACCCCAGGAGGACCCTGGGCGGGAGGCAGAGTCGCACACTAACTGCGCTGCAAAGCTACTTGCGTTTTTAAGTGTGGAAGCAGCCTCTTGCTTTTTTAAATATGGAAGCAAGCTCATCTCTTTTCTTTTTTTTCTTTTTTCTTTTTTCTTTCTTTTTTTTTTTAACAGAGTCTCACTCTGTCTCCAGGCTGGAGTGCAGTGGCGCGATCTCGGCTCACTACAACTTCCACCTCTCAGGTTCAAGGGATTCTCCTGCCTTGGCCTCCCAAGTAGCTGGGACTACAGGTGTGCAGCAGCTAATTTTTGTATTTTTCGTGGAGACAGGGTTTCATCGTGTTGGCCAGGACGGTCTCGATCTCTCAACCTTATGATTCCCCCGCCTCAGACTCCCACAGTGCTGGGATTACAGGCATGAGCCACTGCACCTGGCCCTCTTGTCTTTTTAAAAATAATTTTTTATTTTGAAATGGTTCAAGACTCACAAAAAATTGTAAAAATAGTACAGAGAGTTCCCTTGTACCTTCATCCAGTGTCCCCCGACGATATCCTACACAACCATAGCACATTTTCTAAACCAGGAAACTTGTTCATATACTCTGTATCATTAACTCAGGCACGCGCCATCTTAGGGTTTCACTCCTTTTTTTTTTTTTTTTTTTTTTTGAGACAGAGTCTCACTCTGTTGCCCAGGCTGGAATGCAATGGCACGATCTTGGCTCACTGAAACCTCTGCCTCCCGGATTCAAGCGATTTTCCTGCCCCAGCCTCCTAAGAAGCTGGGATTACAGGTGCCCGCCACCACTCTCGGCTAATTTTTGTATTTTTAGTAAAGATGGGGTTTCACCATGTTGGCCAGGCTGGTCTTGAACTCCTGACCTCAAGTAATCCAAACACCTAGGCCTCCCAAAGTGCTGGGATTACAGGTGTGAGCCACTGCACCCAGCCCCACCCATTTTTAAACTTTCTCTCTCTTCCCTCCGTCCCTTCCTCTTGGTGTATAGATCTATGACATTTAATCACACATGTTGACTCCAGTAATCACTACCTCAGTCAGGACGCAAAACTGTCCTATCTCCCCAGAGAAACTCCCTATGCTACTCTTTAATAGCCTGGACCGATATGTTCTTCTTTCTTCTTTTTATTAAGATGTAAACATGTATGATAAATTGTGTAAATTGTACTATCAAACATATAAACTGTAAAATAAAAAATAGTTTAAAAATTCACTTTTACATAATGGTTTTATTGAGCTATGATTTAGAAGCCAAAAAGCCTACCCATTTGAAGTGTAAGGTTCAGTGGTTTTTTGTATATTTATGAGGTTGTGCAATCATCACCATAATCTAATCTTAGAACATATTTTTTTATTCCCCAAATAATCCCCGTCAGCAGCCACTCCTCACCCCTCATTCCCTCACCCTCTAACCCTCGGGAACCGCTCGTCCACTTTCTGCCCCTGCAGATTTGCTTATCCTGGACATTTCATGTACGTGATATTGTATAATGTGTGGCCTTTCGTGGCTGGCTACTTTCGCTTAGATTCTTCCACGCTGTGGCGTGCATCAGTACTTCAATCTTGTGGCTGAATAATATTCCCATGTAGGCTTACACCACATTTTATTTATCCACCCATCATCAGTTGATAAACATTTGGTTGATTTTCACTTTTTGGCTATCATGAATAGTGCTGCTATGGGATTTGTGTACAAGTTTTTGTGTGGATTTAATATATTTTCATTTCTTTTGGTAGACGGCCAGGAGTGGAATCTCTGGGTCATGTGGTGACTCCACAGCTAATCTTTTGAGGAACTGCCAGACTGTTTTCCAAAGTGGCTGCAATGTTTCACGATCTCACCAGCAATGAATGAGAGTTCCCATTGCTCCTCATCTTCCCCAACCATTGTTATTGTCCCTTGGATTCTGAGTGAGTATGAAGTGGTGTCTCACTGTGGTTTCAATTTGTGCTTCTCTGATGACTAATGATGTCGAGCATCTTTTCATATGAGATCTCTTTTTAGAAATTCACTTTAAGCCGGGTGCAGGATGCATCCCTGTAGTCTGAGCTACTCGGGAAGACCACTTGAGCGCAGGAGTTCAAGGCCAGCCTGGGCTTCATAGCGAGACCCCACCTGAAACAAACAAACCTTACTTTAACTCTTAGGTGGAGAAAGTATGGAACAGAGGCAAGTGTGGCTGCAGAAAAGCCAACCTGCTTCTACCAGGCATGAGAATGCCAGTGCTGGGCCTGGACTCACTGAGGAAGAGAGAGGGAAACTCATAAACTAGGATCTATTTTGGAGGAAAGAGTAAGAAAGGGTAATTCCCAGGCCTTGGGGAGTCTGTGCAGACTGGAGTCAGAAGCTGAGTCCCTCACTTCCAGAGTAGCACAATGTCCTTTACTCTTATTTAAGTCACTTAATCTTGCCTTGTCACTTAGAGCATCACCGAGAGCTTTCGGAAGAGTTCCTCAGTGTCAAAGATTTGAACCTGCCGTGAGGAGAGGACTTGGAGTAATTCAATGTACAGTTTACAATGGTCAGAATTAGGGGCAGATTTGGGCTCCATACAAGAAAATTTTGTCTAATGGTCTGAACAATCTGCAATGAGTTTTACCACTCCAGCTGCTGTGAATCTGTTCACCAGATGGTGAACTGTCAGTGTGTTTTAGAGGGGCTGCCCTCAAAGGAAGTGATGGCCAACTTGGTGGATGGTGAGGTCTGCTATGACCCCAGACTCACCATCCTTAGGATGAAAGTTGAGACTACATACTGTATTAAGACAACCGGGTGCTTTCACATGGTGCTATGGTATCTGGACCCGTAAATGATTACTAACTGGGAGACAGTGGGTCCTCAGCACAGTTCTGGGGACTCTGGGGTTGCAGAGAAGCTTTAAGATAAAAACAGCTAACACCGTTTTAATGCCACTTATTAAGAACCACACATTCTACTAAAGGCTTTAACACACATTAGCTCTTTTTAATCCTAACAACAACACTTTGAGGTAGGCACTCTTATGATCGCTAATCGGCAGATGGACAACTGAAGCACAGAGAGGTTAAGCAACTTGCTCGAAACCACACAGCTCGTAAGTGATCAAGCCAGGATGTGAATTCAAGCAGCCTGATTCCATGGCCCATACTTTTAATTATTACACCACATGGCTAAGATGTGGTTGCAGGTAGATTTCAGCCAGCCTGTAAAAACCTGCTTTCAGTCTGTGGAACCACTTAGAAAATACACAAGGCAACATGAAATTCAGAGGTCGTTATTGTGGCTTCTTAAAAGTGCAATTTGAATGGAGAGAGCGCAGAGCTCAAAGTATGGCCCCCCGAGCTGATCTGCAGGAGGAGTGAGTAAAGAGGCCGGATCTAGAGGAGGGGCTGTCTCGGGTGCATCCCATCTGGGAGGAAGCTTCCGTAAAGAAGTGGGAACACTGGAAGGGCCTTGCCGAGGCTTCCAATCAGCTTTAAAGATGTGAACCTGCCATGAGAAGAAGACTGGACTAATTCAATATAGTTCAGGGGTCAGAATTAGAGGCAAATTTGGGCTCCATACAAGAGAATTTTGTCTAATAGTCTGAACAATCTGCAACAGGTTTTACCACTCTAGCAGCTGTGAATCCATTCTGTGAATAGCAGAGCTCTAGAGAAGGTTCTAGAAGGAAACCCAAGAGATGGCCAGCAATTCCAGCATGCTGCGGTGCTGGAGGTGGACACCCCAGGCACTCTTTACCCAGAGATCTTGTGGAGAGAGAGGGCTCTGTGACCTTCCCGCCACTCTACTGCACAGAGACCCTGTCCAACAAGGAGCCAGAGATCCACGTGCCGACATCGTGGACAGGCTGCCCTGACCATTGGAGCCCAGCTCTCAGTGCCCTCAAAAACACGGGACACTTAGCTCATTTAGAGGCTTTGAGCCTGGGTGTGGTGACTCACACCTGTAATCCCAGCACTTTGGGAGGCTGAGGCAGGCAGATCACTTGAGGTTAGGAGTTCAAGACCAACCTGGCCACCATGACGAAACCGCGCCTCTACCAAAAATACAAAAGGATGTGGTGGTGGGTGCCTGTAATCTCAGCTACTCAGGAGACAGAGGCAGGAAAATCGCTTGAACCCAGGAGGCAGAGGTTGCATTCAGCAGAGATCGCACCATTGTACTCCAGCCTAGGTGACAGAGCGAAACTCTATCTCAAAAAAAAAAAAAAAAAAAAAAAAAAGAAAAAGAAAAAAGAGAACGAAAAAGAAAAAAAAAAAAACGCTTTGAGTTAGATTCCAGAGGGAAAGCAGCCCCAAAGCCCACAGGGTGGCCTGCCTGACTGGGGACCAACCAACCTGCAGAGACGCCAAGGTCAGCCTTGCCAACCCTGTCTCACCTTGCTTGAACTGTGGCTCTCAGGCCCTGTAGGTGGTCAGGCCCTTGGAGGCCACAGCACTTGTTAGAGAACACCAGGCACTGTTGACAGGCCACTGGAAATACCATAAATGTCTATGCACCGCAGACACAGAGCCGCACCGACTCTGGCATGGCCAGGTGGCTGCCGATGCTGAACACAGGACACGCTCGTGGGAGCGGAAACTCCATGCAGAGGAAGGCCCAGCTGGTCTTTCTCCTTTATTATTTTTTCAGACTGGGAAAATAAAGCCATTATTCTGTCACCCCCGTGGAAGTTCAGAGTTCAAGGGAGGGGACTGGAGAGCAAAGGCCTCCAGAGAGCAGGTGAGGGGCTGCCAGAGCCACTGAGCCTCAGCAGGGTGCTCGGCCACCATGTCTGATCTGGACAGAGCTTGGCCCCCCTCCTCGGGCTTCCTGGGTGTGCCTCCTTGATTCCTCCCTGCCCTGTCCCACTCGTGCCTGTCAGTGGCCTGGTGGTGAAGGGGAAGCTCTCTCTGCTCAGCGGGCCGGGCTGTCGTTATGCCCAGCCGGGTGCATCGTTGCTAGGCACTGAGTTGACAGTGTGACCACCCCGGCAAAGCTAGCGTCTCACGCACTGCAGAACAAGCATCTTCCAGCAAGAAGAGTAAGGAGGTCCCCAGGGTCTTTCCAGCACCCCTGGGAGAGGCGGGAGTCTATGAATAAAGCCTTGGGCACAGCTGGGACAAAAAACTTTTTCTTTCAGCACAACTAATGTGAGAACACCATCACCTGCTTCCATCTCTGGGGAATGCATTTTCTGAACTGGTGCTGGCCCCGGCCCTCCCCTTGCACACCACCTCTGCTTCAAATGGGAAATCCAAACCTCTCAAGGCCCAGAGGCTGTTTGTTTCTCTTTTATTTCTAAGGCGTCCACCCAGGAGCGCTAGAGAAACCTACCTTTCCTGCTGTTGGAGTCTTCTAGGACCTCCCTCTCTCAGCAAACTATGACCAGCACTGTGCTCGTGATCAGCGGGCTGGTGCGCAGCGGTGGGGATGGCATCAAACCCCCACGGCCCAGGTAACACCCTCATTTCAGTAATGGCCCATCATGATGGCAGGCCTTAATGGGAGGTATGGTGGGCAGAACGAGGAGCCCCCCACCCCCAAACAAAGAGGCCCACCTCCTAGTCCCCGGGACCTAAGCCTATGTTACTTTTCACAGCAAATAGGAATTCAGATAGCAGAGGAGTTCAGGTAGCAATCAGCTGACCGGAAGACAGGGAGAGGACCCTGAAATATCCTGTGGGTGCAATGTCATCACTAGGGTCCTTGTGAGTAAGAACCCTTCCCAGCCGTGTTCACAGGGGAGACGCAGCTGTGAAGAAGGTAGGAGGTGCAATGTTGCTGCCTTTGATGATGGACGGAGGATGTAAGCCAAGGGGCATGGACAGTCTCCAAAGGTTGGGAACGGTGTGAAGTGGAATCCTCCCTCAGAGCCTCCAGAAAGGACTGCAGCCCTACAGACGCCTTTACTTTTGCCCAAGCAGGCTATGTCAGACGTCTGACCTCCAGAACTATAAGGTACTACATTTGTGTTGTTGAAGCCACCAAGTTTGAGGTCATTTGTTACAGCAGCAACAAGTAATCAATATGGAGGTGATTTCAGGCCCTGGAGGGATTCTGAGGGCAGTGGTCACATTCAGGAGTTTCGAGTCAGCACAGTGGTGACAGGCGCCCAGCACCTTACTCCCTCGGGTGAATTTGCAGAACAGTGGAGAAAGCAGGTTTCCATGCAAAGAGGAAGAACCAGGGAACAGTCACATCAGAGCATCTGCTTTTGTCCTTTCCGAATGCACAGGCACAGATCAGCTTGGAGAACTCGCTTTTGTGTTTCTGGTTCAAGGAACGAAGCCCTCATTTCTCCCTGTGCTCGTGAGGAACAGGAGTCAAATGAAAGTTTAAGAAGATGATGCGGCTAGAAAAATCTTTGTAATTATGAGTACGGTCTCAGGGGCAGACTTTAGACTTTGCCCAGTTTATCTGTCATCAAACAAAGGATCATAACAGGGACAGGTCCACTGTGATCTGTCTGCTGGGAAGAGCCTCACAACCAGTGTGGAGACACAGAAAGGACAGTTGGGAAGCACGTGGTTCACCTCCCTCCAGGTGAACTGCTTGGCACGGGGCCACTGTAGGAAGATCTGGCACCCCCGGGCCCTTTTTCTGCCTCTTCCCTCCCTCAGGCTGACCCTGCATTTAAAGCAGTGGAGGCAGGGCCTGGTTGTCAAAGTGACAGCACACATACCCAGAGAGAGGAAATCGCTCTCCAATGGAGAGAGGATCTCTGGCCGTGGAGTCAGTACTTGGGAATTTCCACCAAGCTCTGTTATTGATGATGATCTTGTGCAATCATGGGTTCCCCTTAAGCCCCGGGTTCTTTATCTTTTATGGAAAGAAATGACTGACTGCCAGGAGTGACTGGAAGGGCCTGGGTGATTGCTGGGTGCCCAGCATCGCATTATCAAATGAGATAAAAGTGTGTGCAAATGCTTTGTGTAAAGTACAGTCTTCATTTCCTAGGGCTGCTGTTAGAAATTACCAAAACCTTGATAACTTAGAACAACACAGAAATGTTCACAATTTTGGAGGCCAGGCTTCTGAGGCTGCACTCCCTACAGAGGCTCAGGGAGAATCTGTTCTTCACATTTTCTCACTCCCCGGGGCCGCCGGCGTAGCCCGGTGTTCCTTAGCTTGTGGATGCATCTCTCCAATCTGTGCCGCCATCTTTACATTCCCTTCTCTGTGTGTGAAATCTCCCTCCGTCTTTCTTTTTGAGGCAGGATCTTGCTCTGTCGCCCAGGCTGGAGGGCAATTGTTCAAACAGGGCTCACTGCAGCCTCAACCTCCTGATCTCAAGTGATCCTCCTGCCTCAGCCTCCTGAGTAGTAGGTACTACAGGAATATGCCACCATACCTGGCTAATTTTTTAATTTTTAATTTTTTTGTAGAGAAGGGATCTCACTGTGTTGGATAAGCTGGTCTTGAACTCCTGGGCTCAAGTAATCTTCCTCCCTCAGCCTTCCAGAGTGCTGGAAGTGACAGATGTGAGCCACAGTGCCCAGCCTGTCTCTCTTTTATAAGGAAACTTATGGTTGGTTTGAAAGCCCATTTGAATAATCCAGGATCATTTCTCCAGGTCAAGATACTTAATCATAATTGCAAAGAATCTTTTTCCTTATAAGATAACATTTAAGGCTCTAAAAATTAGGACCTGTGATCTGAGAAACCAAAATAGACACCCCTTTATCAACTAAGACAGACCCTAATGTTAAAGAAACAAAAGGTACCTAGGAGTCGAGGATTCAGGGCCCAAGTGGCATGGCAAATTTCTAAATTCTTACAGCCGTAAGGAAAACCACTGTCTTGCAAAACTCCCTAACAGTAAGAGCTATCAAGCAAATAATCAGATCCTGCCTAACTCGGCTTTACACCCCAGACCACTACAACTCTGTTGGACAGAGGACCAGCCTTACAAATGTCCTTTTCTGATAAACACCTGCGGACTTGAAGCCAGTTTCAGCAGCTTATAGAGGCTGCACACAAACTTTGTGTCCTATAGTTCACCTTCTGACTTGAGCCAAATGCCACCTCATTTTAATGCTAAAACCTTGCCCCAAAAAGAACATGGGATGTATATTATATACATGGTTACCCATTGCACATGTGCTCAACTCCCCTCATAAACATGCATAGCTTTTCCCCCAAACCTGCTGAATATGTATAATTTTTTGGTGTCATGCGGACCTTGTTAGGCATAAAACCCAGCCTTTCCCTTCCCCTCTGAAGAGAGCACCTTCAATCCACACTGGAGATGATCTCTTCCCGGTTTGCAAGCTGATGCTAGCAGTACAGCTCTCCTTCCTACTAGTTAGCCATTCTGATGGTCTTTTGGATAACAGACCTAATATCTTTGGGCAGGCCATTATTCAGCCTACCAGAGTCCTCCCTTGGGTCTCCAAAGATTTATGTCTGTTCCACATGCAAAATATATTTACCCCATTTCAACGTTCCCAAAAGTCTCAATCCACTACAATCCACTCACGTCCAAAATCTCATCTAAATCTCATTAACTCAGAAATTCCAAATCACAGCATCTAATTAAGATATGGGTTAGACTCTAGATCTGATTCATCCTGGAAAAAAATTCCTTTCTATCTCTGGACCTGTGAAACTAGAAAATTACTTATTTATTCCAAAAGCAATGTTGGGACAGGTGTGGTATAACAGTAAAACAATGATAGACATTCCCATTCCAAAAGGAAAGAGTGAAAGGAAGAAAGGAGTCATGAGTTTCACGCAATGAGGGACTCCAGCAGGCGTTCCAGCAGGTTCCATTAGGGCTCCGGGCTGGCGATAACCCTCTGTGGCTTGGGCCTGCACCCTATGGGCTCATGGCTCCTATATGAGATCTAATATCTTTGTGTGGCAATTATTCAGTCTACTATAAATATAGGTTGGTGCAAAAGTTACTAAACGTAATGGCAAAAACCCCAATAACTTTTGCACCAACCTAATACTATCCAAGTGTTAGCTGATATGATTGCATCAACTGTATCAAAGTGTATCTATTTATTTGTTTATTCTTGTAGAGATGAGGTCTTGCTGTGTTGCCCAAGCTGGTCTTGAACTCCTGGCCTCAAGGGATCCTCTTGCCTCAGCCTCCCAAGTCTCTGGGACGACAGGCATGAGCCACCCTGCCCAGCCTCAGAGTATTTTTTTTACTAACAGTAAAACACTTTCAGCACAGTTGTATCTTAGTGATCACCAAGACAAGTCTGACTGAAGGGCATTGCTCAGGCCATCTGGCCCTCATGGAACTAAACTTTCTGGCCCCTTCTTTCTTTCTGGCCTGTAGGTCAGCTCTGGCTGATGCCTGGTGTGGGTGGGATTATGAACAGAGGCAAAGCTGACTTGAACTGGACGCACCATCTCTGCACAGCCCTCCACAAGCCGTTTCATTCCTTGAGCACGTTGTACCATTCCAGTCTCTCTCCAGGCCCCTCTCCCCAAATGCTTGGGAGCAGGATAAGGGATTGAAGGCTCCTGTCCTGAAGCTGTTTACCTATTTGCTCACAGCACCTGCCAGGTCACCGAGTCTAAGCAATTCTATGGCCATTCTGCCCTCTCCAAAGAGCAGGCTTTCCCATGGGGAGACACTACAGATTCTCTCATGAATGACGTCCCAGTCTGCTGCCTCTTGCAAGGTCCTTGCCAGAAAGTCTTTCCACAAACGATGGTTGGAAAGACCCAGACTTTGAAGAGGCCAGCAGAGTCCCTGCAGAAGGAGGACAGAGGCAGGTTGACACGGGCCTCCTGGTGTGAAAGTTCCTGGGATCTGTCTCCCTCCACAATGACAGCACCACAGCAAATCCAGCATCCTCAGGCCGAGAGGGTGACGGGGCTGGCGTCCATTCTCAGGCTTAGCTTCTCGTTTCTCTCCAACTGCGTTCAGCTGCTCACTGACGCCCGCCTGCTCATTCCCCCTGTTCACTGACTTCTCTGCCTCAAATCCCACCTGTCCTGGGTCCTCAGAGCCTCCCAGCCTGGATGCCAGCATGCACGTGGTTTAATCCTGAAGGCAGTGAATATCTGTGTGTTTTCCTAACAGAAAGATGCCTTCATACAAGGTTCTCAGGGAAAAGCATTGACAAGCTTATTGGAGGGGGCTCTTCATCTCCAGGATGGCAGCACCACCCGCCTGAAAAGTCCGGCCAGGCATCGGGAGCACAGGTGCCTTCCACTAGAGCATGCTGCCTGGTCCACACATGGACACGGGTGCATCTGGCTCTCTGGGTCTCTGCCTTCTCTTGCTGCCTGTGAGGCCATCTTCTGATTCTCAGGGCAGTGCAGGGTTAGTTAGTAGCGGATGAGTCAAGTTAATGAAGCTTAATAATCAGGTTAATGAACTGTGGCTCTCCCCTCTGGGAGACACATTTTAGCAGGAGCCACCACAGGACAAGCGATTTTAATAACATCACAGGTGTCGTGCCAGCAGGACAGGTGTGGACACGCTGAGAGGGGCTTTTTAAAATCTCTCCATTTCATTGCCCAGGCAACGGCTCTTAGAAGGACCTGGCTTTGGACCCAGGCCACTTACATGCAGGCTGTGTCCGTGAGATTTCCCATCTGCTCCTGGCTCTGAGAGTCTCCCCCACGGACACCTCAGAGAGGCCCTCCCTGGAATAATGCACCCCTGAGGTGGCCTCACGATTTGGATTTGCTGCCTCTGGAGTTAACTTGGCTAAAATTAAAACAAAAACAAAAACAAACAAAAAAACATGTTTGGGGAGAAAACATCTGGGTTTTTAGAGCAAGAGAAGGAGAGAGAGGAAGGAAAGGAGAGAGGCAGGTTGAGAGAGAGAGGGAGACAGAGAGAAAAAGAGAGAGAGGGAGAAGGAAAGAGAGAGGGAGTGGGAAAGAGAGGTCAAGAGAGAGACAGGTAGAGAGAGAGAGAAAGAGAGAGAGAGACAGAGGAGGGAAAGAGAGAGGCAGGTTGAGAGACAGGGAGGGAGAGAGGGAAGTGAGAGAGGGAGCAGGAAAGAGAGAGACAGGTAGAGACAGAGAGACAGAGAGAGAGAAGGGAAAGAGAGGCAGGTAGAGAGCGAGAGAGAAGGGAAAGAGAGAGGCAGGTTGAGAGAGAGGGAGGGAGAGGGAAAGAGAGAGAGGTGGAGAGGGCAAGAGCCCGTGAGAGGCAATTAATGACAGTCAGGTATATGAGACCCAAGCTGCCAGCCTGAGCTTCTCTTCTCCCAAAATGGCCATTATGAAAAGGGACTTTTGACAGCATCACTCTGGCAGTTGTGCCCCGGCCCCTCTCCGACCTTGCCTCGCTGGGATGCGGCGTCCGTCTCAGGAGCCCTGCTGTCCCTGGCAGCAGGACGAGGACGTGGTGGACATTTCCTGATTCTACTCACCCGACGTGGCTAGAGTCCCAGGAACCTGTTTCCTCCCCTTCCTCGCCTGCTTGGAGTGTCCAAGGGCACAGGAATAGAGGACCTGAGGTCATGCTGCCATTCGAATCCAAGGGAGAGTGTGAGAAACTGGGTGGCAGAGCAGCCCCCCAGGGTGAGGGGCAGAGAACAGCCATCCTAGAAGAGGATCTGCCCCTCCCCACCTCACCGCTACCTCCCTCACCGCTTCCCCCTTCACCACTCCCCGCTTTGCCTCTCCCCCCCAACCCTTCCCTCCCTCACGGCTCCTTCCCTCACTGTTCCCACCTGTCACCACTTCCCCCCTTCACCGCTCCCCCCACCCCTCCCTCTCTCACGGCTTCCCCGCCTCACCGCTCCCTCCCTCACCGCTTCTCCCCCACCACTTCCCTCCCTCGCCACTTCCCCCGCTCAGCTCACCGCTCCCTGCCTCACTGCTCCCCGGGCTCCCCACTTCACCGCTCTCCCCAGGGAGCTGGCCCTGTACCCAGCCGCTTCCTTAAAGAGTGAACACAAACAAAGTCATTAAGCGTTTGAAATTTTTCTAAAGGAAGAAGTTGTACTAAGATGATTTCTTCCTTGTTTTACACACAGGGTCCCGCTCTTTCCCATAGGCTGGAGGGCCGTGGCACAATCACAGCTCACTGCAGCCTCCAACTCCTAGGTTCAAGCGATCCTCCCACCTCAGACACCCAAGTAGCTGGGACCACAGGCACACAACACCACACCCGGCTAATTTTGTTATGTATTAGGATCTCACTATGTTGCCAAGGCTGGTCTCGAACTCCTGGGCTCAAGTGATCTTCCTGCCTCAGCCTCCCGAAGTGCTGGGATTATAGACGTGAGCTCCTGCCCCAGGCCTAAAATGATTCCTTAAACACACTTCTTAGTTCTATTTCCTGGCCCTTCGGTGAGGTGGAAAAGGGTGGCCCAGCTTATCATTTTATTCATCACCCAAATCTTTCATCCAGGAGAAGAAGAACAGAGAGGTTAGAGGGCTGTGTTTAGGTGGGTTACATGCAGCCCTTTTTCTAAAGTGCAGAGAGGGAGCCAGCGGCCTCAGCCCCAGCTCGGTGTCCCTGAGGGATTCTACTTTCTGGGGAACTGCGCAGATCAAGGCCTGATTCTTCACCTCCATGAGCTCTCACTGTCCGCATTTGAATACTCTCTGCAACCCTTATTCATTTTGTTACCTACTTTGATTTTTAAAATGTCTGTCACTCAAAGTCCTCTGAACTAAAAAATTCCAAATTGAAACTACGAGGTGCAGATCCATGATATTAAAGCCCTTCAAGTAGCAGAAGGGGGAATGGTTTTCTGAGGAAGCAGGTCATGGTAGAGGGGGAGTGAGAGAATCTCACCACCCCACCGCTCTAACTTTGTGAATTTCCTTTTTTTCTTTCTTTCTTTCTTTTTTTTTTTTTGAGACGGAGTCTCACTCTGTCGCCCAGGCTGGAGTGCAGTGGTGCGGTCTTGGCTCGCTGCAAGCTCCGCCTCCCGGGTTCATGCCATTCCCCTGCCTCAGCCTCTCAAGTAGCTGGGACAACAGGTGTGTGCTACCACGTCTGGCAAATTTTTGTATTTTTAGTAGAGACGGGGTTTCACCATGTTAGCCGGGATGGTCTCCATCTCCTGACCTCATGATCCACCTGCCTTGGCCTCCCAAAGTGCTGGGATGAGAGACATGAGCCACTGCGCCCAGCCAACTTTGTGAATTTCATTTCCCTATTTAACTGAGGAAGAAACTTGAACACAGAGAGCAGAGATGGCAAGACTGAGGTCATGTAACAGGGTCCACATCAGAGCCATGAAGTATCCAAGGGCACAGGAATAGAGGACCCGAGACCATGAACCAAGCAGTCTGGCCCCAGAACCACAACCTGAGCCCTACCCACTACCGCTTCTCCCGGCCGCCATGCGACTCAGTAATAACCCTTTGATATGAAGTGTGGGCAATCCCTATTGTCTAACGGGGGCTGTCAAACTAGCCACGGCCTGAACTAAGTGCCCTGTGCCTCCTCAAAGTGTGATTCCCAGGCCAGCAGCATCAGCATCACCTGGGAGTCATTAGAACTGTAAATTTCCACCAGGCAGTGTGACTCATGCCTGTAATCCCAACACTTTGGGAGGCCCAAGTGGGTGATTGCTTGAGGCTAGGAGTTTGAGACCACCCTGGGTAACATAGTGAAACCCAGTGTCTCCAAGAAATACAAAATTTAGCCAGGCATGGTGTTGTGCACCTGTAGTCCCAAGCTACCCAGGAGGCTGAGGTGGGTAGATTGCTTAAGCCTGGGAGTTCAAGGCTGGAGTGAACTATGATCGACACCACTGCACTCCAGTGTGGGTGACTCTGTCTCTAAAAAAATGAAGACGAGGATGGGCATGGTGGCTTATGCCTGTAATCCCAGCCCTTTGGGAGGCTGAGGCGGACTGATCACCTTACGTCAGGAGTTCGAGACCAGCCTGGCTAAAACATGGTGAAACCCCATCTCTACTAAACTACAAAAATTAGCCGGGCGTGGTGGCAGGTGCCTGTAATCCCAGCTGCTCAGGAGGCTGAGGCAGGAGAATCACTTGAACCCAGGAGGCAGAGGTTGCAGTGAGCTGAGATTGTACCACTGCACTGCACTCCAGCCTGGACAACAAGAGGGAAACTCCATCTTAAAAAAAAGAAGAGGAAGAGGAAGAGGAGGAGGAAGAGGAAGAAGAAGGAGAAGGAGAAGGAGAAGGAGAAGGAGGAGGAGGAGGAGAAGAAGAAGAAGGAGGAGGAGGAGGAGGAGGAGGAGGAGGAGGAGGCAGCGGAGGAGGCAGGAGAAGAAGAATAAGAAAGAAGAAAAAAAAGAAAAGAAAAGAAACATGAATTCTCAAATCCCACCCCAGTCCTGCCGAATCAGAAACTTGGGGACTGGGCCCTTGGACTCTGTTTTAACAAGCCCTCCTGGAGACTCTTCTGTGCACTGAGGTTGGGGAAGCACTGGTTTGGTTTCCAACCTAGCTGTACTTTCTGAGCCTCTGGGGAGCTTTGCAAACATAGCAGGGCTTAGCTCCAGGGATTGCAGGTGGGCATCTGTTGTTATTGTTGTTAACTCCCAAGGTAATTGGAATATGCAGCAAGGTTTGAGAAGCACAAGTGTCATACAAAGAACAGGGCTTTGAAGTTCGAGAGCTGGGTTCAAATTCCTGTTTGGATGTGACTCACATATGCCTTAAGCTTTCTAAGTCCTACTTGGTCCATCTGCTGAAAGCTGGAAGTGAGCCCTGAATGAGAAGCTGGCATCGTTTCTGGAGCATGGCAGGTGCCCAGTGAACATTCTCTCTCATCTTCTAAGCTCCCAGCACAAGCACGGCCCCCAGCTGATGCCGGAATGCACGTTGGGAGTGTCGGAAGGAGGACCTAGATGCTGGGGAGCGTGTCTTGGGATGGGACCTTAGAAGTCCTGTCCGGTGCTGAAAGCTGACCATACGGACATACAAGTGTGCACCCTGTGCCATGGGGTTTGGAGCTGGCAGGAGGTGCAGCTGAGCCATACATGTGGCATGTGGGAATTACGAGGGCTCTGGCCTTGTGTGTGTCAGCTTGGGGCTGCCAGAACAAAACAGTGCAGGCTGGGGGGCTTGCACAACGCACAGCCCCAGATGCCAGAAGTCCCGGATCAAGGTGTCTGCAGGGTTGGTTGCTCCTGAAGCCTCTCCATGGTGTGGGATGGCTGTCTTCTCCCTGTGTCTGCACGTGGCCGCCCCTTTGTGTGTGTCTGTGTCTGCATCATCTCTTAGAAGCATAGGAGTCAGACTGGATCAGGGCCATCCTCATGACCTGCCCACCTCCCTAAGACCCCACCTCCTAATACCATCGCGCTGGGGGTTAGGATTGCAACCTGTGAATTTTGGGGTGGAGGCACGCAGACATTGACTCCACTGAATTGGCCTCTGGTTGGCCCCTTGTGTGACGAAATGAGTGCTGCAGTGCAGCTCATGAGCAGGGTGGTCCTGGTAGGTGTGCAGTTAGCTGCGGGCCAAATTCCACATCTTCAGCTCTACAATTGTGGGTTTCTCTCAAACACGTGAAGTACAGACAGCCTCAAAATCCCTGGTGCAGAGGGCTGCGAGAGTGGGAGGGAAACAGTGGCTACCCACGCCGCCCCTCAGCTCGGCTCTCTGCCCCAGAGCCAGAAGCTTCCGGAGAGTTCTCTGGCCCCTCGCTGTCCCATCAGCCCCAGCTTCTCAGGTCCTTCCCAGACGTCCCCACCTGAACCAGCGGCCACATCCTCGTCCTCCCCTCCTCCAGCCCCGTGTTCCTCACGTGAGGAGGGTATTCCTCACCTGCCAGCATCAGACCAACTTCCCTGTTGCCAAAAATCCAGGTATCTCTTCCCAGAGCTCACCACGCTCTGGCTTGGGCCATGGGGCAGCCTCATTTGTCCCGCACCTTCCTTCCCTTCCTTCCAGCTGCCTCTGCCCAGCCAGCAGCATCTTGCTGGTTCTTTCCAGCCTGTGTGTGGATCTGTATTTCCAGGCCCCCGTCCTCCCTCTCTCTGCCGTCCCCCTCTCTGGTGGTCTCTGACATCACTTCTAGGCTGTAAAAATGTAGGACTAACACCTCCACCCTTATTTCCCGGGTCCCCGCACCATCCCGCATTCCCTGAAGACTTGGCAGATGTGGAAATCCCATTGGGTCCCCTGCTCCAGTCCTTTTCCTTCTGGACGGCCCCGCAGACCTGCAGGGAAAGCTGGGGAGGTTCATGGGAGCCGGGCTGTGGCTCTGCTGGCCTGGATCAGGAGGCAAATTTAAAAAAAATTTTTTTGAGACAGGGTCTTGCTCCAGGCTGCAGTGCAGTGGTGCAATTACGGCTCACTGGAGCCTCAAACTCCTGGGCTCAGGCAGTCCCGAGTAGCCCAACCACAGGGGTGCACCACCATGCCCAGCTTATTATTATTATTATTTTTGTAGAGATGGGGGTCTCACGATGTTGCCCAGGCTGGTCTCAGACTCCTGGACTCAAGCAATCCTCCTGCCTTGGCCTTCTCAAGTACTGGGATTGCAGGCAGAGCCACTGCGTGGCCAGGAGGCACTTTTCATGCTTCCCCTCTGATCCTGACAATGATCTTCCAGGGTGAACAGAAGGATCCCCATTTCACAGAGCAGGCTCAGTGACATCTCATGGTGACACAGGTGGTGGGTGGCAGGATGCAACGGTGGAGCCCATCTCTCCCACCCCGAGCCTCCTGACTCCTCCCCTCCAGCCCTCAGGAGCCGGCGGTGGTGACTCCAGCTTTCCCTGTTAGCAACAAGAGTCACTGCCCCTCCCCTGGCCACGACCAAAGGCCCATTTCACTTCCCATCACCTCCTGTCCCCGTGTCCCCACTGGACCAGGAAGAGGACAGTCACAGCTGGGTGCTTAACTTGGCACTGTGTAGGTAAATTAGGCAAATGACTTAGCTGATCAGAGCCTCAGTTTCCCCAGGGGTAAAATAGGGGTAACAACGTCTTTGTGTAGAGATGAGAGGTTATCTGGATTGTGGGACACCCATTCCAGGGCCTGAGAGGTCACATCCAGTGTCACCTCTTCTGTTCGCCCCTTTTCCTTTCCGTCAAGCCTTTCTTTTCACTCCTGGACTTCACTCCTGTGTGGCACTCGACAGTGGTAGCCACGCGTTTATGTGCTCTGTCCCAAGACGGGCTCCTTCCCATCCTGCCCGCCCTCCTGCTGCAGACCTGGCAGGCCCAGATGACGAGCTCAGAGGGGCATCAGGCAGCACCCGCCCTGCACGTCCTGAGCTGGAGTCCAGGCCAAGCAGTCTCCGAGTGAGAGTTTCACGGTCGAGGCCACGCCCGCAGCAGCGCAGAAACGCCTCCGTCTCTCCACCTCAAGTGGGACTTTGTGGAGGTCCTCGCGCTCTGTCTTCCGGCTCCTTGCTTGCCAAGCAGTCTTCTGCCCACTTCCTTCCCACGTGGCTTCAATAGGGAGAGAAGCTGACCAGCAAAATCCCACTCCCCTTGGCCCACGTGTCACAATGGGTGGGCGTTTTGAGGATGGCGTGGCTTCCGTACAGCCTCTGAGTGGCTCAGTCTCACCCATCTGCTAGGGCACCCGCCAGCTGTGATTTCTCAATATAAATGCAAATCAGGTGACCGACTGTGAGTCTCATGGCTCAAGCAGCGCCTGTTCCCATTTTTGCCCTCAGAATCAGGATCAGAGCTCTGGACAGCTGCCTGGGTCCTGGAGAACACCCCTTTGACCCCGCAGCAGGGAGATGACAAAGTCACGGAGGCTCCAGGACAGTGGGGACCACACATCTCACTGACATGGAGATGCTCAGAATTTAGGGGGTCCAGCAACTTAGATGGGAAAAATGACGTTATTTTCACAGCCTCCAACCGAAATGGAATATTTCCTTCTACTACGAATGCCGACAACAAAATAGGAACTTTGTCACTAATTAAAAAATCACAGATATTTTCATCACATTAATTATTGCAGCTTTTTGAAAACATTGTTTATGCTCATCACTACTTTAAATTATGGCAGCAATTAGACAGGAAGACTTGTTATTTAATGCATTAAGAAGCACATATTAGGAAAATATTTTGATAACTGTGTCTCGGTATAATTAGTCTTCTTTGTAATCCCATATAATCAATGTGTTTTATTCATTTGAATAAATTGAGAGGAGGCCCTGAGTTGATGGCTCACGCCGAAGGAGTCCGTGGCATCAACAGGGTGAAGGGGCTCAGCAGGGTCTGCGACTGCCTCTCTTAGGACGAAGGAATCCTGAGACCACGCTGCCACCCCTCCATCTGCTGCTGCCAGAATTCTTCCAGTGATGGCGAGTGCAGTGGGCACGAGGCTGTTCAATGAGTAGCCATCCTTTCCCTGTCCTCCTTGCCAGCAGAACCCACTTCCATGACATGGGAGGAGGCGGGAGGTGGCTGCTTCCTGGCTTCCCGAGGACCTGGGTCTGGGCAGTGGAACCTGGGAAGACTAAAGGGCGGGGAGCCTAAGGGGCGGGGAGTCAAAGGGGCAGGGAGTCTAAGGGGTGGGATGGTCATTGGCAAAGGTGCATCTTCCCTAAGTCAAAAAGCAAAGATGCACAGGAGGAAGCATGCTCCAGGTCTGTTGAGTGATAAATGTTGGACGTTTGTCCACTCCAAGTCTCATGTTGAACTTTGACCCTCAATGTTGGAGGTGAGGCGTGGCGGAAGTGTTTGGATTTTCGGAGTGGGTCCCTCCTGAATGGCTTGGTGCCATTATCACAGGAGTGAGAGAGAACTGATTGTTGAAAAGAGCCTGGCTCCTCCTGCCCCTCTCGCCATGTGATACCTGCTCCCCTCTGCCTTCCACCACCAGTGGAAGCTTCCTGAGGCCTCCCGAGAAGCAGAAGCTGGAGTCATGCTCCTTGTACAATCTGCAGAACCATGAGCCAAATAACCTACCGTTTCCAGTATCCTTTACAGCAACGTGAACAGACTGAGTCCTGAGTATCCACTGTACTGAAATGAACCATGGTGGGAGGGGATCGAGGGGAGGGGCGGTCGGACAGGGAGCAGTTTGTCCACAGCAATGTCAAGCCCCAGGATCAACGTGGAATTCCATTACCTTTGGATTTACTGTTATACAAGACAACATCTCTTTTAATTTAACCTCCATTTAGGTGGGCTTTTTATGAAAGCTCTCCAATTGAGAATTCTCCCAACTTGAGAGCAAAGAGGACAGTCTCGGGGAAACTCCACAGTGGCTTCGGTACCCCACAAAGGTTCTTTCCACGCCCTTCAGGAGGCTGGCGCCTTGTTGAGACTGGGTCTTTATTCCTGAAGAGGAAATCATGGCTACTGCTCTGTGATGCTCCTTATAACTGCATCCAGAGTCTGGTTCAAATCTGACTCACCCGTGGGTGTCACCTGGGCTGTAGCCCCTGCCCAGACCACTCCAGCCTGGGGCCCCAGGAGCTCAGGCAGAAACTGCTGAGCGAACACTCCTATTTACCTCCTTGGAACCCCAGGGGAGACGGTAGCTTTTGGAAACAGGATGTATGTTACTTGCAGGCACACACAATGCATAAAATCAAATACATATACATTGTATTAGGAGATTGCTGAGAAATAGGCAAGAACTGCTGAGAAGAGAGTTTTCTCATCCTTCTGTAGGTTAAGTCCACGAACAGAAGAGTGTGTCAGAGGCGTTTTATTTTTCTGGCTGAACATTCTTGACAATGTGAAGTTATACTGCAGAATCCAATCGCTGAGTTGGGTTGGGTATTTCATCCTGAAAAGCGTTGCAAGCCTGACCCTTTCTGCTCCAGTCAGGATCTCCTGTCATTTCCCGCCCCCAGAGCCTTCCCCAGCATTCACAATGCTCACGCACGGGCCTGCCTGCCAGTCTGTCTTCTTCCTCCTGTGCTGTGCCCATCGGCGGTCTTGCTGCTGTGTCCCGGTGCTGGGACCTCTCAGACGCTGCGCCCCTGCCGGCAACGCTCTCCCTCGCCAAGTCCCAATTCCACAGAACCTTCGAGACATGGCTCCAACAAGGGTGGACCACCCCCCACCTTCACCGCCCCGAGAGCCTGCATTTGGCATGTCCTATTTGTCAACATTTAACATGTTTCCTCCTCACCCTAGGTCTTCTTTGGGACTATCAGCACAACAGTTTTTCAACAAATAGTTACCGAATAAATAAACCTCTCCCTGTTATCAGAGCAGGAATCACGCACGGGATCCCTAGGGGGCTCCAGTGGGTGCTACAAAACGATGCTGAGAGTTCCTTTAGTTTTCTCAAATGGCAGCAAATTTTTAGTGTCCCAAATAATAGGGAAAGAAAATGGACTACATGTGGTCTCTAGAAGGTTTCAGACATTCATTTGGGCCAGTCCTGCCAGTGGCCAACCTCCTACCTCACCTCAATCTCAATCAAAATTGCTAAATAATTGGGCCGGGCACAGTGGCTCATGCCTGTAATCCCAGTACTTTGGGAGGCCGAGGTGGGTGGATCACTTCAGGTCAGGAGTTTGAGTCCAGCCTGGGCAACATGGCGAAACCCCGTCTCTACTAAAAATACAAAAAAGTAGCCAGGTGTGGTGGTGGGGGCCTGTAATCCCAGCTACTCGGGAGGCTGAGGTAGGAGAATCACTTGAACCCGGGAGGCAGAGGTTGCAGTGAGCCAAGATCACACCATTGCACTCCAGCCTGGGTGACAAAGTGAGACTCTGTCTTGAAAAAAAAAAAATTGCTAAATAATTGGTCAAGGTTATGTTTCCTTGAACCCTTGTGGGGCTGTTCAAATGTAGGTATTTTTGTTTCTGTTGTTGAGATGGGAATCTTGCTTCGTTGCCCAGGCTGGTCTTGAACTCCTGGGCTCAAATGATCCTCCTGCCTCAGCCTCCTGAATAGCTGGGATTACAGGCACACACTACTGTGGCCTGGCTCAGATGTAGGAATTTAAAAGATAAAAGGCTGGGTGCGGTGGCTCACGCCTGTAATCCCAGCATTTTGGGAGGCCGAAGCTGGCAGATCACTTGAGGTCAGGAGTTCAGGACCAGCCTGGCCAACATGGTGAAACCTCATCTCTACTAAAAATTCAAAACATTAGCCAGGCATGGTGGTGAGTGCCTGTAATCCCAGCTACTTGGGAGGCTGAGGCAGGAGAATCGCTGGAGTCACTGAGGTGGAGGTTGCAGTGAGCCAAGATTGCAACACCACACTCCAGCCTAGGCGACAGAGCAAGACTCCATCTCAAAAAAATAAATAAAATAAAAATAAATAAATAAATAGTATCTGAAGAACCTCAGAGAGGCTTGGATGGAACTGGAGAGCCCCAGGTAACGGGTAAACAAGTCTATAAATCTTAACTACTTGAAAAACTGTAAAAATATTTGCCTCCCTGGTATGAAGCACAGGGTCTGGGTTCGAGTGCTAAGGGGCAGGTTCCAGGCAGGTACACAGGAAGGACCTGACCTTGAGCAGGCTAGCAACTTCCGTCACCAGCTTCCCCTGTGGCTGTAAAATGCAAATGTATTTAAGGGCTTGGCTGGGTGCCTGGCACATCATAAACATTCCACAAATGATAATGATTACTATTACAAATAAGAATAACCAACCAAAGGGCACAGCAATTAAAGCATATCTGCAAAGGGTGATAAGAAACGGCCACTGAGCAGGAGCTGCAGAAGGCTGACCCCAATCCCAGTCCCCACACCCACCCCACCCAGCCCTCACACACTAGGACAGACTCCGGCCAGCAAAGCGCAGTATCTAGAAAGTATCTTCTCTTTATTTAAGTTAAACAATTTTCAAGGATGGTTTCCATCTATAAAATGGACAAAGTACAAGCTCTGTACAGCAGTTCTTTTTAAAAATCAACTGGAAAAAAAAATTACCAAACTATATTTTGAATTTGCAAAACATACTCACAGATACCATCATCTGAGCTTTTATGAAGACATAAGAAAGGACCACCACAGAGAAGACAACTAACTTCGGCACGCTTTGCTCGAAGGGCCCTTAGGAAAGAATTCTGAGTTTTAAAAACAGGAGTGGGAGGGTGGGATAGTCCCGATGACTAAAAAATAACGCAACCACAGTAAGTCACTTTGGCACACTGTGTCATGTAAACATAGCTCACCGCAAAGGACCCCTCCCCAGCCCACCTCTGCTCTTGACACCCGGACCATCCAAAGCCACCCCCCAGCTCAGGGACAGGACGCTGCTCCCAGGGCATGGCCGCACAAGGGCCTGGGTAGACAAATCCGATGACACGAAGGCTGAAAGGACCTGGGGGTGCGGGCAGGGTGAAGGTGTGGGGGCAAAGGATTAATCAAAAAACTTGATTTTAAAACGAGCCAGATTCATCCATTTTTTTTTCCCTCCTAACAGCAGTAGCAGCTCGCAGGTGACAGGGTCTGACAAAAGCGCCTGGGTGCTGGGGGCTAAGCATGCCCTGCTCTGGCCTGCATTCCACAGCCTCACACAGGTACCTAAGGGGGTTTTCCTCAGGCTCCCCAAAGAGCCCACTGTGAAAGAAGCGTGCAGAGTTACTCCGGTGTCCGGCCACACTGCCCACTCAGGACACATCTGGTTGCATGGCAGGGGAGGTGGGAAGAGAAGACCTATAGGGCAGCCCTCCAGCCAGGCTTCCACCTCGGGGCCGCTGTCCTACAGTGCACACCCATGGGGCTCCTGTCGGGGAGGAAGACACACAGTGGCCTCTTTCATACAAGACACAGGGAGGAGCACGGCACCGGCACAACCTCCCAGGGCGGCTTCTAACTCCAAGGCCGCCGCTGTCCCTCTGAGGGGCCTGCAGGTGTGACTATCGGATGCTTTTCTCAGACTGCCAGGCCGTGCCAGCCTCTCTGAGACTGAGCATCTGTGTGTGCGGTGCTGGAGAAGGTGGCCGGGAGTGGAGGAGGAAGCAGGGCACCAACCACAGAGTGGCAGGGTGACGACGAACATTCCTGAGCACCCAGGCAGACTCCAGGCACCTCTCCCTGTTACGACTTTTGGTTCATAACTGTCTGTGGTTTAACAGGACCCCAAGGCTCTTGTCTCCTGCCCTGAATCCTCAGTGTAAATGAGCAGGTATTGTTTGGTTCTGACCCTTCCTAATTCTTTCCCCAAAGCCCCCTGAAGCAGTCACGTGGGCCAGGTGGGGTGTGGGAGGGGGCTGCGGGCGGGGCAGGACTCGCTGCCTGGCTGGAGCTCCTCAGGCCCGCAGGTGTGCAGGACTGTGAGCCAGGCCTGTGCCCAGGCTGAGAGGCTCATCCCTGACACTGCTGGCCATTAATTCTGAAGGCCCAGCATGCAGGGCTGAGATCACAATGAGGCCAATGCTAGCGTGTGACAGCTGCCTGGCATCATTGGTCTGCCCTGTCGCCAGGGGGCAGCGGTATCGCTGGCTCACATTGGGAGCTATGGGGTGTTGTTTATATTCCTTAGAGAAAAGAAATTTAATGTAAAAAGACCCAAAGTGATATCTGTCAAAATAAGTAACCCCTCCAGGTTCACAGATACACACAGCACACAAAGTGGATTCTGACGCACAGTAGTGACTCTCAGGCTGACTGACGCCCAACAGGGATGCCGGGGCCGAGGCCGGTGGTCTGGAGGAAGCCCCCCCAGCTGGCCACAGCAGTAGCACCAACTGGCTGATCGGGCTCCAGGGGACAAAGGCCACTTCCTCCCTCCGTGAGAACCTGGCCCCACCGGGCTCTGGCCCCTTCTCCCGGAAGCTGTGAACGGCTTTGTGGGGAATTTACAAGATGATGATGACCTACAGAAACCATAGGGAACTGACCGTACATTCTTTCTACAGAAACCATAGGGAACTGACCATACATTCTTCCTACAGAAACCATAGGGAACTGACCGTACATTCTTTCTCTATATAGCTTTATATTTAGCGTCCCACCTTAGAAAACTTCATCCTCAGAGATAGCAAGTACATCAGGTGGAGGGGAGTCTGGACCAGGAAGACACTCGGGAACGGAGGAGCAGAGAGAGGGGCTATCGACGTAAACCCGCCACGTGACACGACTCGGCTTTGTGGAAACCATACGTGATTTCGATGGGATCGAAAATGGAGATTTCAAGAGTTCTCCTCGCTCCCCTGGGCGTGTGTGCCCCCTCCTCCCGCCCTGCCCTCAGCTCGCATGCGTCTGTTCAGTTGCTGCTTCTACCACTCCCCGGTCGGCCGTTGCTGGATGTCACTCAGTTGCGGAGCCAGTGGAAGTGAAAGCTGGAAGGAAGAGGGGCCCTCCGGCCTGGGGAAGGGGGCCCAGCTGGGCTGCACCGAGAGGAGGGGGAGGGCAGTTCTCGCTTCTTGCCGCTGTTGTGTCTGCACAGTCGTCCGTGCCTTGCCGAAGTTCGACTTTCAGACCATGATGGAATACTGAGGTATATTAGTTTCGCGGAAAGTTTAAGAAACATAATCAATAATGTGATCACCAGACTCCACCCGATGGTGCAGGAGACAGGACGGCAGGGCCTCCCGGGCCCTCCTACTGCTGCAGGTTGAGCGAGAACTTCCACTGCTGCGAGAGGGCTGGGCCGCACACCTCCACGCTCAGGCCCCCGCTCTTGGCCGTGCGACTGTCCAGGCACAGGTTGCTGCCCACGTGCCTCAGCTTGGAGTTGCCCTCGATCTGTTCCCATTTCTGCAAGACACAGGAGAATGCCTTAGAGTGTGGCCCCAAGCAAAGGAGTACAAACAGATCCGTGTGAATTCAGGGCCTTGTGCTGCTGCTGGGGGCCCAGGAAGGAAACGTATTCTCTGCCTTGGATCAAAACTCAGAACCTCTCTTGCCCCAACCTTTCTGTGGGTGTCCCCTCCTCTGAGCCCCAGCACTCTGGGCACCCACCCCTTCGTCATTAACACAAGGATTTGATGTAGGGGAATTTGCATGCCTTCATAAGAAAGCTTGATCCAGTGATGGTTCACCCCAAGAAGAGATCCACACAAAGCAGAGCCGGCGCCTCCCCTGGCTGCTGGGAAGCAGCCCTACCTGGAGGCCTTAGTCTGGGCACCTCCATGCTCCCACTTAGGGCTTTCTGCTTGGGGCAGCCAGAGGAACCATGTCAGGCCAAATGTCAGGAAGAGAGATGCTTGTGTGAACAGAACATAGGGTTGAGAAGCCTATTTCTATGCGGTCTGTTCTCTACTGGTTTGTATATGTGGTGTGCAAGCTCCTTGGTGGATATGAGAAACTTGTCTCTGCTACCCTTGAGGCCCCTGGTGCTCTGTATGGCGGGGACCAGTGTTTGCTGAGTTCTGAACATGCCGCTTGTAAAGTATAGGGTACGATGCCTCTTTACTAACACTCAAATCAAGCAAACAACCAAACTCAACCCACGCACCCGTTACCCACCAACCAAGCCAGAAATCAAAGCACACAACCCAGCCTGAAGGAAATCTGAGGAGCCCTGTTTATAGCAAGTAACGTATATACCCCTTTCAGCCTGAGTGCGGGCAGCTCACACCAGTAATCCCAGCACTTTGGGAGGGAGGCTGAGGCAGGAAGATAGCATGAGGTCAGGAGTTCAAGACCAGCCCCAGCAACATAGCAAGAATTCATCTTTACAAACATCTTTTTAAAAAATTAGCAGGGCATGGTGGTGCCTGCCTGTTGTCCTAGCTCCTTGCAGGCTGAGGTGGGAGGATCGCTTGAGCACAGGAGTTTGAGGCTGCAGTGAGCTACGGTCATACCCACCCCTGCACTCCAGTCTCAAGCAACAGAGCGAGATCCTGTCTCTTAAAAAAGAAAAGAAAGCAAAAATCCCCATTTAAAAATCTCTAATGTTTGTTCTTAAAAAACAAAAAGTAACCATTTTTTTCCTCCTCAAAGCTCTTGTTTCAAATAATGAAGTCTGTGGTTCTAATTAATTTTTTATACTGTGTGCACTAAAGCTCCTTCACCTAAGTATTTTTTGCAAATCCTTTTGACATTGCAGAATTAAATTTTCTCACTCTTGCCACCCTTTCCTCTTTGACTCTGCAAATATGCACATAATACGAAAACATGGACGTGCCTGGAAACCAAATATTCCAACTGCAAAGCCAGTTCAGCTCCAAGATAAAATTTGTAAGGAGCTTCCTCTCGAGGGGCCAGTGAGTGAGGCAGGGAAGAGCCGGTGCAAGCAGAGGAGCCCAGTGCTGGGGACCCGACCTGCGTGAAACACCACAAGGATGTCGTCACCTGGACCCTGCCTTCCTTATTTCCATCCACCTGCTCACCTGGAGTTCTTGGCAACAGGGAAAGACAGTGCAATCAGAGGAGCCAGGGGAGGCTTTTGCTAAGTGCCCATCATTTCCTCTTTCATTTCCCGCTCCCTCGTTTCTGTCAATCACCCCTCATGCTGTTTCTCTCCATTATCATGTAAAGTGTGTATTGAGGCTGCCCTGTCGCTCTGAGCGGCCAGGAATCTTCTCAACAAAGAATTGGGAATGAACGGAATCTGATTCTGGCCACTGGAGGGACTGCCTGTCATGTGTCAAAGCATCAGCTAAATGAAGAACCGTAGAAAAACAATAACCGAACCCCAGCTCCGTCTCGCACAGGTGGCCTTGTCGGCTCTGATGTCTGTCTGATGGGACTGTGGTGACGGGGGTGCAGCACAGATTTTCAAGGCAGCCAGACCCTACTGAAATGGCCCCCACATCCTCTATAATAGCCTGAGTCTTGGGGTTGAAAACCTAACAGATCCCCATTTAGACACGCCATACATCCAGAAAAACTTCTTATTGATAGGTCTTCTCATGCTTCACGAAGGTCCTAAGGCATGTCAGTTATGGTTCCCCAAAACTGGGACTGAAGCAGAAACACCTGTCAGTTCTTGAAATTAAGCAATATTGAAGTAACCATTTGTTTTTTAAAAAGGTGTCATAAAGTCATCACTTTATCAATCCGTTACATCCAGACAGCTCTGCTCCATTACATCCCAGGGGAATGTGTTTGAGACTCACCCAGTACTTGGCTCAGCAGATGCCAGCCTTGCCCTTGAGGAGCTTCCTCTTGAGGGGCCAGTAAGGGAGGCAGTTTCTAGGTGGTTTGGGTCCAAGCAATGGTAGCCTTCTCTTGTTTAACAGGCACTCCCTTACACATTTTGGTATCAAGTCATCAATACAGATGGACATTTAGAGATGTGGATTATGACCAGAACCCTACAGAGGGGCTCCCGCTGCCAAGAATCTGGGACTCCACAGAGCAGGGAAGGAGGAGCACCCAGAGCTGGCGCAGGGGTTTGGAGACAGACAGGTGAAAGAGGGCCCTCTGCAAGCATCTCCCTGACAACTGGGGTCTGAACAGGGGACTCGGTCCTGGCCTGGTCTTCCCAGATGACTCTAGGTTGGAGGCAATGACTTTCTGAGCCTCAGCTTTCTGTGCTGTGAAATTAGGGTTGGACTAGGGTTAGCCTGAGTCTTGGGGTTGAAATATATACGTGTATATATACACGTATATATATACACACTTGGCTCCAGTAGGCTCCGAGCCTCAGTTTCCCTACATCCCATCTATCTCTAAGGACCAACTGTAAGAACAGGGGCAGGCATTCCAAGTATGGGCATGCTAGGACGACCTTTTGTGCTTGCATTCCTATTCTTAACACTGTTACCCCATGCCTTGAGAAAGCATGTGCCCACAAGCTGCCACAAGGGAATATGTCAGAGAAAACCAGCTTAGAAGGCAGGTAGAAAGTCTATTCTGAAATGTTTAAAGAAACTGTGTTTATATGTGTGTGTGTATGTGTATACATGTGTATACATGTGGTGTGTATATATGTATATGTGACGTGTATATATACATATATATCGGTGGTGCTATGTATATGTATATATGTGGTATGTATATATGTAAATCTGTGGTGTTATGTACATATATGTGGCATGTATATATGTGGCATGTATGTATATATGGCGTGTATATATGTGTATATGTGGTGTGTGTATATATGTATACAGCATGTATGTATATATATGTGGCGTGTATATATGTGGTGTGTGTATATATGTATATGTGGTGTTTGTATATGTATATATATGTGGCATGTATATGTATATATGTGGCATGTGTATATATGTATATGTGGCATGTATATATGCGTAGTTTATATGTGTATGCATGTGGCATGTATATATGTCTATATGTGGCATATATATGTATATATGTGGCATGTATATATGTATATATGCATACATATGTGGCATGTATATGTGGTTTGTACATATGTATATATATGTGGCGTGTATATATATGTGGTGTGTGTATATATGTGTATGTGGTGTTTGTATATATGTATATATGTGGCATGTATATGTATATATGTGGTGTGTATATATGTATACGTGGCATGTATATATGTGTGTGTTTATATGTATATATATGGCATGTATATATGCATATATATGTGGCGTGTATATATGTGGTGTGTATATATGTGGTGTGTATATATGTATGTATGTGTATATATGTATATATATGTGGTGTGCATGTATGTGTATATGTGGTATCTATATATGTATATATGTGGCGTGTATATGTGTATCTATATGTGGTATGTGTATATATGTGTGTATATATATGCACACACATATACACACACACACTTGCATTATGTATCAAGTACCATCCATTTGAACATTAATCATTTAGAATTTCTGTAAATTTAAATAGAAAAAAGTATTTGATGATTAAACAAAAATAGACAATTTCTCTTTAAGATTTTCAGTGGCATAGGGAAGAGAATGAGAATATAATCAGAAATAAGCAACAGTAGGCTTGTGGCTTAAGTCCAATAGGGTAGCTAGACATTATTTATAGTGATGCAAAAGAACACCTAAATACACGCAGAGATGGATGCTTCGTGAGGCTGCGCAGAGCAAGGGGGCGCAGGCCGTGGCTGCCCTGGTCTGGGTTAACCATGGGCACCCACGGGTGCCTGCAAGCCGTACCTGTCTGCTGTCATTTTCTCGGCAGCCCTGCAGCTTTATAAGAGAGCCCGGTGCCCGGTCCACCACAGTAAGGCACAAATCCATGTGCTTCACCGACTTCTCCTTCGTCAAGGCCCATTCCTGGAACACAAAACCAGAAGTCAGAGGCGTGCTATGCACAGGGCTGTGAAAGGAAAGAAGGGGCACCAATGAGGGCTCCAAAAGGAAAGGGGTCAGGGTGCGGAGCTTAGATTCAGAACCCCTGAGCCACCTGAGAACGAAAGAATTACTTTTTGCTAACGGCAAATTTATAACACCAGAGGTGTGGGAGAACCTCACAATTGAGCAGTCAGATGGCTGAGTGATGTGCAGAACTGCTTTGAGGATCTCAGTAACTAAAATAAAACTATTAACTATTTTAGCCCCAAATACAAGTTAGACTGCCTTGTTCATTTTTCTATAATTCAGTCGAATTGTAAAAACTGTGGCACAAGCTTGGTTATACACCAGGTAGACACTTGGCAACTGGTCCACCCATGCTGTTTTGGGATGACTGCCCTCATGCAGGTATGGCCTGCAAACAGCATTGATGAATGTGGACTCTAGTAAATAACACGTTGCATACCGAAGCAAAATATATCATGTATAGCCTCCTAAGTGAATGCTAATTGATCTATGGATACTCATGAAGCCCTCTGAAAACGGGAGGAATAGATCTATGCATTTCTCCGCACACATTACAGCTAAATTTAATCAGGTGCTATGTGCCAGGCATTATTTTAAGCCCTTTATACAACAGCTCCATGAGGGCTACTATTATTCTCATTTTATAGATGAGAAAACTGAGCTAGAGAGTGTTTAAATCACAAGCCCGTGATGTTAACAAACAGAAACACATATATACGTATAAACACACACAAGTTATAGGCTGCGACAGGGTGAGAGGACAACCATTTTGGATACTAAACAAGACATGGTCCCAGGCGGCAGAGGAGGCCAGAACCTGTTCCGGGCAGGGCCACAGCAGGGACTGGGCTTCTGACCATCACTCTCCACTTGTCCCACTCAAAGGGATGAACACCCCTTAATATCCAGAGGCAGCAAGGCCTTTTCCAGCTTAAAACCCCACAGGGACTCACTATCCGCTTCCATCCCCTTCCACTCTAAGCCCTGGCACGCTGCGGTGGCCCTCCCCTCCCTCCGTCTGCCTGTCTTTCCGTCGGTCTGTCCCATGACCACCTGCTGCACACCTGCATGACACAGGTGCTGTCACACAGCCAGGCTCACTTTCTAGTGGGGAAAATGAAAGACACACAAATAAATGTATTCTGTAACTACAGGCTATTATGTGTATTCTGAAAATGAAAGACACACAAATAAATGTATTCTGTAACTACTATGTGCTATGAAGACACTGTTTTTCTTTTTTCTTGGTTCTTGGAAACAGAGTAAGGAAAGGAACAAATAGTGTTTAAAGAAGCCTCGCCGGCCGGGCGCGGTGGCTCAAGCCTGTAATCCCAGCACTTTGGGAGGCCGAGGCGGGTGGATCACAAGGTCAGGAGATTGAGACTATCCTGGCTAACATGGTGAAACCCCGTCTCTACTAAAAATACAAAAAACTAGCCGGGCGCGGTAGCGGGCGCCTGTAGTCCCAGCTACTTGGGAGGCTGAGGCGGGAGAATGGCGTGAACCCGGGGGGCGGAGCTTGCAGTGAGCCGAGATCGCGCCACTGCACTCCAGCCTGGGAGCACAGCGAGACTCCGTCTCAAAAAAAAAAAAAAAAAAAAAAAAAAAAAAAAAAGAAGCCTCACTGCCTAGTACCTACATCATGTTGGAACCAATAGTCCATCATTAGAAAAACATCAAAAGCTGACGATTCAGCCGGGTGCGGTGACTCAGGCCTATAATCCCAGCACTTTGGGAGCCAAGGCGGGAGAACTGCTTGAGGCCAGGAGTTCGAGAGCCTAGGCAACATGGCGAGACCTTGTTTGTACTAAAAATAAAAAATAAGTTGACCGGGTGTGGTAGTGTACATCTGTGGTCCCAGCTACTTGGGAGGCTGAGGTGGAAGGATCGCTTGAACCTGGGAGGCTGAGGCTGCAGTGAACCGTGATTGTGCCACTGCATTCTAGCCTGGATGACAGACCGAGACCCTGTCACAAAACCAAACCAAACCAAACCAAACCAAATCCTAAAGAGTCCAGCATTCAGACCTTATGTAACCAGTGGCGGGGTGCGCCATCTCCAGCCCTCAGCATCAGCAGAGGGGATGCAGAGGCATGGATGCTCATCTAGGAAGCAGTGAAGAGACCTTCACCTGTCTGAAGACTTCCTTCTCCCCTAACAGGGAGGGAGGCTTGGGCAAGCCTGCTCACTTCCCAGGTCTTCCATTTTCTCACCTCTTAATTTTGTTCCTCACATTCTACTCCATGAGGAATTCTAGGAAAAACGGATTCTAGGTCAAATAAATTTGGGAAACAGATGTGCTGCGTTTATCCCTTGGAAATTCAGTCTATTAAAGGCTCTGAAGAGTCCTAGAGTAGAAGCACCTGCTTGGCCTGTGCACTGTGGCATCCCAAACACGGTGTGGAGGGAGCCCTGACCCACCCACTCCTGCCGGCCACATTCTTTGGGGAAGGCCACCTTCGACTTTGAGTCGAATCCCAACATTCTATGATGTTGTCATTCAACATGGGTGAGTTCCAGCCAGCTCTTCTAAGCACCCACAGGCACTCCACATCACCCATACTCTAGGACAGTATGACACCATAAACATAATTATTTGGTCTCTGCCCCTGGTTTCTGGCACAATCACAAGGCTCCTAAAACGCTTGCCATTTCCTGAGCCACAGGGGTTTTAAGACCGTCTTTCATTCTAGTGTTTGGTCTTTGACTCCGGTTCCTGACAGACAGCTCCTAATCCCTTGGAATTTCTTGGGTGATGGGAGTGTCTTTTGTTCTAATGAAGCACCTCTAATGGGCTCCTGGATGGGGCTGGTCACCAGAAAGACCAGGTTATGCTGAGAAGCTTGAAACTGTCAGTCCCCCACCACCCCATCCTCTGGGAAGGGGAGAGGAGCTGGAGATCATGCCCATGTGATGAGGCCTCCGTCAAAGTCCCTGCACTCCGGGATGTGGCTGCCGGACACACGGAGGCGCTGGGAGAGCAGCACACCTGGAGAGGGCACACCTGGAGAGGGCACAACTGGAGAGGGCCCAACTGGAGAGGGCATGGAAGCTCCGACACCCCAGCTCCACACCGTGCGCTATGCATCTCTCCCATCCAGCTGCTCCTGGGTTTCAGTCTTTCCTAATAAACAGGTAAACCAGGAAGTAAACCATTTCCCCGAGTTCTATGAACTGTTCTTGCAAATGAATGAATTCAAGGTGAGGTTGTGGGAGCCCCTGAGTTAGAGTCAGACAGCAGGTGACAACTTGGACTTGTGACTGGCATCTGAAGTAGGAGCATCTTGTGGGAGGAAGCCTTTAACCCATGGGGTCTGTGCTAACTCTGGGTAGGCAGTGTCAGAACTGAATTGACAGGTAGGACACTCAGTGTCTGAAGAGAATTGGAGAATTGCTTGGTGTGGGGGGAAAAGCCCATATGGCTGGTGTCAGAGGTGAGAAGTTTGGTGAGAGTATAAAGGAGGAAAAGCAGCTTGTTTTTTTCCTATTCACTGGGTCACAGAGTATGGAAGGCGTGGAGTGTAGAGAGGAAGCCGTGGGTATTTCCCGTATGCAGATGGCGTTCAGGATGGAGAGGGCCAGAAAGAAGCACATTGTTCTGTCCCTGCACTCACAGGTGCCAGGGACACCACCAGGACACGTGAAACTGTGGCACATAGAGACGCCCACTCACGATGAAGAGGAGAGTCCTGAGTAAGGGGGACAACGCTGGTATGGAGAAGGGTTCCAGACTGTCCTTGGCAGCAGGTGTTGGCAGATGCTGGATGGTCTGCTGACACCCAGTTAAAGATCATGTCTGAATGTTTCTCTAACCTCCTTGCTATTGTGTGCTTAATTACTGTAAAGCAGACTTTACACAGGATTCCAGAAAAACTAATTCAGCTGGGCAAACAACAGAGCTAGTTGCCGTTTTGTTCTTCTGTTGCATTTCAATTATCTGAATTTGTAAAATAAAGTTCATAAATATTTAAGAAATGCTTTTTTGAGCTGCCACTCTTAAAAGGCATGGCCATTCATTTTCTCATTTCCTGTGTGTCTGCCAAGGTTCAGCAGGAAACCAGATAACAAACCTCACTCTTCCAAAGCACCAGGCCCTATTTTCAGTTGGGAAATATTACTTACCCTCTCGTTTCTCATCCGTGTCACATGCTATGCAAAAAAGCATCACTTTCTGTCAGTTCAGAGAGGACTCACGCATAGTGGGTTTGTGAGCTGGAACATCTGAGCCACACTGTCTAATGTGCTAGCTACAGGGCACACGGGGCCATTTACATTTAAATTCACCAGAATGAAATGAAATTAAACTTGTAATTCACACTAGTCATATTTCAAGTGCCCAGTTGCCACAATGTGGCTGATATACTGAATGGCAGATCTGGAGCATCCCCCTCATAGCACATGGTTCTATTGGAAAGCACTGATTAGACAGTAGCCCACGGAGTAAGGTGCTCCCAAGCTGAGGCTATAACATGCATCAACATGCATCATGTCATCCTGCCGTCTCACGTCACATTGTACCTGCTGATGTGTTCATCTTTCCACTAGAAAACCCCTGCTCCTCAACTCCCATTTTTAAAAATTTTTATTTATGTTTTTGAGACAGAATCTCACACCGTCACCCAGGCTGGAGTGTAGTGGTGCGATATCGGCTCACTGCAACCTCCACCTCCCTGGTTCAAGCGATTCTCCTGCCTCAGCTTCCCAAGTAGCTGGGATTACAGGTGCCCACCACCACGCCCAGCCAATCTTTTGTATTTTTAGTACAGACAGAGTTTCACCATGTTGACCAGGCTGGTCTCGAACTCCAGACCTCATGATTTGCCCATCTCGGCCTCCCAAAGTGCTGGGATTACAGGCATGAGCCACTGTGCCTGGCCCTAATTTATATTATTTTAGAAACACGGTCTCACTCTGCCGTTCAGGCTGGAGTGCAGTAGTGCAATCACAGCTCACTACAGCCCCGACCTCCAGGGCTTTAGCAATCCTCCTGTCTCAGCATCCTGAGTAGCTTGGACTACAGGTACAGGCCATCACATCCGGCTAATTTTTTTTTTGGTAAAGACGGAGCTTCCCTATGTTGTCCAGCCTGGTCTTGAACTCCTGGCCTCAAGCAATCCTCCTGCCTTGGCCTCTTAAAGTGCTGAAATTACAGGTGTGTGCCACTGCACCAGGCCAAATCCTCATTTAGAATCACTTGGAAGCTCTTAAAGATCTGGTGGTGCCCTCTGACCCTAGACAAATTAGATCAGGCTCTCTGGGCACAGCAACCGGCATCAGCATTTAGTAAAAGTTCTCTGGGCAGGCTGGGTGTGGTGGCTCACGCCTGTAACCCCAGCACTCTGGGAGGTCGAGGCATGTGGATCACTTGAGGTCAAGAGTTCGAGACCAGCCTGGCCAACATAGTGGAATCCTGTCTCTACTAAACATACAAAAATTAGCCAGGTGTGGTGGCACGTGCCTGTAATCCCCGCTACTTGAGAGGCTGAGGCAGGAGAATGGCTTGAACCTGGGAGGCGGAGGTGGCAGTGAGCCGAGATTGCGCCACTGCACTCCAGCCTGGGCAACACAGCCAAACTCCCCCTCAAAAAAAAAAAAAAAAAAAAAAAAAAAAGTTATCTGAGCAATTCCAGGATGTGGCCATTGGAGGGGGACTGAGAACGGGCAGGGAGTCATCACTTACTGCTGGAAACGAAGGGAAAGCCCGCGTGTGAGAACAGTAATGGCTGCACCGTTAGCAAAAAGGAAAAGCAAAAGCAGAGCGGGAGAAGCGCCCTGCAGATCCAATCTTGTTGATTCCTTGGCACAGCCGTTCGCTGACCCCTGAAGTTCGTGCAGAGGCGAGGAACGGGTGCTCTGTGTCAAAGGTCTGTGCTGTGGCTGCCCTCAGCACTGTGCCCTCTGCTCAGTGCCCCCACCGTGCAGACAGGAATCCTGGAGACCCTCTACTGGGCAGGATGGGGTGGGGGTGGGGGGGCGAGGGCCATAGCCCTGAAGGCGAGACACAGGCTGTCCTCCTGAGGGCAGGTGAGGAGGGTCACAGGCAGCAGCTGCACAAGTCTTTGGTTCCCGTAGACCTGCTGCCTCCACAGGGCCTGGACTCTGTCTCGTGTTACCAGCTGTGCAGTAATTAAGGAGCAATGCTGGCGGTGGGGCGAGCCAGTCACAGAGCCTGACGCACAGGGGATGAAGCTGGGGCCAGAGACTCTGATGACCAACTCCCTCGGCTGGGGCCTGGACACACGCTTCTGTTTAATGTGCTGTAGCATAAGGTGTGTCGCTTTCCAGCAGAGGCGCCGACTCAGAGAGGAGTGACCTCTCCAACCTTCCGTGAATCATTAGAACATTGCAGAGTGACAGCGGGAACTCCAGGGATTAAACACGGAAGTGAGGCTGGCCAGAGATCACAAGAGGCCCAACACCCAGACAGTACGGAACCTGGGTGGGCACGTCATCCGTTTTGTCATCCACAGACCAGAGGTAAGCTTCACCCAGCCCCACACGAATTATCCACGTCTGTGTTTGGTGAAACCCGCATTAATGCTGTGTGACCGGCCAAGCCCTGCAGCACCGTCTGTCCGGTTTAGACGAAACCCAGCTTGCTGAGAATGAGAACCAGCACCTCCCCCTTCCTCACGGAGCCCTGCTTTTCTGAGGGCATTTTGGTGGATTTTCACTAAGTTCTAGATGGAAACATACAAAATATCTCTTCCCAAGCTGGCTGCTTTCCAGATCTCAAGAATGAAGCCCAAACCGTGGAAAGAAACATGCTGTGATCAGTGTAGAAGGAACACAGCCTGCGAGACGCCTCCTCCAATCACACCTGGACCACAACAGGAGCCACAACAGCACCGCACAGGGCCCTCCATCACCTCTGAGTGAGTCCCTTGGGCCCCCACTTCCCAGCAGTGACTGAGAACACAGTTAACGGCAGGGTCTTGGAAGGAGGGGCTACAAAGACACAGAAGCACGCTCACAGTGGGGACGGCACCTTCCCCTCCGCCTCTGCCCACCCCCCCCAATACCAGCTGGCTCCTCCTCCTTTTACCCGCTTCGTCTTCCACTCTCTTTGTCCTTCCCTCCCTCTGTATGGGTTCCTCCCTCCAGGTGACTCCTGACATTGGTGGGGCCTGTAATGAGTACCCAGGGGGGCTCAGCTGCTACAGTGTGAAATACCTAAAACTGGTCCATCAGGCTACAGCCAAAGGCTGGCTTGTGTGTGCACCCACACCTGAAGCCTGCTCCCCCGGGAGTGTCCTCACAGCCCAGAGGCTACACACAGACGCCAGGGCCTGGGAGCCTGGGAATGGCATGCAGTCCCGCCACGCGGCAGAGGGAAGCCCATGATTAAACATGGAGGTGAGGGCAACAGGAATAACAGGAGGTGCAGCCACCCGGACAGCACAGAGGTGAGCAGGTGCCTCCTCTGTTTCATAACCCACAGTGGCTCCTCCACTTCAAGAACCCCACTGTGAGGAGGCGAGGGATTGCTTTGTTTACCTCCTAATCCCTTTCTCTAACAAAATAGTACCGCCAAGTAGAAAACCCTCCAACAGTATTTCTCAAAAGGACAGAGATCAATGATATGAAGTCATGTATAGGAAACAGACAGCAAAACAAGCTCTGCATTTGAGTAACAGAGCAAAAGAAGAAAGAAGCAGCACATGAGTCTAGGTGCATGTGCATAAGGAAGAGAGGGGGACTGAGCCCAGGAATCATGAGAAGAGAGCTGTTGTGTGAGAACGTGATGAGCGTATGTGCTATTGTGTGTGTGTCACACACGTGCACAGGCACTGGAAGCACACTCATACCTGTCAGCAAACCTGACCCACTGGCTCTTTCCCAAACACAGCATCACATTTAGCTATTCCAAACCATCGAGACTGCTGACGCTGATATGGAGAATCCAGGATCAACTCTACCAAACCACACGAGAAAATGAGGCTGTCTCTTATTTTCTGACTCATCAAAGCCAAATATCTTCTATTTAAGGGCTGAGGATTTAGGGGAACCTGGGCCAGGCCCTGGCTACCTGCCCCATGCCCATGCTGGATGGGCACTGGCCCAGTCAAGCCCCAGGCAGGCAGGTTCCTCTCTCTCTTCTAATTTAGGATGTCCAGGCCATTGCAAGTAACTGCTAAAACCACATCACCAAGTGAAGAAAGGAGCCTTCACTTTGTGGTCTGCCTGGACACTCACTTGGGAGGCACACCCAGCTTTACACAAAAGCACATGCCTCCTTTCAAAAATACTTCCAGTTAAAGAAAGTTAAGAAATTAATACATTCAGGATACATACACGGAGTTAACCTGCCTTTTTAAAAACTGCAGGCTCTCCCAGCGCCAGGCAAGTTTTCAGGAAGGTGGTAAGAGGACACAGGATTTTCACCCAATATTATCTCATGGGAAAACTGTTTTTAGAATCCAAAGTCTCAGCTGGACCCATCAAGCCTTCATTTTGCCTCTCCTTTGCGATGACAGGAGAAGACAAGGTAGTGTTTTTTTTTTTTTTTTGAGACAGTTTTGTGCTCTTGTAGCCCAGGCTGGAATGCAATGGTGCGATCTCGGCTCATAGCAACCTCCGCCTCCCGGGTTCAAGCAATTCTCCTGCCTCAGCTTCGCGAGTCGCTGGGATTACAGATGCCCACCACCACGCCTGGCTAATTTTTTGTATTTTTAGTAGAGATGAGTTTCACCATGTTGGCCAGGCTGGTCTTGAACTCCTGACCTCAGGTGATCCAACCACCTCAGCCTCCCAAAGTGTTGGGATTACAGGCGTGAGCCACCGCGCCTGGCAGTTGTGAGATTTTATGCCTCTAGGAAAAGGTGTGTATGTGTGTAACTGAAGCAATTAATACTGAATATCTTCTATCTTAAGCTATTATTATCTAACAGGCAGGGGCTGTAACTAGCAGCTGCCTTAGTGCCCACAGTTAAGAATCTGTTATACAGGGGTACCAGGCAGGTGTAGACATCATATTCTGGGGCCAGACGCAGAGGCAGAATGGGTGCTTTGGGGTTGAGTGCACGTGGCCGAGAGGACAGAGCTGGCAGGAAGACGACCAAGGCCCTGCAACCAGCAACTGTGAACAGTGCACCCTTGCCACTGCAGCAGAGCCTGGTCCGAAGCTGATGACAGAGCTGATGCACCAAAGTGTGTGACATCCTATCTGGCCCTGGGGCTGGCTGCCAAAGAGGCTGTGGCCAGCAGGAGCCAGGCGCTTCCTCAAAGACATCACTCATCCCAGGAGAAAGGTGGTAGCTAGGATTTCTAACCTCAGGACCCCCGACTCTGCTCTCTTTGGGCCTGCAGGTGACCTGGCTTCCCCATGCACATACCTGGTTTCCCCCAGCATTGTGACATTCATAAACTCCAACCACACCATCAGCAAAGTGTCCCAAAGTGTCGAGGCAGTTAGTTCCCTGCTGCAAGGCCCCAAAAGCTATATCCTGATGGTCTGGAACCCTGAAAAACAAGGTGAGAATCACCTGCTTAATTGCACATGACCACCAGCTCCCGTCCACCAGTCCCTTTCTTCGCGGTTTCATGACAGGTAATAGAACGAGAGAAAGACCCAGTGACCAGGCATCGTGCCCCTTCCTACCACAGGTAGTGTGTGTCAGAGACACGGCATTTCTCCCCGGCTCTGGACTTCCAACACTTTAAGACTGTATGTTGGAGAAGTATTCTTTATATTCTATATCAGGTCTTTTTTTTTTTTGGAAAGGAAGGAAAAGCTCCTGATACTCTTCAATGTTAGTCTTATTGGAGATCATTAAGAAAATCAATGTGGCCGGATCCTGTTGCCTTGAACTTTCCAATACACTTAGGATCTGACCTTTATTCAGTCAAGACGGGAAAGGTGAGTAGACTTGTCAGGTGGCCTGATGCGAACAAAGCCACAGCCACGAGGAAGAACAACATGCTTCAGAACCAGATCCGAACCTCAGCCCACCTCTGCCAGGTGCTGGCTTTCAGGCAAGACTCCCTTCCTCTGAAGCTCGATTTGCCCTTTCGTAGGCTACGGGCTACCCAGATCTGCTGCAAGCGTTACATAAAACATTTTGTGTAAAGCACGCGGCCCGGTGCCTGGCTCGTAGGAAGTACTCAGTAAATGGCAGTGATATTACAGACACAAAACATGAGGCTGGTGTCTCCCTCACCCCCCACAGGTAGGGGAAGCAGATTTGCCAGCTGGGATGGTGCTCAGGTGTGGTCTTCAGTGGGTGCAGGGCCCAGTGTCACTACAAACCATGAGTGACCTCTGTGAGAAACTGCAGTCCACTGTGACTGAAAAAGCAAAGTGAGTAGCATGGTTGGGTTAAAATCCACTGAAGTGAAGCCCCGCTTCGGCTGACGGAGAGTTGATGATCAGCGGTTTCCCACTGGTGACCACTGCTGCTCTTAATCCCCAGCAAAAACTGTCCTGCGCGGCAGGGATCCGAGGGAGAAGGACGCTGTGTTCTCTCCTGTTCTCCTCCTAGGGGGGATGGGCCACCTGGCGCCTGACATGTTACTTGAAAAGCAGAGGAAATGGTTCCAAAGAGCCAAGTGAGCGAACAGGAGCAACACAGAGAGGCCGCATTACCTAACTGTCCAACAAATCTCCATGACAAGGGCTCTGAAGGAGCCGTTAGCGGAAAGATAATGGTGGCAAGTCTTGCGTTCAGGCACTGTGCTGGAGATATGTGAGCCGCTGTAAAATGCTCTGGGAATATTTAGAATAAGGAATGTGCCGCATTAAGGCACGATCTGCCTGACGGTCCTTTAAGAAGACGAAGTGCAGGTGGCTCCTCCACCCCAGCCGATCCACAGGTCTTCTCACGAGGTTATCAGCGGGTCCCTCCGGATGGGAGCTCGTATTCGCTTAAAACAAGAGGCCAGGTGTGGAAATAATGCTCGGAAAGGTGTTTCTGCCATGAATCCTCCGGAGGGACGCAGGGCAGCGGCATTATTATTCCTGTCTCACACGTGATTAAGCCAGCTCGGAGGAGGGAGGCACGTGGTCAGGTCCCCATGCTCGGAGCCTTGTTGGGGCCATTACCTGCTGGCCCACAGGAGCAGCAAGGGTGAGCGCAGCAGATCAGAGGTGGGCAAAGGCGCCCGGCGGGGGGGACTGAGGGCTGGCCGCAGACAGCGCACGCTTGCGGAGCCTGGAGACTGCTCCCAGACACTCAAAAAACCTGTCAGACACCAGTCCTCCGGGTCACCCAGCCCATCACCTTGCCAATGGAGAACAAGCCAAAACCAAGGGACTGCCTCTGGGACTCTGAAGCATGGGAGGGCAGCTCTGCAGGATGGAGAGCAGCAGGCCAACTTGGGAACAGATTCTCAGGTCCACGCCACGGGGTGAGACCACAGACTCTCACTGGGGCCCAGGTGCCCAGTCTCATGCCTGCAGCAGCACCTCCATTTCCCCTCTGCTGCTTCTCTGGCCTTACTGGCTTCTAAGCCCTTACAAAGTGAAACCCCAGATCCCTGGGGACTTACCTTAACTCTGGATAGACATTTTCAAGGTACCATTTGAAAGGCTTGCAGCTAAGTTTCTTCCTAAGCTCCAATCTGCTCTGAATACTGGAGAAGAAGGAAATAAGATTCCTTTATAAATTTTAAGAATAGATGGGCTTTCTACATCAAACTTGAAAATCTGCTGAGATCAGGGTTGGGGCAGGTGGTGTGGTGTGGATTGCCCACGCTCCTGTGCCCACAACCCCTTCCCGCCTTGGCACCTGGGTAGCTGTCCTCAACCCTGATGGCAGTCCCTTACCTCCCACCCCCGCACCCCAAGAATCCCCAGTAATTGTGAGAACGCAGAACTGCCACTTACTTTCCATAAGGAACGTTTCTCGCGGAAGGCACTGCTGCATAATAGAAATTTTTGTATTCATCCATCCAGACCTCTGCTGCCCGGCGGGTGTTTCTAGAGAGAAAATAAATCTTGAGGTGTGATTTGCTTTCTTTCTGTCTGCATCACTCCATTTGCACCTGTCTGCTGCAGTGTGACTGAGGCGGCTCCCTCTGGATGTGCAGCAGCTCCAGCTGGGATCACGGCACACAGCAGAGGGCGGGCTGTCCCCACCAGCACCTCGAGCTGGATCTGTGGGGAGCCAGCCTCAGCCGGTGCTTACTGAACCATTGGAATGGCTTTCTTGTTACACAGATGGTCAAAGGGCAAAAGGCAGAGTTGAAATTACAGCACAAGCTGGTATTTTAAAGGAGGGACTGGGGGCTGTATCATGAAGGACAAAAGAAAGTCACTCTTTAAAAACTCTCGCATCACGTGTCCGCAGAGGGCTGGGGCCGCAGAGCACAGCAAGGAGATTCCAGGCCCCACGGCCTTCTCCATCATGGCTACGACACTACCAGACAGCTCTGTGGAAAAGTTCAGACTACATAAGATAAGAGTTCCTGGGAAAATCACTTTCTTTTCTGCAGGGCTGAGCGGCAAGACTGCCATGTTTGCACTAGAAACAGTGATAGGAAGGGGTGGGAGTTCCAAGCCCCATGTCTGTGTGCAGTGGGCTTTTTTTTTTTGAGACGGAGTCTTGCTCTTGCTGCCAGGCTGAAGTGCAATGGCATGATCTCGGCTCACTGAAACCTCTGCCTCCCGGGTTCAAGCGATTCTCCTGCCTCAGCTTCCTGAGTAGCTGCGACTACAGGCATGTGCCATCACACCCAGCTAAACTTTGTATTTTTAGAAGAGACTGGGTTTCACCGGATGGTCTCGATATATTGATCTCGTGATCCACCTGCCTCAGCTTCCCAAAGTCCTGGGATTACAGGTGTGAGCCACCACGCCCAGCCAGCTTTTCTAGAAGGGAAGAAAACCATGTACTTAAATCTCATGGGGAGAACCGTGATTTGCCATAAATAAAGCCCCTGGGACAAGCTACTCTTGAGTGTCTGACAGGCATTAAAGGCTATCATCTGCATAGGTATCAGCAGCGCATCCTGCCAAGAATTGTCTTAAAGCTTCCATGAAGTAGCAAGCACACAGCAAACCTCTTTGCTTCCATATTCTGGTCTCAGCTACAAGATAGGCTCCCACTTCAGGCTACAGCCAGCCCTCCTTAAGAATCCCATAGAGAAGGCACCATGTTCTTCCAAAATAAATACAGTAAAGAGGCAATGCTCGCCTTTTAAAATAATTCCTTAAAATGGCAAACCTTTCAACTGATCTGAGATACCATTATTAAAATAATTTCTGTACAGGGCCTATATCTAAGGTGATATATATACTTTCTCATTTTAGGAAGTGGAATATGGACTATTACCTACAATGCCTTTCAACACAGATAAGAAAATATGAATGCACCTATTCTCTGACCCAGCAGCTCTACTTGTAGAAATGTCTCTTAAGGAAACAATCAATTAGGAATGAAATATACATGTGAAAATATGCTCACTTCCGCTTTGTTTATAATAGCAAAAAAAAAAAAAAAGAGAAACTGTATGACTAAATATGAGGAAGGAATCAAATGAAATATTCTGTGACCACTAAAACACAAGTGTGCATCTTACATGTTGACATAAATGATGTCGTGGATTTGTGGGAAAATAAAATAGTTTGCAGAATTGCACATAGTGGATATGTGTGTAGAGGCAGGAGAGCCAGTGCGCAAACAAGAAAAATAGATACTGACAGACGAATTCATCAAATTATGAGAGCGTTATGGCACAACTGGTTTGGCGATGAGACTAATGAATTTTTACTTTCTCTCTGTTAAAAAATATACAGATACAGCAATGAGCACTTAAAGTGCTGGGGGATGCTGGATCATATATATCATTTCTCAGAAGACACACTAAATATTGTTAGTGAGGTTTTGGGGTCTTGCTAAGTGACCTCAGCCTTAACCTATGCCTAATCAGTTTTTAACCAGTTATTAACTTAAATACTTGTAACATCTGGCACCTGGATTTCCCCAACAGGGAAATGAAAGGATTTGATTCCAGAATGTCCTAGGTTCCTTTCAGCCTTAATGGTTTAAAGGTTTTATGAACTCTAGTCACACTGTTTTCAAATCACTCAAATTCTGAAGTGATTAAGTCACTTAAGAATTCCTAAACGCAAAGCAATTCTTTCCTATCTTCATAACAGAAAAGGATAACCAGGCAGCCTCAAAGAATGACCTCCATGTGCTACTCAGTGCTAGCTCCTTTTATTCATGTATTTATTGGTTCACTCAGGTATTTATTTAGTATCTACACCAAACAGTCTCAGTGCTGCAGATACAGGGACACCTAGGGAGACTCACTTTTATCTAGGCCCTCCTTGTTATTGCAGGTATTTGCAAGTATTTAGGTAGCGAAATATTATACATTAAATGTCATATATTACAAGTTGGGCATCCCTAATCCAAAATGCCCTAACATCCAAAACTTTTTGAGCACCAACATGAGATAGTGATGAAACTGCCTTTGCAAAAAATGTAACAATGACAAAATTGACAGTTTAAGGGATCTGACCTGACTGACTCCATCTAACTTCTAACGTCTAAACTGCCCTTGTTCATTCCTGGACACAGGCAGAACTAACTTTGGGAGAAACTTAGTTTATAGTTTAACTTTAAAACAAAGATGATAACAGTTCTTTCCCCAAACAAACCCTCTTTTTGTCTGGGTACCAGACTGCCTCTGTTGGACTAATGAATCAGCCACAGATTTGCAACTTCTCCAATTACTCCTGCAGATAACATCACCATTGCAGAATCTAAGATTGGCCTTTTGTGATGTCTTTTCAGGCTTCTGCACTTCTGATGACTCCATCCAGATCTCCAGCTGGTCCTGCGGACCCATCCATCCAGAAGCAGACTCCATGAGCACAAGGACCATTTTCCACACCCCTATGATTGCACCCCATCCAATCAGCAGCACCCACTCCCTAGTCCCCACCTCCCTCCAGATTATCCTTGAAAAACCCTAGCCTCTGAATTTTGGGGGAGACCGACTTAAGTAATAAAACTCCAGTCTCCCACTTAGCCAGCCCTGTGTGAATTAAACTCTTTCTCTATTGCAATTCCCATCTTGGTAAGTCAGCTCCACCTGGGCTGCGGGCAAGATGAACCCAGGGGGTGGTCACAGTGACACCTTTGCTTTCTGATGGTTTAATGTACACCAGCTTTGTTTCATGCACAACATTACGAAAAGTATTGTATTAAATTAACTTCAGGCTATGTGTATAAGGTCTATATAAAACAAACACATTTTGTATTTTGACTTAGGTCCCACCCCCAAGATATCTCATTAGGTAGTACATATATATATTCCATATTCTGAAAAAAATCGAAAATCCAAAATATTTCTGGTCTCAAGCATTTTGGATAAAAGATACTCAACCTGTATAGGAGATTAAGAGAAACTGCAGCTGGAAAGAGACCTCAGAAATATAGTCATATAATTCCAAGTCTTTATTTTTCAGATGAGTCGACTGAGGTAAAGGGCAGCCTGGCTGAAGGTCAACAGCAGGGCTTTTTAATCAGATCCATGCTGCCCCAAAATAATGAAACCCTGGGTCAGCTTCTTTTCCAAATCTTGAGAATACAGGCTCCTGAGCCGCGAAATACAATTGAAAAAGTTTCTCTTCTAACAAAGAGTGCAATGTCTTGAGTACTTTAACGTACTGTTTTCTGAAATCCCACTGTTTGCTGGGAGGCTTTGGTGTGGGGTGTCTAATATGTTATATAAAGAATCTCATGCTGCCCCAGGAAAAAGCACATATATCCACGTTTTTGTTCAATTTTGTAAAGCTTATTGTGTAAGATCATATTTTTGTTTTTAATAAAGAACAAAAACGAAGCTTCAACATTTGTGAAGAAACATACTTTTTGAGAGAAGATAATTTGGTCAGAAGCATTATTTGTTATTTTGGCTTCTATTAAAGTTTTCTCAGAAATCAGATTCCCTGTCCTAAAAATCTGACTTCTGTATAATAGGTATATTGTATAATCTGTACTTTTAAGAAGTTTAAAGATGGCCAGGCACGTTGGCTTATGCCTGTAATCCCAGCAATTACAGGCGTGTGGCCGAGGTGGGCGGATCACCTGAGGTCAGGAGTTCAAGACCAGTTTGGCCAACATGGAGAAACCTTGTCTCTACTAAAAATACAAAATTTGCTGGGCGTGGTGGCACATGCCTGTAATCCCTGCTACGCAGGAGGCTGAGGCAGAAGAATCACTTGAATCCAGGAGGCGGAGGTTGCAGTGAGCTGAGATCATACCACTGTACTCCAGTGTGGGCAATGAGATTGAAACTCTATCTCAAAAAAAAAAAAAAAAAAAAAGTTTAAAAATGGCTGGGCATGGTGGCTCATGTCTCTAATCCCAGCACTTCGGGAGGCCAAGGTGGGCAGAGCACCTGAGGTCAGGAGTCTGAGACCAGCCTGGCCAACATGGTAAAATCCCGTCTCTATTAAAAATACAAAAATTAGCCACGCATGGTGGCACATGCCTGTAATCCCAGTTACTTGGGAGGCTGAGACAGGAGACTCTCTTGAACTCAGGAAGTGGAGATTGCAGTGAGTTGAGATCGCACCACTGCCCTCCAGCCTGAGCAACCGAGCAAGACTGTCTCAAGAAAAAACTAGACAAAAGATAAGCTAGCAATTCCCACACCCACCCCCACCCCAAGGCTTTCCCTATTTCAGTAGGGGCAGCACGCCAGCACAGTTGTGTAACAAAGCTCCTGGGCATCACCCTAAATTAATTCCCTGCTCTACGTCCCTTCTCTCTGCCACCCTATTAGCAAACAACTGCCTGCCTCACCATGGAGCTGGATCTGACCCCATCTCCACTGCTACACACCCGCTCCAGGTACAGCCAGGTGCTGCTTAATGACAGGGACACAATCTGAAAAATGCATTCTTAGGCGATTTCGTCATTGCGCGAACATCATAGGGTATATTTACACAAACCTAGATGGTGTATTCTTAATGTACACCTAGGCTACATGGTACAGCCTATTGCTTCCAGGCTACAAACGGGTAGAGCAGGTGACTGTCCTGAACACTGGAGGAAACTGTAACACAATGGTAAGTATTTGTGTATCTAAACATAGAAAAGGTAAACACACGGTACTATAATCTTAAGGGGCTGCTGCCACTGACCGAAACACTGTTACAGGTGCATGACTGCATCACATCTCTGGCCTGGGCTACTCCAACAGTGCTCACAGGACCCTTGCTTCTGGCTCCAAAAGTGGAGGGGACACTCGTACCATAGTTTCACCATAGTGTCACCTCCTGGCCACCCTCTGCCCAGCAACCACACGGACCTTTCCAAAGCATAAAACAGACATCAGGCACTGCTGAAAAGCCCCAATGGTTTCCTCCAGAATCAAATAACATTCAACGTTTCCCATGACCTGCAAAGGTGCACGGCCTGGGCCCGTCTAGCTCTTCTGCCCCTGTGCACTGTCCCCTCACTCTCTAGGTTCCAGCCACCCTTGGCTTCCATTCTGCCGATGTGCCAAATGCACTCTTACCTCAGCAGCCCGGATCTGCTCCTCCTACAGGGAGTCCGATTCCTCGCGGTCCCAGAGTGACCTCCTCCCACCTTTCAAGTCTGAACTCCCGTAACACCTCCTCAAGGGTTCTCCTAACCTGAAAACCTCTCCTCCTGCTTGTCCTAATCATGCCTGACCACATGACTGCATTTTATCTTCTTCACAGCATTGATTATTGTTTGAAATTACCTTAGTTAGCTGTGTGTTTTGCTGTCTACACTCAAGAGAAGGCAAGCTCCCTGAGGTCTGGCTTGTACAATGTTCTATCTTTAGCACGTAAGAGAATTCCTTAGGAGAACACTTGGCTTGACAGAATGGCTACCTGCTATTTTACTTTCAGAAAGCCCTTCTGTTGGCATCTTCACGTTTACTAAACTATATCTACTGGCCATCAAGAATCGTGACTCTGTATCATGATGTCTTGTGGTATACACATTTAGTACAGCTTGACTTTTAATATTTGCTATGGTTTGAATGTCTGTCCCCTCCAAAACTCATGTTAAACTTTAATTACCATTGTAACAGTATTAAGAGGTGAGGCTGTTCTTTTTTTTTTTTTTTTTTTTTTTTTTGAGACAGAGTCTCGCTCTGTTGCCCAGGTTGGAGTGCAGTGGCGTGATCTTGGCCCACTGTAAACTCCGCCTCCCAGGTTCAAGCAATTTTCCTGCCTCAGCTTCCCAAGTAGCTGGGATTACAGGCGCCCACCACTACGCCTGGTTAGTTTTTGTATTTTTAGTAGAGATGGGGTTTCCATGTTGGCCAAGGTGGTCTCAAACTCCTGACCGCAGGTGATCTGCCCATCTTGGCCTCCCACAATGCTGGGATTACAGACACGAGCCACCACGCCCAGCCAAGGTGAGGCCTTTAAGAGGTGACCTTTTAGAGGTGACTATGCTATGAGGGCTCCACCCTCATGGGTGGGATTGATGTTACTACAAAAGGGAGAATTTGGCCCCCTCTTGCTCTTTCCTCTCCTGCCATGTGATTACACATTAAGAAGACCCTCGCCAGACACCAGCACCTTGATTTTGGACTTCTCAGCCTCCAGAAGTACGAGTCGATAAATTTCTGTTCATTTAAAATTACCCAGTCTGTGGTATTTGGTTAGAGAAGCGTAAAATGGACTAAGACAATGTTGCTTTTAATTGTACCTTGAATGGTTTTATTTATATATATATATATATATTAAAAAAATGAGCTTTCTTCTTTAAAAAATTTTCCCATAACATTTTTGGGGGTGGTGTACAGTTCTAAGAGCCTTCACGCCCATGAAGATTTGTCCAACTACCACCACAACCAGGAGATAGAACAGCTCTGTCCCTCCCCCAAACATCCCTGGTGCTGCCCCTCTGCAGTCACACTCCCTGCTTCCCTGCCATCCCAGCTCCTGGCCACCACTGGTCTGGCCCCCATCACTAGAGCTGCGCTTTTTATGAGGCTATGACATGAGTGGAATCATGTATGTAACTGCTTCTCCTGGAAAGGTGCCCAGGTTGTATCCTGCATCCGTGGACTGTGCCTTTCAGGTGCCCAGGCTGTATCCTGCATCCGTGGACTGCGCCTTTCAATTGCTAAGTGGTATTCCATTGCATAAATGCACCATACCCACCGAAGGACATCTGCCCTCAAACAGCCCAAGGTCAAGTCCTGCCTTCAGGGTGGTCAGCAATGTTTTGGACCCCGCTCAGCCTTTCACTACTTACCGGGCAAAGACAGTGCCGCTGCCACCCGGGAATGTGTAGGGGTGCTGCTTCCGGAACACATGTCCCACACGGCTGCACGGGATGATCTCCAGGCTGCCACCACACTGCCACACGCGGAACGAGATCTCTGAGATGATGAATAAGACATGGGTGACTGGCAGAGCCTGGGACGCTGCTCTGCAACAGCAGACATGCCAGGCAGGTACACAGGCGCCCCCACCATCCCATCATGGGGCTCCCCTGCCCTCCGCTGCTGAAGAAGACCTGATAAGGACCTCCCTCTTTCCAGAACCTGATCCAGAACTCTACAGGAGAGACATCTGACACACTTGGATCTCTGGACCACAATACAATCAAGAAAGAATGTTCACGGGGAAATATTTTTCAGATGTGGAGTAGAAACCTCGAGACAAGAATGCTTCTTGGCCTATTGTAAATATCAAGGCCTCCTGGCATAAGATCATGTATACCCAGTAGCATCACAACTACTGAGCGATGAAACACTTGTGCTGAATTCCTCACTAGCTGGCTCACGATCATTTGCACTTGCTTAGTATCAACACTGTGGGAAAAGGCAACACTGAAGGTATATAAATATGTACAATTAAGCTTTATTGTTACATATTCTAGACAACCATATATGTCATCTTTCTCTAAAACTTATTTTTAACAGACTGAACCCCAGGATGCATCTTGGCTTTTCCCATCCAGGGAAAAATAATCCCTTCCCTCAAATGGCAAAGCTTATTAAATACAAGTCCCTGTGCATTAGCAGGCTCAAGCCTCCTGGCAGAGTTTGGACTTATGGACCATGGACTTAGGGACTGCCTGAAGGACTATGGTAGTGATCAAAGACAGTCAAGTAACTGACTGATATCTCCACACTGCTCACAGGCTTGGACCCGTCAGTAACCAACTGGCCCAGGTGGAATGCTCCTTGGGGAAGGCTGCTGTTCACCAGCTTCAACACAGAACTGATCTGCAGGAGGAATGAGACGTGCAGGGCTAGGCACTACCCATACCTACTTAAACACACAGACTGCCCTGGCCACTGGAACTTAGTAGAAGCCTAGACTGACTGGTGCTTCTTTCGTGACACACAGGTACCTTCCAACCAGGTACCTGCCCGTATCACCACTGACTAGGTGAGTGACTGGAGTCTGAGTCAGGGGTCTGACTGAATGCAAGAAACAGATTCAACAGAAAAACTAAGATAGGATTTTCTGAAAGGCAAAAACCAGTTTTTCTTCACAAGGTTTGTATAATACAAAAGGGAATTTTCCTCTGTATCATCTAAGATCCCTAAGAACATGTTAGGGAGGCAGGACAAAAATCAACAGTTACTGCGAATGACAGGACTTCATTCTTTTTCTGGCTGGACAGTATTCCCAGGAAATTAAGTGAAATAAGAACAGAAAGTTGAACACCACATTTTCACCCATACGTGGAAGCTAAAAAACATTGATCTCATAGAAGTAAAAAGTATAATGGAGGACAGTAAAGGCTGGGAAGGAAGGAGTAGGGACTTGTTTAAGGATACAAAATTATAGCTAGAGAAGAGGGATCCTGCTTGTGTTCTACAGCCCTGTAGGTTGACTCTAGGGACTGATAATATATTACATAGTTTCAAATAACCAGAAAGAGGATACTGAATGTTCTCAACACAAAGACATGATACATGTTTGAGATGACAGATATGCTAATTTCCTTGATCTGATCACCATACATTATATGTATTAAAATATCACTATGTACCCCATGAATATGCACAATTATTATCTTCAATTAACAAATTAAAAGAAGTACAAATATTCACATATAAAATCTACAGTGTGTGCAGCCACTGTCACCAAATGCAGACAGATCAGAAAAAGGGTGGGTCCATCACAGACCATACAGTGGATTGATGGCAAATCCTGCAGTCAGCCTAGTTACGGCAACAGGTGCCCAGACTGCCAGGAACACGGCAGGAAATACAACACAGGGGTCAGAACACCATGAGTTTCTACTTGGGTCCAGCAAACTAATGCCTCACTCACTAGGAATGGGTGATCCATGCAGCTGTTACGGGGCTTTAATAAGCAGCTCTCTTGTAGTAATAGAAAATGTATGGTTACAATCACACAAGCATAAGCAGTCAAAGTTTCTGACTTTACTTTTTACAGTTCCCACACAACCTAAGAAGTTGTCGGCCAGCACGGTGGCTCATGCCTGTAATCCCAGCACTTTGGGAGGCCGAGGCAGGCAGATCACCAGAGGTCAAGAGTTCGAGATCAGCCCGACCAACATGGAGAAACCCTGTCTCTACTAAAAATACAACAAATTAGCCAGGTGTGGTGGCACACGCCTGCAATCCCAGCTACCTGGGAGGCTGAGGCAGGAGAATCAGTTGAACCCGGGAGGCAAACATTGCGGTGAGCCAAGAATGTGCCACTGTACTCCAGTCTGGCAACAGAGTGAGACTCCACCTCAAAAAAAAAAAAAAAAGTTGTCTCTATTTCAGAAAATAAAATTTAAATATCCATTTGTCTCACCAGAAGATTTAGAATCCGGGACTAGGAAATCCCCTTGGCTTCTCTATGGTGAGTCTGTTAAGCCAACGAGGGATCCTTCCAGGGCTTTTCTGGGATATTTTCAAGGCTAAGTACAACTACAGTTATCTTCTGCGCTGATTTCATTTGAACCCTATAACTTTGAGGATAATTAGTAAAACTCAATGTCTTTTTAATTAGGCAGTTAAGTTTACATCTTGGCTCCGAGACCCTGGGCAAGGTGCATGCCCTCTGCAGACCACACTCTGTTAAGAAAGCACAGACAGATGATTCCCTGGAAGTACTTAGCACCATCCTTGCACCGCAGGGATGTAGAGAAGCACAGATAATGCCCCCAAGGAGCCTTACCCCCTGTCGTTAGAGCTAAGGGTTAAGTTCTTAGTCCTCTGTTTTAGTTGCTTAAGTGACATAAGGACTTACATGATTAGGAAAATGGGAAGCTCTGGTCATTCCAGTGGGGCACACATTGAGGAGGTAGTTTTGGATCTTACTTGGGCCTCTCTGAACCACACACCTCTCCCAATGCACACCCACAAAGGCCCCTCAGGCCGGCAATGGCTAGCAGTGTGCACGGCCCCCAGAAGCAGAAGCCAGAGCAGTGCTAAGGAGAAAGGCTCATGGCATGGCCTTCTCATGTGGAAGCCTTTGAGCCCACTGAACCTCACGGGGAGTCCAAGTCCTTGGCATAACCCAGGAGAGCCCGTCACGGAGGGAAAGACGGCCCAGCCTTCCTGGGCAGAGATGTGCTCCTGCTTGCAGGGTTCATCTTCACCCCAACCTGAACCACTCAGGCCCTAGAACCTCCTAGGCACAGCTACATAATAAATACAAACACCAAACCACAATAAAGCAGCTCCTTACAACAAATCTTCCCCCCAGTCTCTGGGTGAATGCCTCCTTAGATATTTAAATCAACACTCTTCCTACACGATGACACAAAATGCTGGCTGATGTCTCATTTCAGCTAATGGTATGCACACTTCTGAAAACCACACTGCTTTTGAAAAATGGCCACCTACGTGACACGCTGCCCTACTGGGTGACCCTGGCCTGCTGGATTTCCACTAAACCAGTAGGAGATACCCATGGAATAGGGTGACAGAACTCTCTTTAGAGGGTTAACAATTCTGAAGCCTTTTGTACTCAAATGACTTCAATTCAAGCTTTCCCTAGAGGTTGATGTATCATTTTAAAACAAAAACCCAAAAGGAATTTGACTCACGGTCCCTCCACCCACGCAGTAGAGTAATTGAGCCTAAAGAAGCTTTCAACATCAAACCAAGGCAGAGAAATCCTCAAAGATGAGATGGCATCACTGACTTCAACATCATAAAACAATGGAAAAATAATAGGCTAGGCTAGTCTTGTCTTTTAAAGTAACAAAAATTTTCAAAGTCTTAAACTATGAAAAATGAGTGGCCTCATTTTTTCCTCTTTCCTTCTCCCTGTCCTCCAGGGTACACTCACCCAAGGACGAATGTAAGTTAACAACACGCAGCAGCCCAGGAGAATTCGCTCAGAAAGCATTTGAAACAAAAGGCTTTAACTGAAACAAGCAAAAAACAAGAACTCCCCCACCCCAAACCCTAAACAAACAAAACAAATCTTTTTATCTTTTATGCAGTAAATATAAGGCTACCAATGTAGACCACAATGTATAAAATTTCACTGTGCCTAAACCGGGGTAAAAATGATTTGCACGGGGTATTTAAAAGCAAACAAACAAACAAAAAAACAAATGAGAACCATTCACAAAGGTAGTCGAGAAGGGATTAAGTGCCAAGGCCTCCCTGCCCCATGGGATTTTCATGATTTCAATTCAACCCCACCAGCCTTGCCAGGGTTCATTTTCCACTCTCCACCACTCAGCATGAATCCAAGCTCCTGGACTGTTTCCCTCTGTTTCTGCAAGCCTGCATTACAAACACTTGGGTTCAGATGACTTGAAAGAGTTTGCATTCCCTTCAAAGACTTTATCTGTATTCTGGCATCCTCCACTCTAACTTAGGGAGGCACATTTTAATGCCCAACCCATTAGACTTTCAAGAGCAAAAGGGGTGTTACGTATGTGTTTGCAAGGATCGATTAAGCCCAGTGAATGGTCACTCTGAAGCCTTTTAAATTTTTTTTCCAATTGGCACCCTGCCTTTTGCAGAGCTGAGGCACTTCTCTGTCCTGAGATTCGAGGCTTGTACATACCTAGGTTCTCTCCTCCCCACACATCCATCATCATGTCGTACTTCCCCAATTCTTCAAAATAGAACTTATCCATCACAAACAGCCCACCAGCAATCATGGGGGTTCTAAAGAGGCAGAAAGAAGAGGGGGGAGGGAGGAGAGGGCAAAGTCAAGGTTAGATTGCCAGCACCCTTGCACCAAGGCCAAGCCTTGATTCTCTAACAATAAGCTGACCTTCGGAACAGCCACACTGCCACTGTTTTCTGCTCAGTGCCCAGGGTGCCGCTCTCTCTGCTTCACCATTGCTGCCTTCAAATGCCTCCCCTACTGTTCCTGCCTGGATGTTCCCACAGTGCCAGGGGCTGGACTGAGCCTCCCCTATGCGGGAGCGACTGCTGGGGCTGGATCACTCCCTGACACGCTGGCAGAGGCAAAGAACTCGGCCTTTCTGTGTGTCAGTTTCCTTATAGGGTAGCTACGAGAACTGCAAAAAATCATGGGCATAAAGCCCTGAGCACACTTGGGAAATGCTCCAGAGTACCAGCTCTCATTATCACTATCATAGATGAGGCTCCACCTTCTACAAGGGAACCAACTTGCTCCTCACTTCATCACCCCAGGAAGCGGCTGACAACAGATGTACGCTGAGCTCCCTACTTTGTTCCCAGAAGAGACGCTGTGCGAATTCAGTGTAAAGTGCTGGGAAGGTCTATAGCACACTGCAGATGTTGGCTAAATGTCAGCAAATATATTTCAGTGCTAAGTACTCTGTGAAGGCTCTCTCACTTAACCGTGTGCCGACTTGGAACAGGTGGCCCCGTTCTCTCCCCAGCTAGAGAAGGCATCCTGACTCTCAACCAGGAAGCCCACTGCCTGGCCTGGGAATCTTAAAGCATGGGCTTCATGAGCACGGGTTCCCTCCTCTGCAGGAGAGCAAAAGCCTGCTGGGCAGTGGCAGCAGTAAGTCTCCTGGGCCTGGGGTCGGCTTGGAGATCCTGCTCGGCTACAGAAATGCTCTACAGTATCAACACACAGGAATGCACAGACCCAGCAGATATGCCTTAGAAACCTATGTGAGACTTTGTGGAAAAGAAATCTCCAAGGACTTTATTCTATGACCTGGTGGAAGGTGCTCATCTTTGAGCTGAGGGGAAATGGGAGGGCAGAAGGTGAACGGCCCCACTGGGTCTCCAGACGGCACAGGCCCAGCAAAGAAGCCAGAACCTGGGGTCTCATCCGGGAGAGGCACCCTGAAGGATGCTGGCACTTACTTTATAGGGGCAACTGGGTTCCCCTGCCGCGACCTTCTCTGCTCAGGCGTCATGTAATCCCACTTGAACACCAAGTTCCAATCGAAACCTGCCAGCCAGGAAAAGAAACAGGGTGTTGACAAGAGACTGGCCACTTCCTCCCGACACCCCCATTCCTCACAGCTTAAAAATATTCGACGTTTGGACAGAACTCAATGAAAACCACAACAAAGCCAAAAAAGAAGGTGTGGAGGAAAGAGAAGGGGACTGGGGGCGTGGGTGTAACTGGAAGAGAGAGACCGGCAGGGAGGGTGAATGTTGAAATCTCCCTGCCCCTCCCTAAAGAAAATGTGAGTCAGGCTTTTCTAATATTGAAATGCATAAGAACAAATGAAATATGGGGAGAGAACTGGGGTCTGTGTGGTGATCACCAGGGCATGTCCAAGGCCCGTAAGGATGTGAGGACAAAGAGCATCCGCTATGAAAATCAAGCCGTGGCACCTCCAACACTGCCCCAGGCGAAGGGAATGCTGGGGAGGGAACGAGGCTTTGTCAGTCCCCTGGGCCAGCAAACTTCAGACTGTATTTGCAGCAAGAATGGAGTGGGAACACGCCGGGAATATGAAAACTTTAAGGGAAAATGAGCCAGTGGAAGTTGCCAAGCTGGGCAAATAAGCTTCAATTTCAGATATATTTGGCACCTGCTGCATTTCATTTTTGGAATCCAGACACCTGAGGATGGAAGAGCCTGAACCCTGTACCTGGACTTGGTTGTGGGCATCTGCAGGGCCTCAGGTCTTGCTCTCGCTTCCAGGGTCACATGCATAGTGCCTCTTGGAGGCCAGCAGGCCCCACCTGCGGAAGCTGTCCTGGTGCATCAGGAGGCCACTTCTTGCCAAACACATGGCTCATGGTGCTGCATTTCCAATTCCAAGGGTCTGATAGCCAAACCTAATGACTCTAGGGCCACGCATCTTTCAATCCTCTTAAGCTCTCTGCCATCAGGCTTTTTGTCAACAGGGCTTTTGCAATGTTCAAGTTTGGATTTGTCTGCATGCTTTGAATTCATAGTCTGTCCATTCTGACAGCCCCAGTGACTGAAGGCTGGTGGGTGGGGGTTTCTGAGCACCCTGGGCTGGCCAAGAATTTATGGCTCTGGACAAAGAGGTCTCCCAGCCCCCTCACTGCAGGATAGAGTGGCCTCAGGCAAAGAGACAGGGAAATGGACAGGGGCCCCAGCAGTGGGGACAGGAATGCATAGAGAGGAGACCCCCACGGGTCCCTGAGCTGGCTCTTATCACGGTGCCTCAAAGGCCATGAAGGCAAACCAGAGAAACAATGTACTGGCTGTTTCACCAACAGAGAAGGTTAAGGATGAGCCGACATAACCTTTCCTTTATTTTTTGAGGTTTACTATTATCTTATTATTTACTTTATTAATTTGGTCCAAAGAGAGAGGCTATAGCAGATTAAAGATCTGCTAAGAATGGCATCCTTTTTAAAAGGAATTTCATAAAAAGCTCTTTGGGTGAATGTGGTCCCATTCCTCTGACCCAGAAGCCCTGCACCCCACACGGAGCACCTGGCTGTTCTTGCCCCTGCTCTGACATACACAGCTGCTTTGGGAGAAATAGAGCCCGGTAGATCTCAGATCTTCCAATACTTGGGGAAATAAAACATTCTGAAAGCCAGGCTTTCTAGCTATCTAAGGATGCCTCCTCTTTAATGTCCCCAAACATTTTACTTCTTACCATTCGCTGGGAATCTTTCCTGAATGCTATGTTTCCCATCATAGGTACAGTCCTCCAAGCATGCCCGCCCTCCCGCTGATGTCTAATTCTATTACGCCCTGTGTGGCCAGCACAATTATCATCCCATTTCCCAGATGGGGAAGCTGAGGAGCAGAGGCAAAACGGCCTGCCCATGATGACGGGGCCTGCAAGAGGCAGGTGGGACCGAGGGAGGTAGCTGGGGAGGGAGTGAGGCTTTGTCAGTGTACAAATAAACAGGGTCTCACTCTGTCTCCCAGGCTTGATCATGGCTCACTGAAGCCTTGACCTCCCAGGCTCAAGTGATCCTCCCACCTTAGCCTCCTGAGTAGCTGGCATGCCATCACACGCAGCTAATTTTTTTTTTTTTTTTAATAGAGACAAGAGTCTTGTTATGTTGCCTAGGCTGGTCTTGAACTCCTAGGCTCAAGCAATCCTCCCACCTTAGCCTCCCCAAAGTGCTGGGATTATAGGCGTGAGCCACTGCACCTGGCCAAGGCCCTATTTTATAGTTTTACTGTCTTCTTTTTTGATGTGAGACCATCAGTTGACCCTCTGCTCAGTGTCTATCTAGAATAGTCCATCTTCACACAGATGAAAGCTCTTTGAGGTCTTTGATAATTTTTAAGAGGGTGAAGAGACAAAGTGCTCTTGGGGCTCCAGGGCAGGTGCCGTGAGGACATACAGGAAACTGGTGTGGTCATTCCAACGAAAGGGGACCGGGGTGAAGCAGGCACAGGTGTTGGGCTGGGAAAGAGGGGTAAAATAAACCATGATATATGCAAGGGGCTGTATCAGCAGAACAGGGTCACACGTGGGCCTGGTGAGGGAGAGGGGACTGAGGATGCCACAGGTGTCCATCTGAGCAACCAGCAAGAGACCAGCCTGTCAGAGAAATAGCCAGGGTGAGCAGAGAAAGCAAAGACAGGCTCCAGCCCCTTGCACCCCACAAAGCCTCAGCTCCGTGAAGTTTCTCACTCCAGACTCCTGCAAGGAGGGCTTCATCATCTCTGATCAAAAAGGATGCCATATCTGTTCATGGAACCACATGGCTCGCAAAAGCGACAGAAGGTCAAGGAAGAGGCGAAAGGGAAACCCAGGAAGTTCTTTAAGGGAGCAAGCCTATTTTTTTCTCTTTATGAAGTCCTACTTGTTAAGCACACAGGGGTTTTTTACTCAGAACACACACTACGGCGTGAACACTGTTGTCACTGTCACTCCTGACAATGAGAGGGAGTGGTGATCAGATGCTGGTGTAGATGGGACGAGCTAGGAGGGGCACCACGACAGACACCTACCGCCCTTCAAGTCAGCAGATGCCCCCACATACTGAAAGTTGTCCATATTAATGACATCGATGATGGGTGACACAACCCGAGTCCTGTCCTAAAATACAAACAAAGAGAGGAGTAGTTATCAAAATCCAGCGAAACAAAAAACCCGCCCAGCCATAGAAGGCATTAGTGTTAGGCAGGCACAGGGCAAACCCGACTGGCCCTTACTACCTATTACCCTAGGCCTGCAAGAACCCAGCCTCCCCACCCAGACCCAGAAGGTCTTGCTCTTGGCCATCCGCAGATGTGCTGTGGCCCGCTGGGAGGCAGGGAGGGAGGTCAGGAGTGGGTGTGTAGCAGGAGTCACTTGAGGAGTGGAGACACCCATGGTTATGGGACAGGTAGCCATCAGTTCACCCAGCTAAAGGTGAAAACGGTGTTGCTGTGTCCCAAGGGTCATTTTCTGTTTGCCCAAATACCATTAGTGATTTGTGAGCTGCAGTAAACCTGAGGAATGGAATCACTGCTAAAATGCTCATACATCAAAATTAGGAATATATTTCTATGTGGGAGTGTGTGTGCGAGAGGTGGTAAGTACCGATATTATCACAGCAGAAGGTTAACCAAATCAACTAGAGATTTCCAGATTCTAAGTTTGCCTTATCTGTAATTCTATCTTTTTTTTTTTGAGACAGAGTTTCACTCTTGTTGCCCAGGCTGGAGTGCAATGGCGTGATCTTGACTCACTGCAACCTCCACCTCCCGGGTTCAAGTGATTCTCCTGCCTCAGCTTCCCGAGTAGCTGGGATTACAGATATGTGCCACCATGTTCGGTTGATTTTTGTATTTTTAGTAGAGACGGGGTTTCTCCATGTTGGTCAGGCTCTTCTTGAACTCCTGACCTCAGGTGATCCACCCGCCTTGGCCTCCCAAAGTGCTGGGATTACAGGTGTGAGCCACCGCACCCAGCCCCTGTGATTCTATATTAAAAAAAAAAAAAATTCCCCTAGACTGAGCCATTTCTTTATGCCACATTGTCATCATTCTGGTAAGAGTTTGTGAACATAAGGCCTTTTAACGTCTCTAATTTCTTTAAGTTCAAATGACAGATGCTGGTGACAGACCCTGGACTGTGCCCCATGCTGACAGTTAACCAAAGAGCAAGTGCTTTCCTTGAGCCACTTAGAGAACCCTTATTGGCCAGAAGAAAGATTTAGAAATACAACTTAGTAACATAACCAGCAGAGCTAAAAACATACATCAGAGGAACAGGTGAAGGATCATGCTAATTAGGAACATGCGAACACTGCAAAGCTCCGTAATGCCCAGGTGCAAATTTACAGGGAAAAGTAACCTGTGTGGTGCACTGAGGGCAGAGAAGAACACAACTTTCCTTGCCCGGCTCAGTCTGGTTCTAGGTGTAGGAGTTAAAGAATATAATCTACCTTACATTTTGTTTCATCAGGCTAGATTTAGTGAAAGTTAATAGGTTTGGCACTTTCTCTCCTTCATTTAGGAGCGGGTGTTCAAAGCAGTTCTGACAATCTGACCACAGAGCTGAGTGGCCTTCACAAACCCAAACACTGCCATGGCAGTTTTGGAGTTTTGGTTTTGACTGCGCTTCCCTGAGAGATAGCCTGGTGGAGCATAGCTAGAGAGAGCAAGAAGTTGTGGGGTTGGGTGGGTGGGGATCTCAGGGCGGGTTCTTGTTGGATATAGCTGTGTGCATATGTATTAAGAGAGGGGCTCAGATAGGGATTTAATGGAACTGGCTTTGCAATCCTGGCTCTGTCACCTGTATGATCTTGCATATGTTATTAAAGTTCCCCGAACCCCAGCCTGTTTACCTGTCAAATGGAGATAACAAGTGCATCAAAGGTAACATATAAAAAAGGTCCATCATGTAGCCCCAACTTGATAAAGGGTAGTGAATACGATTTTCATAATTCCTAGTAGCTTGTGGTTACTTAGTATTCCATGACTCAAAGCCCATCAGCTACCTTTGCTATGCTTAGGCAGAACTACTTGTTCATTTTCTATTTCCTTTCATTAAGTTTGCTTTATCGCCCCCAAGGAAGTGCTTTCTTGGTAGGAAGGAAAGAAAAGTCAATAAGACAAGCAGAAGACAAGAGAAATGACAAAAGGCCAAATGTAATATTAGCAGTGATGTTTCTAGAAAGCAGAAGGTGCAGAGGAGTAGCCGCGGATCACCCTCTGACAACCCCACTGGTCCCTGTATGCTTCCCAGCCGCCCCACTCTCTCACAGGAGCCTGGAAGCCTGCTGGGCTAATCTGCCCTACTCACTAAGAGCAGAGAGGTGGCCCCAGGAACAGCTTCCCCAGCACCCCCCGCTCTTCGAGCTGCAAGAGACGGCACCTACTAGATGCCGGGCAATGTTCTAAGCACTCTGCGAAGCTGTAGGCGGGGAAGGAAACTGCTCCCGTGAAAAGGGCTGCCTTCAACTAATCAGGCTCTCACCAGCCTCTGCTGATCCTCACCTCCTACCTGTCAACGGATGGTTCCTCCTACTGATGGATTCCTATAGCCAGTAAAACAGTCTTTCTACAATGCCCCAAAGGCATTTTCTTTCTGTCAAGGAAAACTGCAGATGGCGAGCTCAGCCCCTGCCAGCCCTGACGCCCCACTCCCCGCGTTACACCTCCCGTGGGCCATGCTCTCCTCTGTCCCCTCTACCAACCACCCACCACCTGAACCTCCTCCCCGCCCCTGTCATCTCACCTCGGCCACCCTCTCCAGGAGGGGCTCCAGCCAGTGTTCATTACACTCGCAGTGACTGTCTAAGAAGGTCAGGACCTTGGCTTGGGCAGCATCAGCCCCCCGAACCCGTGAGCGCATCAGGCCTGTGGAGGCGAGGTGGAAAGCACGTCAGGAGAGAGAAGCCACGGGGCCAGCACGCTCCCACGCCGACCGGCGACGCCTCCCTGCCCGCAGCTCTGCAGCCTGCTTTCTGGGCACGGAGGTTACTGTAAACTTGCTGGATGAGATCAAAACTGCCCCCTGGTCACCAAGACAGATGACTGTCAGAACTTTTAATTTCAATAGTTATATTGGATGACTGGGAGGACAACGTTCCTAGAATTACTGTCTTCTGAGAAAGGCCTTTACATTACTGAAGTCTCCTTTATCAAGTAACCGAAACGTGGAACTTTTAAAACTACATTCCTCTGACACAGCAACAGTTCTCTAACTAACCAGGCTAAGGAAGGTGTCACCCAGAGACTTCCAGTGCTAATGGTGGTGATTTTAGTGGTGATAATATTTGTAACAGTGTTGTGACTATCTCTGTCTTCTAAGACTTATCAGGAGCCAAATAATGTAAGTTGCAAAGTCCTGCTGTCTGCCTTTTACACAAAATTAGTTATACTATTGGAAAATCTCTAATTTATATACTTGTGATCTGTTAATAATGTGCATGTTCATTATGACACAAAATATAAACAGTGTATTTCAAAAATTAGCTGTGGGTGCTGGTCTGTGCCTGTGGTTCTAGCTACTTGGGAGGCTGAGGTGGGAGGATCACCGGAGCCTGGGAAGTGAGCCATGACTGGGCCACCGCACTCCAGCCTGGGTGACAGAGTGAGTCCCTGTCTCAAAATAAATTAAAAAATGCAATTAAATAATAGTTTATTTATCCCTGGATGTTGTGGTCATAAATGACTTTTGCTATATATGCTGGGCTTTCTATGTGAAGATGATGCAACTATTCATAATCTGTGAGGACAAGGCTGCTAAGTACTTTTTTCCACAGTCAAAATGGGTTTTCAGTGATTCCTATGTGGCTGCATGCTAGAATAGGGAAAAAAGACCAAAGATTTCAAGTTGTGATCATTGCAAAACAACTTCTATTGGGCAAACCTTTGCTCTGAAAACAATTATAAACTCTGAGCAAAATGTAAAAAGCAGCAATTTGAAGGCCAGAAGCAGACAAACTAGACAGGATCCAACCCCTTAAAAAAAGAAAATCACACTGAGCGAGCTCCATGTTTACACGGTGTTTTCCGCGAGGATGCTCTCCAATCCACTGCAATGCAGCCTTTATTGGCTTGAGTTGTCAGAGGATAGAGAGTTCAGAGCTTCTGGTATCTGGAAACTGAAGGAGGAGATCCTGGAAAGGAGGTAGGCCCCAAATCTGGCAATAACCTGTTAAATCTTTGGCTGACTCCTGAACCACGCAGGAACAAGTCAACATGAAAAGCAACAGTTAGAAGGCAGAAAAAACTAAGTTTCAGTTGCTATCCACTGCAGAGAAAACGAAGTTTGGAATTTGAGTCCTGCCAAGTATGACATGCTTGGTAAGGACCTCAGTTCTTCTACAGGAACTTCAGAAAGACCACACATAGAAATATAAACTATGTATCATGAATAAGGGACTCATAAAAACAGACTCATGATTTCACTCCAGGCGGGGCACGGTGGCTCACGTCTGTAATCCCAGCACTTTGAGAGGCTGAGGCGGGTGGATCACCTGAGGTCAGGAGTTCAAGATCGGCCTAGCTAACATGGTGAAACCTGTTTCTATTAAAAATACAAAAAATCAGCCAGGTGTGGTAGCGCACGCCTATAATCCCAGCTACTCGGGAGGCTGAGGCAGGAGAATTGCTTGAACCCAGGAGGCAGACGTTGCAGTGAGCCGAGATCGTGCCACTGCACTCTAGCCTGAGCAACAAGAGAGAAATGTTGTCTCAAACAAACAACAACAACAACAAAAACAAGAAAAAAAAACCATACTCATCCTAGCAAAGTTAGCAAAGTACAAAAAAAGCCTACGGAAGTTCAGCATCATCATCTGGTAATTTAACTGCCCAGTATAACAAAGATGAATACTCTTTAGAGAAAGATAACATAATCCAGTGTGTCTACAACATATCATCCACAATGTCCATTATAAAATTAAAAAATCACTACACATGAGAAGAAATAGGAAAATGGGGACGACACCAAAGAGAAAAAAAGCCATCAGAAGTTCACCCTGAGATGACCCAGGTGTTGGAATTAGCAGGGGAGAATTTAAAAGCAGCTATTATAAATATGTTTAATAACTCAAAGGCAACAATTGTAATGAGTGAATGGGTGGGGAATCTGAGCAAAGAAATAAAAACTATAAAAAAGAACCAAATAGGTATTCCAGAACTTAAAAATGAAATTATCTGAAATGAAAAATCCACTGACTGGTCTTAACATCAAAATGGAGATGGCAGAATGACAAGTGGACTTGAAGATGGAACAACAGAAATAGATCCATCTGGTGGACAGAGAAAAAAATTAAGGGGGAAAAAGTCTAGTGTCCTATGGGACAATTATCAAGTGGTATAACATATGTGCAACTGAAGTTCAAGAATGAGTCAGAAAAAAATACATGAAGAAATAAAACGCCAGCCATTTCCCAAACTTGGTGGAAAACATCACCTTACATATTCAATTTACATCAGCAAACTTGAAGCAGGATAAATATAAAGAAAACTAAATCTAGGCACATCATAATCAAATTGCTTTAAAAAAAACTATAGATATAGAGACAACCCGAAAAGCAGCCAGAGGAAATGACCCACAACATACAAGGGAACAACAGTATGAATTTTTTGAGACGGAGTCTCACCCTGTCACTCAAGCTGGAGTGCAGTGGCACGATCTTGGCTCACTGTAACCTCCACCTCCCAGGTTCAAGCAATTCTTCTGCCTCAGTCTCCCGAGTAGCTGGGACTACAGGCACATGCCACCATGCCTGGCTAATTTTTGTATTTTTAGTAAAGACAGGTTTCACCATGTTGGCCAGGATGGTCTCAAACTCCTGACTTCGTGATCCGCCCGCCTCGGCCTCCCAAAGTGCTGGGATTACAGGCGTGAGCCACCGTGCCCCGCCTGGAGTGAAATCTTTAAAGGGCTGAAAGAAAAATTGTCAACTCAGATTCTACTCTGAGAAAATAGCCTCCAATAACAAAGGAGAAAAGAATTCTTCAGATAAAACCTGAGATTGTGTTGCCTATGAGAAAAAATTCTAAAGAAAATTATTTGGGCTACATAAAAACTCCAATCTATGGAAAGAAACAGATACTACAAATGGAAAATATGAGGATAAGCTTAACATATCCACATATTCTTCTCCTTATTTAATAGATACTGCCTATTTGAAGTAAAAATGTAACACTGTATTGTGGGGTTTAAGACCAATGTAGAAGTAAAACGTGATAACGATAGTACATAGTACATAGGAAAGGAAATGGAAATAGTCAAAATGGATATTGACTCTTAAGCAGATTGTCGTAAGTTAAAACTGTATGTTGTAATTCTCAGAGCAACCATGCATACATGAAAAGTATTGCTGAAAAGCTATAAGAATAATTCAAATGGAATACCAAAAAAATCAGTGAATCCAAAAGAAGGCAAGAAAGTAGGAACACAGTTACAAAAAGCAAAATGCACATGATACAAATAGAGAACAAACAGCCAAAGAGCAGACCCAAACCCAATCATAGCAATGATTACACCACATGTAAATGAACTACCCTTAATCTGGGTGGGCGCAATCTAATCAGCGCCAGCACAGCCAGAATGAAAGCAGACAGAAGAACTCAGACAGAGACTGGACTGGCTTGGTCTCCCGGCCCACATCTTTCTTCCATGCTGGATGCTTCCTGCCCTTGAACATTGGACTCCAAGTTCTTTAGCTTTGGGACTACTGGACATTTGACCACAGACTGAAGGCTGCACTGTCAGTTTCCCCACTTTTGAGGTTTCGGACTCGCACTGGCTTCCTTGCTCCTCAGCTGCAGATGGCCTATTGTGGGACTTCACCTCATGACTGTGTGAGTTAATATTCCTAAATAAACTCTCATTTATATATACATCTATCCTATTAGTTCTGTCCTTTTGGGGAATCCTGACTAATACAAAAGCCAAACATTGGTTCTTTTAAAAGATAAACAGTCGATGAACAGCAGACAGATGAAAAAAATAAGAAGATATAAATTGCCAAAATCAATAAAATAGTAATACTACTCCGACAAACAGTAAAAAAAGAGACAATATCATAAGCAACTTTGTGTCAATAAATATAAAAACGCTGGTGAAATACAAAATTTCTTGAAGGACAATCACCAAAACAGACACAAAAAGAAACAGCAGATCTGAATAGGTCTATATCCATTAAAAAGACTGAATTAGTTACTGAAAATCTTTCCATAAAGAAAAGTCCTGGTCCAGATTGGTTAATTTTATTAAACATTTAAAAAAGAAATAATTAAAATATTATACAAACTCTTTTCAAAAATAAAATAGAAGGGCACACTTTCCATCTTGTTTTATAAGGCTAGTAAACTGTAATGCCAAAACTGGAAAAATACATTTTAAGAAAATTACAGACCAATGTTTCCCATGAACACAGGTATAAAAATCCGTAACAAAAATACATTAAAAGGATACTGTATCATGACCAACTGTGGCTTATATTAGGAATGCAAAGCTGGTTTAACATCTGAAAATCAACCAATGTATTTCACCATATTAACAGATTAAAAAAGAAATACCACTTGATTATCTCCACAAATGCAGAGAAAAAGGTTTAACTCATTATTAACATGGTTTTTGTCCTACTATTGTCATTAAATAGCTGCAGGACCTTGAGAAAGCCACCTAACCTCTTTAGGCTTTAGTACTCCCATCTGTAAAATGAAAGTACTAGGCTCTCAACTTCCACTGTACATCGGCATCATTTTAGCAGCTTTTAAAAATGCAGCTGCCCACGTCCCACCCACAGAAATCCAGAAATTTCTATTTAATTGTGAATGAGGGCAAGATATGGTCCTAAATTCCCTAGGTGCTTCTAATAAATTGCTAGGTTAAGAATCAATGCACAATAAAATCCACAGAATATTGATCCGAAGACTGCTCTTTCACTACCGTAATATTTTAGGCAATTAATTTACTTTGTCATCTAGCAGCATCACTACAAGCACTTTGTGTGTATGCTTAAATAGATGGGCTCTTATATACACACACAGGTACATATATACATGAGTGTGTGTGCAAGTGTGCACATATTTTCTCATTCAATTGTTACAGACTTCAGCTGTTTCATATAGGCTTCCCATAATCTGGCTTCTCGCAACCCACCTTTCTCATGCCTTCTCCAACATATCAATATGGGTTCAACCCAAATGAACATTCTAGTGGAAAGTTAATACTGAGAAGCATTGTTCTGATTTCTCAGCAGTTTAAAGACAAAGACACTATTAGACAAGGCTAGTAAGTGATTTACAGTGCCAACATTATCTCTCTTTCCTCCTTCCCCACTTCTCCTCTTTTTTTTTTTTTTTTTTTAAAGCCTGTGCCAGGTGATGGGGTGGGATGGCAGATACTTTGGGTTTAAATTCATAAAGTTATTTCGAAGGTTGTTTAGGGGGCAGTAAATTGTCCCTTTTGGTTTATTCCAGGCTTGGTGGACTGATGTGAGTCTGGCAAACAGAGCTTGTTTAGAAGGCAAGGCTGATCCCACTGTTTATGTATCCTGAATGTCTAGGTTGATAACGCTAGTTGGTTAAAATATGATGCTGTTCTAACAGGCTTAATCACCGTGTTGGCCAGTAAGATTCTTGGTAAGAAAAACTTCACTCCTTGACTCCAGCTGGAGTGTATATATAACGAGAAGAAAGAGTTTTGCACTGATCAAGGAATACAATCACCACTCCTGGATCAACAGTCAGACTTAAATAGCAAATGTGGCACGGGCTCCAAAGCTCTGAGATTTTCCTATTCTGAAAGATTTCTCCCGACCATAGAGGAGCCTAACAATTCAGTCATCAGGGTATCTAACAGTACTGACACACTGGAAGTTAATTACATTGTGACTGGAGCTTCCTTTCCAGACACTCCAAAGTACTACTTTCCTCCTTTACAGCCTCTCTTCTAACTGCCAATAAAATAGTCTTCATGAGCTCAGCTCCAGCACAGATAAGACTGACAGAAGGTTCCAAGGCTGGCATTTGCAAAATCGCATAAGCATATAATTGCAGTACTCTCTCCCCATTTTGGATAGTTCACCTTCAGCAGGCTGTCAAACTTGAATCCCAGTTATTTTATCAGATGCCTGGAGCATGGAGTCACTCAACTTCTTATTGCTAAATCTTTGTTTTTCTTCTAAACTTTTGTACTCAAGGGACTGATAAAACCTCCTAGGTTGTGAAAGAAAGAAGCCAATTTTCTGAATACATAAATAAAAATGTAATTTGATCTTACTCTAATATACAAATAATTTCAATTAGTCAAGCTTTTAATGTCCTTCCTGTGTTTGGTGGGAGAAGTCTCCCAAGTGGCTCTGGTAGAGGGAGACAGAAAAAAAAGCTAGACAATTAATTGCTCTTTGAGCTAAAGCACTTCTTTATGTTATTACTGGGCTCAGGAAAAGTCAGAATTCAACTGTCTTGGTACTCAATTAAGAAGAATCTTACCTTCTCGTCGATCATTTCTAAGAACTCGCACTTTCTCAATTTTCCCCAAGAGAGCCCCGTCCTCAGCTAGGAAAAGAAAAGAAGCACAGCATTCTGAATCTGGAGTTCACAAAGGGCTTTGCATTCAACCACAGCATTCTCAATCATCTGAGGGCCGATTATCTCCTTGGGCATCACAGAGGCACCTCTTCTTTCTGTGGATCTGATTTCTGGCTTGTTCACACCTCATCAGCACCCCCGCTACACTACAGGAAGACTGGTGCCCAGAGAAGAGCCAGACACAGGGATGAAATCAGTGTCAGTACTCACGATCATTGCTGTAGTCATCCACCAAGATGATTTCTTTTATGAGATGGGGTGGGCTTTTCTTAAGCACACTAAGAAAAGACAAGAAGATAAAGTTCATAAGGTCTTTTACGGGTATAAACTTTTAGCCTGGGGTAGGAAATTCTCATATCTTGGTCCTAACCCTTGGTTGGAGGAGCTACCCATCGCACCCTATGCGGAGTAGTCAGGAGACCCTGTCTGCAGCCCCCACTGACAGCCCTGGCCTGACTGTGCCTGGGACACAGCTAATGTCTTAACACCCCTGACAGGTGCATCTCCTGGCCTCACCTGACCACAGTTCTCAGCAGGGCCGACCTGGCTTCGTTGTGAAACGTGATCACCACGCTGGTGGCCGGCAGATCTACCCGCCACTGCTTCCGCTGACACCTGTAGAAAGAGAAAGATGGCCCCCTGAACTACAACCCCCAGAGCAGCCACAGCTTGTTTAGCCCTTGAGAGAACAAGCAGACCGATCAACTGGGATGGACACGCTATGATTAACTTGTTATCTGCAGAAGTTCCTGGCCTGTTCTGAGATGAACTGCCAATGGGACATAAGGAAACAGAAAAACACAACCGGAGTTACGTTCTGAGAGATGAACGATTCCGGCAAAAAGTAACATATTGAGAACATCTTTCTAACACGTTAAAAAAAAGTGTTTTAAAACAGTGAAATCCCATTTCTACTCTCAAGCAGATACACCTCTAGAGATGCGCTTTTCACAAATTGCAGTCGTAATTTCTGAGGGGCAGAACCAACTGTGTGCCACTGCTCTTTTCTTGTTTTCTATATTGCCTACAACAAGCATGTGGTACTCCGGTGATATGTGGAACTTGACTCTCACCATGAACAGCGGACCCACTGGAGGTTTTCCCTGCCCGGGACAGCAGGGATGCATGTCCCTTGTCCTGGAAGGCCATCCCCAAATACCCCAGAGGGCAGTGGTGAAGTGAAGATGGGGAGATGGAGTGAGGGTACAGTCAGTGGGACCCTGAGCCTGCCTGAGCTCTCCTTTTCCTGTAAATGGTAGGGAGGAACCCTGGGATCACCTCTGCACAGAAGCTGATTCGGAGGCCAGATCTACAAAGCAGGGGCAGATTTCAACATGGCACCTCTCAAATTTGAGCTCTACAGACAGACACAAGACTAGAAGAACAGTAAGTAGCTTTTTTTTTTTTGAGGCAGGGTCCAACTCTGTCACCCATCCTAGAGTGCAGTGGCATGTTCATAGCTCCCTGTAGCCTTGAACTCCTGGACTCAAGTGATGCTCCTATGTCAGCCTCCCAAGTAGCTGGGATTACAGGTGTGCCATCACATTCAGCTATTTTTTTGATTTTTTGTAGAGCTGGAGGTCTCACTCTGTTGCCCAGGCTGGTCTCGAACTCCTTGCTTCAAGCAATCCTCCCATCTCAGCTTTCTAAAGTGCTAGGATTACCGGCATGAGCCACGGTGCTCAGCCAGAATAGCTATTTTAAAAAATAGCTGATAGGTGTAGGTGGAAGATGCTAAAGTATCATACACTAGAAATAAGCAGTTGAGGTCTACCAGGCTCAGCAGAACCCATCAGGAGGAACCCTTCAAGGCAGGGTCTACAGACTTGAAGAGCAACCTAGTACAGAGCAATGTTCCCAGAGAATCTTGAGAGAAAAACACACCTGGGCAGGACTGACAGCCCGCGAGGACTTCTGGAAACACTTAATTTCTGGTTTGACTGTATTCAGAGTTACTAAATTGTAATATTACTGATACCAGCTTGGAAAAGAGGCTTTGGCTTCAGAAAACCAGTTCTTAAATGGTGATGTTGATGCCCTGTGGTCATGAGGATGAACAGTCTTGCCTGTGAGGTGGCAAGAGGGGCCTGTTCTTCTGTCCCATGCTGAGGTTCCCTCCCTGCTGGCATTTATTATTTGCACAATGTTCCTGCAACTCTAGCAGTTAAACACACTGCCAATGGAATTGAAGAAGCACAAAATCTTTGTTGAGGCTCAGAAAATGATACCCCAAATTACATTGCTTTGGCATGCTGAGTGCTTTGAATCAAGCAGATTCAGAGACCTCAGAAATGAGCCTCAGAACCAAAGTCTCTCTCTCATCTTCTCCTCCCCACCCCCTCCAACTTCCCTTGTCTCAAGTTCTCTTATCTGCCTGAGGGAAGTTCATCCAGAAGACTTGCATTTGTCTTGGACCCCTCTCTGGAATCTACATTAACCAGAGATTAACTCATATAGCAGAAGAAACTAAAAGCCCACACCAAGATCCCACTCCTGGAGACACTTTTCACTTATTCTTTCAATTATTCTTCTAAAGGCTGTCACCTGATTTACCTGCATGATAAAATAACCTCTGTTCTCAGTGGAGTTCTGCCCCTCACCTTCCCATAACTTGTCGCCACCTCCCCGACACCCTGGAGGAAATTTGTTCCAGGCTATTGTCTGCATTTCCATACTAATCATCTCCCCTAAACATCATTTACTCTTCTAAAATTGCCTACATCCCTCACTTGCCTCTCCCCTATGAAGAGAGTATTTAAGCTTCAACCATCTGGCCCTTCTTTTGGAGTCTCATATTTTGTGTGGCTCCTGTGCACATTTGCACATTAATAACAAATTTATTAATCTATTGTCAGTTTATTTCAGCTGACATAAAGATTCAAACCTTCACAGGGGGAGGGACACAATCCCTTCACTCTTATGCCTTCCATGGGACCAAGACATTTTTAAAAAATTATGTAGGGTTTTTTTTTTTTTGAAATGGAGTCTTGCTCCTGTCATCCAGGCTGGAATGCAGTGGCATGATCTCGGCTCACTGCAACCTCCACCTACTGGGTTCAACCAATTCTCCTGCCTCAGCCTCCCAAGTAGCTGGGACTATAGGCGCCTGCTACCATGTCTCGCTAATTTTTGTATTTTTAGTAGAGACGGGGTTTCTCCATGTTGATCAGGCTGGTCTTGAACTCCTGACCTCATGATCTGCCCGCCTCGGCTTCCCAAAGGGTTGAGATTACAGGCATGAGCCACCACGCCTGGCCCTAATATAATCCCACTGTAGCTCTTAATATTGTTTACCACAACCATGAATTATCTGCTCCCAAAATTAGAGATAATATGTATCTAAGATGGGAAATCAGTGGACAAAGGAGATAGATTAAAAATATATACATATTTGGAACTCAGCCATCGCTAAAAACATTTAAGGAGTTAAGAACTGAAGTGGATGGTCTAGCAGCTGCCAAACATTGACCAGCAATTCCACAGGAATGGCCGCAGCTTCAGAGAAAGTGTTCAACAGACACTCATTTTCCCTCGTGACTACTTCAGAAAAGCGAATTTTGAAAAGAAACATGAAAAGCAGTGCAATTAAAAAGCAATTAGGTCCGAATCACAAAATGAGCTTCTTTTGTTTATTATAGTTACTATTTTAATTAACCATGAGGAATTGCACAATATACTAGTTGTTTGGGGGGAAACTCTTCACTGTTGTTTGGGGGAAAAATACAGTCAGGAATTAATATCAAACCTCATTAGAGCTCCTGACAGCTAAGTCTTTCCTGACAAGTAGACTGATAGGCTGGTTTTTCTTTTTTCCAATTTTAAGAATTAGCAGATTGTTAGATTAAGGAAGTGACAATCTGCAAGACTTAAACTGTAAACAAATTAAACCAAAGAATGTCATTCCCAAGAACCCAATCTGTAATGCTAATGAAATAAGGACTCCGCGCCGCGCTAGGAGGCAGCTATCCTCTGCAATTAGGTCCCACTTAACACAGCGGGAACTGCTGAGCCGAGCAGACCTAGGTTGAATGACTTACTCAACATGGGCTTATGCAGCCATAGGAGAATTTAAAAAGAGACATAAGGCAGCATTTTTTCATGCTAAATCGTAGTAAACGGAACCGATCCAATCACGTCCTATTCTCTCATTTTCCTTTTCTCTGCAGGAAGCCTCATCTTCCAGGAGGGTTTGGAAGTCTCACGGGGCTCTGGAAACGTTTTTTAGAACACGCATAGCTGCTGCCTTCATATCATTTTATTAAAATTCATCTACATATTCATAAGGCATCCATTTTTGCTAGGAACTGGCATTTGGGAAACTTAAGAGGGATCCCATTTTTAAGGCAAAGAGAGATAAAAAGTAAAAACTAAGAAATATTTTACATCCCAGAGTTAGAGCGAGTGTGTGTATGTATATGAATTTAGATAATAAATCCTCACATTGAGCCAAGAAGGTGGGGTCGGCTTGAAGAATGTCTTTAAAAAGAAAGAGAATAAATTTTGTATTTAAAGAGCCATATCCCTGCCAACCAGTCTTCACTACTCCAGAGCCAGTGAAAGAACACCCAATATAGTAACTCAACAGGGGAGCCGGCTGCCAGGGGCACGTTCATACTTGAGCTTTCTCTGGGAATTGAGTAGAAACGGTAGTTTATTTGAAGTCAGAGGCAGGAAGAGTGTGCAGTAAGGTTTGTTCTACCAGACAACACAGGCTAGAAGCAGTGACTCTGAGAAGAGTGGGCGGGGTTTCAGGCTGACTTTGTGGGCTCAAGTTCACTTGAGTGTCCAAGGCTCTGGTGCTAATGTGATCATTCTGCAAACTTCCTGCTCAGTAAAATGGAGGCTTTAAAAACTGGACATATAGAGATTTAAGAATCCTTTATTTAGCTTTAAATTTCTCTGACATCAGATGGCTTTCAGTACCTGAACTCTTGGTTAGCTGGAAATGGAAAAAACTGGTGAATCTAAACAACCACATTGTTTAGCGAGTCTCTCAGGGTGGAAGAATGAATCTGTCTTTGCGGTAGATGTTATAGCTGGGCTTGATCAAGATATCGATGAAATAACCAAATGCAAGCTCTCTGGACTGGGAAGCTCCAGCTTCTGTCCAGTATCACAGAAGGCTGTTTCACGGTGTGGGGAGGAATAAAGAAACAGGTTTCCTACTCTACCCGGGGAAGGCCATGCCCCACCCTCACCCCAGGTGACCTCGTGTTTTTGCAAAGGGCCCTTGGTAACCTTGGTTACTGTGTGATGTGTGACAACTAACATCACTCCTCATCTGTGAAAATGGCCCTTACAATCTTGCCTGATTATTGGGAACACCAAATAAAAACGTGTGAAAAAGGACTCTGAAAACTGTCAAGGTCACTTTAATGAATGGAGGGTTTTAATTCACATTTGGCAGTTGTGTGTCAATGGTGACTGGGAGGTCAGAGTGGAGCTTTCTCTAGTAACTTGGAGAGGCAGCTGACGAGACAGGCTCTGAGACACCTTTCAAGTCCACAGGCAGCAGCGGCTCTGAGTAGAGAATGCACTGTCAGTTAAAGGGTGAAGGGTTCCTAGGCCTGCAAGAAGGGCTCAGTAGATGGAAAGGTGGGAGAAGATGGAGAAACATATTTAAATAAACTCTCTTTAAGAAAGAGTTCAAGAACCTCTACAAGGTCCAGAGAGGGGATGTGGCCAACAGTAAGACCACACTTCTTATGAGATAGCCACGAAGACCAAACAGAGGGTCACGGGAAAGAAAAATTCCTAGATGAATACGCACCATCTCCCTGAATTGCCCTTGTAATTCAGATTTTGTAAGGAAAATACTACACAACTTAACTGATTATTAAGTAAGCATTAGTTTATGCCTACACAAAGACAGGATTCTGTCATGGAAGAGATAGGGAATAGATACTTTCAAAAATAAAAAAGGAAAGTTATAAACAACGCCAAGCCTCTGCAGGCACTTTCTGGGTATCCCGTGCTAAGGGGTGTGCTCAGTCCCTCCCTGAAGCCGGTAGGCACTTCCAGTGAAGTCCCTCTAAGGGAGTTGTGTGTTCTGATTGGGACTGGAGTCCCATGTAGGAGCAAATCTGCTGGCAATGGGACTGTGAAATGCTGGTCTCCACAGCAGCTACATCTAACTGCATGTCTTTGAGCAAGTATTTGTGCTGTGGCTCAGGTTCCTGTGGAGAAACTCCAGGGCAAACAACGCGAGGATCATGCAAGGTCACGGTATTTCCAAGGTCCTGATTGCTGTGATATGTATTTACAAATTATCATATTGGCATTCTAGATACATTCAATTTGTAAACTGAGTTTGAATCTGCCCCTGAGAGACAAATCTAGTTTTGATTTGCTGGCAAAAAACTAAGAAAAAAAAAAGTTTCTGGGTTTGCAAAGCTGAGGGGCAAGTCTTAGACTGCAACAAATTCACCAAGGCAATAAGCCTCTGGTGGCCTCTTGGCAGTAACAGACATCACTGTGTGTTTATGTGTGTAAAATATTTCATGCATGAAATTCAGAGATATTATAGAAGCATCCATGTACCACTCTGCTTGCCAAGTCTTAATATCTTGCAATACTGGCCTTTGATTTTAAAAATTTTAAATAAAATGACACATGACAGGATGACAGGTAATAATTACAGCCCTTACCTCAATCCTCATCTTCCCCAGGGGCAATCACTATCTTGAATTTGGTGCTTCATTGTTACTACGTGTATTTTAAATAAACTACCCATGTACATATTCATAAATTATATCGAGCATTTTTCTGCATCTATTCGAAGTTTGCAGAGATGGCACTGTGCTGTGACTTGCTGTTTTCACCTTTTGGGAGGTGCATTTGTTCTGACATAAACAACTCTACTTCATTCACCCCCACTGCTGTACTGCTTTCCACAGGAGGAAGGAACACACCACACATCATCCCTTTTCTGCTGATCATCTATTCTATCCGTTAGAAACAGCGCTGCAGTGGACACCGTCTTTTTAGATAGCAGAGAAACTTTCTCTGCATTATTTACCCACAAGTAGGACTACTTGTCACACATTATGAACCTCTTCAACTTTACTTGACATAGCCAACTTAATCTCAAGGGGCTGGACCTAGTGTCACTCCTGCCCAGACCCGCATGAGATCATACTGCTCTGTATTCTCACCATCCCTAGGTATCACCATGTTTTAAAATTTTGCCAACCAGATTGGTATGAAGTAGGCATCATTCTAACTTTCATGTACTTGATTACTAGAGAGGCCACATATCATCTTATATGCCTAGGAAGCTGACTAGATTGTTTCTGCTGTTAATTGTCTACTCACGTTCTCTGTCCACTTTTTGATTAGGTTTTACCTACTATTTGGCTGTAGGAATTTATGCGCTCTGGACATTATCCTTTGTCAGTCAGATGCATTGCAAAAATCTCTGTGGCAGATGCTTTAATTTTGTTTATAATGCTTTTTGTCAAAATACTTTTTAAGAGTTTTCAAACTGTTGATACTGGGGTAACAATGTTCAGGAAAAGCTTTCTTAACCAAAGGTCATTAATATATTGTAAATTTTCTTTTTTTTTTTTTTGAGACGGAGTCTCGCTCTGCCGCCCAGGCTGGAGTGCAGTGGCCGGATCTCAGCTCACTGCAAGCTCCGCCTCCCAGGTTTACGCCATTCTCCTGCCTCAGCCTCCCGAGTAGCTGGGACTACAGGCGCCCACCACCGCGCCCGGCTAGTTTTTTGTATTTTTTAGTAGAGACGGGGTTTCACCGTGTTAGCCAGGATGGTCTCGATCTCCTGACCTCGTGATCCACCTGTCTCGGCCTCCCAAAGTGCTGGGATTACAGGCTTGAGCCACCGCGCCCGGCCAATATATTGTAAATTTTCTTTCAAATGTTTAAACTTCTACAAATGCTTTTAACAGTTATAACAGGTTATATATCCTTCATAAACATTGAAGGATTATGTATATCCATGTATATCGTGGAGAAAATTACAAAACATAACTGGAGGACATTTAAAAGTGCCCAGTATTACAGAAATATTAGTTTTCTTCAAATTAATCCATAAATTCAGTGAAGCATCATGCAGGGTTTTTTCATGGAGCTTGAAGAGCTTATTCTTAAATTCATCAGGAAAAGCAAATGGTCACAACTATCCACTGGAGTCTTGAAGAACAACACATAGCAGGGCAACATGCCCGAGGAACTGTGAAGCGTTACTGCAGAGCCACGGTGATTAAGGCAGCGTGGTACAGGTGCGGGGTTACACACACAGATGACCAGAACAGAAACGGATGTAGACAGGTTCTATGCTATCCTTCATATATAGAGGAAGGAGATCTATAATCTCCTTTTTTTTCTGTGTAGATAATCCATTGCCCCAGCGTGATTTACTAGTTCATTATTTCATCACTGATTAGTAATGCCACTGCTGTCACGCCAAATATTTATGTCTACATCCGTTTCTGTTCGGGTCATCTATGTGTGTAACCCTGTACCCGTACAACGCTGCCTTAATGATGTGGCTCAGCAGTAACTCTTCATGGCCCCTACTAGGCAACGTTCTTCAAGACGCCAGTGGATATTTGTGACCATGTGCTTTTCCTGATGAATTTAAGAATCAGCTCTTCAAGTTCCATGAAAAAACCCTGCATGACATTGCACTGAATTTACGGATTAATTTGAAAAAATTAGTATTTCTATAATACTGGACATTTTAAAATACCCTTCAGTTATGTTTTATAATTTTCTCCATGAAAGTCTTGCACATCTTTGGTTGCATTTATTCCTCCGTATCTAACAGTTCTGCTTGCTACAGTGAAAGGAGTCTCTTTTCCTATTACATTTTTGAATTGGCCATTACTGATACCTGTTTTTGTATGTGGACTCTGTATTCAACACCTCACTGTGCTCTATTTGTTCTGATAGTCAGTTTGCAGGTTCTCTTAGATTTTCCACAAATCAATACATCTACATTTTGTCCCCGTCTTTCCATTACTCACACATCTTGTGATTCTTAAGATGGCAGTGATTATGGCCTGCAACACAATATACAATTTTTAAAAGTGGTAAAAAACAACCTTGCCTTGATCCTATCTTTAAATTGAACACAAGTAGATTTTTATCATTCAGCTTTGTGTCTGCCACAGATGTTTTACAGATGCCTTTCATCAGGTGAAGGAAACTCCCTCACGAGTGCTGAATCTCACTGTTTTCCCTCCCACATCCATTAATGTGACCTACAGCTATTCTCCTTCAATTTACTGAGAAGATAGATTACATTATTTTCTGATATTCAAACATTTTTACATTCCTAAAATAAACTCTTCTTGGATATGGATATATATGTGTGTGTGTGTGTGTATATATATAAAGCTGTATCAGATTTGCTAGTATTTGGTTTAGGATTTTCTGAGTCTATAACCATAAATTGAACAATTTGCTGTTCTTATACTTTCTCTGTCTGGTTTCATAGCTAGGTACTACTGAAGGAAATAGGGTAGCTTTCCTCCTTTTCTATTCTCTAAAACAGTCTGGGTTTTATGCAAACCCATTTGAGTTGTGAATTTTTGAGAAAGCAAATATTTTTATTGCTGAAAATTTCTTTTGATGGTATGGTTTGCACTTATTCATATTTTTTATTAAGAGATTTTGGTAACTTAAATTTCCCTAGAAAATTATCAATTTCATGTAAGTTTCAAATTTATTTGCATAAAAGTATACTTCTAATTTTCTTATGATCTTAGTTATATCTGCTTTTTTACACCTAATATTAATGTTTCTTCTCTATTTTTGTTAATCAGCATTTTTAGAGATTTATGTTTTTTAAAGATGAAGCTTTATATAGTACTCTCCAATGGATTTTTTAGTTCATTAATTTTTTCTTTTACCTTCCTTATTTCCTTCCTTCTGCTTTCTTTAGGTTTACACCCTGCAGTTTTTCCCACCTTCTTCAGTCACAGAGTGGATCTGAGCTACTCTACATAAGGAAAAATGGTTAAAAATCCAAGCAAATTCTACAGCTGAATAAACACAGGTAGTTTTCTCAACCATTAGATGGGTGAGTGAAATGGGGAGGGGGAGAAATGTCCACGGGTGTGATGACTGGCTCTCCTAACTTACTTTGGGAGGAGAGTGGCGAGGCCCCTGCCTTTGAGCCAGGCCAAGGCACCTGCCTCCACATGTGTTCGGAAAGATGGAGCAGCCCAGGGAGTCCTGCAGCCACTTGGAGCTTTATTTCTCCAGCCAACACAGCACCTGAAAGTCTGAGAGTCTCCATGTGCACCCATCAGCCAGGCGAGATGAGCCAAGAGAGCCTGTGGGGGCATTAAATTAGCCAGCGGGGCCAGAAGTTTTAAAAATCAAAGGAACATATTCAAATAGATTCTGTTGCTTGTCAGCCCATCTCCCCATTCATATACAGATACTCGGTGGGAAGGGGAAGGTGTTAGCACCTCAGGATGCTGGGATGAAGGCTCTGGACACAGCTGGTGATGCAATGGAGGCGGTGAATGCCTTCTGTTTCCTTGCCCTTGTCCATAGAAAATGCTTACGTGACTCCCATGTCAAGGGAAAGAAAAGGGCAGGCAGGTCTGTTGTTTCGGTGACTGTCCTGGCAGCCTGATGCAGCTGCCCATGGACACAGAATGTCCATATATGCCTCTGCTGTGAAGCTGGGGCTCCAGCCGGGCCGGAGGCAACTGCAGGCTGGGCACGTGCTCCTCATTCAAGACGTGATTTGCTTCTGCGGTAAGGGCAGCTGCTTTAAGACCACAGATTTCTGATTATCACAAAGCTCTGACGGTTTAGTGAGCATAACACTCATTCATGGAGATTATGACAACAAACACGCCTAGGCTCTGCCTGCCTCTCCCAGCCCATTCTGAGTAAGTAGGTCTAGGTGAAACCTAGGAATCTGAATTTGAAAAGGCCCCTGAAGACAAGGCTTATACAGGTTGCTCTTAGAACTCATTTTAAGAAACACACAGAAGAGTGAGAGGTATTATTAGTGCAACAGTTCTCTAATATGGAGCCATAATTAGACTCATCTGGAGAGCTTTGGAATTGGACCTGGAACTCTGGTATTTGACCATATAGAACAGAAAAACTCTGCCTCCTCCAGATTTTGGTTTCCCATTCCCCCTCCCTACCACAATCTGACCCCCAGTGGTCATCATGCATGACGTGGCGCAGCCCACGCTGTGTTCCTCAAAGTCTACCAAGACTATGAAGCCTGACACAGACAGAGTCAAGACTAAGCCACTGGGAATAAGGCCTCCACATGACTAGGATGAAAATAAGATCTAGCCCAAGCCAGAGTCTGGATCCATCACAAGGCAGAAGAGGCACTGGAAACAGGCCCTCCTCTGCCCAGCCCCAAACTGGGCTGGGGATGAATCTCTCAACCTCAGGGCACTTCCACTAGGGCCCATCCCAAACAAGATGCTCAGCTTCACACTTTCAAGATGTGTTGCTATGGAGTCTATAGAAAATCTAGGCAGGCTACTGGATAGAATGTAAACTAGAAATGGAAGCCAAAAAAAGGAAAATGGAAAAAAGTTCACTAGCTGTTGTATAATGTTCATTTAATTAAAACATACTCTTAATAATCCTCCGAACAGTGATAATGGCATAATATTCCACCAAATCCACTAATTTCTGATTAGTTCTAATAGCTACTGAGTTTATTCTATACAGATCTTTCAAAACTAAACAGAACCAAATCCTAACACATTTAAAAACCTCTGCAGGACCCCTGTGAAATCAAGCTTCTTAAAAATCTGGTAGGCAGGAGATTTGAATAAGCTCCATTAATCACCTTAGGTTTGTCTCACTTTGAAATTATTAGTCTAAAATAGCTTTCTTGCATACTGCAGGCTATTGCATTCTGCAACACATAGGAGTCGGAAGCATATTCTAAAACAAAATGTTTATCCTCCCCGTGACACAGGAAACTCAAGCCTATCACATTTACTGTATTCCCTTTGAAGTCCTCTAATCCCATTGAAAAGCCAAGGGGTTCCAGAGGTAAAAAACGTGCACACACACTCGGGCCAAGCGGAGAATCCAAACACACACTTTTCTTTTTTTTTTTTTTTTTTTTTTTTTTTTTGAGACGGAGTCTCGCGCTGTGTCACCCAGGCTGGAGTGCAGTGGCGCGATCTCGGCTCACTGCAAGCTCCGCCTCCCAGGTTCACGCCATTCTCCTGCCTCAGCCTCCGAGTAGCTGGGACTACAGGCGCCCGCCACCACGCCCGGCTAGTTTTTTGTATTTTTAGTAGAGACGGGGTTTCACCATGTTAGCCAGGATGGTCTCGATCTCCTGACCTCGTGATCCACCCGCCTCGGCCTCCCAAAGTGCTGGGATTACAGGCTTGAGCCACCGCGCCCGGCCCAAACACACACTTTTCGCTCACCAAACACTCCACGCTTCGGCACCGACTGCAGAAAATGCTGCCCAGAATAGGTGAGTATTCTCCACCAGAAGAGGAAAAACATTAGGTTTCCCCTTGAAGCTTTCAGCAAGCCATCGTTTGATGGAATAAAAATGTTTTTCTTCATTCAAAGAGCACCATTTGTCCTTTATTACCTCCAGTTTTACCGACACGAAATTTTAGCTGAAAACTTTTCAAGAGTCAAGAGCTATTGAAAGATGAGAAAATAACAGCCCTGGATGAAGCCATCTGAGCTCTCCCATCACGCCCTCTGATGGCTGCACTTCAGCTGCTCGGTCCCACTCACCATTTAAGGCTGGAGTCATTTCAGAGAGACCAAATTATTATTGTCCTTTAAACTTTCATTCCTCCTGATGCCAGGGGACAAGCTGCCTTCTCTGGATGGAGGCTCACGCCGCTCATCAGACAATGTAAGCACTGTACATTCCATTTCTTCCCTCTTGCTAGTCCCCTGGGACAAGTGGCACCCCCCTACTCCTGCTAGAGTAACTGCAGTAACTCCCTCTGCCTCCTGGTGCCCACCATCGTCCTCTTGGATATGTGAGCTCCGATTCCAAGCTGTCTGAGGGTTTAGTTTTTACTTCCATTGCTCCATGAAGAGATGTGCTTTTACTTTTATCTGCTCCTGCCTGTCTCAAAGTGGTGAATCCTTTAGAGCACTTTTCTTAGGGGTTATTCAGGCAGTTGCTTTTCTTTACTACCCTACTCTTGCAGTTCTCCCCCACAAAACCTGGGCCAAATAATGGAGTCTGTGTGACCACTGAGCAATTCCGATTGTCCCAAGTGGACAGGAGAAAAGCTTAAGTTCCGTGGAGGGTGATGTTTTAGGGCACCACTCTTTTTCAGATACACTGAATTGCTCTGTTTTGGTCTGTGGTTAAAAAGACCAACTTTTCAGTTGGGCGCGGTGGCTCACGCCTGTAATCCCAGCACTTTGGGAGGCCGAGGCGGATAACCTGAGGTCAGGAGTTCGAGACCAGCCTGACCAACATGGAGAAACCCCGTCTCTACTAAAAACACAAAAAATTGGCCAGGTGTGGTGGTGCATGCCTGTAATCTCAGCTACTCAGGAGGCTGAGGCAGGAGAATTGCTTGAACCAGAGAGGTGGAGGTTGTGGTGAGCCGAGATCGTGCCATTGCACTCCAGCCTGGGCCACAAGAGCGAAACTCCGTCTCAAAAAACCAACTTTTCACTTAACTCTACCATTACCAGTAATCAAAGGCTGCATCGGATTCTATTCTTTCCAAAGATGAAAGGCAAACAGGTCATCTAGTCATGGATAAGAGTAAGCATGTCAGTTTGAAGTAAGAGAGTCACTATTTTAACCCTCCCTTGGCCCTGGCCTATTGGGGGTTCATGTAAAAAACAGGGACACCCAACTTTGTCTTGGCATGACTTGTTCACACCCTCTCCAGGCGAATCCAGCATCTAGTTCTCCTAAACTTTGTTCATGTCAAATACAACAGCATTCTTTTGGAATCTTGGAGGAAAAAAATCAACTTCCCGTTGATGACAGAACGGAATGTTATGGTAAAGAACGAGAAGGTATTTGGTATATGGCTCCTAACACAACAGTTACTGTATTTATGTTTGGTCCTTGTGACTCTATTATAACGTATGCCTGAAGGCGCACGCGCCCTTCTAGGTAATACGAAACAAATACAAGTCTCCCTCTTGCTCCTATCTTAGAGATTTTGTTCTGGGAGAACTGTGAAGCCCCAGGGGCGAGTCTCAATTGGCTTAAGACAAACTCATGTCACCAACCTCTTTCACAGTCACAAATAGCCATGACGTAGTTCTGGCCCCTGAATTATAACAGAAAGGGCTAGAAGGGATTTCTGGGAGACATTTAGGTTGCTGTTAAGAGCAGAGAGACACTCAAGAAAAGCCCATTTCTGGCCCCCGGCTTCCCGCCTTGAAAGCGATCACGTGCATGGAGCTATGGCGGCCTTCCTGCAACCACGTAAGGCAAAAAGGATGCAGCTGAAAAACCCAAATGCTGAAGATGGTGCTGAGGAAGGTCAGAAAGAGCTCCCAGGCAAGGGGAAGCTGACTTAGATGGTCTCTCCAGGCATTTTGTTAAATAATTTAACGTCTGTTCTGCTACAGTATCCTAATTGATACAACATAATAAATTAAAAAAAATCAGAATGGCTTCCTGCTTCCTGGCAATACTAAACCAGTCACAATGAAACAACACATACAGAGTTTTAAAGAAAAAAAAAAAGACACAACAAGAATTCTATGCATTATGAACTTATGGTTCTTAAGAAGGGAATGGAAAGCAATTCTCAGTTAAGCAAAAAAAAGGCTCAAGCAAACAACAGAATACAAGAACAACGAAGTGAAACAAAATATGTTGTCTGTACAAGAAACATGATGGAAAAAGCAAGAGAAAAATGAAATGACATTAACAATTAGACGACAGACCAAAGATAAAAATGGCTACGAGGCCAGGAGTGGTGGCTCATGCCTGTAATCCCAGCACTGTGGGAAGCCAAGGCAGGTGGATCACCTGAGGTCAGAAGTTCAAGACCAGCCTGGCCAATATGGTGAAACCCTGGTTCTACTAAAAATACAAAAATTTGCCGGGTGTGATGGCATGTGCCTGTAGTCCCAGCTACTCAGGAGGCTGAGGCAGGAGAATCGCTTAAACCTGGGAGGCGGAGGCTGCAGTGAGCCAAGATCACACTACTGTACTCCAGCCTGGGTGACAGAGTAAGACTCCGTCTCCAAAAAAGTAAATGAATAAAATTAAAAAAAAAAAAAAAAGGTTAAGAGTCTATTAAACTTTAGACCATCAGGTTGGCTTAAAAATCAAAATATATGCTGCTACAAAAGATAAACGATAAACCTAAGACAAAATGGCATCCAAAAAAGAAAGAAAGAAAGAAAATCAATAAAATACAACAATATATCAAGAATAAATGAAATAAAGTAGGAGATTAACATTTATGCAAAGCAAAATATATGGCAAAAAAAGACAACTTGTTCAAGGACAGCCTGGGCAACACAGAGAGAGCCCATCTCTATTAAAAAAATAAAAAATAGGCCGGGCGCGGTGGCTCAAGCCTGTAATCCCAGCACTTTGGGAGGCCGAGATGGGCGGATCACGAGGTCAGGAGATCGAGACCATCCTGGCTAACACGGTGAAACCCCGTCTCTATTAAGAAATACAAAAAACTAGCCGGGCGAGGTGGCGGGTGCCTGTAGTCCCAGCTACTCGGGAGGCTGAGGCAGGAGAATGGCGTGAACCCGGGAGGCGGAGCTTGCAGTGAGCTGAGATCCGGCCACTGCACTCCAGCCCGGGCGGCAGAGCGAGACTCCGTCTCAAAAAAAAATAAAAATAAAAAAAAAATAAAAAAAAAAAAAAATAAAAAAAAAATAAAAAAAAAATAAAAATAAAAAATAAAAAAAAATAAAATGGGGTAACTTTATGTCAATAAGGGTATAATCCATGAATATACACCTTCTAAGCCCCTCATGCTTAGAAATAAGCAGAAACTCCTAGCACTGTAATGTGAGTTTCAAACGCTTTTGTCAATAATAAAGGTTTTGAATGTAATCAATCAGGTTGGTTGAACATGTACATTTGAACTTTGAAACGAGTATAGATGTTACTAGCCTTTAAAAAAATACCCATCAAATATTGACAGAAATGAGAAGTAAAGATTGTAGCCTCTAGGGGCAGGCTGTTGTTTAGACCTTACCACTGCCTGCTTAATGGGGCAAGTTCTGTTTCTCTAACTATCAAATCTTAGTAACAATAACAACAGTACCTACACCTCATAGGGTTGTTGTGAGAATTAAATGAGTAACGCATGGAAATTGCTTAGTATAGCACCTGGAACAAAAATCTCAATTAAAGGTAGCTACATCTCATGCCCAAAGTAAAACCCTCCATACATGCAAAATAATAACATTACAAAGTTGTAATGTCTGACTCCACAGCAATAAAGTGAGGGGAAAAAAATCCCCAATGACCTAAGTTTAAAAAGATAAAAAGAAAAAAAAAAAATCAGTTTCTTACCATTTTGAAACTCTTTCCTAAATAAGTAATGTACCCAAAAAGAAACCAAAAATAGAATTCCAGAGTGGTGAGAAATAATAATAGTGGTCATTTACAAGTAGGTTTAAAAATAACCAAAATTATCACACTATATTTCGTATGATGTGAGACTCAGCCAAAGAAACCACTCAGAAACCAATTAAGTAGACATAAAGCAAACATTCAACATTCAATTCTCATGTGGCAAGGGGAGTGCAGAGGAAAGCAGAGGTAACAGGCACACATGAATGCATTACAGAGAAAAGCAGTGGAATGTATATAAAGTCCCAGCACTTGGATGTCAAGGATGAAAAGGAGAAAGAAGTAAGGAGGAGAAACCAGAGACACAGACACATCACTGGCATTTTTAAAGAAGAAAAAAGGGAAAAGTTTATAATTAATAAAGATTTAAGTGCACATACATATAACACTATGCCAATAAATCTGAAAATCCAAGGGAAATTTATTCTTTTGGGAAGATATAAATCAAATTAATTCGAGTAAAACATAGAAAAACTTAACGTATGTCAATATTTATGGAAGAATTTTAAAAGGTTATTAAAGGATTACTGTAATTAAAATAAAAATAGCTCTAAGTTTAGATGACTCTGAAAGGTGAGCTCCAAGAAACAAATAACTCCTTTGCAAATCAGTTTTTCTGAAGCATCTGAAGAAATTTAGGAATTTGTTCTAAATTCATTTTACAAAGTTAACATAATCTTGAAGCCAAAGCTAGATGAAGGAAGGAAGACGGGAGGGAAGGAGGAAAAGAAGGCAGGCAAGCTGGCCGGCCACAGATACTTTCAGCTATGAACCTTCATTCAAAACCTAAAATAAAGCAGTCGCCAAACTCAGCAATAAATTGAGTAAATCCTGGTACATTTTCAGAACCAAATAACACATTGTCATCTCAAATAGCATTTCCTTTTAAATGAGAGAGCGAAGAGGTTATTCAAAAATATTCATCCCAACACTATTAGCATTAACAAGGAAAAGAATCTAGCAGTCCATTAACAGAGAGCTAGCTAAATAAACATAAAATGGGATATATGGTTTTTTAAAAGGGAAGTTATATATTTAACAGTCCTAGAAAATATTTCCAATGTATTACTGAATGAAAAAAAGCAGGCAGGTAAACAGCAAATACAGTGTCATTTTATTGTCATTGTATTTACATAAAATGACATACATCGAACATCAGAGGGTATGACGCAAATTAGGAAGGACATTCACAAGGGAGGAGACGATGTGACGCTTTCAGATTTTTTTTTTCTGTGTGCAACAAACACGTATCTACTTTTAAAAAGCTTTTTCTTTAAAGAAAAAACCGGTTTTGAGTAATTCAGTGTATTTAAAGAAAGAAGAACTTGGGGAGTTCATGATACAAGGTTGCTAACAGCCCACTGCGTAGACCATTGGTATCTAGGTGAAACAGAGACCAATTCAGAGATTTTAGCTAATATTTGGCCAAGATAAGGTTTGCCAACAATAGAAGGCAGATCATTACCATCACCGTCACATCTTACCACGATTTCCTTATGGCGGGTCTGACTAAGCCCAAGAATGGACCAACCCTAACAGAAGTGCCTTCGTTTGATGGCACCACCATGCACTGGCCTCCAGGGGGTGCCTCTTTGCAGATGGGATTCTACAGTCAACTGGGTTAACTGAGTGATTCCATAAAAGCAGCTACCAAGAGAGATCTAGTTCAGCCCAGACAACACGTGGGGACAGTGAGTGAGCGGCAAAGCCTACCAGGAGCTGCGCTGGGTGCTAACCAATCTCAAGGGCAGCCTGTGCACCAGAGGCCCTGCAGGAGCTCAAGCTGAAGACCATCCCCGGAGTTTCGACTCCCTTTATGCCTTGTCCCCCTCTCTATAGCATGGGAACCCAAAAGTAGGCTCTGGTCCCTCCAGGACTGGCTGTTTATCATGTGGCAGCAGAATCAATGGTACTCTTCTTTATTTACCTAGTGAGGGTCCATAATTCCTAATCTGTGATTCCAACATTTAAAAAAAAAAAAATCCTGGAAAAAAATCTGTATCCTATTTGGTGACAAAGCCTGCCATGATCTGAATTATGTAGCAGTAAAACCTAACCTGGTGTCTGTTCTCCTGATTTATCCCACTTGGTATGCATATTCATGTTTCGCTGCAAAAATATTAGTGTGTTTGATTACAAGGTACTGTCTGAAGATTTAAAACATTATTTCACAAATTGTGCATATATCATTAATACCCCTCTATATTTTTTTTAAAAATCTGAATTCCCTAAGAATTTAAGTGAGGAATTAGAAAACTGTCTAATTACAGATAGTCTCTGTCCCAAAGTAGCTTATGAAATACCTGGAGAAATCATGCACAGCTGTAAAACAAGAAAGCCCAGGCACAGAGACTCTGGTTGGGGGTGGCAAGGTCTCAAGTGAGGGCAGCAATCCCATGGCATGGGGCCAGTCAGAAGCGGTTCTTTGGAAGAATCTAGGTGAATTGTGTTTTAAGGGACACACCCATTTAGAAAGGTTTAGAAGGGCAGTGGAGAATAACACGAACGAACAAATGCTTTGTAAAGAATGCCCCCACATCTGGAATGCATCCACATAAGAAGTCTCAAGAAAGGTAAGTGGGTGGGGAAGGCAGGACTGGCTACTGCAGGGCCCAGGAGAGGGATCCAGGTGCCCTCACCATAGCTTAGTTCTTGTGTGGGAGGGGCATACAGAATACAGGCCTGGGGGAGGTAGTGAGAGATCTGAGGAAGCAGGCCTGGGGGAGGTAGTGAGAGATCTGAGGTAGTGAGTGACTCAGAAGGGAGGACAAGGGACTGGACCAAGAGTGGCAATGAGAGGAAAGGGTTAATTTGAGAGGGATGCCAGAACAGAAAGCCACCAAGGCCACTTGGGCAGCTCATGGTCCCACGCACCAGTACATGTTGGCCAAGCAGCATTAGGCAACCAGGGCATTGCTTTATTCTAGCCTACAGCAACATACAGGGAATTTTCCAACTTCAACAGGATGCACTTACATGTGAATATCAAGAACAAGTGCCTTGGCCTTTGCACTTAAAGAATTACCAAGAATAAAAAAGACTTGGTTTAAAGGGACACAGCAAAGATGCCAGAGGAAATTCAATCATCATCATAAAGAAGAGGCAACAGATAACAAACCCAGTGTCCCTTAAGCCATCGGTCCCCAACTTTTTTGGCACCAAGGAACAGTTTCATGGAAGACAATTTTTTCTACAGATGGTGGAGGGAGGAGATGGTTTGGGATAAAACTGTTCCGTCTCAGATCATCAGGCATTAGATTCTCATAAGGAGCCCACAACCTAGATCCCTTGCATGTACAGTCCACAATAGGGTTCGTGCTCCTATAAGAATCTAATGCCCATGCTGATCTGACAGGAGGCGGAGCTCAGGCAGTAATGCTCGCTCATCCCCTGCTCACCTCCTGCCGTGTGGCCCAGTTCCTAACAGGCCATGTGTTGCTATTGGTCCACGGCTTAGGGGTTGGGGACCCTTGCTTTAAGCCTATTTTGGTAACCAGAAATACCTCCACATTTAAAAATACACATTCAGGGATAGATAACAAAATGATTTTAAAACCATCCATAAACGTTGACAATCTCAACTGTGTAACTTCTACCCAGGCCTGCCCCCTGAATTCCGGATTTTTGTGTATCTTCATCCACCTACTTGACAGTTCCACTTAGATGAAAACTTCTCTCCTAATCTTTCCAGCAATGTTTCCTGAATAGCAGCTATTCATTTAGTACTGATTATGTGCCAGCCACTGTGCTAAGTCACTTACAGGTGTTAACCCACTTAGTCCTCACAGCAGCCCATGAGATGAGTTTATCATCACCTTAACTTATATCTGAGGAAACTAGGGCACGAAGGAGCTAAGTGACATGCCAAGATCGTGCAGCTGCTGAAGGGATAACTGGGATTCCAACATGGCAGACCTGGTGCCAGCATCCACACCTTAACCAGGAGGTTGTACTGCTTCCTGCTCAGCAAAGGACAAGTCCATTCTTCAAGTTATTTGGTCAAGAAACTCAGTGGCATCCTTCACCCCTCTCTTCTTCACACTCCACATCCGATTTAGCATATCTTGTCATCTCTACCTTCCAAAGGCATCCAGAATCCAACCACCTCTCACCACCTCCATTGCTAGTCCCCTGTTCTTAGCCACTGTCATCTTGGCTGGATGATGGCAATAGGTTTCTCTGCCTCCGGCCTTGTATTTCCCACCCCACCCCCAATAAACCTGGTCTTATCACAGCAACCTTTTAAAAGACTGACCCTTTAGAGGCCTAATTCAGGTCATGCTGTTCCTCTGCTCCCAAACCTACAATGGCTTCCATCTCACTCAATGGCTGCTATGATTTGAATGAGTCTCTTCCAAAATGCAGGTGTTGCAACTTAACAGCCAATGTAGTGGTGATAGAACCTTTAAGAGGTGATTAGATAATGAAGGCTTCTCCCTTTGCGAAAGGAACGAAGGCCCTTTAAAAGGGCTTAATGAAGGGAGTTTGTCCCTTTTTTGCCTTTCTGCCATGTGAGGACACAGCCTTTGTCCCCTCTGGAAGATCCACTGTTCTTGGTGCCATCTTGAAAGCACAAACCAGATTCTCACCAGACAATGTGAGCCTGCTGGCTTAAAGATCTTGGACTTCCCAGCCTCCACACTGTAAGAAGTAAACTTCCGTTCTTTGTCAGTTACCCAGTCTCAGGTATTTTGTTATAGCAGCACAAAACGGACTATGACAAAGACAAAGCCAGTGCCCTTACCACGCGCCTCCAGGCTCCTAGGCCTTGGTGCCTTGACTCCTCTCAGACCTCACCTCCTTCTACTCTTCCTCATGGCCTCCTGCCTAGCGACTCTGGCTTCCTGCTGTCCTTTGGAATAGGCCTGGCACACTACCTCTTTGGGGACTTCGCCCTTGCCACCTCCTCTGATGAGAACTCTCTTCCCAGTTATTCAAATGGACACTCCCTCGTCCCTTCCCTCAGGTCTTTGCCTAAACACCTTTCAGTCAAGGAGACCTTCCCTGATCACCTGCTTAGTACTAAAACCCTTGACTCTTCCACACTCCTAACCTCCACTGCTTATTTTTTTTTTCTCTTCTGCATTTAACATGCTTTTTAAAAACCATATAATTAATGATTTATTTTATTGTTTTCTCCCCCATCCTCTTAATGTGAGCTCTATGATGGCAGAGTTGTTGGTTTTTTAATGTTTCGTTCACAGCTGTTTGCCCAGTGACCAGAAAAACACCTGTCATGCAGTTAGCACTCAAATCTTTGCTAAATAAATGCACAAATCCAAGAATAAAAGGAAATTTTCAGTGAACATAAAACTTTAAATCCAAGTACAATATTCCTATTGGGATATTTCCTTTTTTAAATAACGTGAATTTCCAAAGAGGTGTGGATTTTCTCACATTATTGTCAGATGAAGAAAATCATGACTCATTCAATACAGTTAAGACAGTCGTTACTATAAAAGTCTGAACTTTAAATTTTACAGATGGCAGCGGGGATTATGGGCCTCATGGGTTCCACCATTAACATTTAACAACTCCAGAGTGCAGGCCGGGCATGGTGGCTCACGCCTGTAATCCCACCACTTTGGGAGGTAAAGGCAAGAGGATCGCTTGAGGTCAGGGGTTTGAGGCCAGGGCTGGCAACGCAGCAACACCCCGTCTCTACTAAACAATTTTTTAAATTAGCTAGGTACAGTGGCGCATACCTGTAGTCTTAGCTACTCAGGGGGATGGCGTGAGCCCAGGAGTTTGTTACAGTGAGCTATGATCACACCTCTGTACTCCAGCTTGTGCAATGGGGTGAGACCCCATCTACATAAATAAACAACTCCAAAGTATACGTGAATTGTTACACCAGTGAACAGAGAGGTGTTTTGGCTTAATAATGAATGTACCATAAACTGACAATGCTGCTTCTTTTAAGTTCATTAGAAACGTCACAGGTAATCTCTGAAACCATAGTCAAGTGAAATATATAGCCTAAATGACAAAAAAAAAGTTAAAATAAATTTTATAGTATTTTGACTGTTTCCCAAAATATACAAAACCCTTCCATTGAAAAAGAAAGTTGTTCTTGCAGTTTCGTGGTTCCACGACGGGGGGCAAAGTGATGGGTTTTAAATGGATAGTTGAAGTAGGACAGTTTGTTAGGACCCAAAGATTGATCTCGTTTATCAAGCAAAACTCTGTTGACTCCATTTTTCCTGGTCTAATTTCTTTCTGAAATAGGCAGGATCACTGCTTCACAGCTATTTCCACAACTATTTTTGGTTCTATGATAAAACAATACAATACCATCTCAATGTGACAGAGGCATTCACATACTGGAAGGCGAGAGTCTGCCAGGCATGTCACACATTTTGAGAGCAAAGAGTAACAAAGTAACAGTTCATTCTTTACTCAAAGCTGATATATATATACAAGCCACTAGTCACTATCCTAATGTCCTGTATTTGTGTGATGTATGTAGTTATGTATACATCTGAGTCTAATAAAAGTGCTGTAAGACAGGCCGGGCAGGCATGATCGTTGTTTTACAGATAAGAAACCCAGGGTTTACAGAGAGATTATTTTAACTTCAGTCTGGGAGCTAATAGCTGGTTGAGCTATTACTAAAAGCGACACATCCCAACTTCCAGCCTATATTTCTATTTACTCTCCTTCGAGATAGACATTACTGCTCAGGGCAAAATTTATAAACTGCCAAATTCGGAGTGGATTTGAATTCCAAATACAACACCCAGGTGTTTTTTCTGCTTTTAGTGACAGTAAAGTTCCTTGCTGTAGACCAACCTACTCACTAAAAGCAACCAGAAATTGTGGATGAAATACACTGAAGAATCTATTTGAAGGCACTGGAGAGCTAGCAAAGCAGCCACGTGTTGTGAGGTCAGGTTTCCAGAAAGGAGAAGCACCTAGAGAGGAAGGCCAACATTCTCTGATCCTCTTCCCCTCAAACAGCATGGAGCCAAACGGCCGACAGAGCCTGGCCAAGCACAAGCAATGGTCTTGTAGGTGCAGAGTCAAGTGAAAGCCTCTGGAGGTGCCATGGGGCTGTGGAGGCCAGAAATGGACTTCAGGGCTTGTTGAGGAAACTGGGCTCTGATAAATATCCCAGACTTCCAGGTCGAATCACGTAGGGCTACTTCCTAGTGGCAAAAGAGAACTGGAAACTCACCAGCTCTCTCATAAAAGACCAAAACCCAGCTTTATACCAGCTCAATTCCAGACTTGATTAAGGTGACCTGCCCTATTTTAACTGCTTGCCAGAGAACAAAACTAAATCCTCTTTGGAGGAAAAAGTCAGTGAGAGCCCTGAAATATCTCTGTATTTATTCATACACAACAAAACACAATCACTGAAATGAAGAATTCAGCAGTGGATTTAAAAGCAGACTAGACAGAGCAGAGGAAAGGATCAATGAACAGGAAGCAGGCCAAAAGAAATATATCCAGACTGAGACACAGGGAATCAAAAAGAATAAAAAGTACAGAAAAGAGCTTATGAGGGACAGAAGAAATGTAGAAATATCTAACAAAGATGAAATGAGGGTCTCAGAGGAAGAGGAGACAGAACTGCAACATGGCAAAACTGACAAGGCACGAAGCTCAAGAGTCAGGCAATTCCACGAATCCCAAACAGGTTCAGCACAAGGAAAACAACTTCTAGGCATATTACGGCAAAATTGCTGAAAAAAAGAAATATCTGAAAATGCAGCTGGAAGGAAAAGTCAAAATGTCTTCAAAGAGAACAAGAAGACTAAAAGTACATTTCACCAGAAACAACAAAAAACAGAAGACAACTGAAAGACAACGTAAAGGTGCTGACAGTCACTGTCAACCCAGAATTCTGCAGTCAGTGAAAAGACTTCAAAAACAAAAGTAAGCCGGGGGTGGTGGCTCACGCCTGTAATCCCAGCACTTTGGGAGGCTGGGGTGGGCAGATGGCTTAAGGTCAGGAGTTCAAGACCATCCTGGCCAACATGGTGAAGCCTATCCCTACTAAAAATACAAAATTAGCCAGGCATGGTGGTGGGTGCCTGTAATCCCAGCTACTTGGGAGGCTGAGGCAGGAGAATCACTTGAACTGGGGAGGTGGAGGTTGCAGTGAGTTTAGATTGCACCAATGCACTCCAGCCTGGGTAACATGAATGAGACTCCGTCTCAAAAAAAAAAAAAAAAAAAAAAGTAAAGTGAAGATGTTTTCAGACCAACAAAAGGATAGAATTCATTGCCAGCAAACTGGTACTAAGAGAAATGCTAATGAAATACAGAAGGAAAATGGTCTTAGGTAGAAAAATAGAAATATAAGAAATGAGGAGCAATGGGAATATAAATACGTGAATAAATCAAAAGGATATTTACTGCATAAAACAATAGAAGATATCCTGTAGAGTTTATAAAGAGAGAATTAAGCTGAATGAGATAAGGAGCACAAAGGGCTGAAGGTTAAGTGGGAGGTAAATTATTATAAGGTCTGTGCATTGTCTAAGAAGTAATAAAATTATTCATTTACATTAGGTTCTACATGTGGACTTGCTAGTCAAGAATTTAGCAAACCAATAGAGAAGAAAATACTTAATGTAGAAGGAAGATGAAAGGGAAAAAGAAACACAAAACAGGTGGAACTAATAGAACACAACCAGTGAGATGTTGGTGTTAAACTCCAATAAACTAGTATTTAACATTAAATGTAAAAGAACTAAATACACCAAATAAAAGACAAAGATTGTTAGAGCAGATGAAAGTCCAAAATCCAACTATAGGCTACTTACAGAAGATGCACTTTAAATATAAGGACATAAAAAGTTTGAAAGTGAAAGCATGGGAAAATATATACCATGCAAAACCATGAAACCAAACAAAGACGCAGCTATACTGATATTGTAAGACAAGCAGCATTACCACTGATAAGAAGTGCATTTCATAATGATAAAAGGGCCAGTCTACTAAGAAAATAACAGAAACTCACCAACAGGTCTAAAATAGAAAGAACAGAGCCCTATTGTAAATGGTCTAGAGGTGGTTAGGTTATCTTTACTAGGCTACATAATTGTCTGTTTCCTTGTCTGCCTCTCCTGCTAGACTACAGTTTCTTGACAACAAAAATGATCCTCATGGTCATCACTGCATTCCCAGGATGGTGGCAGAAAGAAAGGACTAAAGAATAAAGAAAGCAAATTACACAACTCATTTAGCATCATTGTGCTTTTGCCCAAACCATAACCCAGAGTTACAGATGGGGAAACTGAGCCACACATGTGAGCAGGCACTCAGGTGTTAAGCTTTGAGAATACATTTGCTAATGATCTTTGAAAAGGAGACTTGAAATGGGCCCTTCAGAGATGCCAACATTGACACAAATGAAATCTCTACAGTCAAATCAATAGTCTACTTATACCAGTTCTCAATGCATTCTTTAATTCAGATGGAGATAAGGCCTGAAATAGTCAAAAAAAAAAAAAAAAAAAAAAAGGAGGAAACATATAAAGGGAAGAAAAAGAATGATCTGTGGTTGAACCCAGAAGTTGGTTTTATAAAGACACAGAAAATAAAAACAAAACATAAACGAGCCCGCTGATGAATAATGGCATAGCTTTGGTGTGAACTGTGCATATCAGATGCAAGTTAGAACCTGGAATGAGTTGGTGGGGGACCTATTAAGCAAGGAGCCATTATTGCTGGCCACTTTCCACTCCCCACATCTCATATTTCTCGCTGAGCCTGCCAGCACCCTTCCAACAGCAGGCAGAGATGTCACACTGACAGGCAGAGATGTCACACTGACTGAACACACAAGTAGAAGTCTCACTTCCTGAACAGCATCAGCAATGTTCCAAGGGAACAGAAACAGAATGCACTCTTGCAGTACATTTTCTTTGAGAATCTGAAACTGGAAAAGGAAAAACAACCCCGTTTCTTCTTCACTTCTCAGGATCCCATCAACGTGTGGCCAGCTTCCCTTAGGAGGTTGTTTGGCTGCAAGTTACCAACAACCATCTCTTCCTTTTTTTTTTTTGAGACGGAGTCTCGCTCTGTTGCACAGGCTGGAGTGCAGTGGCGTGATCTCGGCTCACTGCAAGCTCTGCCTCCCGGGTTCGCACCATTCTCCTGCCTCAGCCTCCCGAGTAGCTGGGACTACAGGCGCCCGCCACCACCCCTGGCTAATTTTTTGTATTTTTAGTAGACACGGGGTTTCACCATGTTAGCCAGGATGGTCTCGACCTCCTGATCTCATGATCCACCCGCCTCGGCCTCCCAAAGTGATCGCTTCCATTTTTTAGGTGCATTCAGGCCTCATGCCAAGACTCATGCCTAAAAGCCAGGAGTATAAAAGACCCTGGGAAGAGCGGACAGTAAGGGAGCCACAACTATTAGACAGAACCCTGAGCCAGGGATATAGAGCACTCCAATTCCTCCACCAGGGAGGCCTGTTAGAGCTCAGCCAAGTGGCTCACCTCTCTCATCCGCCTCACAGACAAGCGAGAAAACTTCATGGCTAAATAACTGTAACATCCCCAGGGGCTAAGGCTCTCTAGATACAAGGTGGTGCCTTATGAGGCCCTGGGATATCCCAGCTGCCTGCCTCTCCCTAAATATGTTCCTACTGACAATGTGAAAAACGGGAAAGGTGACCTCTGCTCTGCAAACTGGGCTTACATCCCGCTGAACCTGACTCCTGCGTGCGACTCTTCTATTTTCTGGAAGTGGGGTCTGAGTTCCGAGCCTTCTGGGAACTGGTATATGACATCATCAGAAGCACAGCATCCCTACCCACTTTACAGGAGTGTGATACAGAATAAATAAAAATTTTAAATTTTTATTTTTAGAAATAAGAGTCTCACTCTGTTGCCCAGGCTGGAGTGCAATAACATGATCATAGCTCACTGCAACCACAAACTTCTGGGCTCCAGTGACCCTCCCATCTCAGCCTCCCAAGCAGCTGGGAGTACAGGTGCACACCATCACACTAGAGTAATTTTTTTTTTTTTAAGATGGGGTCTCACTATATTGCCCAGGTTGGTCTCAAGCTATCCTCCTGCTTCAGCCTCTCAAACACCTGAAATGACAGGTGTGAGCCACTGTGCCCAGTCTTAAATAAAATTAATGCACACAAAAGGCTGAGCACAGGCCTTGATACCAAAAAATGCTCATGAACTGTTTTGTTATTGTGATTATTGAACAGACTTTTAAAGATTCGCTGTTACACCACACCCAAACTCCACCGGCCCCACAGACACAAATGCCAACAAACCCAGAACAGCTAAGCCTAGAGAAGCGCCTGTCCCCACATGTGACACCCCGCGTGGCCTCCCATCTCCTCCACCAGGACTCTGTGGTGCAGCATAGAGAGTTGGATTTGGGCTGCAAATCAGTGTGGGAGGAGTCGGTGCTCGGGCCAGCACACCATAGAGCAGTGGCTCCGTCACGAGAATCTCAGGAGGCCAGTGGCGCATGTTTAGGAGACACCGCAAGCTGCCGAGAAGTACAACAAAAGGACAAGGCTCCAGCCCTGCCTGGATCTCCAATCACACTCCACTGGGGAGCTGTGTGGATTTCCCTAGATCTTCTGCCGCCCCTAAAAAGAAAACTCCGAGTCCCCTAATAGTTGCCTTAGCCAAAGCTTCCCTCCAAGCTGGCTGACTTAATGCCGAAAACCTTTTTCTTGGCTTCAGCAATGTTTGTTCTTCCAGAGTAAGAATGGGAAGTTTGGACTTTATCTTTCCCCACAATCCTTAATCCTGATTAACCACTCTTAAAACAATTGACATCAACGCTGACATTCTAGTGAGAGTAAACAGCACAACCCAGGCCTTCAATGTCTGCCCTCTTAAAATGCCCCTAAAAAACAAATAAAAGAATAAGAGCTCTGACCTATGTTTTGGCTGCGTTAAAGGCAGACATTTCAAAAGTGGTCAAAATACAGTTCTTTAGTGATTCTTCTAAACAAAGGCTGAGACACTATCATCTGTAACTGGAGTAAAAACAACATATTCTTGGCTTAAAGATAAACCGATTAGATACACAACTTGGACATACTTGTCTCAAAGAAGGTTCCTTTGTGGGGATATGGTACGGGCGGTGGTATTTCAGCTTGAGACACAAAAATGTTTCAAAACCCCACGTGTGAAATGTAGTGGGGGCCAGGCAGAGAAAAGCTTTCTAGTAACTAAACGTTTGAAGCCCGGAGGAAACCTGTTTCTTTACCAGGCAGGTCTCATTTTTAAAGAATTTAATGAAATAAGTGAAAAGGAATGGTGTCTAGTAGACAGAGGAAAGAAGAAAACAAAGAAAATGGGTTTCCCCCCTAAAGATTTATTTCATTTTACATATGTAAACAATTTCAAAGTAAACTGTCCCGAGTTTTCCCTAGTAGAGAGAAAGAGATTTCATAAACTTCCTGGGTTCCTCTACTTTATTTTCTTATCAGATGCATTTCCAGGCAAAAAATCAAAACCCTCCTGGAAGGGAGTCTGGATCCCAGAAACACTCCAGCCTGAGGCCACTCACTTCCTAAGCACAGCATACTCTAAAGAAGGCATCAAGGGTATGTTACCCCAGGAACCTCCGAACCAGATAACACTGGGTGGGGGTGGGGGGGTGGGGGGGCTTCAGAAGAACTTAAGAGAAAATGGAAGCACGTGTTACCCAAGTCATTTCAGGATCTGGCTGGCCAGCCCTCCCACTGGCCTGCTGGTCAAGATGTATCATTTCCACTCTGTATTAGTCAGCTTGGCCTGATAATACCACAGACGGGACCTTAAACAATAGACTTGTTTTCTTTTTTGGAGACAAGGTCTTGCTCTGCCACCCAGGCTGTAGTGCAGTGCAGGCTCAACTTCCTGGGCTCAAGCCATCCCCCCGCTTCAGCATCCCTAGTAGCTGGGACCACAAGCGTCAGCCACTATGCCCAGCTGACTTTCGTATTTTTTTGTAGAGAGGGGTTTCGCTGTGTTGCCCAGGCTGATCTCAAACCCCTGGACTCAAGTGATTCACCGGCCTTGGCCTCCCAAAGTGCTGGGATTACAGGTGTGAGCCTTCTCCAGGCTGGAAGCTCAGATCAAAGTACCGGCAGATCTGGCTCCTGGTGAGGCTTCTTCCTGGCTTGCAGGTGGCCCCGTTCTGCTGTGTGCTCACATGGTAGGGAAAAAGATCGCTCTGCATCTTCCTCTTCCTATAAGGAAACCTGCCCTGTAGCACACGTGGATCAGGATGGGGTGGATAAGGGCGCCACCCTTTAGGACCTGCTGTAACCTTAATCACCTCCACAAAGGACCTGTCTCCAAATACAGTCACTCTGGGGTTTGGGACTTCAACGTATGAAATTTGAGGGGGCACAATTCAGTCCACAACTTCTTGCTTGGAAATTTCAAATAAATTATCAAGACTTAAAAGCATGGGGCTGCCAGTCAGAGGGACAGAGACTTCTGACGGGGCCTGTATGGGCTACAAAGCTCAGGAGGTGATGGCTTTCAACCCTGCCTTTGAGGGCTGGCTGATGCAGAAGGCAGGTACGACTCAGAGCAGTAACAGAAAAAAACAAAACAAAAAAAACTTCCAACATGCATTTTTTTTTTTTTAACTAATGGGGGGAAATAAGTAAATGAGGGCTTGACAGGAAGCCCTGTGGCCATTTGGGCAGGACAGTTTCTTCAATGTGCCAGACCAACCTAGGCTATACGAAACATGTGGCTTCACTGGGCCCTGGTGGTAAATGCCAGGAGCACCCCACGGGTATTCTAACAACCCCCGATCCTCCACCCCCACATTTCCATCTTCGCTCTGGGTGGGTGGCACAGCTCGAGGCTGAGAACCACTAAATTAGACACTCCCCTGAGGCTCCTTTTAGCTTCACAGTTGCATCGTTTCATGAAATTATATCTCCTGACCACGGGAACACAGCCTAAAATAGTACGCAATCTACAGTGTTAGACTGTCCTCAAGTGTCAGCCGTTGGCTCCAGATTCACAGCTAAAGATCTCAATGTTGGAATCGTCCAGGGCTCAGGCCTTGGGCCCCTTCTGTCTGCATCCATTCCCTTGGGCTGAACACCCAGCCTCATGGTTTTAAATACCATCCATACGCTGAACATTTCCAAATTTACATTCCTGCGAAGACCTTCCTCCTGAACACCAGACACATATCCCACCACCTACAAAACAGGTCCACCTACACTGAGCGGCATTAACATGTCCAAATTTCCCCACACCTGCTCCACTCACAGCCTCCCCATATCTCAGCTGAGGAGACTGCAAGTCTCCCCTTGTGCCAGCCACAATCCTTGGCACCGTCTTCCAAGCCGTATCCCCGTCCAGTCCATTAGCACATCCTGTTGCCCCACCTTCAGAATACAGCCCACCTGACCACTTCTCACCCCTACCAATGCTACTTTCCATTACCTTCTGCCTGGACAGTAAGAACAGCTTCCCAATGCAGAGAGAGAGAAAAAATACAAACACTTACTACAAAAAAGAAACTTCAGAATTCCCACTGGGTTAATTTGCTTTTCAGTCTTGATAATTTATTTGAAATTTCCAAGCAAGAAGATTATTTTTTTTAAATTGAGAAACCATGCAGAGATCACCGTTAGACGTGAGGGATATCCCAAATACCCTGGCTGGATCATTACACATCGTAGATAGGTATCAATATCTCACATGTACCCCCAAGATAGATAGTAACTATATCAATTTAAAAATACAAAAAAATAAAAATAAAAGAGATCGTGCTTTCAAAACTAGGATGGGGCTGAATGTGGTGGCTCACACTTACTATCTCAGCACTTTGGGAGGTCAAGGCGGGAGAACTGCTTGAGACCAGGAGTTTGAGACCAGCCTGGGCAACACAGTAAGAGACCCCATCTCTACAAAAACTTAGCCTAGCGTCGTGATGTGCACCCATGGTCCCAGCTACTTGGGGCAGGGGCAGGGGCAGGAGAATCGCTTGAGCCCAAGAGTGAAAGGCTACAGTGAGCCGAAATTGTGCCACTGCAGCTTGCGTTGACAGAAAGAGGCCCTGAAGAAAGAAAAGAAAAAAAAATAAGATGGGCTATCATCTTTCTAATATCTAAGAGAGCCTAATATATCCTATACATAGTATTTAGTATTTCACTCATAGCTGGCTTTTGTAAGCTTTCTGATTCCATGTAAATATTTCTTCTTGGTACAATATATTTTATACATCTAGAAAGGTAAATAAAGCACAGCCCAGAATTTTTTGTTTGTCTGTCTGGGAGGCTCTGAAGCCTTGATTCCTTGTATCTATTCTTGAGGGTAATAAGGGACGGATTATAATGGCAGTTTTCCATCCTGAGAGAACACAAACACAATAAGGTTATTTGTGGCCCATCTTGAGTTCGCATGACCTTTATACTTAAATATTCCCCTTTCCTTCTCCTGTATTCTTTTATTATTCTTCATATCTTGCACGATTTATTGGGCACTCAGTATATGCCAGGCACTCTGCTAAACAATTCACTCACTCAGCAAATACTTATTGAATTTACTGAGTGCCTGGAGGTGTCTGAATAACAACCCTGGATATAATAACTCACTATTTGGAGTAAAGACGAATAAAGAAAAAAATAAGTAAAATACACAGTGTGTAGGTGGTGAGAGGAACTGTGGAGAAAAATCAAGCAGGAAAGGGGGATGGGAGGTTTTGGAGTGGCAGTCAGGGAGCTGAACTCCTAGGAAAGATGGTCAAGGGATACCTCACTGAGGTGGCTCAGGGGAGGAGCAACCAGCCCATGTAAACGTGTTACTTAATCTTCATAGGTTACAGACGGAGTAATGTTATGTCATCTTATAGATGATAAAGGTCACAGAATTAAGAACTGGAGGGTCTGAGACTTTCAACCCAGGTCTGTAGGACTCCAAACACCTCATTCTTAATTACCCTCCACCTGTACTGCTTTCAGATTTATCACAACTAAAGACCGAATTCTACTATGCAAGCATTTCTATAGATCAACATGAAGGGAGATACTGCAGAGACAAAAAACATTTTATAGAGAAAGGTCAAATTCTGTAACAGCTCTCCATTAGATATACTGGGAGAGAAATTCAAAGAGGTAACTCAATCTTCTTAACCTGACATTCAACAAGAATGGTAATTCTAGAGCTTACACTTTGAGACACTAAATCGGCTCAGCTCTAGGCATCCAATTGACTATGGATAGACTTTAATTTAGCCCAAATCCAACAAATGTGGAAGGCATCCCAGCTGCCCCTTTAACACATGCAAATGAACATGACACACTGGCTGGAACTAAAATTAAACCCACCTAAAATGTATCCCACACTGTGGGATGAATATTCAAACATCTGTTTGGACAAACTCATATTTCAAAAACTTTGAAAAAAAAAATATGTACATATAGTTTTGGGGACTCTGTAGGGACTTGCAAGGGAGGTAGATGAGAAAACCAGCCCACAGGCTGATGAGCCAGGAGAAAGAACACCATTCTTTTCTCAGCTCAGGATACGTATGTAAAGATAAAATCTCAGTGGGAAACTAGCTCTTAAACCACATGGTGAAAAGAAATTCAGACCGTCTCATGGAGATGTCATGCCAAGCAGTCGACTGAAGTCATCAGGGAAGATTTTTGCACTAGATTCTGCTAGACTTTATTCCCCTGAGTTTAGGCCAAGCCCTTCTTAAAAGCTATATGGACCCTTTCTGGTCTTAAGTCAGTAGCTCTTAATCACTGGGCAAGTTATTAACATTCTGGGCGCTCTGTTTCCTCTCTGTGTATGAAGATAAGCTTCAAGCCTACCTTTAAGGGTGGTGCGGATCGTGTGGGTGGGGGCTGGAGAAGCACCTGGCACGGGCTGCTTGTCCTGGTTAGCCTGGGGATGGGCTGGCCGTGGAGAAGTACACACCTGGGACCCTCTGAAAAAAGTGAAGGACCCTGTCCCCAGAAATGCACCTACATATGCACCTGCGATCTTGCACACAGCTTCGGCCTCAATGCTTTCACAACATCTCAAAGTCCACGCATGGCTCCCTGGAGGTCCTTGGACCCCAGCTTGTCACCCCTTATTTTACATACAGTATTTAACAGTTAGTCAAGCTGACTTTAACCAGGACGGCATAACGACTGAGTAGAGCTGGCTTTAGAAAAGAAATTAATGGATGACAGGAAACATTAATCAAAGACAATCTTTTGGAGTAGAGTTAGGAAAATGATGAGATTCTTAACATTATATAAGATATGTATGTTTACATATACTCATATGTATCAGATATTAACAAACACACACACCCACTTTTCCCTGGCCCTAAAAAAACTGTAAAGCTACATATTTCTTAAATATGAGCCGGAAGAGGTGAACACAGCTGTCTAGAACCCAAAGAAAACTGTTAAGAAAGGAAGCTCCTGGAAGTTAACTGGCACCTACACTGTCCATAAAGTTCCTTGAGAGTAGAAGAGAAAAACCCTGTTTCACTGTATGCAGTGTGTGTGAACATAGCTTCACCGGCCGTTTGTCTCTCTCCACCCCTGCCTCCTCATCAGTCTCTGAAACTCCTGCCCATGAAATTAGACCCTTGCTGGCTCTCTGGAAGCCCCATGCTATCCTGGCAGGGCTTCTGCACTTCCTTCTTCCTGAGTGTCCCCACCCAATTCACCCCTCCTGGGACCTGTCCTGACCCTCCCACCCTCCTGAGTGCCTCAAAAGCATTCATGCAAAGTAGACTGTCCAACCCCCGGACCTACACGACCTCACTTCCTGGTGCACCTGCCATCCCTAGCAGCTGGAATGGGGCCAGATTTTTCTGGCTGAAATTCTAGGATCCGAGCACAGAGCCTGACATATGGTAGATGTGTAATCCATATTCCATTCGCTGATGAATGAATGACTCTAAAAGTAACTTAGCAGGAAGATATACCAAGCACCCAGGAAAACAGCTGCCTTCAAAATGCAGCTCCTTATTTTTTAATAATCTGAAACAAGATGAATTCACTAAGAATTCCAATGTGAATGGCCTCCCAATCAAGGTTCTTAACAGCAAACCTTACAGGTATGGGATGACAAGGAGGATTACGAATATCACTTTCCTGATAAGTGGTGACAAACACTGTTTTTAAAATGCCTAGCAACCTCCTGAGCCGAGCTTCATAGACCCCGAAGTACCCTCCACCCTCAAGATCTCTAAAGAATAAAAAAGGGTGGGAGTGGTGGCTCATGCCTGTAATCCCAGCACTTTGGGAGGCTGCTAGCACTTTGGGAGGCTGAGGTGGGTGGACCACTTGAGGTCAGGAGTTTGAGACCAGCCTGACCAACACGGTGAAACCCCGTCTTTGCTAAAAATACAAAAATTAGCCAGGTGTGGTGGCAGATGCCTGTAATTCCAGATACTTGGGAGGCTGAGCCACAAGAATTGCTTGAACCCGGGAGGCAGAGGCTGCAGTGAGCCAAGATTACACCACTGTATTCCAGCCTAGGCAAAAGAGAAAGACTCTGTCTCAAAAAAAAGTAAGGAAGAGAAGAGAAGAGAAGAGAAGAGAAGAGAAGAGAAGAGAAGAGAAGAGAAGAGAAGAGAAGAGAAGAGAAGAGGAGGAGGAGGTCAGGAGATCAGTGGCTCATGCTTACAATTCCAGCACTTTCAGAGGCTAAGGTGGGAGGATCACTTAACGCTAGGAGTTCAAGACCAGCCTGAGCAACATGGCAAGACCTCACCTCTACCAGAAAATAAAAATAAAAATTTTTAAATAAATAAATATTATCAGGGTGTGGTGGTGAATGCCCATAGTCCTAGCTACCTAGGAGGCTGAGATGGGAGGACTGCTTGAGCCAAGAGTTTGAGGTTACAGTGAGCTATGATTGTGCCATTGCATTCCAGCCTGGGTGACACAGTGAGATCCTATCTCTAAAAATACAAAGAAAGATGTGGACAAGAGCCTTTCCTTCAGTATAGGATGTGGAGAGGTGGCATCTGTCCCTCCTGTGTTTCTGCTCAATTTAACACCTACTGTGCTGGGTAGTTCATTTCTCCTTTCTAATCTCTAGAGCATTTCCCAATAAGCAGGAATTTAGATTTGCTTCCTCCAAGGTTGGGAACAATGACAAATTTTGCATTTTTGTGAATGGATCATAAAAATAACAAGTGATCAGTAAATATAAATAAAGCCAGTCACGCAACTCTCTTTCTGACTTCCATGCTCTGGCCAGAAACCCACGGCCTCTGCACATTGCCACAGGGCACCTAAAACTAGAACTGAATCTAGAACATCCTTCCACTAACTGGGGGTGACGTTCCATTGCCATATACCTCAGGATTTTTCCTAGTTTTACAATACACATTCAATTTCCCAGAGTAATGGGGAAGTTCTGGCGTCACAGGTGAAAGCGACGTACCAGTTTCTGTGAAAGCAAATGAAGCTGCAGCGGGTGCCTGGTGGGGTACTTACTGGTCATGCCGGGTGTCAGGGATGGCTCTGTCCATTCGCAGTTTATCACTCTCCACTTGGTTGAACTTGTTGCGGGCATAAGGGTCCTGCCCGGAGCGGACCATTGTCCCTCCAACATAACCTTCCTGGTTAAAGTCTGGCCACCGTACTTTCCCTAAAAAGAGCAGAGCAGAGGGTAGGGATGAGGGAAAATGTGATCAAGTGTTCATCACAGAGACTGCAGTAAGTGTTAAGAAATCACATCTGTGACTTCTTCACATAGTGGCCATTTAAAAAAAACTAGCTGAAAACAGCACAAGCAAGCATCATCCTGTCTACAAGCCAGAGAACAGGAAATTGCAGGTTTGCCGTTTACAGCGTGAAAGTTAAAGGCTTGGCGTACAGGCATCTGTCCAGTGAACAAAGTAAAATCAAAGTACCCATAACTGCGGCATTATTCGTGTTCTCTATAAAAGGAGAGACTCTCAGCTTGTCCCACCTTTCCAGGGATTATAATGTTGACATTATCTCAGGTGGGGTGAAGAAGATCGTGTATAAACTACACATAAGGTATTCCATCATGTAACATCAGGTAACACAAAAATAAATGTTTATACAAAGAATAACCCCTAAGAACAGGATATCAAAACACCCTCTGGTGAGACCTTGTCAAGGAGTCCTTTTTGCAGCTGTTGGTATGCCTGACCCCACGGGAAGAAAGTGAAGGATGTGGCTCCCAGAGGTGTCCCCACATGCACAGCAGGGGCCTGGCCATTCCTAACAGCCACATCATACTTGTTCTCTTCCTGGAAGGAAGGAAGCGAAGGCAGCCTGCCTGTCCCCTGGCACTGGCCTGAACCCTAGAATGTGAGGCCCAAGGTTCTCCAAGAACACACCACTGCACTGAGGAGCCCCAGCCTAGGGTAGAGGCAGTGGTGGTGACCAAGGAGCGCTGAGGGGAGAGCACTGCGGGCGAGTGAAGTCGGGATGAACCCAGGTGTAATAAAGGCAGAGCCAGAGAACTGCACGAAGGCAGGACGCTCAAACAGCAGAAGAAACGTGGAAGGAGAGGCAGACTTGAGGCAAGGAGAACATATATGATTCTGGTCAACCTGGGTTTCCATCAAGCACCATTCACTTTGCTACCTATATGATCTTGGATATGTTATTCATTGTTTGAAATGAAGTTTCCTACAAAATAAGTAAACAGAATAACAAAAGGATCTTCATGAGGACTTAATGGCCTATGATGTTCCATTTCATAGACACGACAAACTAAAAAATCATAATAAACACCACCAACAACCCTGTTCACATGAAACTCATACATTTTCCAGTGGCTGGAACTGCCATGAAGAAACATAAGGCTGTTATGGGGGCCGGGAGCACAGGGTTCCTGTTCTTTATGGGGTGGTCTGATAAGGCCTAACAGGATGATTTTGAGCAGATAACTGAACAAAGGCAGGGTGTGGGCATGCAGCTCTCCGGGAGAATAGGGCACTGCAGTGCAAAGGTCCTAGTGTGGGCATGAGCATGCCCATTCAGGAACCAGCCAGGAGGCCAGTGTGACTAAGGAGCATGCAAGAGCCTGGCCGTCAGAGCCAACATTGGAGAGGGGAAGGCAGGGCTGCTGGCAGCTACACAGAACAGGGAAGCAAGGGGGAGACAGCTCTTCTGCAGCATGTCAACCGTTGGGTCGTGCAGTTGACCCTGAAAACACGGTATGATAATAGCATGTGTACCTCCGTATCTACTTTCCCAACAGAAATCCCTCATTACACAATTGAAGGACCACTGTGTTCCTTTCTCTATTTCAGAGATGAGGAAACTGAGAATCAGTTACATGTAATTTGTTCAAGACAGAAGAGTAAATTTTCTGTCTAAAAGCTCATCTGCTTCTTGTTGCAACTGTCCTGCGAGGTCAGAACCCCCATCTCATCACAGCTGGTTGCCGTGGAAATGATGCTCAGGGGGGTCACATAAGCCTGGCCTCTCAAACAGAAAATCAGTTCCAAAACCCACGAGCCTGGCTACAGCAATGATACCATGGCCCCAATAAACAGCTGCCTGCGGAGCCGGCCAAGGTGTCAGCATTTTCTTATGCCTCAAATAAAGTGTTTCCAAAACGTTTTACTGGAAACATGTGTTCCGTGCAAAGCCCATCCTAAAAATACTGCCTTCACCCTCATGTATTTTCAAGGATGAGAAGAAAAATAACACCCACCTGTGCTCAAGAACGAGCAGCCTCGACTCCTCGCCAGTGAGTTTATCCTTTCACGGACTAATACAAAAGACGCTTTGAAGCCTTTGTTAAAATTGAAACCAGCAGCACCTACAGCAGAATTCCAATGAGCTGGTTCTAACAAACGTGTTTAATGTCCTGAATACCCTGCACCACGGAACTTTGAACTATGGAATAAAGAACCATGACGGAGTCCCATGCACAGCCAGAGAAGAGACCGCCACCTGAGAGAGGTTTCAACCTACCATGTAACTCTTACAGCCTACTTGCTTCTCACCGGCGTGCTGGGGACAGCAAGGTCTGAGGACTCTGGTTGGTGTGGACCTGTGTGCAAGGAGAGCAGTGGCCATGGGACAAGGCCTCTGCAGAGCTCCTGAAGCTTCCATCCCATTTCCACCCAAACATCTTTTTGTGCTCTCACATCCCCACCGCCCTTCTGGAATTAGACCATCACAGCAGAGAGTTTGCAAGACATCTAATGCCAATCAGTCACAGCGTGGCTCAGATCCTGGCCTGCGGTGCATGCCAGGTGACTCCACGTGAGGTGTCATGCTAGATCCTGCAGGGAGAATCAGCACACACAGGCCCACGACCCATGCTGTGGACTTCATGTTCTAGGAGATGGAAGGAGACAGACAAGAATCAAATGACTGCACTAGGCTGGGTGTCGTGGCTCATGCCTGTAATCTCAGCACTTTAGGAGGCCAAGGCGGGTAGATCACGAGGTCAGGCATTCGAGACCAGCCTGGCCAACGTGGTGAAACCCTGTCTCTACTAAAAATACAAAAAATTAGCCGGACACGGTGGCGGCCACCTGTAATCCCAGCTACTTGGGAGGCTGAGGCAGGAGAATCGCTTGAATCTGAGAGGCGGAGGTTGCAGTGAGCCCAGATCGTGCCACTGCACTCCAGCCCGGGCAACAGTGCAAGACTCCATTCTCAAAAAAAAAGAATCAAATGACCGTACTAATAAATGTATCAATAAAAACTGAGCTAAGTGCTCTGAGGGTGAGAAATGAAGCATCTAACGGAGGGATCTTATCTAGACTGGGAAACCAGGGATGGTTTCCCTGCAGAAGGAATATTTGTGCTGAGATAGGAATCATGAGTAAAAATGAACTAGGAGAAGCCCTTAAAACCTCAGAAAAATAGTATCTTTCTTCAGTACCCAAAGACTACATAAGCCTACTTAGTGGTACCCTGCCACACCCCCTTCCTTTGACACACGAGCATCTTCAACAGGACCCTGGTGTGGGCCCTGCCTTGCCTTGTGGCAAACTCCCCGAGACACACCGCCGTTTTACTAGAGACAGACTACCAAGAGTATTTCTTTCATAAAAGCTTAGCAGTACTGGAATACTACAGGGGCTTTCAAGTTTGCTTGACAATGACATACATTTAACACTGTGACCCAGGTGTCACAATGCAAACATACACACCCAACTGATACAAAAGTCTCACAATGCCAAACTCGCCCTCACCATATGTGATGAACAGATCTATTTTTGCTTTAGGAATCTCACGAAACTGGCTTCACCACCTAATAATGGGTCACAACCCATAATCTGAAAAACGTTAAGCTAAAGAACCATTACGAAAATTGGTTATTTCTGTACTATATAGAATTGCTAGGTTGAAGCCACCCCTGGAGGCAAAGGCAGGAAAATCCATGGAGAACAAGATTTGCAGAGGGCACATGCGCCCCAGCCCAACCCCAAGCAGACAGGGACGTGGCGAGAGGTAGAGAATGGGGTATGAGTCAGAGGTTAGAGAGAAACAGCCACAAAACCACCAACAAAACATCTGAATATATTGCCTTCCTAAAAATATGACATGACATCCATACATCATCTTGTGCTTTTATCACCTCTTTAAAAATCTTTAAAAATAGTTCTGGAAATTAAAGAGCTTTAGAAAATAAAAATATGTGAGAATCTCGGGAAAATGGACTTGGCTAAGCAGAAGCAGCGGATGGAAAATACTTCAAAGATATAACATTTTACACGAGGAGGCAGAAACTAGCTTCATCACCAAAGATGACAGGAAAATAAAACATACATTTAAATAACATGAGAAAGGTATTTAAATAACATGAGAAAAGAAAGACAGCATTACCCTAAGAAGGGCTGTGAAAACAGTTTGCCTATTAAATAAGGTTCTGAAAATATTTTTGATGAAATTTCTTTCCAGAAGATAGACTTCTCTTAGATACGATCTTTGAAACCAAAGAAGGAATTGTTTGACCTCATCAGCCTTGAAACCCCTGATTTGGTGAAAATGAGAAGCTCACGGCTTATTATTCTGCAGACACAACAAGTCACCTGTCTGCAACCCCACGCCGACCTACCTGGGCTGGAATGAGGACTGTACTAGTCCCAGCCAAACCCTCAGGCGGTCCCACAGACTGCCCCGCTCCCCACATGCATGGCCATGTCCTCTGAGAAGCACTCGGCCCACAAGGGTCTCGCTGTCCTGGGCTGCTGTCCTGCACACACTACTCGTATTCTCCTGGGCTGCTGGTCCTGCCCGCGCCACTCCTCATATTCTCCTGGGCTGCTGGTCCTGCACACACCACTCCATGTATTCTCCTGGGCTGCTGTCCTGCCCGTGCCACTCCTTGTATTCTCCTGGGCTGTTGTCCTGCCCCTGCCACTCCTTGTATTCTCCTGGGCTGCTGTCCTGCACACACCACTCCTCGTATTCTCCTCGGCTGCTATCCTGCCCGCACCACTCCTCGTATTCTCCTGGGCTGCTGGTCCTGCCCCTGCCACTCCTGGTATTCTCCTGGGCTGCTATCCTGCCCGCACCACTCCTCATATTGCTCCAGGCTCCCCTTCCCACCCAGGTGAAGACAGAGCTCCTCACCTCACAGACTCAGCCTCGCCCGCAGTACCCCAGCATTCCGCATGCACAGTCCGCAAGCACCTGTCAACGGCTTTACTACTGAGGGTCGCGTCCTGGGTCGAAGGTACCAGAGGCTGACCGTGAAAAGGAATCCAATCCTGCGTGTGACTGGGAGGAACGCAGCTTCGTGTTAGTTCTTACACATCTCGTAGCTGCGCGCCGATCCAGCCGCATCTGAGACATGCTGTGGTCGTGCGCCGGACGCTTACTCCTACGCCTCTTTTGCTCATTTGCAGGCATTTTTTAAATGTGTTCCACTGCAAAGCCTGTCAGCCCTTCCGAGTCTGCCTACCCTATCAGTCAGATCCCTGGCTGGAGCACGGGGGAACAGCGGGTGCGGAGCTGGCCAACGGGGGTCCAGGCCAATGCTGTGTCACCGATTAGGATTCAAGGACTCGAGCAGAGGAGGAGCCAAACACACGCACACGCGCAAACACACAGCACAAAATCCAAGCATGAGGGTGAGCCTGGCTCACTGACTCCCTCTGACACTCTGGTCTGTATAAAATGGAAATAATATTCCACTTCTGGGGTTGTTATAACAACTAAATGAGATGACCACAGCAAAAGTCCTATACTACTAACTCTGATATAAATTCACTGATATTTACAGGCAGAAAGGATGACAAACAGAATGCCCCGGCCGCTCTGATGTAACCCCCTATGCCCTCACCCAGAAAGCACTGCTGGGAACCACCCAGCCACCAGGCGCTCTGTGACACCCATGAGGGGTGTCCCACTCTGCAACTGACCCCGGGAGGTGAGCAGGAAGCACAGTGGGAATCTCTGCCTTCTTCTTGGGGTTCCTGTGGGCTCTGCCTAGGTGAGCAGGGGTGCGGACCTGCGGATGCACTGAATTCCTGCCCTGCCGTCACCCACGAGTACCTCCCGCCCTCCCCACAGTGCTGTGAGAAGACAGAAGATGGGGCCAGTGGATGATTTCACCTACGTTTACACTTGTATCCTTCCATTTCCATCTGCTGCTCCCAAGAAACACCTGGAAATAATAACTCAATGTCACTCTCTGCTTGTTTCAGGCATGGGGAGATGTGAGACAGGTCCCACGTCAGGTGGAGTGGGGAGGAAGAGAGGCTTGCTCTGAAGCCAGGGGTGTTAGCGCTCGAAAGAGGAATAGTCTGGACACAGCCCACTTTACAAAATGGAAATGTCAGGGGCCTACTCTAAGAGAAAATTAGTTTTACTATCAGTCATATCATGATCAGTTAGGTCCTTACGTTTTCCACTTAAGCTGTTTCTAACATTCCTTGGCGGTACTGGGTCTGAGAAACCCCAGGACTGTGCAGAGACGGGAGGCACCAGCCCTCTGCCCCTCACCTGTGCATGTCATGGGCACCTTCTTTTGCCATTTTCTCCTGCTCCCTGCATCACCCAGAGGGCTACTGAGGGCCACAAAGCCTCTGGAGGCTCCCACACAGATGCTGAACTTCTCCTGCTCAGCGGGGATGGTGTGAAGAGAAGCGGGACCTGCCTGCTGATGGCAGCTTGTGTGCTGGACGGGGCGAGAACGCAGGAGCCTGTGTCCCCGGGTGGAGCTGTATCTTCCCATCTCCTGGCGAGACCCAGACCCACCCTCTCTCAATCCTAGGGTTGGAAGAATACTAAAGGGACGTCTCGCACTTGCTGTCCTGAGGAATGTATGGGTGACCTCATATGACAGACGTTTTATTTTGGGTCTTAATTTTGGAGAAAAACAATCCACCACCCTCTATTTCCCCAAGTTGAACAGAAGAGCCCAGTATAGTGAAAATGTCAAGCCCGAGTAAATGCACAGAAATTAACAAACGCCTCACTGGAAAGACCCACCATCCAATAGTGCGGAGGAGATGGGATAGCTCCATAACCAAAGTCAAGGTTCCAAGAAAGCCCCGGAGAAGGGGCACTGGGCCTGGGTCTCGAAGCGTGAGCAGGAGCCTGCCAGATGCAGGCGGGATGTAACGGAAGGCACCTGGAGACAGGGAGACCCAGTAGGGAGGGACGGCAGGCGGGAGGTGAGGGGGCCCTGTGCCCAGTGGCTGCAAATCCTCTAGCCCAGGCTGAAGTATTCAAACCTTACTCTTCACATTCTAGAACGCACAGGATATTTGGAGCAAATGAGTGCTGATCCACTTTACACTCTAGGAATGTGCCTCTGGCTGTGGAACAAAGGATGCTCAGACGGGAGACGAAAGCGAGGAGGCTGAGTACCCCAGTGCAAGCATGTACAGTCCAGTGCACATCTGCCCCTGCTCATGAAGGTCCTGCCCCTATCTGAGGATGTGTCCCCAGCCAAATGGCATGTCACCTCCAAGCCAGCCCAGCCCCTGCAAGCCCCAAACCCACGTCCAGGTCTCTGCTCACCTCCGGCCTGTGTGGCCAGCAGTGCCTCCCCAGCATTTCCTCCTCCTCCAGGAGCAGCCAGCGTGGAATCTGTGGCGGGGCAGGCACAGCACCTCTCAGGAAGGCTGTCCTGCTTCCACTAACCTGGCTAACACTGCGTTACTGTTTTGTCAGTCCCGTCTGCAACCCCAGAAGGTTTACCTGGGAACACTTACTAAACCTGGTCTTCCCAGCCACGCCCGCACCACCGACGCTGTGCATACTTACAGATAAGGTGGGGCCACGCGATGCTGTGTCTACCCCTCCTGCCGGCTGAGCTGCCTCTCAATGTGGCTACCTCCTCCAGGAGCCCTCCCTGGGGTCCCCAGCCACTACCTCTCTGCACCCTCTCTCCTTTTTTTCTCCTCTGTCTGCTAGCCTCTTCCTGCCCCCTCACACAGAGCTCCATCCCAACCACAGCTTTTCTAAAACCCTCTTGCCGGGGGGCCTTGTAAGTGCTTCCACTCTTCAGTCTACTAACTCGAAATTCCACTGAGGCTAGAGCTCAAGTTTAACCACATCTAATTGCCGCTGAACACAGGAACAAACACAGAGACAATGGTGTTTGTTCCTGCTCTGCCGGCACCTCAATGACTCCCAAGTCACTCCCCAGAAATTTGAGCCACCTCTCGGGTTCTGGCTGTGCCCTCCCTGTCTTGACCTTGGTCTGGACTTGGAGACACATTCACTAAAAGCCATTTAAAATGAGTCCTGTCACTCTCCACCTAACTCAGGCTTCAATATCCTTCTAACCTTGTTTGCTGTACCCTTTTCAGTTTGGAGATCAAGTCTGGACAGAGAAGATGGAGGCCCAATGGGAACGGGCAGGCTCCGCTTCCTCTCACTGCATAGCTGGGATGTTCTTCTAGCTCTCTCTCCTCCCCTTGTGTCCACAGGCCTATGCTTGTCATCTCCAACACTGACCCCTCCACATGCACTGGAATCGGCTGCCACAGCTCTCTCTGCTCCCCACGGTGGATGGGGGCCCAGCCCGGAAGCTACTAGACAGTGCATTTCAGTAATAAATGAACATCCTGCTAAGCCCTATAGGTGTTCCTGCAACTTGTTCTGACACTATTCCCAGAGGCCTGTGGCACTGTGGGGAGAGTGTCCCTCCCCTCCTGGCCACCTTGCAGCTGCATCTGATGTCTGATAGCAAATGGAGGCCAGTCCATTTGAAGGGCTGGGCTAACAGCAAGAGGAAGCGAGATTCCTTGCCCACTACCTTTGGAACGACGGCCCTAAGGCCTTCCCTTCTTATCCCTGTAGCCATGAAAAACAATGTACACAATCAGAGAGGGGATGGGCCCAGGTTAATTCTTCTGCCTCTGGGAGAGAAAGGCCAGGACCCGGAGAGACAGAGCAGACCTACGGTGGCCTGACAAGTCCTGGCTCTGGACTCGTGCAGGAGAAGGGGGTCCTAAGGCTGGTGTTGGAGGAGAACTTCCTGCCACTTCTGTCTGCCGGTCCATTCTGTAGGACACATCCCTGCCCACTGTCCTGACTCAGCCACTACCTGGCCACTGCTCCCTCAGTTACACAGACTTCAGGCCCAGCAATTTTTTCTTTTTTTCTTCCCCATCTTTGACTTAGTTGACATGCCTCCCCACTGATACTCTTCATCACACCTGCTATCGTTCACGGCACAAGGTTTTGTGCTTTGGTACTTCCTTAGGTACAGAGTTTCTTCTACCTCCCGTAACCCATCCACCAGGCTCTGAGTTACAGCTGCCTTTTCAGAATCTGTTTTTTCCTGGTTTCGTTTTGGGAACTTTTCTCCCTATCTTATCGAGGCTGGAGAGCAGCACGGCATGCCTTGAGCAGAGAGTGGCTGGCGACTGTAACTGCACGGTCCATGGTGCCTGGGAGTGGAGGCCGACCGAGCACAGGCACTGAGGCCCTGGGAAGGGTGCTCAGGGCCCCGCCAGCATCAGCTCTGTGGCTGACACTCTAGGACCTGGTTGTGGCCAGAGACACACAAGACAGGGGTCCTAAGTGTCACTCAGGACACCATTTCCATGGGACAGTTCATTCTGGGATCCTAATAACCAATCCTGAAGTGAACTTTTTGAAAAAGATGCTTTTATCATCACGGGACTACTTGCATTTGGATGACTTGTTCAAGTAAACATTGGTTTAAAATAATGCCACCATTCCAAACAACGCCACTTCTTTCTTAATATTTTTGTTTTTATTAAACCTCATATTTGGGGAAAAAAAAAAAAGATAGAAACCTATTAAACTGACCCTTCAAAGAATTAACATCACAAAGCACATGAAGACCCAAGCACACAGAGGCGCATGCAAACCCCAGCACAGACAGGCATGCGCACACCCCAGCACACAGAGGCTCACGCACAGGCACATGCACAAATGCGTTCTTTAGAGGACTCTCAGTTGCGACTGTCCTTCAGCAGCAGATCGTGACGTTCTGACATATGTTCCTGGGCAAAGAGCTGTCATCTACCACCCGCAGGTGTACAAGAGGAGGGGAGGTATCTTCCTGGGTGCAGGTCCCATTGTGCAGGAAACTGAGAGTCTCAATGGATTCAGGCTGCAGGAGGCTTCAGGATTCTGTACAGGTATTCAGTGCTGTACTGCAACTCCTCATTCAAATCCTCCCCAGGAAAGACAGCTTAAACAAATGTAAAGCTACCCTACGTAGAACAGAGCAACCGCTGGGAAAGCAGCCAAGGAAGGAAAACAGAATGTATTTAATATCAAAGGACAAGGCTCTCAGATTTATTTTAACCTCTTGGTTGATCTCAAATTGAATGTAATTTTACTGTGCTTAAAAGGAAAAAAAAAAATACTAATATTCTTCCTCCAGAAGGTCATAATGCTACACCATCAAAGAAAAGATGAGGGCTACGCTAGGATTACAAACAAATAGATCCATTTCAATTACAAAGGCCCATAAATTATGCTTTAGTATTTGTCACTGGATATCTGGTATCACAGGAAATTTTCTTCACCTGTGAGAAACCATCTCTTGAAATAAGGAATCCCACAGATCCATGATTAAAGATAAAAAACCAGGAAATCCAAAGAAGTGATAAAAAGCTACTTAAAAGAAAACCTAAGAAAATATCAGATGTTATAGAGGAAACAGTTTTCATTTGTTTAAAATTATCTGTGCTATCAAAACAACTAAAACTATACCACAAAACAGTATCAAATTGATGAAGTGCAGTAAATCTTCATGTACAAACCATCATATATCTCTTCTCCAAACCTGAAATGAAAATTCTTCATTTTCCCTTATATGTTGTAGTACCTAACCATAATAAATTTAGCCTATTGTACATCTTCTTCTTTTTTATTTTGAGACGGAGTCTCGCTCTGTCACCCAGGCTGGAGTGCAGTGGCCAGATCTCAGCTCACTGCAAGCTCCGCCTCCTGGGTTTACACCATTCTCCTGCCTCAGCCTCCCGAGTAGCTGGGACTACAGGTGCCCGCCACCTCGCCCGGCTAGTTTTTTTTTTTTTTTTTTTTTTGTATTTTTTAGTAGAGATGGGGTTTCACCATGTTAGCCAGGATGGTCTCGATCTCCTGACCTCGTGATCCGCCCGTCTCGGCCTCCCAAAGTGCTGGGATTACAGGCTTGAGCCACCGCGCCCGGTCCAAACTTCTTTTTCATTTTAAATATCAGAAATAATATCAAAGTGAATCTATTGCCCAGCATCCCAGCCAACAGATGAAAAAGACAGAAGGAGAGAAAGAGAGCATCTGTTAACCAGTGACTACTTGGTCTGCTACTTCATACAGGACCTTGTCCACACCATACCATAACCATGTCAAATATGATGGCTTCCGCTTTACAAGTTAGGAAACTAAGGCACAGAAGTTAAACTTATCCAACATATCACAGCTGTAAGATGATGGAACCATGACTCAAACTCCTAATTATGCCCAATCTGTGTTCCCTCCACTGCACCCACAACTCACTTTTAAGTGGGGGAAACTGAAGTGAAACACCAAAAAGCAACCCCGCATGCCTGTGCAGTTCCCAGCTGCCCAACCCCCTTTCAGGTGGCAGTGCCAGTCCTGTCTCCACCCTGGAGCGACTGAGTATCTGACTTTGAGAGCACGTGTTCCTGTCTCTGAAATCCTGGCACCACCTGTTGTTGGATTCAGAAGGAACTGTGGACATCGTCTCTCCAGGTGTGAAAATTTCTCCATTACAGTCCCCAGTGTCCAGCCACAGCTTAAGAGGTGCTGAGCACGGGAAGCCCCCCGTTTCAAAAGGCAGCTGTTTCACTGCACAGTGAGAACTGTTGGTGGGGGCTTCCTCAGATGAAAACAAACACTGCTTCCTGGACAGGCACAGTGGCTCATGCCTATGACCTCAGCACTCTGGGAGGCTGAGGACAGGGGATCACTTGGGCTCAGCAGTTCGAGATCAGCCTGGAGAACACAGCGAGATGCTGTCTCTGCAGAAAAATTTAAAAATTTGTCTGGCATGGTGGACTACGACCTGTAGTCCTAGCTATGTGGGAGGCTGAAGCAGGAGGGCTGCTTAAGCCCAGGAGTTCGAGGCTAGCAGTGAGCTATGATTGCAGCACTGCACTCCAGCCTGGGTTGGTGAGACCCTGTCTCAAAACAACAGAAACAAAAAAAAGCTTCCCTCTAACTTCTGCTCAAATACAAAAAACAGAAGTCTCAAATAAAAAGAGAAAAAAAGTCATCGACCTCTTTTATATGGTAGCCTTTCAAATATTCGGGCATCACGCTCCCACTTCCCCTTGGAAGCCCTTCTGGAAAAACATCCAGTTACTGCACGTGTTCCTCATCGGACACTGCTTCCGCTTCCTCAAAATCAAAGTCACTGCTAGCCAGACTAACCAGTTTATCATCTTCCCTGAACACTCTGTGCTCTGAAGAGAACAAAACACTCCGGCTATGGGGCGGCAGCCCGGAGAACACTGGATGTCATGTGACTGCTTCTGGACATTGTATTTCGACTAATAAAGCTTAAGATAACTATTTTTAAACAGCTCCATTACATTTCTGGTTACTGATCTCAGCCCTTGGTCTCCACTTTCTTGCTTGTTGGAACGGGAGAAAGACAATGGAAGACTTCTTCTTCAATGCTGGCTAGAGTAAGAAAATAGGCCCCCCACGGAAGACAAAATGGCAACCAATATTAAAAAATGCATGCACTGCCATTGACCCTGCAATTTCACTTTTAGGAATTCATTTCAAGAAAATAATCATGGACATACAAAGATTTACCTCTCAGGATACTGGCTGGAACCCCTCCTTATGTCCCACAACAAAAAATAAGTTCAATGAGCCGACGGCCGTGGAGATGTTGCCGCCATTAAAATGCTACAGGAGATGTTTATGGACATGAAAAGGAGTTCCCGATATATAGCCCAAGCGGAGATGGCACACCACGGTGCTGTATTTGTAAAAATGTAGCTGAAAGCAGATGGTAGGGGACTGCCCATAGGAAAAGGCCCCATTTCAGGAGAGAAGAGAGAGGAGGGTGGCCCCCTGATCAGGGAGCCAAAGCCCATGAGGGGCTCTGAAAGAGAGATGGGCATGTGTGGAGAAGCGTCTCAGCAAATCCCCCAAATCTACTGAAATGTTAGTCACCTTGTGGATGACCTGAATTTTCATAGAAATTCATGGAAAGACTGAACTTTGAATGTGTAAAACTCAGGACCTGTTGTCAGAGATGCCAAATGCTTCAGGAGCATTTGGTCCCAGGAGCCAACTCTAAGAAATTGCGTGCAGGGCCTGAGGCTTCAAGTGCCTGGGTCTCGGCACGTCCCATGCAGAGGAGACCCCTTCGTCTCAGCGATGGGGGCAGCACAAGACCTGGGTATGCGTCCAGGGCAAGTATGGAGGCACATGTGGTGGGAGAGGAATGGTGGTTATTTCTGGCTGGTAGAATTATGAATATAATTTTCTTATTTTGGCTTATTTGAATTTCTAAAACCTACAATACACATATTGCTTGCTTTTTAAAAGATGCTTCCCTGAAGACACTGACAGCCACATATTTTCCTTATGACAACACTGTGTAGATCACTGGCCTCAGGCCTGGCTCATGGAGACCTATGTAGATTTCGCTCCCTACAAGTGTCACACGGTTCCACCCCAGACAACATGTATCACAGGGCACATGGTTCACAGAGACTAGCAAGGGAATTCTGACCTACAACATGGGTGCACCTGGAGGAATTACGCTAAGTGAACAAGCCAGAGATAAAGGACAAGTACTGTAAGGCTGCGCTCATATGAGGGACCCAGAGGAACCAAATTCATAGAAACAGGAATACCAGGGCCTGCGGGAGGCAGGAGTGGGACATTGGTATTGCACAGGTACAGTTTCCATTTTGCAAGATGAAGACAGCTCTAAAGATGGATGGTGGTGATGACTGCACAACACTGTGAATGCGCTTAAAGAAAACGGACCTGTATGCTTAAAAACGCTTAAACTGGCAACTTTAGCGTTATGCATCTTTTTACAATTAAAAAAGATAAATGCACAATGCCAGAACCCATTAAGTCACCTAGAAAAACAAAGGGTCGGGGAACATTTTTCTCTGATGCTGCAGCAGTGCTGAACAAATAACACAAGTGGTTCATCTCATCTTTCTTCCGGCAGGTGGGAAGTAGAAAAGCTAAAACATCTCTGTTAGGATCAGTGGCAATTCATACCCTGGATTTAAGTTCTCTTAACACATTTCATCATTCCCGTTTCATTCATCTTTACATGAACATCAGCAATTTCTGTTCTGAGAAATCCACTGTCTGGGATAACTGAACCAGCAACACATCCGGGAGGGGTGGCTGGGATGAAGACACAGCCCAGGACCGGGATGGGGAGGGGCCTCAAGGAGAATCCCGATGGCCTCAGGACTCTCCTTTCTGAACTCTCTCCCTACCCACGTCTCTCCTAAGCCTCAGGCCCTTACACAAGGTTACTAAGGAATACAAGAATGACACTAAGGTCTCATAAAGGCATAGAGAAAATCTGCTCCAAAAGGCCACGTTGACCAGAGGGTGAGAGATGTCCAACAAGAACCTCATCAACAGCTGTCCTCAGAGGCAGACCTTGGCCTTCCAGCCCCTACAGCTGCCCCTGTTCCTTCTAATGGCCCCGCTCCTCTACTGGCCCCTGCTCCTCTACCGGACCCCCTTCGGCCAGCTGGCTGGCTGGTCAGATTCATGGACAATTACAGGGAGAAACTTATTTTTCAATCCAGAGGTTTTTCCACACCAAGGGGAAAAAATGAGATTCTTCTCCATCAGATAGATTTCCAAAATACAAAATATTGACTAATATACATACTCTATTTGATGACAATATTTTAAAAACCAACACTAAAAAAAAAGTTCAGTGGTTCCAAGTAGAAAGCATGACGCTGAAATAGAAGCAAGGGTCACAAGAGTTTATGGGCAAAAACTCATCCACAGTAGACCTGAAATGTGGTATGAGGCCGGGGGGGAACTATAGAGATATATTTTTACAGCATCTAAAAGAAAATAAAATTGTTGATTCTAATCTGAGAATAGAGATGAAAGGGAAATAGGAAGACAGAGTTAACAAAATTGAAGAGTTTTACAGCAAGAACGTATCTAAATTTTACAGATGAGGAAAATGAAACCCAAATACTCCCTAAATATTCTAAGGCCACAGGACTGGTGGCACAGCTGAGCCTAGAGCTCCCGGTCATTATCCTTGTTCTGAACCCTGATCCTGTGCTCCCAGGTTATTGTTCTTGTCCCCATTCCATGACTTCCAGCTGGGACTGCCACTTGGGTGGTATACTTTATCCAAATTCCAGATTCTTCCCCAAAGTATGATGAATGAGACAAGAAATAGAGTGAAAACAATAATCTTGGTTTTTGTGACCATGGCAGCCCCAAGAGTGGTAGTATCCAAAGTGGGGCCACACAAGACAATCTTCTGAGGCAAAGAAAGAAAATGACAGACATTGTCAAGTATTTTCCTCATCCTTTATAATAGCTTATTTTAAATACACTTTATGATACAAACAGGAGGCCGGGAAATACTGGGTAGGAGAGGGCGGTCCCTGGCGAGGGCCACACCCTCAAGCCTGGAATCAGGGGGCCCAAAGTGAGAACATGCATTTCTGTTTTCCTGCCTGAATATTGCCTTTTCCAAAACCACCCTGGCCCGCCCCATCCCCTATCCTGTACCCATAAAAACCCCAGGCCCTACCCGCAGAGCAACAGAGAAGGAGAGAAGAAACAGCCGGATGTTGGAGACAATCAGCTTGATTTCTGACAGACAGCTTGACAGCGGGACTTTGGAGAAGAATTCCCTTTCTAGCTTCCCATCCCACTGAGAGCCACTTCCAGCACTCAATAAAGTCCTCCACATTCACCATCCTTCAATTTGTTTGCACAACCTGATTCTTCCCGGACACCGGGACAAGAATTCGGGTACCAAGAGGGTGGATGCAAAAGGCTGTCACCCTGACCCTGCACTGATCTAACAGTTAAGTCATCTGTGGACAGCAAATCAAAGAGCACACTGTAACATATGTCCTATGGGGCGCCAGGGGTCACAGGCACCCCACCCAGATGCTGCTGGGGGGCTGCACAGGGTTCTACTTCTGCCAATGCCCAAAAGCACTCATCTCAGCCCCTGCACCCACTCACCTGTGTGCTACCCCTCCCATGAGGGGCTGAGGGCTGTGGGCTGAGTCCTGTGAAGGTGTCAAGGGAACCATCCCATTTCATTTAGAATGTATCAATAGATCCGTATGTCAATATGCATGTAATTCCTAAGTGAGCATTCAATACATATATGTGTCGGGGGTGGTCTAAATATATGTTTGCTCATAGAGCGTGTGGTCAGAAAACTGGAGGCTGTTGGCCTGGAACATCACTGCTCTGCCCTATTAGATCTGGCTCCTTCATCCGTCAGTGGATTCTGTGGCCATAAAAGCGTTCAGCTTGGTGTCATGTCTTCCCGCCCATCTGTCTACAACTGCTACATGCCCAACACACAGAACACAGGAAGCCACTGAGCTTCCTGAACAACCCACTGACACACTGGAAAGTGCCATGGCCAGTGGATTCTTGCAAACCATAAAACTTTAGCTGTGTTCCTCATGCTTAGGGAAAATTATTTTTCCATCACAAAAAAATTTCTAACAAAACAAAATTACGTGCATGCTGGTTTAGTAAGAAAAATGGTTTCAACATAAAAAGGAAAGAAAGCCCTTCGGCAAAATAAAAAGACATTGTGCATTTATCAAAAATTACTACTAATAACTCAAAAGACAGGCAAATCAGTACATTCCGATCTCTTTGAAGATAAGAAAACCAACTGTTTGCAACAGTTAAGGATATGAAAGGCAGAGTCAATGTGAGCACTCAAATGATTTTGAATAAGATGTGACTCTTAATGGTCAAATCCAGCCTATGACCTGAAGATGGCTTTTCCCTCCCTCTCTCTATTTGCCTGAAAACCATCAGAACACCTGTATGTTTTTAATAGAAGATAATTCATGGGAAGTCTCTCATTAATCCACACAACAGATGTGTATATCCTGGCTTCCTATTATTATAATGAAGGAATATTAGTTAACCATTCTATTCAGATACTCCCCATTGTGTGGGCAATGTTTACTTTACATATGAAAGAACTATGGCTCAGGGCTTCATGACTCATCCAGGAGCTGGAAAGATGACAGGGAGGCAGACCGAACACACAAACTGACTGCATGCATGCGCCCAGTCAGAGTTCTTGGAGGAGACACTGCCATACCTGCATCTGGTGTAGCTGGGACAATGCAGGGGAGGGCACAGACGAAGGAGGGGCTTGGACTCCCTGGGGTGAGGCTTGTCCCACCACAGTCAAGAACGTGCAATCACTCTCACCACCACTCTCACCACCAAAGCAAACACTTCATAAACGGACCTCCAGTTCCCCATAGGCATGTAAGGAGCTTGAAAGTCGTTACTCTGTCCTAACAGTAAAAAGCTGAATAAAATGAAAAATCAGCACTTCTTAGAGATCTGTCTTGGATCTGTTGCAGAAATGTCACAAGCCACAGCCCCGCAAAATGGGACAGGTGAATACAGGGAATCACAACTCACTGGAGCGGAAGCCTGTACGTAGAAACCCCTGAAGATCCACTACGGGGGTAGGACAACCTAAACTGGAGCGGAAAATTCCTGGAGGCTCACTGTGGACAAGCCTAAGAGACTAAAAACTCCAGGGGGACCCAGTCATGGGGGTGGAGGAGGGGTGGGCGGCTATATTTGTGTGAGTTTTACCTCCTGGAGCTCTACCAGATCCTCACAGTGAACACTGGAGAAATATCCCCTCACGCTTACAACAGGGAGAGGGGAAAATAACCATTTTGAAACGCCAGGGCGCTGTGTTCTTATTAATAAGGCCTGCCCTCGGGAGAAACTATCTACACAGGGACTAAACTGCTGGCATTTATCAGAGCCTGTCCAATCTGAGGGACAGGAAATAATCAGCCCCTGCTAGACCTTAGTATCACCTAAGGATGTGGAAGGGGAAGCTGAAAAGCAAATGTGAGGTTCACAGCCCAGGCACAAAGGCTCCCGAAAAGAATGAGACCAAATCATAGGACTATAGTAAGCTTCCCCTCCCACTACAGCTTAACACGGCACAACTAAAGGCCTATTTACCAGGGTTCCGTGCACCCAGTCCATCACATCCAGTTTTCAACATAAAATTACAAGGCACACTAAACACACGCACACACACACACACACACAGTTTAAAGAGACAGAGCAAGTATCAGAACCAGACTCAGATACAGAACAATGTTGGAATGATCAGATCAGGAATTTAAAACAACTATGATTAATATGCTAGGGACTCTAATGGAAAAAGGAGATAACACATAAGAACAGACAGATAAGGGAAGCAGAGAAATGGAAATTATGAGAAAGAATCAAAAGGAAACGCTAGAGATAAAAAACCATGTAGAGAAAGGAATGTCTTTAATGGGCTCGTTAGCAGATAGGACATGCTGATGAAAAAAATCTCTCAACTTGAAGATATGACATTAGAAGCTTCTAAAACTCAAATGCAAAGACAAAAAAGATGAAAAAAAATTGAAATAATATCCAAGAACTGTGGAGCAATTACAGTGGTGTAAAGATGTGTGATGGGAATACCAGAAGGAGAAGACAGACAGAAAGGAATAGGAGAAATACTGGAAGCAATAATGACTGAAAATTTCCCCAGATTAATGTTGAACACCAAAACGCAAATTAAGGAAACTTAGAGAACACAAAGAATGTATAAAGGCTCCAAAAACTACACTGAGGCATATCATACTCAAACTGCAGAAAATCAAAGATAAAGAAAAAAATATTGAAAGAAACACCTTACCTATCAATAGAGGAGCAAAGAGAAGGATTATAACTAATGTCTTCTCAGAAACCACACAGGAAAGAAGAGAGGAGAGGGAAATATTTAAAGGGCTCAGAGAAAAAAAAAAAATCATCACCTAGAATTCTGTACCATTTAAGATTGATCTTCAAAAATGAAGGCGGGATCGAAACTTCCTCAAACACAAGTTGAGGGAATTTGTTGTCAGTAGACCTGCCTTGCAAAAAATGTTAAAAGCAGCTCTTTAAACATAGGAAAATAACATAGATCAGAAACCTGGATCTACACGAAGAACGGATGCATCAAAGAAGGAATAAGTGAAGGTAAAATAAAAACTTTTCCTTTTTTTTTTTTTTGATTTGGAGTCTTGCTCTGTCACCCAGGCTGCAAAGCAGTGGTACAATCTCGGCTCACTGCAGCCTCGGCCTCCCAGGTTCCAGCGATTCTCCTGCCTCAGCCTCCCAGGTAGCTGGAATTACAGGCATGCACCACCACGCTTGGCTAATTTTTGTATTTTTTGTAGAGACAGGGTTTCACCATGTTGGCCAGGCTGGTCTTGAACTCCTGACCTCAGGTGATCCGCCTGCCTCGGCCTCCCAAAGTGCTGGGGTTACAGGCATGAGCCACTGCTCGTCGCCTATTTTTCTTATTCTTAATTGAACATATAATGGGTTGTTTGAAATAATAATAGCAACAATATATTCTATCATGTATTCTTTTATATATTATATACCTAGGCTTATGTGTAAGTAAAATGAATTACAGCAATGATATAAGGGATGGGAGGGAAGAATCAAGAATACTTTGCTATTATAAGATACTTGCACTACCTGTGAAACAGTATAGTGTTATCTGAAAGAAGACAAACTAATTTTTTTTTTAAGACATATAATAGATACGCTGAGAAGGGAGAGAAAATGGGATTATACAGAAAGCTTAATTAAAATGACAAAAGGCAGAAAAAGTGTGAAAGGCAAAAGTACAAACATAGAATAAGGGCAACAAATAAAAAACAATAACAAATATAGTAGATATGAATTTAAATACATCAACAATCACTTTATACATCAATGGTCTAAATACACCAAAGAAAATACCAAGATTGTCAGTGAGAAACAAAAAATAAGTCCCAATTATATGTTGTCTACAACAAATCCACTGCAAATAAAATAACACACATAGATCAAAAGTAAAATGTTAAAGAATGGCCTTTACCAAGAAAGGTTAGATCTATCATGCTAACACTAATCAAAAGAAAGTAAGAATAGCTATATTAATTTCTGACAACGTACACTTTAGATCACGGGCATTTTTAAGGGATCAAGAGAGCATTACACAATTATTTTTTTAAAGTTTATTTTCCAAAAAGATACAACAATCCTTAATGTGTATGTGCCTAAAAAGAGCATAAAAATACATGAGGCAAAAACTGATAGAACTGCAAGGAGAAATAAATGAACTCACTGTTATAGTTTGAGCCCTCAATAGTCCTCTGTCAAAAATGGGCAGATCCTGCAAGAGGAAGCTCAGTAAGGACAGAGTTGAACTCAACAACACCATCAATCAACTAGATATAATTGACATCTATAGACTAATTCAGTCAAAAATAGCAGAACACACATTCTTCTCAAACTCATGTGGAACATTCACCAAAAGAGACCACATTCTGGGCCATAAAGCATACCTTAACAAATTGAAAAGAACAGAAATCAGACTGTGTGCTCTCAGAACACAATACAATTAAACTAGATTCAATAACAGAAAGACAGCTAGCTGGGAAATCCCAGAGTATGTGGAGACTAAACAACGCCCTTCTAAATGACACAGGGGTCAAAGAAGAAATCGCAAGAAATTTTTTTTTTTTTAATTTCCAAGCTAAAAATGAAAATAGAACTTACCAAAATTTGTGAGATAACAGCAAAAGCAGTGCTTGCAAGGATATTTATAGTATTGAATGCATATATTAGAAAATAAGATCTAAAAGCAATCGTCTAAGATTCTACTTTTAAAAACTAGAAAAAGGAGAAAGTTAAATCCAAAGTTAAGTAGAAGACATAATAAAAAAATTATTACAGAAACCAATACAATTGAAAACAGAAAATCAATAGGAAAAAAAAAAACAATAAAACCAAAAGCTGGTTCTCTCAAAATATCAATAAAATCAATGAACTTTTAAGCAGGCTAAGTGAAAAAGAAAAAAGGCACGCTTTACCAATATCAGAAGTGAAGGTGGGGATATCACTATAGAACCCATGGATACGAAAAGGACAATAAGGAATAGTATGAACAACTCTATGCCCATAAATTCAATAAGCTGGATGAACTGGACCATTTCCCTCCAAAGACACACTCTGCCAAAATTCACATGAGAATACACAATTTGAATAGGTCATATCTATTAAAGAAATTGAATCAATAATTAATAACCTTCCCAAAGAGAAAGCACCAGGCTCAGGTGTGTTCACTGATGAATTCTGACCAACATTTAAAGAAAGAAATTATACCAATTCTCTACAATCTCTTCTAGAAGAGAGAAGCAGAAGAAATACTTCCTAACTCATTCTATGAGGCCAGCATTACGCTAATACCAAAAACCAGACAAAGACATTTAAGAAAAGAAAGGTATGGCTGGGTGTGGTGGCTCACGCCTGTAATCCCAGCACTTTGGGAGGACCTGAGGCAGGCAGATCACCTGGGGTCAGGAGTTCAAGACCAGCCTGGCCAACATGGTGAAACCCTGTCTCTAAAAAAAAAAAAAAAAAAAAAGAAGAAGAAAGAAATGAAGGGTACTGATTAGTAGCTCTCATACAACCATATGCAGGAATGCTCAACAAAATAAAGCAAATCAAATTCAGCAATGTATAAAAAGAATTACACACCATGATCAAGTAGGATTTATGCCAGTTATGCAAGACTGGCTCAACAAATGAAAACCCATTAACGTAATCCATCATATCCACTGGCTAAGGAAGAAAAGTCACATGATCATATCAATAGATGCAAAAAAAAGCACTTGAAAAAATCCAACACCCATTCATGTTACAAATTCTCAAACTAGGAATATATGAGAACTTCCTCAACTTGATAAAGAATATCTACAAAAATCCTGCAGCGAACATCATACTTAATGGTGAAAAACTGGAAACTTTCCCGTTAAAATCAGGAACAAGGCAAAGATGACTCCTCATCACTCTTCTTCAACATTGTACTGGAAGTCCTAGCTAATGAAATAAGACCAAAAAAAAAAAAGTATAAAGATTGGAAGAAAATAAATAAAACTCTCTTTGTTCATAGATCACATGATTGTCTATGCAGAAAACCTGAAACAATGAACAAAATTTTCCTGGGACTAATAAACAATTACAGCAAGGTTATAAGATGTGAGGTCAATATACAAAAGTCAACTGCTTTCCTATATACCAGCAACAAACGAGTGGAATGTGAAGTGAAAATCACAAGACCATATACATTAGAAACTCCCAAAATGAAAAACTTAGGTACAGATCTGACAATATATGTATAAATTCTATATGAGGAAAACTACAAAACTCAGATAAAAGGTATCAGAAGAATTAAATGAAAAAATATTTGACATTCATGGGGAGTAAGACAATATTGTCAAAATGTCAGTTAATCTCAACTTGATCTATAGATTCAATGCAATTTGTGCCAAAATCCCAGCAAGTTGTTTTGTGGATCTTAACAAACTGATTATAAAATTTATAAATTTATATGGAACAGCAAAAGATCTGGAATAGCCAAAACTACCTTGAAAGAAAACAAAGGTGACTAACACTACTCAGCTTCAAGACTTTACATGGAGTCATGGTAATCAAGACAGTGTGGTAGTGGCAAAATAACAGACAAATAGATCAATGGAAGCAAATAAAGAGCCCTAATATAGAACCATATGAATATTGCCCACTAATCTCTGACAAAGGAGCAAAGGCAATAAAGCGGAGAGAAGAGAGTCTCTTCAGCAAATGTTTCTGGAAGACCTGCACATTCACATGCAAAAAAAAAAAAAAAAAAGAACTTAGACACAGCTCTTACACCTTTCACAAAATTAACTCAAAATGAATCACAGACCTAAATGTAAAACACCAAAGTAGGCCAGGCGTGGTGGCTCACGCCTGTAATTCCAGCACTTTGAGAGGCCGAGGCGGGCAGATCACCTGAGGTCAGGAGTTTGAGACTAGCCTGGACAACATGGCAAAATTTCATCTCTACTAAAAACACAAAAATTAGCTGGGCGTGGTGGTGCATGCCTGTAATCCCAGCTACTGGGAGGCTGAAACAGGAGAATCACTTGAACCTGGGAGGCAGAGGTTGCAATGAGCTGAGATTGCACCACTGCACTCCAGCCTGGGCGACAGAGTGAGATAGTGTCTTGAGACTATGAGAAGATAGGCCACAGACTAGGAGAAACATTGACAAAATCCATATCTGATAAAGGACAATTATCCTAAATATATACTTTTAAAACTCAATAATAAGAAAATGAACCACTGGATTAAAAATGTGCAACAGGCCTGAACACCTCAGAAAAGAAAATATACAGATGGTAAATAAGCATATGAAAAGATGCTCAACATCATATGTCATTAGAGAATTGAAAATAAAAACAAAAGTGAAATACTACTCCACACTTATTAGCGTGGCCTAAGTCCAGAATACTGGCACCACCAAATGCTGGTGAGGATGCAGAGCAACAGGAACCCTCACCCACTGTGGTGGGAATGGAAAATGCAACAGCCATTGTGGAAAACAACTCAGCGGTTTCTTACAAAACTCAGCATACTCTTACCATACGACCCAGCAATCATACCCTTTGGTATTTACCCAAATGAGCTGAAAACTTATGTCTACTTGAAAACGGGTACATAGATACTTATAGTAGCTTTAATCATAATTGCCAAAACCTGGAAGGAACCAAGACGTCCTTCACTAGGTGAATAAACAAACTAACACACCCAGACAATGGAATATTATTAATTCATTAAGACATGAGCTACCCAGCCATGAAAAGACATGGAGGAACCTTAAATGTATATTAAATATTAATATATTATATTAATATATTAAAATACATATATATTACTTAAATATATATTACTCAGTGAAAGAAGTCAATCTGAAAAGCTGACATACCCTATGATTCCAACTGCATGACATTCTAGAAAAGCAAAACTTCAGAGGCAACAAAAGGATCGCTGGTTGCCAGGGGCTGGGGCGGGAAGGAAAGGATGAACAGGTAGACCATGGAGGACTCTTAAGGCAGTGAAATGACTCTGTATGATACTACAATGGTGGGTAAATGCCACTGTGCATTTGTCCAAACCCACAGAATGTGTAACACCGAGAGTGAACCCTAATGTCAACCACAGACTTTGGGTGATGATAATGTGTCAGTGCAGGTTCATGGATTGTAACAAACGTACCACTCTGTTGGGCGATACAGACAACGGAGGAGGTTGTATGTGTGTTGGGGGTGGGGGTGCAGGAGGTATACAGGAATTCTCTGTACCTTCCCTTCAGTTTTGTTCTGAAGCTAAAACTGCCCTAAAAAATAAAGTCTATTAAAAATATTTCATGAACTAATACATACTAAAATATACTTTCTACTTCATTCTATTTTTATTTTCTCTTTCAACACATTTTGGTCACCTCCCATTAAAGTTTTAACTTGACCACCCACTAATGGGTCCAATGGAAGTCGGCAAAGCAGTGCTCTAGGGTGGTGCCTCCTGCTGACCTATGGAATCCAGCCTCTCCCCACAGACCATCTGCTCCAAGAGCCACGCTCAGTCCACTCCCAACAACGTGCTCAAAGCCAGATGGCTTCCTGGCCCCTGGCAGTACCTGGAGGGAGGGTCTCCATGCTTTGTGCTTTCTCTTCTCCATTGCTGTGATGAAGGTCTTTCTTTTTAATGGGGTCAATTTCATTCCAGTCCTCCTGGGGGAACAAAGACACTGAATGAGTTGCCTGGTTCTTCAAGCACACCTTCATTCATCAGTTCAATACACACTGAGTCTTTGGGGAGTAACACTTGGCCCTGGGGATGCACTGATGAGTAGGACGGAGGGCCCATCTTAAAGACCCCACACCCCAGAAATCGTTAGGGAGTCAAGATGTAAGGGGAGAAAAGTATGGGCATGACCTTTCCCAAGGGTTTGCATTTCTCTCTCCATTTTATATTTGTATTGCGTATCTGTGGGAAGGAAATACTCCACAAACTCCCAGGGCTTTGGGGATTTGTGAGGGTGGAGAAGCGAGATAGGGGAAGTGGATTAAATGAAATAATTCTAGAGTGGTTAAATTAAAACCATTAAAATGAAGGTAGCTCTCCAGACATGTTAGGTGGTTTATAGACATCTTAGGACCAGATTCTCCCTAAGGGCTCCTTTGGGCTCTCCTCAGAGTGTGTGAAATGATTTAATTCCATTGACTAACACAAGAGCAGGCGGTAGGGCCACCAAGCTTTTTCTAGGGCTTACTCTAATAGGACTGCCACTGAAACAGAGATACATATTAAGGACTTAATATGAAACCAGAATAAGGTAAAAGCTCTGGCAGAATTTATTCAACTCATCTGGGCAAACAATTTACTCTAATTTATCAACATTAAATCAGACTAAATAACAACTGCACGACCACAGAGCTAAATATATTTTCTCACCACTTGGAATCTGATTTCTGTGACTAAAATAAGAAAGGTTTCTGTATATAACCCAAATCAGAAATAACCCAAGGCTAGTAATTTTCCCACCAGACTCCTGTGAGCCAAGCATTGTCAATTGGCCATTTTCCTGAGCAGATGCGATTAGGCTGAAGCGCAGCAGTAATCCCTCCCTGTGGGGCGGGGACCAGATCTCCAAGGGTTCATTCCACCAGCACTCCTCCAGACCAGTGTGGACTGCATGCTGCACACAAGTTCACCACTGGAGACGTTTCGGTTCTTTACTTAAAATGTAAAGTGAGATCTGCAGAAGGGTAAACCTCAGGGCCTGGGCCAAATGACACATTTTTTCCAAATGCAACTTGCTCTGCCAATAATCTGCAGTTTTACTCAAGAGGTACGCTAATTAGAGAGAAACTGTGCCTAAGCCTCCCCCATCTCTCGGCCAGCTTTTCCTTCCGCTGCTTCTCTAATGAGGCAATACAGCTGGGTTTATCACATCGGGGCTGCCATGGAAATGGCAGAAGAGGAAGAACTGTAGCCTTGGGGGGCTGGTGAGAGAAACCATTCTGCAGCCGGGGGTCTGAGCCCCACCCACCCAGCAGAACCGCCTTCATGGCCTTTAAGTGCCCCAAGTACTTCTGCAAGTCTTATCCCACGCTGCAACAAATGTATTAAAATGCAGCTGTATCCCAATTTAAAGAATTTTTACTGCAAAGAAGTTTGGAAAAGATGTATTTATGACTTGGCTTTTGAGATTACTTGGCTATAAAGAAATTTTCAATTTACTACTGGCAGTGATTTTGTGGGAACCCTGGCAGATAGGCAACAGCGAGAGAATTTAACCCACCAACTGGCTTTACAAAGTAAGGAGATACGTGTGAATACTAAATCGGCAAAATGAAGTTACTACAGTCACACTGTGCAGACTTTTCATTAAGCATTAGTTTTTATTTTGAGGCTTTATTGTAGCATTGTGGCTGATAATTCCTACCTCTCAAGCCCCCACCCCACAGGCATCTGGCCTCCTACGTACACCAGCTAATGGATCAAACCATTTAAACTTGTAGCTGAATAAAATCAAAAGTGAACATTGCCAGTGGGGCTGGTGACCCTAGCATATTTTCTACACGTAAAAATAAAGTCATTATCTGTAGTCATTGTCGGACATTTGCAGGTCAACCATCAGTGTTTTCCCAGAAAATAAACTTTTTTGTTTATTTGTGCCCACAAATAAGATTGATTTTCCCATAAGTAATGCTCCTCACCCTCCCTTCTTCCTTCCAATCAGTGACGCCTACTATGAAACTAGTGCAGGGTGAGCATTCCTCAATCTCCCTTCTTCCTTCCAGTCAACGACACCTACTATAAAACTAGTGCAGGGTGAGTTCATGCCCATATAATTAGGCCATGACAAGGTAGCAAGCAGATGGAACAAGCCGTGCCATTTACGAAAACCTACTATGCGCCAAGCATTGCGCATAGACCCTCTCTCATTCCTGCATTTTATAATTCCTGTCTTACAATGAGGACACATAAGATAGGCTAAGCAATTTGTCCAGGTTACACAGCTGGTAAAAAGCTAAATCTGGCCCTTTATGTAAGTCAGAGTGGGAATGACAGGCTAGGGCTCAATTTAAACTAAATTATAAGAACTTGATTCTCAAAATGTCATAAAAACTCAAGAATACATTTCTAGGAGGTCACTCACAGAGGACTGTTTTGTTCTGGACTTCCAGGTCAAAAACTGCAGATTATCATCTTAACTACCTGCTCCTAGAGTAAAAGCAGGGAAGGGGAGGAGGAGCCCCCAAGGAGGAGGAGGGGGAGGGGGAGGATGGGGAGGGGGAGGAGGGGAGAGGGAGGGGGAAGGGGAGAATGAGGCAAAGAAGGAGGGGAAGGAGGGGAGGGGAAGGAGGGGGAGGGGAGGACAATGAAAAGGAGGAACCACCGTGGTGGCTGCTGCCTAACACAGTATTTATGAGGTGCCAAGCCCCACTCTGGACGCTGCACATACGCTCATCTTCCTGCAATGCTATTACTATTCCAATTTTACAGGTGAGGAAGCCAAGGCACTGAAGTTTAGTGTTCATATGAGGCTGGATCCACACCCTGGGGAACTCAGGGCTGGAGTTCATGGTCTCAGTCATTTAGCTGTACTGCCTCCAGATAAGACAGCTTCCTCTCTCCCCTAACTAAACAGCCAAAGTTCAGTTAAGACATTGTACTAACCATTCATCTTAGAATATGTCTGGTCACTAGTAATAAATTCCTGCAAAGATGGCTGACTAGGTTCACTGGCTGACAGAGCACCCAAGCTCAACCCACCACTGGTCTGTAGATGCTTGTCTGCTTGTCTTGTCCCACTCTCTTCTCCCTACCCCTACCGAGGGCCTTGGCCTGGTATTAAGAAAGTCAGTTCCTAGAGACACAGTGGGGACCAGGCATCTTGGCCTGTATTGTGCAAAGACACCCACAGACAAGCGCGGGCAATGACGGCCCAGAAACACAGGCCTGCGTAGAGCAGGGCCCCCAGGAAGGCTGTGCGCGGAAGCAGTACTTCGGTGGAGACCAAAGGGAGGCAAGAAGGAACAACGGGGACTAGTGGTGGTGGGTGTACCAGACAGATGGAACAAGGGAAAGATCAAAAACAGGAAGGCACGCAAGTGGCAGGATAGTCTGAGACCTGTATTCTAGAAACATCACTGTGGCTACAAGGTGAGGGCAGACTAGAGGACACGAGAGAGCCCAGGAGGCCATTTCAGTAATGCAGCATGGGAAGATGGCATGCTGGACCCAGTCCCGGTCCCAGAGGGACACAGCGGAGACAGGTGCAGCTAGGAGGGGCTGGCAGTGCAGCAGGAGGAGTGCGAGGGGGAAGAAGAATCAAAGATGGCCCCATGTTTCTGACTGCAGCACTTCCTACGCAGGTGTGATGTCCACCGAGAAGAAATACAAGAAAGTTGCCGGGTAGGGTAAGAAGAAATGCTAGGAAATAAAGAGGAGTTTGGTTTGGAAAGGATGAAGGTACAAAGAGATACCAAGAGGAGGCATCTGCAAACAGATGGAGGCACAAATCTGGGGTTGTGAAAAGGCTCAGGGTAATTAAAGCTACTGGTGAGCAGGAGGGAGACCACCCAGGGAGGGTGGGGTGTCAGTGCAGGGGAGAGGAGAGCCCAACGCTGCAGGGACAAGCGGGAAAGGAGGAGACCCCACATGGCACGTGGGGAGCAGCGCTGGCCTCAGAGCCAGAGCCTTGGGTTCCAGCCATGCCTCTGCCAATGGCAGTGGGCGTCGAAGTCTAACTTCTCTAAGATTAGAAGGCTGGGCTCAATGCCTCCTGCCCGGCGGGTCCCTGCCTGCCCAGCGGGTCCCTGCCTGCCCAGCGTTCTTGTGTAGGCGATACATTCAGTTAGCACTTGAGGTTCTTTTACATTTGCTACCTGCTTCGCCCATGTTTATATTCAAAAAGATTACAGGTTCTTTGAGGGTAGGAAAGCCGTCATATTCCTTCTGTATCCTTATGGTACCAAGTGCGCTGGTGGCCTTATGGTAGTTGCTCAATAATAAATGCAGCTGAAAAAAAAACACCTCGCCCTACTTACTCAGATTGATTGTCCCGGCTTCGCCTACTCTGCAGTGGAAGCTTTTCGTTACAATCCCCCTCCCATACATTTACATACATTATAAGACTGACTTACACTAGTGTCGGCGCTGCTCAAAAATGGAAATGTACTGAATGCAAATGTAGGAAGAAGGCTCTTGCGCCCAGTAGCCACTGGTATCCTGGCTGTGCTACCAACAGATATGTGTGTTTTCTCCCTTTTAAGGGGAAAATGGTGCCGTGACAGACAGGTCCCCTTTTTAGTGACAAGTATAAACTGCTGAGATTAGAGAAGTAATGATGTGGTTTATGCTGGGTCAAAAGTTACAGAGAATTCAAAGCCTGTGATCTTGTAAGCCCGCTTTGATTTCCCAGGATGCAGACCCATCTCTGCTTTGTTTCTACCACCCTCAAAGGAGGGATGTTGACAGTGAATGCAGAATGATTACCCCACAGACAGATGGTGCTTCGGGAAAGTGTGGACAAGGGAGGGCTCGGCAGCTCTGACCAAATACTGTACTCCATCAGGGAAGTTTAACCGGGGGTCTAGGATGCCCTGCCAACCAAATGAGAAACGCGGGGCAGGAGAACACTGCTGCCCTGCCTGGCATCACCCCTTGGTCCAGAGTGTTGGATGCATCCACATGCAGCCTCTGGAAAGACCTAGATGCCCTAAAGTATGGCGCTGTGGTCTTCTCTCCCTTTGTAAATGGCATCTGGGCCAGTTAATGAGAACTCTCCTACTTACTAATTTACCCCACTGGTAGTGATTATTGTTATCAGACATTTTAATCTGGTTCAAAATTATGTATCCCAAAACTTCAAAATATGTATCTGGCCATGTTGTTCTTACAAATGCACACAACAGAGGCACAAATGGAATTAAACTAGGCCATGGGTGCAATCAGATGGGAATCCACAGCTGAGCGACGTCTACTTACCTGCCATAATCAGAGAGCACAGCAGCTCAAATTCATCCTATTTCTAAGTAGATAAAACAGCAATGACGTCTAAATACTATGACAATATTTTCAGGAGTACTAAACCCAATAGGTGAGTTTATTAAATAGTTATGGAAACAATTAAGTGTAAATATAGGTTTAACTGTTAATAGAATATTCCCAGTATAATCTGTCTCTGATCCAAATAAGAAAAAAATAAGAAGTATTCTTGCCTTGGTTGCCAAAGGCAAGGTGGTCAGGGAAGTGGAGGAGGAAAGGTGCCATAGGGGTGAGGAGGTACAGTGGCTGGAAGAGGAGCAAGCCCCTTAGGCACTATTGATCAAATCTGTGTGTGCAGGGCGCTGTGCAGTCCAACCACTGGTTTCCCAGAGGATTGGAAAAAAAAGGATCCAGAAGGGCTACATGACTTATCAGCTGCTGCAAAACACATGACCTCAAAACTCAGTAGCTTAAAACAATAAATGTTTATTACCTCACACAGCATCTGAGGGTCAGGAATCCGAATGGTTCTGGCCCATGATTTCCAATGAGGCTGCAAAGATTTCGGCCAGGGCTGCTGTTGTCTGAAGGTTTGCCTAGGGCTAGGGTCTGCTTCCAAGATGGGTAACTCACACGGCTATTGCCAGGAGGCCCCAGTTCCTCACTGGGGTCCATCCAACAGGGCTGCTTAAGAGTCCTCCCAAGAGGTGGCTGGCTTCCCCAACGAATATGAGGAAGAGGGTACATACAAGAGCAAGGGACACTCCCTGATGCCTTTTATGGCCTAGTCTTAGAAATCACTCACTGTCTCACTGTCTCTCTGTCATAGTCTGTTCATTAGAAATAAGTCACCATGTCCAGCTCACGTGACATCGGGTTTGGTGGAGCTGAGACTAGCCTCCAGTTTAGAGAGGAGGATAATAAAAAGTTGGTTAATATTTAGAATATTCTAAAACCACTACATTTATGAATGCCATAAGGCTTGCTAGTGGCAGAGCCTGCTGTACCTAGCCAGTCATTTCTGTGGGGCAGGGGTGAGGGGCAGGGGCTGTGAGGTGATGGAAGCTCAAGAGTTGAGTCACAAAAGCAAGTCTGTGCAGCAAAAGTGTTGCTTCATCTCACGCTGTCGTCTTACCCGTGTCCAATATAAACACAATTACCACCTTTGGTAACATTTCTGAATTATGAAACACCACTAAAATAAACATGCTTACACACATAAAACTAGATAATAACAAAGAATAAATGTTATGTGTATTGCTAAATCATCCAAAGCTGCTTCCATATAATTTAAATGGCGAACATCATATTTGTTAACAGAGATATAAAAATATTACTGTGGGAGAAAACAGAAAATAAATGGGCTGTTTTTAATCTCTGCTTACTGAAATATATGTTGTCACTGTTAAATTATTTCAGCTGACTAGACCATATGGTCAGAGGCAGATTAAATTACCAAAAGTACCATCTGAATGACTACTTGATTCCCTTCTCATCAATTGTCTAGTTTTCATTGTTATTTGATGACTTTTCAGTAATTACCCCTACAGCCAATCCATACAGCAACCCTCAAGTTTTGGGGGAAAAAAAAACAGGTTGCCGGATATTTTTAAATGAGGTAATACTTTATATTTCACAGTCCATTTCTTAAAAGGGAAGAAAAGCTAAGCTGCCAAGCTAAGACATTACGAACTAACTAAAACACTGTTTACTCGAAAGCAAATTTTTAGAGTAGACTTAAGTTTCCTGCTAAAGATCAAGACCTCCCCTAATCAAGCATTTTCCCTATAAAGTGACCCATGGGAGAAGCAGAAAGACTATTTATTATTTCTAATTCTTCAAGGCTGGTGTTCCACCAGGACCGTGTAGAGGAATAATCTTCAGGTCTTCTCACAAGAAGGCAAAAAAACTTTAACTTTCCATATAGGGTGTGTGACCTATTTATAAACTCACAAAATTAATTTTAGCTCACTGGGAAACGGTCCTGAATAAAACCACCAGTGTTAACTAGGTGATTTCATTTGGATATTTGTCTCCTCCAAATCTCATGTTGAAATGTGATCCCCAATGTTGGAGGTGAGGTCTGGAGGGGGTGTTTGCGTCCCGCGGAGTGGATCCCTCATGCACAGCTTTGTGCTCTCCCCACGGTAAAGGAAATAGTTCACACAGATTTGATCCTTTAAAAGAACCTGGTACCTCCTCCCCTCTCTCTCTTGCTCCCTCGCTTGCCATGTGACACACCTGCTCCTCTTCACCTTCTAACATGATTAAAAGTTTCCTGAAGTCCTCACCAGAAGCAGATTCTGTTGCCATGTTTCTTGTACAGCCTACAGAACCGTGAGCCAAATAAACCTCTTTTCTTTCTAAATTACCCAGTCTCAGGTATTCCTTTAGAGCAATGCAAAACAAACTAATATACTAGGCTAGAAGATCACTCTGAACCATGGCAAAAGTTCTCTTAAAACCAGAAGCCTGTACTGTGTAAAGCACTGGTATCTATGCATGTATAAAATAGATGAGTTTTTGCTTCTTAATAAAAATTCCCATTGAAAGCAACAACCGTTTGGTTTACAAGAAAGAGTGGTATCTTTCTTCCTACTCATCATTAGAATAGAAAGGGAACATAATATACTTTAGAGACCAGAGACAGGCTTCATTCAGTCTCTCAAATATTTTTGAAGCACATTTTGTGCCACATGTAGCAGAAGTGGCCATGGGCCCTCCTAGTTCTATCACCTAGTAAGAACAGGTAAAATACAGGTAGAGGAGTAAGATCAGCCTACTGGAAGCTTTGAAAGCTCCAGCCCAACAGCTCCCAAAACCTTTACTTGGGCAAGAATCAAAAGACATGAAAGGTTTAAGAATGAAGACCTGGGTAGTGTACAGAGTGAGGAACAAGACAGAAAGGCCAAGTTTTGGATTTCCCAAGGCCTGTTCCTGCCCCGGCCAATATAATTACAACTTTAGGGAATGGGACCCAGCCTTGGGGGTTTTTCTAGAAACTCCCAGGCAGTTCTCAGTGTTCAGAACCACTGGGTTCATCCATGCATTTCCAGTTTCACTTTCACTACTCCAGTTTGGTTTATGAAACTCAATGTTGCAAAAAGGAGAGGAGGGCAAATTTCTATGTTGGATTCAAAGTCACAAACTGCTTTATACGTATTCCACTTGCTCACAAAGAAAAAATATGTTACAATAAAGGTCACCACTTCACTTATTTTACTGTGGAACCTCAGAGAAAAATAGGCTGGTGGGGAATAACGTGGGGCTGCTCAACATTTGAGAACTGTTAATGACTTGTGCTGAAGTCATGAACTACAATCGCGTAATTATTCATCCTCAACCATTTAACTTCTCTAACAGGCAGAAGGCCTGGTGAATCATCCTGCACATTCATTCCATGTACAGTCAGTCAACTGCCTTCATTTAACAAAAATCTTCCTATTTAAATCCCTACAGCTACGCACAGATGAAATGGCCATCAGTGACCCAGCCAGTTGAGTCTAGAACCTCTGGGCATAGAAAATGCAACTAGGAATGGTTTGCAAATGCATTGGCACATCCAGTAAATCCTGGTCTATTTCTATGACCTTAGGCAACTCAGGCTGCATCTCTGAGTCTCAGTTTCCCAAGATATAACATGGAAATGTAAGAACAATTCTATCCCATCCCCTTTGAACTATAAGGCATGACACAAGTTAGACATTAAGTCCCATCATTAAGAACATTAAACTTGCCTTCTTCCAATCTGAGGATCCAGCCTTTACTCCTCTTCCAGTTACTATTCAGTGCTACTAAACTTCCTTTCCTCTCCATAATTAACTCATTCACCAACTTGTTTAAGAATTTATGCATATTTTACTTCTGTGGTCTTCCTCTCCCAAACCCATAACCCTCATCTAATCATGAGAAAAAACATCAAACAAACCCCAGACAAGGAATATTCTAAAAAATCCCTGACCAAGTCTCCTCAAAACTGTCAAGGTCATAAAAAAAAGAGCAAAGTCTAAAAAAGTGTCACAGTAAGAAGACATGATCACTAACTGGAATGTGGTATTCTGAATAACATATTAAAACAGAAAAAGAACACTAGGGATGTTGCAAAAAATCTGAATAAAGTGAGAACTTTAGTTAATAAATATTAATACTGGTTCTTTACAATAAATGAATCATACTAATGTAAGATTTTAGTAACAGGGAAACTGGGTATGGGATATATAGGAACTCTCTGCACAATGTTCCCAATGTTTTTGTAAGTCTAAAACTGTTCTAGAAAAAAATAAAATTGTAAAAAATTACAAAAATGTGTCCATAATCCTATTTACCTAAAGGGAAAGCAATTACACTGAAAACTCCTGGACCAACATCTGTCAACCATGTATTTCTAGGGTGCCTGTTCATTTTTAATGGCAATTTGAAGCCCTCTCCCCTCCCTCTTCATTCAAGAAAACTCAGGTATAAATCTCTTTATAAATGGTCACTCGAAAGCCAATCTCCCAATGAGAATAATCAGCTCAGTTCCGGGGACATGAGGGGCAAGGCCTCAGACGAATCTATTCCACACCACCATCCTCTCTTCAAGAGCTGCCAGACCATCCTAAATGTTTGTGCTCGGCAGAGAGGACCTAAGCAGAAGGTAGCCCAGAGAAAGTGAGCACAAGGGATGCCATTCACTTGCAGCTTTTCCTCATTCCTAGGTCTAAATAAGAGTTTATGAAGCAGGTCAGCTCTTAGCTCCTGGTGATAACTTCCCATTCCTGAAGGCAAGAACAGCAGGTCCTTTAAGAGATGATATATAATTCTAGCCCTAAGTTAGCTGAGCGCCTGACACTTTAAGGAGTCTTTTATGGCTCCATTCTCTAACACTTGCTCTGAGTCCACTGCCTCCCCAGTCAGGGGGTGGCACACAAAGCCCTCTCTCAGCTGCAGCTCACTTCTTGTTCCGGGCTTCTCAACCACAGCTGAAGCAGGTTCTCTTACTTTAGAAAAATGGTGAATTTCTGCAAACTGGACTAGAAAATGTCTCTTTATTAAAAAAAGGGGGGGGGGTATTTTAGAAAATTCTTTCTCTCGTGACTTATATAAAAATCAATTGCATTTTAAAAATTTAAAAATAATAATCATTGCCAATAGGTAAGAAAAAAAGGTGGGAGGAGAGAGGTGAAGCCCTCAGGCAGCACTTGGTGATGAGCAGGTCCCAAGGGCAGCAGCAGAGCAGCCTCGGGAGGCCAGCAGGAGGCAGCTTCATCAGCCAACCAGGCTGCAGCCCTGCACATTTCACATCCCTGCTGCTCCACCTCCCCTTCCTCCTATCACCACCATGCTCCTCCACGCTCGGCAGCTCCCTGAACTCCATGTCAATACACCTGCAAAGCTGCTTTCCTCCCCACTTCACCTCAGCCCATGAGCAGGTCTCACAGAACTAAAGTGCAATGCTCCTTGTCACCAGTAGGTGCCGCCATCTCCCATGACCATCTGGTTAAATCCTTCAGGTGAGGGTCTAACTTCCATACAACTGGTTCCTTCCTAGGCCAGCTCTGTAACCACTGAGTCAGAACTGGCTCCGGGCTGGGAGTGGTGGCTCATGACTGTAATCCTAGAACTTTGGGAGGCCAAGGCGGGAGGAGAGCTTGAGCCCAGGAGCTCAAGACCAGCCTGGGTAACACGGTGAGACCCTGCTTCTACAAAAAAAAAGTTAAAAATTAGCCAGGTGTGGTGATGCACAGCTGTAGTCCCGGCTACTTGGGAGGCTGAGGCAGGAGAATCACCTGAGCCCAGGAGTTTGAGGCTGCAGTTAGCCAGGATCACATCATCACACTCCAGCCTGGGCAACAGAGTAAGAGACCCTCTGTCACCCCCCACCACCAAAAAAATAAAACACTTGACTCTGTTTTGAAGAGCATCTCCAAGAAAAAAAAAATGAGTCTCAGAATGATATGCAAAGAGCCCCAAGAGAGCTGAGGGTTACAAACGAAATGGAAAATTTGTAATTAAGCTTCTCCCCTGACTTATCTCCTCACAAATCATTACAGAGTTGGAAATTCCGCAGTACAGCCAACCCAAGTGTGAGTGAGAGGGACTAATGCTTATTCAACCCCACCCCAGGACTAGTACTAGTATGTTCTCTTTTACTCCTCACAACTCCCCCACTACAGCAATTCTCCCCCAGCCTGAGGTTCTCTGTACAGCAATTACCCCTTCTCTTCAAAGGGAGAAACCTCACACTTCAGCTGACTTCTCTCTGGGGACCATTAGAATTAGACCTGGATTTTGGGAAAAGGGAAGAAAGCAGGGAAGTCCGGGGAGAGGAGAGGCTTTCCCAAGCTGCCCTGGGAGACAGCGGAGGGCAGAGACCAGCACATCACACCGCTGGTCACAGCAAGCAGGGAGAGAAGACACGTCTGCTCACTGAATCCCTGGAGTCCACTGTCCTGCCACCGTCTCTCCACAGCAAGGCCGAGGCTGTGCAGCCTGAGGACTGATACAGCAGACGTTTGAAAAAGGCCTGATACAGTCTTTCAAAGTTAGTGAAAGGATGTGACCCATGTGGGATGTTTAGAAAGATGGTGAAAGTAGCTAGAGACGAGAAACACCATGTGAGGGATACCGTGCAAAATGAGTGCTATCTGCACCCAAGAAAAAGAAACTCACGAGTGACGCTGCGGGGAGGAGTGTGTGAAAGTTTCTAACAAACGAGCAATATATAGGGACTGTATGTTTCTTTTTATTCGTTTAAAATGTACATTTTCTCATTAACATTTTCTTTGCTCAGGGTTCAGCAGCTATTAGCTGTGTGACTATTACCCCAAAACCCTGTAAGGACTGTCCCAATTTATTTTTCCAAAAGGTATTTTTTTTTTATTAATTACAAATTCTTCTTTCACAAAGGATTTGTGCAGAGGATACTGTCATGCCTTATTAGCCCACTTTAAAGTCATGTAAACACAGGGGTTAAGGTGGCTCATATAGTCCCATTGAAGCCCAGACTCCATGTCAACCTGATCCAAAACAGTGGTTTTCCACAGTTGCAAGCTCTTTTCTTAGAAGGTTATTTCAGTCAGATCACAGTAGCTGAGCGGAGCATGTTCACATCATGCCTAATATGAGTGACCTACAACAGGACTCCATACAGAAACCTCCAGCCCTGTGAGGCATCTACCAGCCCTTTCCAGGGGCTCTGGCCACCCCGAGGGCCTCCCTCCCTCTCAAGTACTGCCCTGGGACAGGTTGACCAGTGCCACCCAGGGATAAGCTGTGAGATCCCCTACCTCTGGCGCCACTCATTTGTATGTCCATTCTCCGCCTTCAACAGCTGGGACAGTTTCCATACCATCTCAATATGTGGCATCACAACACAGGCTGCAGATATATCACTATCTTATTTTAAAAGCAAAAGGACACAGTGTAAATTAAACCTTATCGGAAAGCAACTTGGCTTGGCACCCAACATCAAGAACTAGAAAGCGACTGAAAATCTTTAAGCCAATAAATCTCACTTCTGTGAATGTATCCCAGTGAACTAACCTAAAATAAGGAATAAATCTTATGCACAAATACTGCAGCATTATTTATAAGAGAAAAAAACAGAAGAAACTTGGAACATTCACCAATACAAGGTTAATTTCTGTTAACAGCCCCTTCAAAGAATATTATGCACCCATTAAAATTATAAAGATCACAGAGCCACATGCAAAATGCTTATGTTAAATGAAAAAGCAGGAGACAAAATTTTACGTACACAATGAAACAACTATATAAAAATCTGTATCCATATGGATTAGCCTGGAATGAAATGCACAGGAATAAAAATGATTGTGTTAAGAGCGGAGAATGATGAGTGTTGGCTCTCCTTCTCAAACTTTCATGTTTTTAAATTATCTTCATGAATCGTTGAATAGTTTTAAAAATTTAGCACAGACATGTTAAAGTTGCAACTTCGACCTTATGCAGTATTTCACATCATTAAGGGATCTTATTTGGCCAGAGGTTCCAAATGCTGCCCAAAGCCACTACAGGAACCTACGGGGCAGGAGACACAAAAGCTGTTTCTAGAAACAGGTGTGAGCTGGCCTCTGCTTTTAGGTTTGGGGTCCAGGCACTACTGGAGAAATCTGAGGTGGCCTCCCTTCTCCCTTGGAATTAGAAAAAGGGCCTAGAGGCCGGGCGTGCTGGCTCACGCCTGTAATCCCAGCACTTTGGCAGGCCAAGGCAGGAGGATCACAAGGTCAGGAGATTAAGACCATCCTGGCTAACACGGTGAAACACTGTCTCTACTAAAAATACAAAAAATTAGCCAGGTGTGGTGGCGGGCACCTGTAGTCCCAGCTACTCAGGAGGCTGAGGAAGGAGAATCGCTTGAACCTGGGAGGCAGAGGTTGCAGTGAGCCGAGATCGCACTACTGCACTCCAGCCTGGGGGACAGAGTGACTCCGTCTAAGAAAAAAAGAAAAGAAAAAAAAGGAAAAAGGTCCCAGAGAGCACTGTGCTGTCCTGGGCAGGAAAGAGGTCGCATGATCGGATGCAGTCCACCACGCCCACTGAGAGGCTTGTCTCCTATATGTACATCACTTTCCCTACTGAATCTTTGCTCTCTCCAAGACACGGGTCAATCACCAAAGTGATCGTGTGTGCTTATGACCCCTGTTAGCAGTAAATGTGTACAGGGAACCTGGGTTCTGACAGTGCATTTATGGGCAATCACACACACAAGGAGAAAAAGCAAAGCACCGGCTTCTACTGGGTAATTCCCCATGGGCCCCACAGCTCTTCTGCCCCCAACCCAGAACATGGGAGTAACAGCGACAGTGATGCCACCTTCACAGAACTGGCATTTACCAGGGATTTTCCACGTGCCAGGCATTGTAGAGTAGCTACACGTGTGCAACTGCAGTTACGTATGTGTTCTTCACAATATCTTTAAGGTACGGTATTAATACCCCTTTTATTAAAAAAAGATGACAAAACTGAGACACCCCCCCCCCCCAAGAAAAAACAGAAAAAACAAAAAACAAGGTCAAGGGCACACAGCTAATCGGCAGTGTATCCAGTGTCACATCAGGGTGTGACTGGTCCAGAGTCCAGGCTCCATCCACCACCCCTGGGCAGTTTTGGGACAGACAGACCCTGTGTCCACATGGTTGGGAAGGCTAAATCCAATAAGCTCATTGACACCAAGTGACTGGCACGGGCCTGGCCCGCAGCGGCCCAGTCAGTGGGGAATGTCCCTCTTTCCTCTTAGCTTCCCTGGTCCAACTTTGGAAAACAATAATTTTACCAAGATCTCCTTTTAAAAGTTGTTTCTCCTCTCCACACACTTCATCTCATTTGATCCTGATGGGAATGCTGAAAAGAGAGTGAGCTGCTGTGAGCAGCTCAGGCTTCGAAGGCAAATTCAAATTCCTGCTCTGGAGCTCGTAGCAATAGGAACCATGTTTTCTGTCCAGTCATGTGGAGGAATTAAATAAAAGAACATATATGATGATGCCAGCAGTGTCTGACACACAGAAGGCTCTCAACAAAAACTGAGCCCAGAGCCACACGACTGCCTGAGAAGTTACACTGCACTCCCTTGTACAGCTGGGAACGCTAAAGCATGAGAGATCGCTGGAGTGACCTCATCCCACGCTCTCTGATGAGCAACAGTGCTGCGAACACTGACGGCTCATCTTTCCACTGCACCTCAGCCCCAGGGAGTCCATGGAATTCAGGAGTGGCCAGTGGCCCATCAGATGTGCCTGCTCCATGGAACTTGTTCCAAGTGGGGCCTGGATCTCACCTCACTGCACATTAAGGTTGGAGAATTTAACAATTCCTTTTCACAAAAGTTTGTTGTTGTTGTTTTAATGCGGAGTTTCAAAGAACACATTTACCTATTCTTATCTTTCTGTAAGCCAAAGATTCACGTGTCCACTGACTTAGAAATGCAGGGGTCAAGGAGAACTTTCCCCATCACCCTCTGAAGGTTCACTGAAAACTCAACTTGAAAAAGTCAGATTAATTAGAGAAAAGGCATATACACTGATTTAATGTGTATACACAGGAGCCATCAGAATGAAGACCCAAAGATACAGGGGAAATTGTCCATTTTTATGCTTAAGTTCAACACAGCATGGATAGCCTTGTGGAAATATGACTGGACAAAAAGGGTAGGTTCCAATGGTAACAGACTGAGTGGGGAAGCCCAGCAAGGCCTGTCCATCTAGATTTTTCTCAGTCTCTCTGAGCAGCATTCCTTCATTCTGGGTGGGGGCGAGACCCTCTCTGGAATGGGGGTCTTATGACCTACAGTCAAACAGGTAAGTCACACACTGTTTTTATAAACAGTATTTATGTAGCAAGGCAGAGGGAAAGTTACCGTCACATTTTCAGGGTTGATGGCTGGCTTTGGGGAAAGTTTTGGGCTGGCAAGTTCTGGTTCCTAGGACCTGTTTTAGGGAAGAGGGGTTCTAGCTTCTATGGGCAGCCTCGGGGAGAAGGAGACTGGCAGCTAGAGGGCAGGAGAAAATGAAACACTTTTGCTTCTGAGGACTTCATTTTGGGATATTGTTTACTGAGCCCCAAGAGAAACTAGAAAGAACTAGATTTAGAATTCTAAAACTTTATAAATTATTCACCCATCTCAGTAGCATCACTCAGAATGCTAAATTCTCAGAGGATGAGAGTGTATGGAAAATGTGTGGAATGTGGTAGGTGATCAGATACAGGAGCTTCACTGTAACACCCTGAAGAACCCGGGATGTGTTGGGCCAGATGAATTAAGTGCTGGGAGACTCACAGGAAGGCTGGTTAGTCTTCAGTGCTTGTGCAAATCTGCAAAGATCACCTGAGTGAAATCTATAGGAATGTGGAAACTCATTCATGTCTACACAAGCTTGTTCAACAGCACTATAATCCTAAATCTCACCAGCAAAACCAATGCACTGGGAGTGCCAAGATTTTTTTTTTTTAATTTTTACAGAATTTTGCTAGTCAGTCTTACTTTAATGATACCCCATATTCTTCCAAAACAACTGGGTGGCTTAAAACAAAAGATGTAAATAGAAATACAAAAGAAATGGAACATGGTGATTGCGGAAATGACCAAGTAAAGATGCTGTGGTCAAGCTGAATTTTTAAACTCTGAACTTCCCAGAGACAGAAGTAAAATAAATAACAGAAACAAGAATTAAGGTGTAATGAGATCAGTCATAGCCCAGAGACTTCATGTATGGTCTCAATTTAACTTCACAACAATCTCAGGAAGGCAAGTATCATCGTATCCATTTCACAGATGAAGAAATGGATGTGAGTCACCCGCCAAAGGCACCATGGTCAGAGAGTAAGTCAGAATCTCAATTCAGGCTGGACTTTGAAGCCTGTGCTCCGACTAAGCATATGCTCACCATCCAAATGAAGTCATGAGTATCTTAAGAGAGACTGAAATTCCGCTGCTAGATTCCAAAATGTGCCATGAAAAGAATGGATTCTGGGCACTGGACTGCAGTGGACTGGAAGTGGCCATATTTCTTTGCTACCCTTGAACAGCCAGCTGGAGTCAGACTCTGGACTAGGCCGTGTGATTTGCTTTGGCCAATTGGATGCCAGCAAACACGAGGCAAGGAGGGGCTTAATATGCACCTTCACATTGGATGTGCCCTCTTAGAATGCTGCCCTGAGACCACCGTGGTGTAAGGAAGCTGGTCTATGCTACTGGGGCATGTGGAGAGTTGAGGAGCCCCAGACAACAGCTAGTAAATACTATATAGGACATGTGAGGCCACCTTGGACCAGCCAGCCAACCCTGCTATCACTTGACCACAGGGCACACGTGAGCCCTGGGGAAGTCAGCAAAAGGACTGCCCAGACAGTCACAGGATTGTAAGAAGTAATAAATCATTCCTGGGTTAGGCCATTCCATTTGGGACACTTTGCTAAGGATCAAAGATAAGCGAGACATGAATGCAGAGTGAAATAATACAGGAAATCCTCAACAACAACTTTACAATAGATAGGAAGTAGACTGTATACGGCTGTTGCCCATAAAAACACTGGAGACACAACATGAAAGGGCAGTTCAGTCAAAAGGACTCTGTATGGAGCAAAATCTAGTGCTATCCACAGTTTGTGCCAAAAAAACCCTATTTGGGGTATTACATCCCCTTCCATAACACAGAAAAAGGGTCTGACAGAGCCTGTGCATCCACAGGGCTAAAACAGTTTTTGAGCTTTAGGAGCCATCTCTGATAGTACCAATGTATTAATCTGAAAATTCTTTTGAGTCTTTTGCTAGGAAGAAGAGATGCAGAGATCATGGTATACAGGGAGGCCCTGGCCTTCAGAGATCAGAGGTGAGTGCAAGGCATGGTGTGTGATCCTGGCCACGTCCAGCGCCCTTCCTAAGGCTCACTCTCGCCTACAGAATGGGGATAGTGGTCAACAGTCACCGCAAAGGATTTCTGTAGACACCTGGTACAGTGTCTGGCCCATCCTACATGTTTGATAACATCAGGGATTGTTATTGGCACTGATGGAAAATCTCGATACTAACAGTAGAATCATTTCACTATGACAGAGACAATGAGTTGGAGAAGCACTTCGTGGAAGGGAGCGAGGAAGGACTATGAGCAGATGATGGTGGTCATCCTGGAGAAGGGATAATGGTCTGATCAGTGAGCAGAAACTAAGGACACTGGCCTAGGAGCTGGGGAGGAAGGAAGCACCTGGGTGGTGTGGCTGCTGGATTCAGAAGACACCCCACAGAGAGAACTCCCCACTCCCTTCAGCAACTCTCGGCAGTCCCAGAAGGCACAGCAGTTGACTCCTCCAGAGCAGGGAGCAAAGCTCTAGTAAACAGGGATCCAGCCAAAGGCCAGCCAAGCTGGCACTTCCAACAGGTCCACAATGAAACAGCGATTCAAAGAAGAGGAGGGTCACTGCACCCAGAGCCAGTCAGCCTGCAGGTGGGGGGAGGTAGACTCGGTATCTTCTTCCTCAAGCTGACCGACAGGCACTTGGCCTCACATCACATGAGACATGCAGTCCATCACCTTCACCATGTACAGCCTGCCCAGTGGGAACCACGATGGCTCGGGGTGATCTGGCACCCTGAGGTCACTGCACAGTTCATGGTTTCCCCCCACCCTATGTAGGCTTGGTGTGGACCTCATGGCCCAAGCTTAGAGCAAAGTGACTGTGCCCTACCCTCTGAGAAAAGTCTGATGCATCTGATCCTCAACTAACCAGACTTTAGTTTTAAGTGTCTCTTTCAGAATAGGTAGAAATGAAAAGCAGGGATCCAGACAAAGAAACAAAATAATTGGGTGAATTTCTCCGGTTGACCTAGCCTCACACTCAGGGTCTCTTTCTTCTGATCCTTCTAATAAACTCAGGGGAGTACTAAACACTTTAAGAGAAAAAGCAGTAGAAGGTTTTGCCTTCATGTGCAAAGATGAGATGTGATGGGGCATTAAATGTGATTGTAGAGAAAGGAGCAACCATTGACCAAAACCCTATCAATTCCCAGGTAAATAAAGCCTCACATCAACAGCAAAGGGCTGCAGCCAATAGGGCAGGGGTAGAGCGTCCTTTCCCAGGGCTGGGTTAAACTCAAAGGAATGTTTGTGGATTACAGGTTAAAGTGTACACTTTTTTGAATACTCTGTTTCAACCACTACTCTCTCATCCAAAAGCAGTGTCAGCAACCTCACCAGACACATGCCACCTGCCCCTTCACCTACTTCAAACATCTGATGTAAGAATAATAAATTGCTGTAGAGGCCATTGAAATCCAAAGCGGCATGGGGGCTGGGGCACTGCTCAGACACACTAGGTCCAAGGCTCAATCCTCTTTGTTGCTAGCTATTCACGACTTCGTGTGCAAATGAACAAAGCCTTTCAGATGGCATTCATCCAACTCACTTGTAGGCTGAGGGCACGAAATCTTTATCTGTGATGGGAGGTGGCAGAGTGGGTAGGGGTTGCAACATACAAGAGCTCCAGAAGGAGAGAAAGGACCTGAAAGGCTCCTGATTTGCAAGCCTGACTTGGTTTACGTGGAGGGAAATGACAGGAACACTTACAGGACACTTTGCTAGAGCCCCAGGCCTTCTGTCCCATGGGGCATCTCCAGCTCCATGGCCCTGACCAGCTGCTTCCACTCCTGTGGATACCCGGTTCCCTGGAAGAGTCTCAGGTCAAGAGAGGGAGCCCAGGCTAAAAAGATTGTGCAGATCACAGTTGCTGTGCATAAAGTTCAGCAAAGTGCCTCAGGAGGCCTAGCTCTTACTTCTATGTTTAGCATTTTTCCAAAATAAAACTTAAGCATTTTCATGCCTTAGTTTCCCCATCTCTGAGAAAAGACAGCGCATATATATAATATAATCAGGTCTAAGCTCCAGTCTCTCTGGCATCCTACAACCAACAACTGTGTTCAGGCCTTATCTACAGACTAGAGAACTGCACTAGTTCCTGGCTGGAACCTTTGGCCTCTTATCTCCCCACGCTACCCATCCCTCACACAACACGAAATGCCCCCTTCATCCTGTCCCCCTGCGGCCCGGGCCTCCCGAGGGCTCTCTGTGTTCCACCACGCCCGGTGCAAACACTTCCCTTTCAATGCCTCTGGAGTCACAGTTCATCCTACCCATTCAGCCTGATCTGTGCTCAGTTCTGGCCTCTTCCATGATGGTTCTCCACATATAACAAGATCCTTCTCACTTCCCTGACTTGGCTCATGATTTTTTTTCTCTGCTTTTAAATTAAAAGTATAATTTACATACAGTAAAATTCACTCTTCTTAGTATCCAGATCTGGGAGTTCTGACATCTGCATATAGTCATGCAACCACCACCAGAATCGAGATACAGAACAGTGCCACCACCCTCCAGAACTCCCCTGAGTACCTTTGTAGTTAACTCCCTCCTCCAGCCCCTGACAATCCTTGATCTGCTTTTTCTGTAGTTGTGCCTTTTCCAGAATGTCATAAGAATAGAAGTATACAGTATGTGGCCTTTGGACCTGGCTTCTTAAATAAAGCACATGATGTATAGAGATCCATCCACATTGTGTGCACCGTGCTTGTCTCCCTTCCACTGCAGGGGGGTATCCTGCTGCATGCTGCGTTCCCCCGTGTAAGCAAACCACAGCTTGTTTATCCATTCCCCAGTCTTGGGACAGTTACACAGTTTCCAGTTTTCGCAAATATGAATAATGCCATGATGAATCCCATGAGCACATAAATTTCCATTTCCCTTGAATAATATCTAGGGGTGGGATTACTGGGTTGTATGAGAACATGTGTTTAGCTTTATAAGGAACTGCCAAACTATTTTCCAAAGTGGTTATACCATTTTGCATTCTCACCAGCAAGGGATGACAGTTCCAGTTGTTCTATGTCCTTGCCAGTACTTGGTGGTGTTTTTGCTTTTTTTTTTTTTTCCCCAAAGCCATTCCCTAGGTGTACGGTGACATGATGCAGCTTTCTGTAAGTCTGCTTTAATGGTGCTTACAACACACCAGGTATCATGCTCAATGGTTCACACATATCTCAATTAATGCTCACTCAACACTACACAGTAAGTTCCAATGTTTTCTCTGCTTTTAAATGCATCTAAACTGAAGTGGCATCTGAACCAAGGTCAAATGACCACAATACACATGGCCTTAAATGACAGCCTTCCTGGGATGGTCTTACCGACTCCTGCGGGGATTCTCCACAATTCTCTCAGGCTCTGACTCAATGTTACCTCTTTTGTGACAGTTTCTCCAAATCAAAACATAATACAGCCCAGTCTGACTTTGCGTCTTAATGCACCTGATCAGCTCTCCAATGACAGAACCAAAGTATTTTCAAAATAGCTGATTTTTCTTATCTCCCAAACAAGACGGCTAGCTTCCTGAGGCCAGAGGGTCTGTCTCCCCAACATTTCATCTTCACATTTTAGGGACTGACTGAAATGAATCAATGTGTAGACAGTGTCCTGACATCAAAGGAGAAGGTGTGCTATTAAAAAAACCACCACCAACTTGCTTGCCATGGCCCGAGTTCCACATTGCTTTCTAAAGCCACAACCTGCAGGTTACATTCCGCCCCTGCATTAGAAAGTAAAGCCAATTTAGCTGCAGAAAATGTGATAGGTTAAGGGCCAAAAAAATAAACTGATCCATGACAAACGATAATAAAATATCCAGCATCTAGGAAGCATGTTGAAAATGCTGGCAACTTTATGAAGGAAGAATCAATTTTAGGAAATGAATGTTGAAGGCAAAGAAACACAAAAAGGAGTCTCTTTTGTTAACTCACCAATGAATATATCCTACCAAGGACAAGCTGACTTCCCTAGGATGACACTGCAAACCACTGTGGAAGCCAAAAACAGGCCTAAAATGACACAGTGGACTTCAGCCATGTAACCAGCCCAATCTGTACGATGCAAGGACAGTTTTCTCCCCAAGATTCAGGATCCAGGTCTTTGCCATAAAACACACACACACACACACACACACTCTCGCTCGCGCGTGCCCTCTCTCTCCCCTCCTCCCTCCCTCCTCTGCTCCCCTATCCCCAAACCACACTCTCTCCAGACACCAACCCCAGAAGGTCATCACCACCCAGAAGCCAGGTCTACATGGTGTTCCAGTTGCATCTCAAATCAATGACTCTCTCTTCCCCGCCCTAAAAACACAAAAGCTTTACTCTTCTATCACCCACCTACTGACTGAGTCCCATGACGAGGCCACAGTCTCTCCCACTCAGACAGAGCCCATCACACAGGCCCTTAGCACTGATCCCATGGTTTTTCTGATCTGACACAATAGTTCCCTCCCCTCTCCATGTGGCAAAATCACTACAGAATTAGTCCTTTCAAAGCAAGACTTTTTTCCTCCGCTCAGAACTCCTGGGTGAACTGTCTGGAGGTTGACGCCGAATTTCTCTGTGACCCTGAGTGCCCTCACGACCTGGCCCTCAATCTCATCTCTCTCTTCCAGTCAGGATGGGCCATTTGTGATCTTCTGTGGGGTCCTTTGTGCTATGCACTTGGGAGCCCAGTTTTGGGTTTATAAATCACTCTTTCTCTTAGAAATGGTCTTCAAATGACAAAAGCTCCAGTCCTCACAAAACCTAGCTCTGCCCATGGGACTGTTCTGGGACAGTCCTGCCCTGTCCCTCCCAGCCCCAAAGGAGGAGACCCTGTCCTGACTGAATCATTCTTGATCTGTTTTGGAAGATCTTGAAAGAAGCTAAAATTTCGTTATCTTGACGCTTTCTGAATAAGGCAGTTTTAAACAGCTACAGGTTGAATTGTATTCCAATTTTCAGTTCAAGGACAGCCAGCTGAAATGATGACCGGGATTAAGAGATGAGCTATAATTAGGGAGAGGCCATCTCTCCGGGAGGTCAGTGGCAGTAGGCAGGGCCCCACCCCCAAGCGAAAACCTGCACGGAGCCTCAGGCAGCCAGCAAAGAAGAAGGCGGGCAGCAGCCAGCACAAGGGGCTCTCACAACCCCAGGCAGGACCCAGACGGTGACTGCCTTAGGACTTCCGCTCCACAGATGTGAGAGAAAGTGATGCTTTTACACAGAAGGGATCCCGAGGACCTGGGAAATACTTCCGAAGAAAACTGCACGCGGAAACGGGGTGGGGGGTGCACGGGGCGCAGGGCAGCCTCACCTGGGAGGACCCTGATGTTTGGAAACCAAAGCCCCAGACCAAGACCCCATCCAGCAAAGGCCCTGTCATCACAGAAAGTCTTTTTAAGTGCTAGTACATAAATATTAGAACTGCAAGGGACCTTGGACAGTCATGCCAAATGATAAAAGCACGTTACCAATGTGATAAGGTTGAGTTATAAATAACCTCGCGGAGACTACCTGAGTAAGTATGCCAGGGCTGCCATAATAAAGTACTACAAACTGGGAGGCTTCAGTAACAGAAACTCACTGTCTCACAGTCCCGGAAGTCTGAGCTCAAGGGGCGGCAGGGTTTGTTCCTTCCGAGGGCTGTACGGGGAGGAGCTGTTCCAGGCCTCTCTCCTTGGCTTAGAGATGGTGCCTGCTCTCTATTCTCTTGTCACTGTCTTCCCTCCACGTGTGTCTGGCTCTGTCTGAATCCCCCATTTCATAAGGACACCAGTCATACTAGAGCCCATGCTGATGACCACATTTTAATTTGATTATATATGTAAAGATCTTATATCCAAATAAGGTGACATTCTGAGGTCCTGGGGGTCAGAGCCTCATTGTCCCCTTTTATTGGAAGGATACCCATAATAATACCTCCTCTCCCAGAAATGTCTCAGAAGGGGCAGAATAGGCAAATATAAGGGGGTCCAGAGATCTCTCACCTGTGGCAGTTTGGTCACATTCCTTCTGACTCAAGATTATTTCTTAAAAACACTAATGGCGTCGGCTCTGCACCAACTCTGGGAAAGCTGGAGCAGAGGTTGACAAGCTAAAGGGCCCGGCTTTCTTTTCTAGTAAGAACATGGTCCACGTGGAGAAAAACGTATCCACTGTGGATGAAGGGCCTATGTCTCAACTGCAAGCGCAGGGTGGACGACAGCTTGACTTCTGACAAGACTGAATGTGGAAATACTGAAAACGTACAAAATCCACATCCCCATTGCACAATGGGAATATGCTCTTGGCCTCACAGCTCACCAGACACTGATTATGCAAGCTCTTTTCAAAAAGCACTGAGGCCCCAAGAAGCTAATCTGACAGAGACTTATTATTCTCCAAACAATGGGTGAAAAGAGAAACCAATTGTGAGTCTTTATAAGGTAGACACCCACGCAGACAGACCCACACGATAAATCTGCATGAGAGTTCGTAAGAGGCACTGGGCACCAGTAGCTTTTTTGTTGTTGTTTTGTTTTTACCAGTAGCTTTTATGAACGTATCAGTTCCACCAGACCCCTCCACAGAGTGAATGGTGAGCACCACCAACCAGGGGCCCCTGACACCATGCCAGGAGGACAGGGACCAGGAACAAAGGCTGTAATCCATCTCCAAGAGCGAAGTGGCCTGGGCCAGACAGACTGAGCTCACTGTGTCTGACAAAAGAAACTTTTCACAACCGAGACCTCTGGGTTGGAATTGTGAAAAGAACTCAGAGGGCGTGAGGATGGGAGGGTACTTAGGGGCCTGATGATTGGTGAATCTGGAAGGCGTCCTCAGATGTTCTCGATGAATTAATTCCCCAATCCTTTCAAAAACCACCACCAAGGTCACCGTAATGCTCGTTTCTACACAGAAAGCATTATGGGTGTTTTTTCTCTTTTTCTCTAATACATGAAAATGTGCTTGCTGTGATTAAAAATGAAACTAAAAACGCAAAGAGATCCTTTAAATGTTGAAGGCTGATCCCCCCATCAATGGCTGTTGGAGTGTGTAGGTGTCCAGTCTGACCACAGGAACACTCCTGCATGTAAGGAGAAGAGAACCGATGATTAGCAGACATGTGAGTTTGTCTCAGGCATGGCAATGGGCCTATTCATTTTCCTTCTCTCATTTAATTTCATCTCATTTAAATGTATTCAGGCCAGGGGCAGTGGCTCAGGCCTACAGTCCCAGCTACTCCGCAGACTGAGATGAGAAGATTGCTTGAGCACAAGAGCTCGAGATTACAGTGAGGCATGATCACGCCACTGCACTCCAGCCTGGGCAACACTGTAAGACCTCATCTCTAAAAATAAAAATAATAAATAAGATGTAGATAAGTATTCAGAAGGACTGAACACAGTTTAGCCCAAGTCACCAAGTATTGATTATGCCTCACTCACAGTGGACAAACACACTGAAGGCACAGAAAGATGGAGTGATTCTTCCCAAACCACGGCCATAGATACAGGCAGGAGGGCAAGAAACTGAAGCACGAGGAGGGAAAGGAAGGTCAAGGAAGGTGAGCAAACGAACCTCACGTTAGAGCTGGGGACAGGGCTGGTGCAGATGGTCCCTGCCCCACAATGGCAAGCGGTTCAAAGAGGAAACTACCTGAAAGTGGACCCAGGCTGAGGAGTGTCCCACTCACACAAAACACGAGTCTGTGTAGGAGCCGGATTATCTAGTTCTCTGATAGCTTCTTTTTATTTCCCTCCTGGCTATGCACTAAACCTAGCAGCTTTCAAACTTTTTCACCAAAACCCATAGTAACAAATAAATGTGATGTAGACATCTAGCCCCCAATGCATGTATTTAAATATACATGTTATATAAATACACGCAAGCCCATCCATCCACATATGGTGTCATAAAAGACTACCTACTCTTACATGTATGATGTGCTTCAGTATTTTCTATTTAATTATTCATCATGAATACTGACACCATTCTCCTCTATTAGTTTCATGATCTACTGAGTCACAACGTACAATTTGAAAAACCTTGTCCTCATCTTTGAAAGAGTCGGGTTCAAGATTCTAGCCAAGTGTCGGATGCGCTTACAGGCCATGGTTCCAAGCCCGATTCAAAGAATTAAAGGGAGCCCATCAGCCTGAGTGCCCGGAGAGCTTTCCCTTTTGTCAGAGGCATGTGAGCCAGAGCAACTCCATCTTGAATAGGAGCTGGGTAAAATGAGGCTAAAATCTACTGGGCTGCATTCCCAGACAGTTAAGGCATTCTAAGTCACAGGATGAGAGAGGAGGTCGGCACAAAACACAGGTCATAAAGACCTTGCTGATAAAACAGGCTGCAGTAAAGGAGCCGGCCCAAACCCACCAAAACCAAGATGGTCACAAGAGTGACCTCTGGTCGTCCTCACTGCTACACTCCCAACAGCACCATGATAATTTACAAATGCCGTGACAACGTCAGGAAGTTACCCTATATGGTCTAAAAAGGAGAGGCATGAATACTCCACCCCTTGTTTAGCATATCATCAAGAAATAGCCATAGAAATGGGCAACCAGCAGCTCTCGAGGGTGCTCTGTCTATGGAACAGCCGTTCTTCTTTACTTTTGTAATAAACTTCTTTTCACTTTGCACTGCGGACTTGCCCTGAATTCTTTCTTGAGCGAGATCCAAGAACCCTCTCTTGAGGTCTGGACTGGGACCCCTTTCCTGTAACATTGGTTCATCTGTAGCTGAAGCCATCAACGAACTGAGGAGCTCTGCTTTCCTTCCTTAGCTTACGTGGTGGGCACACGGACATGTGGGGGAGATCCTCCAGAAGGCAGCACTGCTGTAGTGAGAATCAGAAATTCTCCTCCCAGGGCTATCTTGGGGAGGCTGGGTAGTCAGAAAATCATTGCTTCTTGAGGAAACAGCATTGTTTACAAAACAACTAGACCATGCATTACCCTGAAGGCATGATCCTGTGCTCCACAGCCACCTTACATTTCTGGCTTGGCCATCATCCTGAGCTTCCTGGAGGCACTACATGGACAATGGGACCCTCATCTTCTACCATCACCCTGTCATGGATGTGCTGCGATGGCAATGGCGGTCAGAGCAAGTGACACAACAGCGGGTTCTACTGGGACACTTCTCCAGGGGACTTTCCTCCAGGAAGACATCCCGGAGGTCCAGAAAGTTGTAGGGGAATGGTGGCCACGGTGATCATCAACTGTAATCATTATGTTGGCAAAGCTATAAAATCCAACCCAGGACACCATACAAGATCCTGAACATACTTCCGCAAGAGGAAGAATATTATCTCCAGAAAGCAACCCAGGTAGTGCACCTTCAATAGAAAAGAGTTCGACAAATCACACAAAGGTACAGACACCTGCATGCGGGGCGCACCAGCCTCATCCTGAAGAGTTGTGAATGGTGGCCCTGGCTGGGAATTCTCTAAGTTGCTCTGGGACTGTGAAAATAGATTCCTCAGGGAAGCAAAGAAAAAGATGGATTCCTTTGTGCTCAGAAGACGGCAGGCTTTCATCCAGAAAACTACACAGTCAGAGCCAAGCAGTCAAAGCCCCCATTCTGAGCGCCAAATCCCTGGGTAGGAAAAGGAGTGCGTGTCTGTGCCTCCCGCCATCCTAGAAGGCCAAGGAGAGGCTGAATGTTGCAGCGCATTCTCCCACGAGGAGCCAGGCGCTCCAACTGCTCCACAAAGGTGTCTCCAACAGAGTTATGAGTAGAGCTTCAGGTCTAAAAACAAACAAACAAAACAAGAACGCTCTACCGAAGAGATGAGACTTTCCTTTCAGAATCAAGTCACACATCCCTCCCCAATTCCCAACTCCAACTCTAACAGAGACATTCACTTCTCTGCAAAGGTTGTGGACGAAAACAAAGCGGGCAGAAAGAGGAAGTGGAAGGAGTTGTGGTACTATGTCTTTTTAAAGCAGCTGTTGGAAACCGTTTCAAAGGTTAAAAAAGGATTTTTGTTTTATCCAAATATAAGTTTCTGGGAGGAAATATGACACCTTGGGCAATGTATGAAGTCATGCCTTTGATTCCAAGCCTGTCAAGCCTCTTCTAGGTGTTACATCTCAGGCTTCCTGTGGCGAGGGAAAGAGGGAAGCTTCAGTACAGAGAAACGGCAGCACACGGAGGTGGGCAGCTCTGCAGTCACCAAACAGGCAACGGCCCTCCAGGCCCCAGAGTGGGGCCAGTCTTTTAAGCCACTCACGGGCTCCACGTCCAGGAATGGAGAGCACCCTCCTGGGTCTCTGCCTCAGTAGCCCCACAAGCCCATCCAGCCATCCTCACCCTGGGGTCCGTCACACCGTGTGGCTGTCAACCTCTATTACGGTATAATTAAGTAAGACATCAACCGTGTTGAGAAGCGTTTCTGAGAATTAAATCAAGAGTGAGAAGCCCTCAGAGGCACCCCTATGCGTCAAGATCAGTTGATCTGATGGCCACCAGAGAAGCCCTGCTGAAACAATTCAGTGAGTCTGCCCAGGGACAGCTCTGCCAGTCTCTGGAGACAGAACTCTTACATGGCAGGAAAGACCAGAGGGAGGTTTCGCTGTTCTTCACGCCACGCTGTTCTGAAAGTGAAGAGGGCTTGGCTGCAAGTTCCCACTCTGGACATTGAATGATTCAATGTATCTGTCTATATTTACATGGCTGAGGCATAAAACAACAAAACAAAAAGCCCACTCCCACCTCATTAAGCCCATCTAGGCAACACTGTGGCAGGACACACACAAACCAATAAGGCAGTTTTTAAAAACCCTCAAAATCCAAGGTCCCTCAACCGCTTGTTGTAGTCAATACATGCCCCCGTCTATAGTGACTCATCCTAGATTCACTGCTATGGAGAAGGAACATGTTTAGGCAGAAATCTTGCTGCCCTCAACACCAGACCTAAGAATCACTGTAATAATATGATGCTCAAACCACCAAGCTATTGGCAGCCTGTAATAGAAACACCCTACAAAACAGTAAGCAGGCAGCAACCATCATCAACCCTCCAGGGATGCTCCTGAACCCAGTGCTCAACCACACAAGTCCAATCTAGCTGGCCTTGCAATGTTCTCCCGGCCCGCTCCAGGAGAGACAAGGTCAAGACCACAAAATGACTTCAGGAGCCATAAAACCAGAAGCAGCACATTCTGAAATCAGGCAATCAAGAATTAGACAAGCAGTGGCTCACGCCTGTAATCTCAGGACTTTGGGAGGCTTGAGGCAGGTGGACTGCCTGAGCCCAGGAGTTCGAGACCAGCCTGGGCAACATGGAGAAATCCCATCTCTACAAAAAATGCAACAATTAGCCAGACGTGGTGGCACATGCCTATGGTCCCAGCTACTCAGGTGGCTGAGGCAGGAGAATCACTTGAGCCCAGGAGGTCAAGGCTGCAGTGAGCCATGATCACTCCAGTCTGAGTGACAGAGCGAGGCCCTGTTTAAAAAAAAGGTGGGGAGGAGAAGGGCTGGGTATGGTGGCTCATACCTGTAATTCCAACACTTTGGGAGGCTGAGGTGGGTGGATCTCTTGGGCCCAGGAGTTTGAGACCAGCCTGGGCAATGGGGTGAAAACTTGTCTCTACTAAAAATACAAAAATTAGCTGGGCGTGGTGGCGCACACCTGTAGTCCCAGCTACTCGGAAGGCTGAGGTGGGAGGATCACCTAAGCCCAGGGAGGTCAAGGCTGCAGTGAACTGTGATCACACCACTGCACTCCAGCCTGGGCGACAAACCTTGTCTCAAAAACAAAAAGAAAGAAAGAAATAGAAAACAAACCCCTTGAAAAGGCTGACCCACATCCTGAAGTTAGCTTGGGGAAGGTGAGTGAGGGACCTCTAGAAGCAAGGCGTGGAGCCACCTCTGCAGCAAGGATAGACAGCACCTGTGTTAAACGAGGGCCTTCCAGGGCTGTGGGACCTGTGGGACGCATCCAGGTTACTCATGACTTGCAGATTTAGAAAAGGAGTCCACAGTGAGGAAGGGACTGTGCAGAACTATTCCAGCCCTGAAAATGCCCCCTTTCCCTATCAGGTTTCTGGCTTCAGCTCTGGGAGGAAAATAACGCAGTGCCACAGGGCTCTCCCTCTGAGTGCATTGTGCACACCCCACGCTAGCTACTGATCTGGTTGTCCTGGTGGGCAGCCTTTCACCCAAAGTCCACCTCGCAGCTCTCAGCTATGCAGTACCACTGTCTTTTCAGATTTGAAGCTAAATTTAAAGGGGGATGGGGAAGAGTGTGGGCAAGTGGGATGCAGGTGTCCAGTGGGGTTGGACATACTCACACAAGTAAGTAAGAGGGCTGCCCCTGTAGGTACTATTAACAGTGACTATCCTAGAGGTTGCTGAGTGATAACAATTTAGGAAACTAAACAGGGACAAAGTCTGGGGACAGAGCATTTGCCCTGAAGGTATGGACGTGTGCTAGGAGCACCTCCCACTGCCAACCTTCAACAAGCAATCACACCTAGAAACAGCAGCTAAAGATGAGCTCTCTTCACCAAGCCTGCAATGCCTTCCAGGCTGGGAGCCAGCGCTGACCCACCGGCAGAGCTGAGGCCCTCACTCAGGAGACGGAAGCTCTCCTTCAACGGGAGGAGGGCAGCAGGGCAGGAAGGAGGGCTTCCTGGAGGAGGAAGGCAGCTTCTCTCCACAGTGACCCTTTAGCCTCAACCACTGCCGGGGAATGTGGCTGTAAAACTAGCCAGACACTGTTGGCAGAATCGAAGATTAGGCCAGGAGTGGCCCTGGCCTGAGACTATTTTAAAACAGAGAAGAAAAGAAAAGCCCCTGCAGGACCAGGAAAGGAGAACCAGTGGCCAAGCCAGGCACGCGGCAGAGCAGGCCATGCTCTCAAGGGAGAGGCGACACCAGTCTCAGCCCACAGCAGTGCCGTGGCAGGGGCTCTAGGAATGCCCGCCAAGAGTCAAGGACAGCAAAGTGAATACAGGCAAAGCCACACCTTAACCCCTAAGTAGGCGGCTTTCAGCTAGAAGGTTCGAACACAATGAATGTTGAATAAAATGAAGTCCTTATAATTCACGGTCGATCTTGGAAACTAGAAAATGCCAGAGGAAAGGGTTTCAGTTTCTCAGTCCAGTGACAACATCTTGGAAGGAACACAAAGGTAATTCCTCCAAATTGAGAAGGCTGTCAAATCAGAGGGCATCATTTTGAGAATTGCCATCTGAAATCTCCCCCAGCTTGGCACTGCCCACCCCTCATCCCTAATATCTCACCAGCTGGCCAGATCTGCAGACACTGCCTCCTGTTTCTCTAACTCTGGACCCTCCCTCCCAATTCACCCTGCCACAGCTGAAGGCCCACTTCCCCTCTCACCTGGGCTCTAGCGGCCCACCTGCCTCCTGTCTGTCCCCTTCTCCTCCCCCCGCCAGGACTCCTCCTGCGCAGTGCAGCCAGCGGGACAGACACTGAGATCGGACAGTGCAGAAGGCAGCCAGCTCTGGACTGCAGCATACAGGACCCTGCGTGGTTCTTACCTAACCTCTTCACCGGTCACATTTCCAGCATAAAGCATCCCTGCCAACATGTGGGGCCACTCTGAGCTACGTGCAGCTCCTGGCATGCCATTTCACTTACACGCACAACCCCCACCCCATGCCCTCTCTCCTTCCCACCCCTCCCCCTGCAGCCTGGGCCATCCCTCCAGGTTAGTCCCAATGCCGTTTTATTTTGCACCTTACTGCACTAATTTGTTTCCTTTTCCTAAATGCCCCAGCTCCCTGAGAGCCGAGTTTGCAGTGTGCGGTCGGCAGAAGGTGGCTGAGTTGTAAATGAACACAGGAGTGCTTCCCACGCAGGCTTTTCCGAGCCCATACCTGCTTCACTCCAACCGGGTCAGGAAAGGAGGCAGGCAGTGGCCTCCGACCAACACCTCCAGAGAAAATGAAAATACTGTCCATATTAAGGAAATAGCCAGAAATATGATTTAGCTATTAACAACAACAAAAAAAACTGAAAGAGGAAGAGGGGTGACCAGGCACACACAAGACAGGAACAGCCGCGCACAAGTTCTCAGACCTGGCGCGGGAGAGAAGGCTCGGGACTCCTCCCAAAGCTTCCTCCTCCAGGGCTCCCTAACGAGATACATGAAAAGGGAGGGGAAAAATAACCACAGTCTTTTAGCTTATCAATTTCTCACATCCAACTCCAAACAGCAGATAGTACAAAGACTGTCTTTTTCATTCCTAGCCCAAGAGGAAGAAGGAAAAGTGCTTATTTTTAGCCAAGCCAAAAAACATAAGCAGCGACAGATCAATAAGGAGCAGAGGAGAGAAAAAAGAGCCCTCACAAGAAAGTAGAACCTCAAGGAACACCAGAAGCGGGTCCACTAAAGCCCAAAGCAGCCTGGACGAGGAGTGGACCGACGTCCTCTCTCTTAATCACAGGACAATAAAAATGCAAGCGAGGAGCGTCTTTAAAAGGCACACTTCCCAGAGGGGCTGGGCAGGTAGGCAAGAAAGCCGGAAGTGCTCTCATTTCTTCATAATTAAGTAATTACAGGGACCTTGTTTCAAACATGGTATTTCCAAATCCAGATGGAACCACTGCCACCAAGAAGACAGCTGACGTTCTGGGCCTGCCTGACATCTGGGCTTGCCTGACATCCTGCTCTGCTGCATCAAACACTACATGGGGCAGGGCCCCCACAGGTGCTATGCCAAGGTGGGTGGCTTTCAATCAACAACCTAGCTGTGGACAAGAATCTCAAAAGGCAAAAGAAGACCGTATAAACGTCTAAGCCCTGACCTCAGCAGAGGAATCCCCAGAGAACCACTGAGTTCGCTGCATTCTCTAAAAGTCTATGTATTTACTACAACCATCCCTACAGTGTGATAACAAAAACAGAGGGAAATGGAGGACTGGCTTCAAATACCAGATAGATACCTAGGGAACCAAAGGATGTGGAGGAAGACAGGATTTCCAGGACAAACCCCCCCCGGAAGGCCCAGGCCTGAATGCCAGGAGCATGAGGCCTGGCCCGGAGACCCCACAAACTTAGAGGTTGGGGGAGCTGACAGTGCACATTTCTGAGACGCTCCCTGAGAAATTCAGATTCGGCCAGTTTGCACTGGAACCTGCCTGCTAACAAGTAACACGGGGCGATTTGGGAATGGGGTTGGGGAGGGGGTGCCAAGGACAATCTTGGTACTGAGGCAGGAGGGGCCCACAGGCACATGGGGCGCTCTAAGTGTAACACGATGAGTGAGAGCCTGCAGATGCTGCAGCAGAAAACAGAGGACGCAGCTCTGGAGGGGCCATCGGGAGACCCCTGAGAGGCTCCGCCGGGCCTCTCACCTTGGTTTGTAGGTTACCAAGCAAAAGAGGAGCCTGATGTCACTACACATCTCACCTCAAGGCCTGCGGGGAGATCACTGAAGGCTGCTAAAGATAAGCTCATCCTTCCCACAGAAGCTTAGAAGCCACTGTATCAGCAACACCATAACCTGTGCCCCAAATCAACCACCTACTCCCAGGCTTTTTAATACTTTATAGTTGCTCTTCAAATCCCTTAGTCTCTAATTAATCCTGCCCCACATGAGAACGCTGGCACAAGATTAGTGGTACTTACTTTAAAGCAAGTATCACAAGATGCTTAACAAGAAATAACATCTGAGATTTGCTTTAAAACACACCACTCCATCCTGGCTAACACGGTGAAACCCCGTCTCTACTAAAAAATACAAAAAAAACTAGCCGGGCGAAGTGGCGGGCGCCTGTGGTCCCAGCTACTCGGGAGGCTGAGGCAGGAGAATGGCGTGAACCCGGGAGGCGGAGCTTGCAGTGAGCTGAGATCCGGCCACCGCACTCCAGCCTGGGCGACAGAGCCAGACTCAGTCTCAAAAAAAAAAAAAAAAAAAAAAAAAAAAAAAAAAAAACACCACTACCACCCCTAACTCCCCACCACACACACACAAGCACATACAGGAAAAGACAAAACAAGCATGGCGAAATTCTGGTGGGTGCTTGGTACCTAAGAGTCCACAGCACCTATTTTTGCAGACGTTGGCACAATAAAACTTTCTTAAAGAAAAAAATACTCAAGTCGGCATAATTATTACAACCATAATCCTACTTCCAGTGGCAAGGAACACAAATCGCCCTCCACGTGCTGGCACCTGCTACTCTGAGCTTTTATCATTTGGTACTTTGGGTGACGCTGGCTCTGTGATACTCTGGTTATAAAGAAGCTGAGTGCAGTAGTTCTCGGTTTCAGGCACAAAACAGGACAAATGTTCTGGATATTAACTACTCTCTCCACGTAAGTATTAACATTTCCCCTTTCACTCTCAAACACACTCAGGTCTGGACACTAAAGAGCATGGTCCCTCTAGATATAGGGAGAGGGTTGTGAAATAACAGAGTCAACTCTCTGACACGTGGCCCAGAAGGCAGCACCGAAACATCTCCTACCCCAACCTGCTCTGCCTCCCAATGCAGGTGTGGCCAGGAGGATCTGCATCAAGCCACGTCCTCGAGACACAGCTATCAAGCACCCGCAGGTGCTGCTTTTGTAAGCAGAATATGTTCTGGCCAATATAGGAGGCATCATTCTGAACGTCCTAAGATGTGTCACCTCCATTTAAAATAGCGCTATTTTGAAAGTGATTAGAATTTAAAAGTTAGCAATTAAATCCATTACAAAGAGAACTCTTGATATCTGACAAACAGCCAAATAACAGGAGGGACCATCATCAGGAAAAGCAAGATGAGCTGTTGACCGCTGAGCAGGGCGACAGTTAAATTCTGCCTGTCACAGCTGGGGGTGTCTGGTTGGCTCATCAATGTCACCCACGTGTGTGTGGCAGATAAAGACAAGCACAATACCCTTTCGGTTATCAGAGTAGCAACAGAGGCCTGGGAGAACTCAATGCTTTAATAAGAGTGTGGGGCTGACACTCCCCCATGTGAAAAAGCAATATGCTGCATAAAGCCAAGAAAAAACCCAGGTAGTGTTCAAGCCGACGGATGACCTCTTTCTCCTTGGCCTCTACTGAACCTGCCATGCCTCTTTACAGGGCAAGGGCGGCATCCACAAGAACTTCAGCAGGGCCGCCCTGCAGTTCTGCATGGGACTTCAGGACTCCCCGAAGGATGGGCAGCGGTGCTGCGTGACAGTGTGGAACCTGCACACACTGCGCCCAGTTGCTGCTTCTGCTCTCGAATGGCACCAGTTTTGCATTTCATTCCTAGCAGCTGCTGCAAACAACTCGACGTCTCTTACCAAAAAATAACTATACCTTCCAGAGAAGCTCTCAGGCTATGGATTCCCTGATTTTTCACACGCAGAAACTGAAAGCCAGAGAGTGAGGACCCTGCCCAAAGCCCAGATGCTCACCAGGGGTGGGGCAGACAGTGCCCAGGACCCCAATTCCGAAGATCCACTGCAAGGGAAGGGCTAGAAGGTTCAGTCTCTGGACTCAGGCTCCAGAAGCCTAGACGAGCCAGCACCATTCTCTCGACCAGCTGCTAAGACACGGATGTGGGCAGCTCTCCAGCCCACTCCCCTAAAAACAGTTTGAACCAGGGGTGGGCCCAGCCTGCAGGCTGCTGCTCTGAAGAGCAGCCACAGGAAGGAAATGGCTCTCCTGGAACTGCTGGCCCCCAGGACCCAGGGGAGCTCAGGGCCCTTCTCCCAGAGTATGGGCCAATTCCCACATAGAGAGCATCTGGCTTTAAATGAACAGAAGGAGGATAATTTATAACCCAGTGTTCAGAAAAACCCAGCCTTCCCCACAGTAAGACAGGGGACAAGAAGTAGCTGACCAGCAAGTACCCAGAGAGCGTTCAGCAAATGAGCACGCGAACTTAGGGAAGTAAACAGAGCAGGCAACCACCTGCTTAGGAAAGCTACATTTTAGACTTCCAGACTCAAGGGCAGGCTATCTTCACCCATGATGTTCTAGACACTTAAATGGTGCTTACTCTGCACATACTATGTACACCTAATTATATTAACCCAGGTCCCCTCAGAACGGCCCTAGGAGGTAGGTACTACTTTCTTCCCCATTTTACAAAGGACAAAACAGAGGCACAAAGAGGTTAAGTTACTTGCCCCAGATCAAGAGTGATCAACTGGCAGGGCTGGATATAAGCCTGGGCCCTTAATGATTTCATCACACAGCCTCTGTGCATGGGGGGCACAGCGAGTCCCCCTACACAGACTACTTGGTCAGTGCCACTCTAAGACCCAACTGGAGTTCTCGCAGACCCTGTGTGGCCCAAGTGCGGAAGAACGCTGATATGGAAGTAAGTGGCCTGGTGGACGAAGACCATCCATCAAGCTTCCTGGCTGGGATGCCACCGTTCTCCTTCCCTACCCTCCCCCCACCCACAGGAAGTCCTAATCCCAAAATGCAGCCCAGCTTTTTATTAAGCAGCGTGGTGGCAAGGTCTCGGCCAGAGGTGGTAACAAACCTGTAATCCCAGCACTTTGGGAGGCCAAGGCAGGACGATCACTTGAGGCCAGAAGTTCAAGACCAGCCTGGGCAACACGGTGAGACTCTCACCTCTAACAAAAAAACAAACAAAAAATTTGCCTGGCATGGTGGTGAGCACCTGTCCGTTCTAGCCACGTGGGAGGCAGAAGCGGGAAAATAAGCCCAGGAGTTTGATGCTGCATGAAATAGGATTGTGGCACTGCACTGCAGCCTGGACAATAGAGCGAGACCCTTTCTCAAAAAAACAGAAAAAAAAAAAAAGGAAAAGAAAACAAAAGAAAGTGGGGTCTTGAAGAGATATATGTACACCCATATTTCATAGCAGCACTATTCACAATAGCCGTAAGGACCCACGTGTCCATCAACGGGTGACTAGATCAACAAAATGTGGTCCAACCATAAAACGGAATGTTCAGCCTGAAATAGGGAGACAATTCTGACGCGAATACTGACGCATGCCACAACATGGACGAACCCTGAGGGCATTATGCTAAGTGAAATAAGCCAGTCACAAAAGGATAAATACTGGATGATTCCACTAACATGAGGGACCTAGAGGGGTCAAATTCATGGAGACAGAAAGTAGAAGGATGGTTGCCAGGGGGAGGGGAGGTCAGAAGGGAGTTAGTGTTGAATGAGACAGAGTTTCAGTTTTGCAAGATGAAAGAGTTCTGTGAATGGGTGAGGATACTGAGCTGTAAATTTAAGGATGGTTAAGACAGTAAATTTTAATGGTGTATGTATTTTACCAACTTTTAAAGATTAAAAACAAAGCAAGGAACCCAGCCCGGGTCTGGAGCCAGAGCCTGAACGACTCCGTTCTGCGTAGTGTTAAGATGGACAAGCTCTCTCCTCCCAGCTGTAATATGAAGACTCCGGGACACACTGTCAGCAAATGTTGCCAACAAAATACATCAGTTCCTACCATTCTCCTGTAGGCTGATCTAATTCACGTTCACTCACACCCTCCTTGAAGAAAGAGAATGTCTTTAAGCATGGTTATCTGCAGATCTATGCATTCTTGTTTCATCTGTGGTTTGTTTCAAAATAGACACACATTTGCAAGGAATGCTGGAATTTTTCAATGATGACACAAAAGCAGAGAAAATAAGAATATAGCTATTTCAGAACTCAAAAGGATACATATCTTCCCTTCCACACTATCACTCGGTAATGGAAAAGAGGTCCTCTGAATACACTGAAATACTGTACAGCTGGGTTGTGTAATGGCATACACTACTGGGAGTCACATTATTTTGTGTTATGCTAAATGATTTAGACAATTCATTTACTACTGAGTCATACATAAGCTTTTCCCTGAGGAAAAGGGGAAGGGAGGGGTGAGAAGAAAGGTTCGAATGATCTTTAAACACTTGACACAGACAGAACTCATTGTGGGAGGGGAGAAGATAAAACCATAATACACGTTTGCAGAGAAGCCTCCAGCTGTGGCAGCGCGTCACTCCAGCAAGTACAGGCTGGAGGAAGGGCGAAGTTTCCCGAGCTCCACCACCAGTACTCCTGCTTCTGAGACTGGATTTCTATAGCAACGGGCAGCAGCTTTGCAGGAAGTCAAGTGCCACTGTGCTCCCATCCCCTCAGCAGGACGGAGACCACTCTCCGTCACCTGGGCACTGCTGTCCAGGGGCTGGGGCACTGGGAAGGGCAGGGAATTGGCCCAGGGCGGTGGAGCCAGGCAGTGGCAGAGGTAGGAATCCAACTCCAGGCCTTGGCCAAACCTACCAGCCACACTACTGTCTGTGTACACACTACCTGGCAGGGACTGTTGTCTGGTTAACCATCACCTGTCTCCAAGCATGAAGCACAGGCTGGCAGAGGTGAGCCATCCCCTAAACCCAAGCCCGGCCCCCTTCACCCTGCCTGCCCTGCCTTGGGATTCATTCCTCCTCTCAGGCAGAGGTGAGCTGGCCATTAAAAAGCTGACCCCCAAGGGGAAGAAAGCGGTGTCCAAGAAGCAGACAGAAGCCCCGTGGGGCAGGGCGCACTCAGCAGACAGTTCCAGTCCAGCTGCTGCAGGGACTCGGCAGCCTGAACCAGGGACAGTCTCTCTGGGCCTGGGGTGGTCGCAGGATGTCTGAGGAAGGCTGGGCTGATTCATCTTTATGGTCCCTTCCTTCCAGGGCTACTCAATTCTGTGAGTCTGTGAATGTACAACCTGAATGACCAGCCCACAGGACAATGAAAGGTTCCCAGGAACTGAAAGAACTTCATTCCAAGTAGATTCTTTCCATAACGGCCCAAAGCAAAAGGACTCTCCATAAACCTGAGTAATCTTCATAGCTGGGAACAAAACTGGACTTCCTTTAATACACCAGTTAATCCTACCTTACCCCTTAGTCCAGCAACGGCAAATTACTAGGCTCGCAGTGCTTTGCTTGTATCTTCCTTGGAAGTTTACCAAAAAACAAAAAATCCCTTACTATTCTACTGCTCTTTCCATTGGTGGCCATTTTCTCACAATTCTAGCTGTTGTCAGTGGAACAGGTGCTGGGTCTGGACTCCGTGATAGGCTTAGAGTTTCCAGCCCAGCACAAATACGAACAGAAGGCGTTCGACCAGACTCAGCAACTCCCTCCGCTGGCAGACACCTCTACCCCGTCAGGTGCTCTGCACACTCAGGCTGGCAGACACCTCTACCCCGTCAGGTGCTCTGCACACTCAGGCTGGCAGACACCTCTACCCCGTCAGGTGCTCTGCACACTCAGGCCAAAGCACCAACAATGACTGGATTCTAAGCAAAGCTGGAAAACAGCCTCACCTCGGCAGATGCACCCAAGAACCAAGGCTTTCACTCTCTTTTTCCTTTAGAGGCTGAAGAGGGTGGGGTAAAAACCACACGATGTTCTCCAATACTGCGACTATTTGCAATTCAGAACTATCAGCAATCAATCACCCATTCTAAACACTCCACGCGAAGTGCCCATAGCCCTTGAAAAGCACACAGCCTTGCAAATCCACTCACTCAGGCCACTAGACCCAATCCACTAGTCCAAATCCATTGAACTCAAAGGGAACCTCAGCATGCACGTGGTTTTTCTGGCTCTGTTTTAATTTCAAGATGTTTGTCCCAGTTTACCTATATAACAAACTTTCACACGGATCCCCAAACCTAAAAGTAAAGTTGAAAATAAAGGCTGGGCGTGGTGGCTCACACCTGTAATCCCACCACTTTGGGAGGCCAAGGCAGGCAGATCATGAGGTCAGGAGTTCGAGACCAGCCTGACCAACATGGTGAAACCCTCGTCTCTACTAAAAATACAAACATTAGCTGGGCGTGGTGGTGCACTACTCAGGAGGCTGAGGCAGGAGAATCACTTGAACCCAGGAGGCGGAGGCTGCAGTGAGCGGAGATCGCACCACTGCACTCCAGCTTGGGCGACAGAGGGGCACTGTGTCTCAAAAAAAAAAAAAAAAAAAGAATAAAATTAAAAATTAAAAAATAAAACTAACAACAACAAACAAACAAAGATGTGTATGTCCCAGTTTTCCTTGATTCAGATGGCTCTTTCTCACACCTGCTTCCACGCTTCCCATGTGTGGGGTATGAGCGGCTCTCCTCCAGGCCCGGCGCCAGCAGCCTTGCTGCAGAATACCTGTCCTCTCCTTCCTGGGGCGGAAGGAGCGAGGCATTGCTGAAGGCAGCGGCTGAGACCCTGAACTCCAGACTGCACTGTGCTGTCTTAGCCTAGAAGAGGGGTCTTGGTGTGTCCCATGCAGCCTGGAAGTTGTGGCAGGGAATGGAGAGGGATCGACTTCTCATCAGAAGGGACACATGTGGCCAGGAAGGAGCACTTGGCTTCAACGATAACATCGGGATTCTTCAGATTTTGCAAGAGGACCCTGATGTTCTCATCTACATGTCTTCATTCAAATGTAAGTCTCTGAAATGGGATTAGATACCGTTCGAACAGTGAGGTGAGGGGACCTTAGCCAGGTGAAGTGACTGTCAATGGTCAACCGGAAGTAGCAGCTAGAGAAAGCCAGAAGCTCTTGTCGGTTTCCTCATACCATAACCCCCGTGAGGGTCGACACTGAGTGCTCTTGTCAGAGGTGTTCCAACCAGAGCGACTCCATCTTGAAAAGGGTAAAATGAGGCTGAGACCTACTGGCTGCATTCCTAGGAGGTTAGGCATTCAGGAGGTCAGCAAGACACACAGGTCACAAAGAACCCGCTGATAAATAAACACGATGCAGTAAAGAAGCTGCCAAAACCCACCAAAACCAAGATGGCAACGAAAGCCACTTCTGGTCATCCTCACTGCTCATTATATGCTAATGATAACACAATAGCTAAGACACTCCCACCAGTGCCATGGCAGTTTACAAATGCCACGGCAATATCAGGAAGTTTCCCAAGAAGGTCTAAAAGAGGGAGGAACCTTCAGTTCCAGGAAAATCTCTGCCCCTTTCTCAGGGAACTCATAAATTGCCTACCTTTTATTTAGCATATGATCAAGAAATAACCATAAGTATACTCAGTCAAGCTGCCCATGCCACTGCTCTGCCCATGGAGTGGCCATTCTTTTGTGTTTTGTTTTGTTTTGTTTTTTGTTTCTCTGAGACAGAGTCTTGCTGTGTCGCCCAGGCTGGAGTGCAATGGCATGATCTCGGCTCACTGCAACCTCTGCCTCCTGGGTTCAAGCGATTCTCCTGCCTTAGCCTCCCAAGTAGCTGGGATTACAGGCGCACACCACACCACCATGCCCGGCTAATTTTTGTATTTTCAGTAGAGACAGGGTTTCACCATGTTGACCAGGCTGGTCTCGAACTCCTGACCTCAGGTGATCCATCCGCCTTGGCCTCCCAAGGTGCTGGGAATACAGGCGCTCTGAGCCACCGTGCTTGGCCCTGTTTATTTTCTTAAAAAACTCGCTTTCACTTTACTCCATGGACTCATCCTGAATTCTTTCTTGCGCAAGATCCAAGAACCCTCCTTTGGGGTCTGGATCAGGACCCCTTTCCAGTAACACTTGGGCAATGGCAGATGAAAGAAGAAGAGGCTACATACAGAGGTCTGGAAAAGACGTACGCAACGACATGCAAGGTGTTTTTTCTATTAAGTCATCACTGAACAAAATCCAAGGAGAAAAAGGTAAAATGGATGCAGGAGAATTAGAATGAAGCATAACTGCTTGTAAAACAAATCAAAACTAAGAACCTAGGAAACTATAATAATGCTGTTTAAAGACTTGAAGGAAATCTCTATTTCCAATAACGTCAACAGAAATCAAAGGAGAATATGTTTCAATTTTCATGAGTGAAAGATAATAAAAGTCAAACCCTATATAACATCAATCCTGAGCCAAATCCTAGCTTATCTGTACTTTTTTCTTCTCCTTTTCAATGTGTGTAGCTAAACCGGGTTGCAATCTAGAGCTGAACTCATCCAGAAAGCATGGCAAACATCCACAGCTGTGACAAGATGCTGATGAGCCTGTCACAGTGGGGTCTTGCTGTTCCCACTGGGGAGAAACCAGGAGAATGTAAGTAAAAAGCAACGACCCTTCTGCAAATAATTAAGTAATTCACATCCACCCCTTGAAGAGAAAATAATTCCTCCCTTGTCGCTGTGACAGCCTCGGCTGGCTGCCCAGCTGAGAACGCCCAGCAAGCACCCACTCAGCAATGCCAGGTGAGGAGGAGAGAGGTCAGCCACTGCAGCCTGCAGGCTCTCTGACCATGGGTACCTCCATGCCAGACCCTCCCAACCACCCAGGACATCTGGCCCAAACACAGCATGAATTAGAAGTGGCTTCGGCCACGTGTGCCACCTCTGTGCAGGCTGCCACACAGAACCAACCCCACCCCAGCCTACATGAAGCTCCACGCTCGAGCTCCAGAGTAGCAGGACATGTCACTGATTCCTCTCCACAAAGCATGTGTGCCTCCTTGCATCCACTCAGGCTCCAATGAGAAGCACTATTTGCCTCCCCCAAAGCTTACTGGGGGGAGGTGGGGGTGGGAACAGTCCACACGCCTGAGCTCCACTCCCCAAGGCAATGAGTGTGAAAACAGGAGCTCCAGCAGGAAAGAATCAGACTTTTGGTTCAAGGAAATGGTCTCTTAGCTTCGGAACAGCCCACCGACTACGGAAAAATGCTCTCGCCCCCAACCAGGCAGGGCCTACGTGTCTGGCTTCACTGCGCGTGTGGTGAAAGCATCCGTGAAGCAGAGTCCCGGCTGAACTGTGGGAAAAGTGAAATGCACAGACAGCTGGCTCTTCGGTCTGAGGGTTATTTCAACCTGTTCTTGTTGAATGACCTTGGACCAGATAAATGCCATTGAGCTTTCCGTACAATGGCACTAGCAGCAACCTCTTCCCACTCGCCTCTCTCCAAGTCCCTGTGAAGTTACAAACAAGCGGTGTTTGGAAAATTCTAATAATAGCATCAAAGCGGAACACTGCCCCCGTTATTTCTGAAGTCCTCTCTCACACCCAGCGCTTCAGAAGGGGCAGAGCAGAGCCACCGTGGAGTGTGTGATCTGAAGACAACGCCTCCCTCATTAGGGCTGGACGTATTCCGACAGGGCAGTCTGTGGCTCTGGATGGGGGGCAGTGAGGGGGTGCATGCATGTGCTGGAACTCACATCCGGGAGAGAAATCGGGGCAGACAGGCCTCATGGACGAATGTGTGCTTTGAAACACTAGGTTCGATGTCTAAAGAGTACAATTCAACAACTCAGGCAACCAGGCACAGGCCCCACTCTCTATTGGAGATCTATGGCAGGGTTACCGGAGCACGGCTGGTGCCAGACATGTGCTGACAGTGATCTGGGACAGTCAGACCAGAAGCAAATGATCAGGCACGTCCCAATCAATGTGGCACTAAAACGACGTGTGCAGCTTCGATCGTAGTTACCTGACCAACCCCCAGAAGAGTGAAAACCTAAATTTCCTCTGCTGCGCCACCCTCCAGCTCCTGAGAGGGACGGGAAGGCGGTGATGTTGACGGAATGCCTCCTGTAAACCCAGGAAACTCTGCTAGGGCTTCACACATGCAGCTCATTCAATTCTTCTGACAACGCTCCAGAATATATCCTTTTATCCTCACTTTACAGAAGAGAAAACTAAGGCTCAGAAAGAGAGCACTTGGCCAGGTACAGCAGTTCATGCCTGTAATCCTAACACTTTGGGAGGCGGAGGTGGGGGGCTCGCTTGAGACCAGGAGTTCAAGACCAGCCTGGGCAACAGAGTGAGATCCCCATCTATAAAAAAAATGAAAAAATCAGCCAGGCATGGTGGTGCACACCTGTAGTCCCAGCTACTTAGGAGGCTGAGGCAAGAGGACTGCTTGAACCCAGGAGGTCAAGGCTGCCACACCACTGCACTCCAGCCTGGGTGACACAGGGAGACTATGTCTGAAGGAAAGGGAAAGGGGAAGGGGAAGGGGAAGGGGAGAAAGCATTCATCTGAGATCCCCCAAGTGGTAAACGGCAGAGACTGAATTCAAATCCAGAGCCAAGCCTGCCAGACTGCAAAGGGCCCCCACTCTCAGCTCCACAAGGGAGCAGGAAGATGTGTACATCATTAAGATCATTTTGTGCCTCCAACTCCCCGCCGTGTGATTTCCACACAGAAACCTGATTCTGACGGCTTCCGTGGCTCATGCTTGACAATCCACTGAAAGAAAAGTAAAAAGCACCTCAACTGAATGCAGAGTTTCTCTGTTAGCACAATGGAAATGAGATGAAGAAATGGTTTCTCTTCTAAAACCTGCATCACAAAGTGGAATTACAAAGAGAAAATAGAGCTGTAGGAATCAGTCCCAAATGAAGATTCTGTATCATCAGAGAATAAAATATGGGCATCCATGACTATCTTCCTCTACACCCCTTGCAACCCCACCCCTGAGTCTAGGACACTGTCTCTACCATTTCTCATCCCCCATGAGAGTCAGGACCAAACACCAATTCCAGGATGCATGGCCTTTCCTGTTCTGGCATCTCTGAAATGGGGAATGCATCTTAAAACTGATAAAATGATGGTGCATCTTACAATCCTTAGCACCTAAAGGCTCAAATTAATACATTAATATTGCCTTGAAATTATATGAGCACAATGCTTTAGATGATTTGAAACACTCTCAGATACTTCGTCTCATTTAAGCTTCACAACAGGCAGGCCAAACAGGTTTTTAGTTCACACTGATCATACTCAAATACAGCGGTGAAATTGGCTGACACAGACGACTCAGTGATTTGTCTGAGCAAGTGGTAGCACCAAGACTGGCCTTGGATTTTCTGAGCACCAGGTCCACGGGGAGGAATCCAATACTGAAGTGCAGACGACACGGGAGCGATGCTGGTGGGCTTGCCCTGACACCTCGCCTGCTCACTGCTGTCCCACCCTACGCCCAGCTCCTCTCAGTCACACAGCCAGGCAGGCGAAGAGTACAACTGTGAGATGTCTCGTGAGCTGATACAGAAGGAGTTTATAAATACCGAGCACTACTGGCCTTAAACAAAGCTGCTCCTCTCCACCAGGTCTGGGTTGGATGCCCTCTTCCTGGGCCCAGCCCAGAATGAAGGGAGGATTGAGAGGGACAGACAACAGGTAGATAGATACAGCTTCTCTGAAAACAAAGAAATAACAAATGGCTGTCTCACCTGAACAACTGGTTAGAAACCGGGAGAAGGGGATAAAACCAACTTAGAGCTGCACTTCTCAAAAATACCAAATAGGCCGGGCACACTGGCTCATGCGTGTAATCCCAGCACTTTGGGAGGCCGAGGTGGGTGGATCACGAGGTCAGGAGATTGAGACCATCCTGGCTAACATGATGAAACCCTGTCTCTACTAAAAATACAAAAATTAGCTGGGCATGGTGGCAGGCACTTGTAATCCCAGCTATTCGGGAGGCTGAGGCAGGAGAACGGAGTGAACTCGGGAGGCGGAGCTTGCAGTGAGCCGAGACGGCACCACTGCATTCCAGCCTGGCAACAGAGCGAGACTCCACCAAAAAAAAAAAAAAAAACCAGATTCAGGTAGACGAAGAGTTAAATATCAAATCAAGCAAAACAACCAAGTATCAGAGTAATATGTAATTAAGTATTACTTATCTGATTTCTGGATGAGACAAGCATTTCTAAGCTTAAAAGAAATGGAGGAAACCAGAAAGCAAAAGAATGAGAATTTAACTACATAAAGTTAAGTCTCCTCTCTATTTTAAAAACAAAAGGAAAAGTGTGGGGAAAATATCACCTAAAATTAAAGAAAGGGTTGCAATTTGTAATACTTATTAAATAGTTAATACAAAGTATGTGAAAAGCAGGCTATGGGATCAGATAACATACATGAGACACTTTTCAATTCAGGAGAACTAAAGAAATCAAAATTGAGGCTGGGCATGGTGGCTCATGCCTATAATCCCAGCACTTTGGGAGGCCAAGGCAGGCGGATCACCTGAGGTCAGAAGTTCGAGACCAGCCTGACCAACATGGAGAAACCCTGCCTCTACCAAAAACACAAAAAAAATAGCCGGGCGTAGTGGTGCATGCCTATAATCGCAGCTAATCGGGAGGCTGAGGCAGGAGAATCGCTTGAACCAGGGAGGTGGAGGTTGCAGTGAGCTGAGATCGTGCCACTGCACTCCAGCCTCCAGCCTGGGCGACAGAGTGAGACACTGTCTCAAAAAAAAAAGAAGAAATCAAAATAGAAATGTCAACTACCACCTAGGCAATAAACAAAGATTTTATTTGCAAATGTTAACAATGTGGCAAAGGTACAAAAGAGTCTTCTGGTCTGAGTGTAAACTGGTACAACCTTTCTGGAAAGGAGTTGAGAACATCTATCAAAAGCCTTAAAAGTATTCAAACTCTCTGACCCTGTAATTCCGCTTTTAGAAATCTATTCTAAGGAAATAGTGAAGAACGTATTGCAAAGGTTTACACAAAAAGGTTCATCATAAGTTAAAAGACCAAATTAGCTAGGTAGATTGGACATACCCATACAATGTTAATAAAAGATTTTTAGATCATGTAAAAATACAATATAGTGTTAAAATTTTCAAGGCAGAGAAAAAAACCAAACTGCAACATATTGCTACCATGAGTATATTAAACAACCAAACAGAATAAAGCTTAGAAGGCACCGTGGTGGGGATGCTTACGCAGCATGAATTATGTGTTCCTTCTTCCTGCTTCCTTATGTTCGGGTGTATTTTTATAATTAATATGCATCAGTTCTATAACAGGGTGGAGGATGACAGAGGAAGAATCTTACCCTCTCATCCCACGCTCAAGAAACACAATTCCAGGGCAAAAGAAAGACAGCACAATAGACACTTGGATATTCTTAGAGGAATTTAGAAAGAAGAGAAACAACCAATATAGCAGTCCTTTATTTTGCAACAAAATAGTCACATTTTTTAAAATGGCTGGTTTAATTCTTTCAACCACTGGTTTGTACCTGCTTCAAGAAATGCATAGATCGCCTTATCCGTTTATGTACCACTATCTTCCACTTCCTTCTAAGCAAGCTCCAAGGCAGTCTGCATGTCACCGCTCTAGTACAGTCCCTTCCTCATGGCTCCCAATCTCACACTCTCAGCAAGGCCCTGCCCTGCAGAAAAACCAGAGGAAGAGACAGAGCCAACTGGAGGGGGTGCAGGAATCAGCCTCTGTGGGCTTTCCCAGGGTTTAAGGAGCTATGATGGAAGGCAGCCTCATCCCACCGTGAGGCTCCCAGTATCAGCTAGAGAGATGGCCACCAAGCCCCTGGACAGGAAACGAGTCTGGTGTGTTCTTCCCCTAGGAAATCCGGGTGATTTAACAGTTCTCAGGCTGCATGTTTTGGTCTCCCCTACCCCTGTCTATTTTGGGGCAGTGAAAACCAGAAGAGAGTTACCCCCCAGGACCCTCTTGCTGACTGCCACAGTTACTACTTAAGACCGTCATTACAGCCGTTACTACTGTTACTGCTACTTGAGACCGTCATTACGAGACTGAATGAAGGGACGAATGCAGAAATAACAAAAAACAAAAGTAACTATTTTAAGGAAAGGCTAGCATGGGGAAGAAGAGAGAAGAAGAGGAAAAAGGCTCCCTGCTTCTAGTGAGCAAAGGCAGCCCCCTAAGCTTCTACAGCGCTTTGTATTTATTGGGTAACAAGAGCAGGAAGGAGGTAACCATTGGTCAGCTGCTTAATTGACCACAGGTTCATTTTGTTACTAGCAGGCTTCAATTATGCCTAATTATAAGAAACACTTGCGCCTAGGTTGTAACTGCCCTCAGCATCCCTTCTGCGTGGCAGACGCAGTTTGTCAGTTTGCCTACATTCTGCATTTACGAGAAACAGTTTGTTGCTTACTTATATAGCCTCCAGTGGTATATTGAGTTGATCACCACCCTCACTCTTGCGGCCTCCAACAAGACCCCACACCTGGACCACCCAAGCCCCTGCCTTATCTCTCCAGGGCTTGTTACCAAACCAAACTTCGGTCTACTTGCCTGGTGCAGTGGAGCGAAACGCTGACATAAGGATAGCAGTGAGACAGTGCGAAGTCTTTTTGGGGGTTGTTTTTTGTTTGTTTGTTTGTTTGTTTGTTTTGACGGAGTCTCGCTCTGTGGCCCAGGTGAGGTTTTAATTGCAGGGTGCCAAGAAAGGAGAACTGGGTGACTAGTGCTTAAGACCTAACTCCCAGATGGCTTACAGGTAAGGGTTTTTAAAGGCAGAGAGGCAGAGGCTACAGACAAAGTCATAAGTCAATACATGAAAGCTCTGCGTGGGACTGACCTAGAAAGGTGGGATGTCTCAAAGCAGGGCCCACGGGTCAAAGGTGGATTCAAAGGTTTTTTGATTTGCTATTGGTTAAGGAGGCAAAGCTTTGTCTAGAAATTTGGGATCAGCAGAAATGAATGTTAGCATCTGGCCTGTGGAAGTGTCTTCCTCCAGGCTTCTCAAAGAAATTTTAAAAAAAAACAAAAACTGGCGGTCAAAGTTTTGTCCTCAGTTTTACGTTACCTGAGGTCTATGTGCCACAGACAGCATTTATTATTTGGTGGGAGTCCAGGTTTCTAAAAAACGACTCAGGGACATATGTTAAAGTACTTAATTTTTATAAAAAACAAAACATTTTGTGACTAGCTTTTTAGATACCATTTTAAACTATCTTGTTTATTAGGTTGTTGATTTCTTTTTCAAGCCCAGCTAGATGCCTAGAATTTTTTTAATACCTAAAATTTTTAAATTTTTATATTGGAGGATGCCTGGCAGGCTCCTAAGAAGGGTTCCTACCCCGTCTCAGGCTCAGCCTCCACCTTTCTGCTCCCATGAGACGCAGGGCAGTCGCGGGTGTGGGCCAGCCCTCCCACTGCTTTCCCATTTGAGACCCTGCCTACCCCACTCAGCTTCCATCCTGACCCAGTTTGCAGCTTCGCTGGTGTCCCACAAACTCATTAAAGTGGTTTAACCACGGTCAGCCAAGCTTGACTGAACACACAGGAGCTGTCGCTGAGACTTCCAAACCTGCTGGAGTGTAAATTCCAGACTCTTGATCGGCAGAAATCCTACTACGGGCACAGCCAGGCAGCAGCTCCGGGCTGCTTGTCCTTCTGCTCCTGCATGGGAGCGTCCTACTCAGGCGAGACACAGGGGTCAGCCCCCGACCCCGGTGTTCCCGATACCATGTGACTCACACTGGCTGACTCCCTAGTAAACCCCAAACTGCCTCTGTGTCAAACTGGTGTTCCTTGAAGCACCTTACCCAACAGTGGGGGTAAACACCAGGCTCCCAAACCCTTCACAACCTGCCGAGCACAGGGAGTCCTTAATATCTGCCAGTACCCAGCAGCGTCCAGAAACAAGCATCTAATGAGTGGTTTCTAAGTGCCAGACCCCATGCTAAGTGCTTCTCCTAAGCCACTGGGTGGCTATTATGAGCCAGGCTATGATGGCTGGGGCAGTGGAGTAGGGTAGGTGAAGAAATCCCTCAAAACCTTATCATGTGAAGCAATCGGAGAGGTTTAGCCTACAGAAGAAAGATAGGGATGGTAGTAGAAGGCAGCATGAGAAAGGTCTTCAAATACCAGAGAGATTTTCATGTGCAAGAGGTATCAGGACTAGAAAGTTCCACAGTGATGGGCATCGGCTCACTCAAAGTTTCAGAGACAAGAGAGGACTGCAGGGATGGTTGATTTGGACTCCACGTTCGACAAGTAAGAACACGGAGGTCATGCAGATCTCAAGGCAGTAATTCTGCCATTGTGCCCATTCAGTGTACTTCAGCAGATGGGTGAAGCCTGTCCACAGGAAGCTGCAGAAGCAATGCCTGCTTTGTGGAGCCGGGAGCTTGGCTTGGGGACAACCTGTGGTCCTTTCAGATCCAGTGCACTGATGCTGAGTGACTAACAGAACTCAGCAGCCTCTTCAGTGTCAGGGCAACCAGTCACAGCAGAAGGACACTCGGCCAACCCCCAGCAACATGCAAAATATGCATGAACAAACCTGTACATGCACCCTGAGTCTAAAACGAATGCTGAACTTATTTTTTTTAATGACAGAATTCTGGGGGAAAAAAAAGTAAGGACCCTTAGGTGTACTGTTTCCTCTTGAAAGACTTAAATTTGCGGGCCAGGTGCAGTGGCTCACTTCTATAATTCCAGGACTTTGGTAGGCTGAGGGGGGAAGATCACTTGAGGTCAGAAGCTCGAGACCAGCCTGGCTAATACAGCAAGACCCCATCTCTACAAAACATTAAAAAGTTAGCCAGGCATGGTGGCACACACCTATAGTTCCAGCTGTGTGGGAGACTGAGGAAGGAGGATCACTTGAGCCCAGGAGTTTGAAGCCTCAGGGAGCCACGATCACGCCTCTGCACTCTAGCCTGGGTGACAGAGCAAGATCTCATCTCTAAAAAATAAAATAATAAAGAGTTAAATGTGTGCATTTTCTACACCAGTAACTAACAGGTTATGGGACAAGAAAGAAAAAAGTCTTAAGAAACAGAAAAATTCACAGCATATCTGCAGTCAGAATTTGGCTTTGAATCCTGGCAACACGATCTATTTTGAGCAAGAGACAAGTTTTGCTAATTCCTAATGAGCCAGATTAGAAACAGACTACAAACGAACAGCAAACTCATCATAAAATTATGAGAGAGCCCAAAATACACCGAATGACTGATGCATCGCTAGCAGCAGCATTTGGCCACTGAGTAAAAGCAGGGTGTGTGCTTCACAAGTGTCGCGGGGGCTTCAGGAAGAAGAAGCTGGCGGAAGTATTGCTGATAATCCAGAAAACCCTCTCCACTGACTCAAACATCCAGCAAGTGCCAGGCTGAGCTGCTCTCAGCAGTGCTGAGGCAAGAGACGGTCCTGAACCAGAAAGTGCAGGCGCCCTGGATGGGGCTCGGGGTACCTCACATGTAGGAAGATGGGGGCTCAGGAAGCCTGTCCTGAGCTGACGCTCTGGCAGAAAGAGGAACTTCCAAGAGGAGAGGAGACTGGAGCAAGGAAGGACCTGAAGACAGATACCTCCCAGCCAACACTCAGGCCCCTGTGACACTCAGGAGAGACCAGCTTGGGGGAAAAAAGGAAAGCTCACCTCCCCTCAACCCCGCCACCCACACACACCCTTATGAAAGTCCCTTCTCTAAGATCATTCCTGCTTCACCTTCTCCCTTACCTCCCTATCCAAAACCCAGCAACTCCAGAGGCAACCCAGAAGCCAGTGGCTCCATTCCTGGTGCACAAGACCCAAGAGGCCCACTGTATTTAATAAGCAGCCATGCAGACGCTAGGCTCTGTGGCATCCACAGAACAGAGCTTCAGAGGCAGAGCCCCCCCCCCAAAAAAAAACTCCAAGTGGCTGATGGCTTCAGGGCCACAAAATCCATATAACATTAGAGAACACACATCTACCCTTGTAAACACCATGACAAGCCAAGGTCCTGTTTTCCTCCATAACCCCACACACACATTCTCCAATGCACTTGCCTTTAGAAGTACCTGCACATGGTGAGTGGGGTGTGACAGGGAGGCTATGCTACAGGACAGATGGCCCCAGAAGGCCAGAAGGGTCCTAAGAGGCCTTCCGGGGCCTGATCATCCCTCATGGGCACTGTCAAGTTTTCCAACACCCTTCCTACAGTCACCCAGCTGGTGATGAGAAACTCCAGAGAAGGAAAGCAAAGCTGCATCTGGGACGAATCGTCCCTGTCAGTCTGTGCCTGCATCCCCCGCACAGTCCGGGCCGCTGGGATAGATGGCTCCTCAGAGGGCGCCAAGGGCCACGGTGGCTGGCTTCACAGCAAGGACTGAGGGGAGGCTCTGTCTTGGCCTGTAAGACATCCCATCTTACATGCCACGTCAGCAATACCGTGGTGATGAGCAATGAGTTACAGCGCAACAATTCACACCTCAAAAGAGTTCACACACCCAGAAGTGTCTGATGAACTGACCATGGGAGCGGATCACTGAGGAGGATTACAGCAAGCACCACTGCAAGGGGCTCACATAGATCCAGTTCTTTAAAATTAAATACAAATCCCTCGGCCGGGCACAGTGGCTCATGCCTGTAATCCCAGCACTTTGGGAGGCCGAGGCGAGTGGATCATGAGGTCAAGAGATCGAAACCATTCTGGCTAACATGCCGAAACCTCGTCTCTACTAAAAATACAAAAATTAGCTGGGCATGGTGCCGCACGCCTGTAGTCCCAGCTGCTCAGGAGACTGAGGCAGAAGAATCACTTGAACCCGGTTGGCGGAGGTTGCAGTGAGGCAAGATTGCACCACTGCACTCCTGCCTGGCGAGAGTGTGAGACTCCATCTCAAAAAAACAAAACAAAACAAAAAACTCTTCAAAATGAATTTTAAATCGAACTATACTATTAAGAGAGTCTTCCGCAGAGATGAAGGAGGCGGTATCAGTTTATCACGTAGCACCAGCTCAGGCAGGGCTCACAGATTTAGGGTCGCTACAAAGTCCCTGTTTCTGAATAAAGTAGGGGTGTGCTGGTCACACACCCCTGCCTCAGGCAGCAATGGGAGGCAGGACATTTGTTTAATGGGTTTTTCCCAGGCGCTAAAAGCAGTGCAAAATATTAACATCTATCTAAAAAAAGGGGGGGCGCTCCCCCCATCTCCATTCACCCTCTACCAGGAAGAGGAAACCGCCAGACTGAGCAATTAGGTTGCAATTTTACAGGAATGGTTTAGGTCTGAAAAGAAGTGTCAGTCCCACAAATCCTTTTCTCCTCACTCCAAATCCTGAAGATCGTCCGGGCCACTGCTGAACCTGCACTGGGTGCAGTCACTCCTTGACGTGCCTCAGTCTCTCCTCAGGAAAGTGTGCACGTCGGGTTATATGGGCTGGAACACTCTTAACCACCAAAATCTACGACCTCTGATGAGAAACTCCCACTGTCCCTTTGTACAACTTTAGACTTTTGTCAACATTGACATTTCCCATAGATGTGATATTACAATCCCATGCACACACTTTCCCAAGGAGAGACTGAGGCACGTGAGTGAGGCTGCCTGCGGGAGGATGGCCTTCTGAACCACTCTCATTCCCGCTCATGTTTCTACCTGCAAGGTAGGATGGAGGCGGGGGCCTCTCTTCCCACACCCCAAGCCCTCTTGAGGCATCAGCATCCATTAGTCCTCAACTGCAACCCCCTCATAAAACAAAGGTCACTCTGTTCCCTGGTCTCCAGGTCTCAAGAATCCAGGCTTGCAACCTTCCATCCCTCCCTCTCGGAGCACCCCAGCAGGCCCCAAAAAGTGCATGGCTGCCCTCTCTCCTCAACTATACTCATCACCAGGCCCTTTCCACATTCTGCAGAGGGGTGCCTGCCCCCCATGATCTGGCCCTGCCTGTGTCTCCCCTCTGGGTGTTCCTACAGCCCTCTCCTAGCACAGCACCCCCACATCCCTGCTCTGGGAAGTTCCCATCGCCATCTCTGCAGCTCTACTGGGGCTGCCCCCGTACACTCATCTAGGGAACCTCATCATTCTTTAAGTGTGGCTCAGGGTCTCTGTACCGAAAGGCCTCCCTGCTCCTCGCTCCTCTTTGGCTGTAGCCCCCACACCCGTCCTCTGCACAGCACCTCTCCATGCTTGAAGGGTCACTACCTGTCTGTGTGCTGCCTCCACCCAACCTCTGAGCACTGGGCGGGGAGCCACCTTCCTTCGTATATTCACATGGAATGAAGAGAGAAAAAGAAAGACAGGAGAGAGACATTAAAACTCTGCCAATAATCCTTTCTAGGAGTGGCACACGTTCCAATCCTGAAGAAACGATGACACGAGGCATGGCAAGAGTTTTAAAAGAGTTCAGCTTTTCACTTAAACAGAATACTGGATGTCACTATTGGAAAGTGCTCACAATTTTTCATCTAAGCTGAAGTTGCCTGTTCTCCTTCCTACCTTCACACGGTTTCTCGCTGCCTGAAGGCAGCTCCTAATACCCCTGTAAGCAAGCAGCACCCTTACCCATCAAAATCTACGACCTCTGATGAGAAACTCCCACTATCCCTTTGTACAACTTCAGATTTTGTCAGCATTGTTGACGAAATCCCATAGATGCGATATTACAAGATACAAAATTTAAGACACGATCTTGGCTGAAAGACTCACGATCCAAACGCAGTAAACCTTTCATCTCTCCTTATTCACTCTGCCTTTAATTTAAAATATGTGACTCTGTCAAACACCAACCAGGCCTTGCTACACTCCTTAGGGAGGGGTCGCTAGGAAACTGCAGAACTTGAGAAACACAGGGACATTCTAACCAGCTATTCCTTCTTTCTCCCCACAGCCCCCTCCCTTCTCTGGCCTGTACAACTTCCTTAGTCCCATCTCCATTACTTTGATTTTGGGAAAGGGATCCTGCACTCTAACTGCGTGATGGGTTACTGCATCTTCATTTATGAATTCTCCAATCTGGTATTCACTTTCAAACACTTGGCCCTCTTTGGCAGCCAACAATGCATAACCAGGCTTGGGAAGCCTTCACGTTTGACAAGAATAGAGAACAACCGCTTAGCGGAGACCAGGTTACAGGTCACATGGAGTCTTTCCAACTTCATCAACAAATAAAGCAAAATCTGAGTGCAGGGCTGTGCTCTGTTTGGTGGACGAGAACAACACTCTTGAAAACAGCCAGTGGTACAGACACCACGGTGTGCTCTTCCAGTGTTCAGAGGGCTGATTAGTGCACAGTAACCACAGGACCACAATCCTGAGTTACTAACCACACCGCTGGGTTCTCAGAGAGAAAGACCACATTCCCAGACAGACCGGACCCTAGTCTGCCATGGGGGTAATGCAGGTGGGACCTTCATGGCAGGTCCCACCCGTCCCTGTGACTCCATTTTGGTTGCTGAATTCATAAGAAGGACTCAGGCCAAAACAAAGTGGGAGGTTCCAAGATTGTGGCTTTTATTCCTCCAAGGATCTGCAAAACTTCAGAGTGTTCAGGAACAGCAGGAAAATGTGCTGCCTTGGTTCCAAACCACTCTAATGAGAAGTGCTGCCCACCTCCTCCAAATACCTGGGGTCAGGGAATTACTCCCATTAGGCCCCACCATAGTTCTTTCTGGACATGATGCAACCTGAGAGATTTTTCATGCCACAGGTAGATTTAGGGAGAACTCAATTATATTTTCCTTGCTTTAAGTAACATTAACATGCCACTGGTGACAAGTGGACATGCCAGTTTGTCACAAGTCCAGTACGACCACAGATCAGGTCAGAAGGGCTCTTGCAGCAATGTTTTGCAACACACCAGCACACAACATGCTTAAGAATTGGTGTCTCTCCCTCTGCTGTCTCCATGTCTCCATCAAAATTAAAGAGAAGAAAATAATAAAATTAACCTCCGGAAAGTACCTACCAGTACTTGCACTTAATTCATTTCCATCTAAATCCAGGCCAGGCAATATTCTTGACATTGTATAGACCTGATGACAATGTCTTTACTTCTTTTTAAAGTTGAGCCAGGCATGTGACTGGTTTAAGGGCCACGTAGTCCAAAGGACAGGGAGTCATATCTTCAGGTCATCCTCACGTCACTATCCACATGCTTTCATTAAGTGGTCAAAGCCGTACGTTTGGAGTTACAGAGTTCACCAGATAAACAGAATGACTAAGAAACCAAAACCAGGTGTTTTCACATTTTTAGAGTCCCCTGACAGTGTGGTTTGGGGGTTTGGTTTCTGTATCACATCTGCTGTGTGTGCAGGTCATATTCAAAACCACGCATGCTGAGAGACTAGCAAACAAATGCAATGATCATGAGGTTAAAGAAGACAAAAGAAGGCAATTAAAACATTTCCACTACCCACTATATAGGAGAAGAACATAAGTACACCTGTTGCCTTCTAAATAAAATATATATTTTTCCTTTCCATAACAGTAGAAAGTAAAAAAGACTTAAGAAATGAAGTCAAGGTCTATTTCCACAAGGACTCAAGCAAGGCAATACCAAACGGGTACAAAATGAAAGACAACTGAAAAGCAAAAGTAGGCTCTCAGAGGTCTGCAAAGCTCGGTGTCTAAACTTAGCTGTGCGGGCAACACACACACAACCGGTATACGTCAGTTATTTTCGAACCCCAGAACTCACACAAAGACATGACCAACCTGCACGTGCCCCTCTTCAAAGCAGTCCCCTGGGGAGACCCTTGGTATTCCCATGATGCTGTCATTCAAAATATTTCTGGAACTCCCCTAATGGGTTAGCCCCCAGAGCCAACAGCATAATGTTCATCCTCTAAAGCACATTTGCTTTTTGGAAACAGCTAACAACCACTTGGAGCCAAGAATCACGAATAAGGCAGGTGATTGAGCTTGGAAATTTTGTTCTTGGTTAGAAACTCACAGTGGGCACCAAATGGCAAGCATAATTTTCTCATAAGGCTCATGGACTAGCTGTGACCACAATGCCAAAAGCAGAGGTTCAACAATGTTCTGAACACTGAAAATAAGTGTGAAGCCTCCTAAACAGCATGTTTGAAACTCGCCACTTTGAATACACTTGTTCTGATTAGCCTATTACAACCAGCCCTGTGTCTTTATAACGATATCTAGATAAATCACTACTGCATCTCCCCAATTCAATGTAGCCTCAAATAAGTTATTATTAACAAGGGAACAAGGGACACTTCAATTGCCAATCAAGAGGCGATAGGCCACAACCCTGCACAGAGATGTCTGCATTCCACAGGCAGATGTCAACGCCCAGGAGTATGTGCAGACATAAATATGCACTATACGCGTGTGCAGCTATCTATATATACACCACAGATTCACAGCTCATCCCAAATCATCCTTAGTGAGCTTATCCTAAATATAGATAATCAATTCAATGTTAATAATAGCTGAGGCCTTTAAAATGCTCTGGAGGAAAACACACACACGGATGCAGACACACACATGCACACACACACACACGCACAAGCACACACACACGGATGCAGGCGCACACACACACACGGGCACACACACACGGGCACACACACACAGATGCAGACACACGCACATGCGCGCACACACGGATGCAGACACACACGCACACACACACGGATGCAGACACGCACATATGCACACACACGCACATGCACACACACATATGGATGCAGACACGCACATGTGCACACATGCACATGCACACACACGGATGCAGACACGCACATGCGCACACACATGATACAAACACACATCCACACACACACGGATGCAGACACACACATGCACACACATGCGCACACACACGGATGCAGACACGCACATGCGCACACACGCACGGATGCAGACACACACATGCGCACACACACGATGCAAACACACATCCACACACACACGGATGCAGACACACACATGCACACACATGCGCACACACACGGATGCAGACACGCACATGCGCACACACGCACGGATGCAGACACACACATGCACACACACACGGATTCAGACACGCACATGCGCACACACATGGATGCAGACACACACGCACACACACACGGATGCAGACATGCACATATGCACACAGGCACATGCGCACACACATATGGATGCAGACACATGCACATGTGCACACATGCACATGCGCACACACACGGATGCAGACACGCACATGCGCACACACATGGATGCAGACACGCACATGCACGCACACGCACGGATGCAGACACATGCACATGCGCACACACACACATGCACACACAGATTCAGACACACGCACATGCGCACACACGGATGCAGACACGCACATTCACACACACATGCACATGTGCACACACACATGGATGCAGACACACATGCACATACGCACACACACGGATGCAAACACATGCACATGCGCACACACACACATGCACACACACGGATGCAGACACACGCGGATGCAGACACGCACATGCGCACACACGGATGCAGACACGCACATTCATACACACATGCACATGCGCACACACACACGGATGCAGACACATGCACATGCGCGCACACACACGGATGCAGACACGCACATGCGCACACACACACGCACGCACACACAGAGCCACCTTTACACATTCCTGCACGCTGATCCACTATGGTTTTCTGGTTGCCTTATCCCTGGGGGGAAAATTGTGTCAAAAAGTTACACCCAAGAAATGTAAGCTAAACACTGACAGAGGCCTTCCCTGGGACACTTGTCCCAAAATGCTATGATTTGAAAAGATGGTGGGGGTCACTGAAAGACCAGGTCAGGGGAGAGAGAGGAGCAGCGGAGCCGCCACTGATTTGGAGGCCTCAGGGCTTGGGATTTATGTAATAGATTTTCTGAACCTCAATCTCATGGAGAATGAATTCTTCTGAGGGAAAGCTATATCTTTTCTTTTGTAACCAACTACAAAAGAATTGGTCCACTAGCCCCTATAGTTTGCCAAATACACCCAAGGAAAGCACCCAGCTAGCTGTCCACCCATGCTTGTGGGGCAAAGGTTTATGAGGAAAATGGCATCCTCTCAATTCCCGGCAAACAGCCTGTCCATAAGGTACAGCACCGCTCAGGAGGAAGGGTGAACACTGGATTCAAATCCTAAACCCACAGTCCCAGCTACTCAGGAGGCTAAGGCTTGAACAGTTGAGCCCAAGAGTTCAAGGCCAACCTGGGCAACATAGTAAGACCCTGTCTCTTTAAAAAAAAAAAAAAAAAGGCATAATAGCATTTAAATAAAACTACAAAGGGAAATATAAATTTATATATCAAAAAATAAATGTTATAAGATACATAAATTCTAAACTCCTCCTCCCCTCTTCTAGCTGTGTGACCTCAAGCAAGTTACTGATGCTTCCAATGTCCCAATGTCCCCTTTTTGGGATCTCTGCAAAGTGGGGTTTGCAATAGCACTCACCCTCCCGGGGGCTGCTGAAGGGACTAACTCTGTGGGCATGGAAAGTTCCCAGCACAGTGCCTGAGTTACAGTCAGCTATTATTGCTTCTGATGATGGCAACCTATCTCCCTGATGCGGTGAAGGGAGGGACAGGCACACACCAGTGACAGCTACCCATCCTCGGGTGCCTGGAGTAGAACAGCTGCTCGGAACTAAAGGCAGACACTGATGTTCTCCCCGACAAAAACAAAGCCTTGTGAAATGCACACCTGCCTAATCCTCTCCTCAAACCTTGTTTTGAGTATTCTGGAACGGTGGTAGGGTTCTCTTCCTCAAAGAGGTAACCCATCAGAAACCTGGCAGGCAAAAAAAAGAGGGCAGTGAGGGAATGCAACCAGGATGGAGACAGAAAAAAAAGAGAAGGGAAAAATCAAGAAGGCAAACAGGGGAGGGCAGGAAAGCAGACAGAGTTGTCTGTTCATGCACAAAAGCCTGCTGGTGCTTCCTCCAGTGCAGGGAGCCTGCCCCACCGCCCGCCACAGTGCTAAGACAGCGCCTCCTTAGGTGTGGTCCAGGGACCCATGCAAAGCCTTCACACCCCCACAGGCATGTGCCAGCACACAGCAGGCATGTGCAGCACCATCGCTCTTGCAGAAAAGAGGAAAGAGCTGGAAGTGGACCTCCAGATCCCAGGGAGTGCCAGAGAAGTGGTTCCATGCCATTTGGACGCTGGCTGGAGCTCATTGCTTTAAACATCCTCCCTTCAGAGGAGCATCAGGAAAGGGTACGTGGCCAGCAGGATGCAGTGCCAGGGAGAACCGCTTGGTGCATACCATTCTAAGACATATTTTCATAAATCCAGAGGAAGATTAGGAGTCCTAAACCACAGTTAACCAATTTCTGGCCTAGTGTTTACATCAAAGTTTGCTTATAAGCCACTCAGTCTATCAAAATATTAAGGAAGTCACTGGGAATTTTATTTTATCCAAGGGGTGGAAGCGGTGCCAACACGATCTAGCCTGAGATTCAGCTGTGTCTGGCCATGTGCGACGACCTGGGGCCACAGTCACTGGAAACAAGATGCCTGCAGCGCATTTAGTGTGTGCGCAGGAGGATGAGGGAAGTTTTCTCTCTCGAGCAGCCTGGGGAGAGACTGAGGAGAAAGGAATGCTGCTGCTTGGGTGACCAGCCCTGGGGAGCTGTGCGTCCCTGAGTCCTGCAGAGGGAAGCGCAGATCGGAGCCGAGCAGCCGTTTTCATGATTGATCTGCTGCTTGGTGTCCAGCTGGCATGGGCGACACTGGAGGGGAGAGGCACATGACTCCACTTAGACATGGAACACAGTGTTCCCCGAAGCCGACTCGGGGGATGCGTGGACAGGGCCAAGGTACCAGGAGGGTGTGTAATTTGGCAGGTTTGGGAGGTAACACCCTTGGCGGGGACTGCCCTCTTCTCGGGAAGAGCCCTGGAGGTGGCTGACATGGGAGCAGATGACATCCATGAGGCAGGCCAGGACCCAAGGACATCCAAGGGCTGTTCCTGATGGGCACCTCCTGGACCCCTGGAACTGAATGGGTGGAACTTTGAGGAGAGACAGGGCAAGCTGGTTAACACTGTTACTATGTAACCTTACCACACCAGCTGCTGAGGCCTGGAGAAACCCAGGTGTAGCCTTTAACAGTGCCCCACCCTGCCCCGCCCCACGTCCCCATCCCCCACATGCAAGAGGCTAGTGAGGACTGCAGCGTATGGTGGCAGACACTCAGAGATGCTCCGGCCAGGTGCCAAGGGCACAGGGGAGCAACAGGAAAGCAGGCTTCCCGGAGCCCAACAGCGAACTGCAAACACTTCCCAGCACAGAGAACCAGGGCTCTCTGGGAAAGGCTGACTCCAGGTCTGGGGCAGGAACAGACAATGTGACCCCGGGAATCTTATCACACCATACAGTAACACAGTCCTCAAAGTCCATGACAATCACGCCAACGGGATGTACGGCCCACCTCAAGCAGCTTTCACTGACCAAAGCTGGGAAAATGTAAACCCTAATAATAATAACTGGAATAAGCTGAAATGCAAATGTGTAAGTCCACATAATGCCACAAAAACAAATAAGCAGAAAGCCCTATCTGGTTACCACTAACTGGAAACTGATAAATAAAAGGAAGAAACTGACATGGGTGTTATCTTCCCCCATGGACAGTACCACTAGGTAAACAAATAATGGACAGGGAGGAGTTCTCATTATACAAACAGTCTAGCAAAGAAATTACAAACACAGATAGAATTAAAATATTACAAGGTTGAAAGCCTAAAGAACTGGGAGATACAGACACTGAGTATCAATGGTTGCCTCCACCACAGAAACCCAGTGCCGTGTGCCTCCAGGTCAAAGAGTGTAGCACAGACCCCACGTGCAAGCAGCCTCGCCCATCCCTCAAAAAGGAAGAAACAAATCAAATCGGAATGTCACCAAGGCTCTACACCCGACTTCCCACCCGCAGGAAACACAGAGCACAGAGGAACATGGAAAACCCCCCCACGGAGAGGCAAGCCACAAAATCCAGGCTGGAAAACAGTAAGGCAACTCCCAGCTCCCTTCACAAAAACCTGCACGCACAAGCCAACAAAATGACCAAAAGCAGAGGGAAAAAAGAAAATTCTGATTTTCAAGATTCAGTGGTTGTACGAATCAACCACAGTGGGTAACTTAATATATAAATCCTGAATTAAGAAAAACTATAAATACAGGTATAACATCTATGAACCAAATGGAGATTTGAGTGCTAATTAAATATGGATGCTCTTAAGGAACTTGTTAATTGTTTTTAAGTAAGACTTATGGTACTGTGAGTTCAAACTATCTTTTAGAGAGACATACTAAAATATTTACAGGTAAAATAAGATGATTTCTGGGGCCCATTTCGGGGGTGGTCATGGACAGGACAGGGCTGACCACAGGCTGATCGGATAAAGGCAGGGTGAGGGGCAGGCAGAGTTCATTATACTATGGAGTCTATTAACATATATTTGAACTTTACTGTAGTAATCTTTTTTAATTGGGCTAGGGTGAGAGGAAGCGTGTCGCAGAGGAGGTGCCATCTGAACCGCATCTTACAGGGTATGAAGGCCGGATGGTGCTCCCACCGAGACAGTGCGGCGAGGAGCCATGTGGGGAGTGAACCGCCAGCCAGTCTCTGTAGGACAAAGGCAAAAAACCGTTGAGGGTGGAGAGAGGTGGGAAGAAGCCAGGGCTCCAGGGAGATAAGGAGCCCAGCCATACTTGTGCTTCTGGCCCTACAGGGACTCTGGTGACCCTGCAGATGGTGGCACTGATGGGACCATAACAGAGAGGGGCCTCCCAGGAAGGCACCACAACAGATGTGGCTGCTATGTGTGACTAACCACCCTGGTCAAAAAATAGGCTTGCACACTTTGGAAGACAGTTTGGCAGGATCTTACAAAACTAAACATACACTTTCTATACAGTCCAGCAAATGCACTCCTTGGAATTTATCCAAAGGAGTTGAAAACTTATGTCCACACAAAAACCTGCACACAAATGTTCATAACAGCTTTATTCATAATTGCTACAATGTGAAACAACCAAGATGTTCTTTGTCATGATGGACACATCTAAGGCAAATGGATTCACTGTGGTATAGCCTGACAATGGAATAGTATTCAATGCTAAAAAGAAATGAGCTATCAAGTCATGAAAAGACATGGAAGAACCTTAAACACATATGACTAAGTGAAAGAAGCCAATTTGAAAAGGCCACACACTGAATGACTCCAACATTCTGGGAGAGGCAAAGTGATGGAGACAGTAAGATCAGTGGTTATCAGGGGCTGGGAGGGAATGGTGAACAGGGAGCGCACAGACAATTCCAAGGGCAGCGAAGCTATTCCATACAACACTGCCCAGAACAGAGTGAGGCGAATGCTTTCAACAGACACGTATATCTTGCTTTACTGCACTTCACACTGACATGCTTCACAGATACCGTGTTTTTTACAAACTGAAGGTCTGTGGCAACCCTACATCGAGCAAGTCTATCACTGCCATTTTTTCTAACAGCGCATGCTCACTTCATGTCTATATGTCACATTTTGGCCATTCTCACAATATTTCAAACTCTGTCACTATTATATCTTATGGTGATACTAGTATCATCAAAGATGATACTAATCATTTTGGAGCACCATGAACCATAAAAAATGGCAAACTTAATGGATAAACATTGCGTGTGTTCTGACTCCCCCATCTCCCTCCCTCTCCTCAAGCCTCCCTATTCCCTGCGATACCACAATACTGAAATTAGGCCAATTAGTAACCCTACAATGGCCTCTCAGTGTTCAAGTGAAAGGAGGAGCGGCTCATCTCTCACCTTAAATCAAAAGCTGGAAATGATTAAGTTTAGTGAGGAAGGTCAGTTAGCTAAGTGTGAATGCAAAGGAAAAGTTCTTGAAGGAAATTGAAAGTGCTACTCCAGAGAACACGTGAACGATAAGAAAGCCAAACAGGCTTATTGCTGATACAGAGAAAGTGTGAGCAGCCTGGATAGAAGATCAAACCAGCTGCATCATTCCCTTAAGCTGAAGCCTAATCCAGAGCAAAACCCTCACTCTCCTCAATTCTATGAAAGCTAAGTGGGTGTGAGGAAGCCGCAGAAGAGGGGCTGAAAGCCAGGAGAGGTTGGTTCATGAGGTTTAAGGGGAGAAGCCACCTCCACATCACAAACGGGCAAGGTGAAGCAGCAAGTGCTGATGGAGAAGCTGCAGCGAGTTACCCAGAAGATCTAACTAAGATCCCTGATGAAGGGGGCTGCCCTACAGCAGCCTTCTGTTGGAAGAAGATGCCACCTAGGACCATCATTGCTAGGGAGGTATATGCCAATGCTTGGCTTCAAAGCCTCAAAGGACAGTCGGATTCTCCTGCCAGAGGCTAATACAGCTGGTGACTTTAAGTTGATGCCAATGCTCATTTACCATTCCGAAAATCCTAGGACCCTTAAGAATGACGTGAAATCTACTCTGCCTGTGCTCTACAAATGGAACAACAGAACATGGATGACAGCACATCTGTTTACAGCACGGTTTACTGAAGATTTTAAGTCCGTGTTGAGACTGCTCAGAAAAAAACAGATATTCCTGTCAAAAGACTACTGATCACTGACAACACACCTGGTCACCCAAGAGCTCTGATGTAGATGCACAAGGAGGTGAATACTGTTTCCATGCCTGGTAACACAACAGCCATTCTGCAGCCCATGGATCAAGCAGTAATTTCAACCTTTAAGTATTATTTTAAAAATACATTTTGTGGCCGGGCGCAGTGGCTCACGCCTGTAATCCCAGCACTTTGGGAGGCCGAGGCGGGTGGATCACGAGGTCAGGAGATCGAGACCAGCCTGCCCAATATGGTGAAACCCCACCTCTACTAAAAATACAAAAATTAGCTGGGCATGGTGGTGTGTGCCTGTAATCCCAGCTACTCGGGAGGCTGAGGCGGCAGAATTGCTTGAACCCGGGAGGCGGAGGCTGCAGTGAGCCGAGATCGCGCCACTGCACTCCAGCCTGGTGACATAGCAAAACTCTGTCTCAAAAAAGAAAAGAAAAAGAAAAAAAGAAAAAGAAATATGTTTTATAAAACTATAGCTGCCACAGATAATGACTCCTTTTACAGATCTGGGCCAAGTCAAGTGAAATCCTTTTGGAAAGAATTCACCCTTCCAGTTGCCATTAAGAACATTCCTGATTCACAGAAAAGATCAAAATATCAACACTAACCAGAGTGTGGAAGAAGTTGATTCCAACCTTCATGGATGACTTTAAGGGGCTCAAGACTAGAGTGGAAGAAAGAACTGCAGATGTGGTGGAAACAACGAGAGAACTAGAAGTGGAGATGACAGATGTGACTGAATTGCTGCAAACTCATGATAGAACCTGGATAAATACATGGAAGAGCCAAGAAAGTGGTTTCCTGAGATGGAATCTATTTCTAAGGAAGATGCTGTGAGCATGTCAAAATTACAATAAAGGATTTAAAATAAACTTAGTTGACAAAGACGTGGCAGGGTTTGAGGGAACTGACTCCTATTCTGAAAGAAGTTCTACTGTGGGCAAAAATGCTAAACAGCATCGCATGCTACAGAGAAATATTTTGCGAAAGGAAGAGTCCATCAATGTGGCAAATTTCATTGTTGTCTTATTTTAAGAAACTGTCATAGCCACCACCTCAACCTTCAACCACCACCACCCTGATCAGTCAGCAGCCATCAACATCCGGGCAAAAAGACTATGACTCGACTTGCTAAAAACTCAGATGATCCTTAGCATTTTTCAGTAATAAAATATTTTTAAATTAAGATCCATACATTGTTTAGGCATAAGGCTATTGCCCTATTCACAGACGGCAATGCAGTGTAAACATAACTTTGTATGCACTAGGAAACCAAAACTGTGTGTGACTTGCTTTACTGCTGTATTTGCTTTAATGAGATGGCCTGAAATCAAACCCACAAGTATCTGAGGTGTGTCTGTACATTTGTCCAAACCCATAGAATGTACAAAAGCAAGAGTGAACCCTCCTGTAATCACAGCACTTTGGGAGGCTGAGGCAGGTGGATCACAAGGTCAAGAGTTCAAGATCAGCATGGCCAAGATGGTGAAACCCCATCTCTACTAAAAATACAAAAATTAGCTGGGTGCAGTGGCATGCGCCTGTAATCCCAGCTACTCAGGAGGCTAAGGCAGGAGAATCGCTTGAACCCGGGCAGCAGAGGTTGCAGTGAGCCAAGATCGTGCCACTGCACTCCAGCTGGGTGACAGAGTGAGACTCCATCTTTAAAAAAAAAAATAGTGAACCCCAATGTAAGCTGTGGACTTGGGAGACTTAAGGATGTGTCCAGTGTAGGTTTGTGGACTGTAACTCTGGTGGAGGGAAACTAATAGGGGAAGCTAGATGTTAGGGTAGGGGGTATACAGGCACCCTCTGTACCTTCTGCTCAATTTTGCTCTGAACCCAAAACTGCTCTAAAAAATAAAGCCTATTGAAAACAGATTTGCACGTTCTGCATGGTACATAACCATCCATCTTTACTGCCATTAATGCCACAGCACGTATTTAGTACCAAGATCCAAGAGCTCGATTCAGCATTCTGGACCAGACTGAAAGGTGAGCTGAGTGCATTTCCTGGGTCAGCTGCATCATTTCCAGCCCACAGGCCAGTTCTCCGGGTGGCATCCAGGACTTACGAGATCAAGGGAACATCTACCTGCTCCACCACCAACGCTGTTTCCCCTGTTCATGTCACGGCAGCGCCAGGTTCAGCCCAAGCCCCTCCTCTTGCTGAGAATCCCTCCTACCTCACTACAACTTAGAAATATCTTTCCAACATACAGACGTAATCGTGTGGAAAACATGTGCCCATTTACGAACCTCAAATGCCTCACTGAATTCCGCCAGTGAAATTCCCAGATAACAAAGGGTGAGATTTGTTCTCTTCTTCCAGGGCTCAGTCTTCACCAGGTAAGATTCACCTGGGAAGATTCCTTCACAAGGAATGGCCGGAAGCCACCGGGTGACGGTAGAGAAAGGAACGACCAAACCTCCCACTAGAATGAGGCGTGGAAACACCAGGAAGCTGAACTGAAAACCCGACCCTGAGTGTGGCCAGAGGAATCACCGTGGCCCATTTCCAAGAATCTCAGATTACCAGAGACACAGCCAAGTGGGTAGAAACCCCCTGTCCTAACTGAAGCCAGCTCCGAACTGAAAGGAAACACACGTCAAAATTGGCTTTCCTTCAAATGAGAATCTGACAGCCAAGGCTGGGAACGCAAGGGTTTTCATTCCATGACGTCAAGCACTGCATGGAGATGAAAGTCCTTCATTCACTGCCTCACCCTGTGAGTCAGGTGCTCAGCACATGCTGACGTTATTCTGGGGGGGCGGGGGGGGAGAAACAAACAAATCCAATGACTTGCCCTGAGCCACAGCCACCGAGTCACAGGCAGAACTGGGAAGAGGCCTCGCTTCCCACATGTGGCAAGGCCAGTGACCCCTTCCCCGAAAAGCACCTTCACAGAGATTATGACCTCTTTTATCTAATCAGGTGCACATTAGCTGCCAACACTCCCTGGGCTTCTGAAGGCCAGGAGAAGAGCATCTGAAATCTGTATGCTGTCTGTGCTGGGGGAAGTCCCAACAGGCAACATCGGCCCCAAGACACATTTAGCTCCTCAAGAGCCACTCAGCAGCGATCCATCCGTCCACTTCTTGAGCACTTTGCACGGGACACTGGGCTGCACTGTCATTGCTCAGCCGTTGTCCCACACAGCTCTTTAGCTGTGCTATGCAGGCTTCTTGCCCCTGCAGGTGGGGTCAGGTCTTCTTATCCACCCCCTCCACAGCGGGTTCTCAAAAACAGCTCCCAGCTGACAGCAGCTCTGCCCTGTGGCTCCAGGTATAAACTAGAGTTTGCCTACCACATAAGTGCTGCGCAAACTGGATTCCCGAGTCAAGGAGAGAACAGAGAAAGAAACTGGTACAAGGAAGACTGAGCCCTGGAAGAAGAGAAGAAAACCACCCTTTTTCAGCAGCTCCTCCCTCTCCAAGCCTGACCTTCACAGCACCACACAGAGCAAGTCAGGCAGTTCTGGCACCAACAGAGCTGTTCAGAGCACAGAGCCAATGGGCCCAGCGCTGGGGCTCTATCTCTCCCTCCAGATGCTGTGCAGCCACACAAATAACATGGGCGTAAGACACTTCCTCAGGCCAGAAACACCTGAAGAAAGCCCCAGGCAAACACACATGCAAGAGGGCACACAGAATGTGCTGAGACCTTCACCTCTGCCACAGTTATGAGGTCACTGGTCCACGCTAAACAGGCAGCAGAGCCCAGAACAAAATCCAGGCCAGAATGAGGCTGTCCCAGACAGTTCCTAAGGGCATGGAGACACTCTCTTTTACTGGAAAAGATGCTTGCTTGGTATAAGATTTTGTCCTGGCTCACAGCCCAACAGTGGACCAGAGGAGCCAGGCCTGGTCCCTCCCACCCCTCCACCACACACACCGTGTCACCTACCCCCTGGGCCAGTCCACAGCAGACAAGCTGCAGAGCAGGAATCTCCGCAGCACAACTATGCTTCCTCCACTCAGCCACCCTCTCCCTCCTCCTCCCTTCACCATCCTCACCCCCACAAACAAGAGAAAAGGTCTCTGTTTAAGTCACTTGGAAAAGAACGAATCACAGCCCAGCAAGGGAAGAGTGCCTTGAAGTGGCTCTCACAGCACACTGCCTGTGCGGCCAGATCCCTCTTCCACCGCCCTCACCCCAATCCTGCCCATTCAGACCAGGTGTGAGCATCTCTGTCAGAAACAGGCAGAAACGCTTTCTGATCTCTGGGACTCCAGGAAAACAGGAACAAGCTACATGCTCCACACACACACTCTAAATGCAGGCCCCCCAGCACCTCCGGGTGCAGGCTCCCTTTAAGAACTACCCACCCCATGTGCAGGCTGCTCTCCCTTTCAAGGTGTGCCTGGAGTGAACACTCAAACTAAGCTAAGCTAATCGGTTTTCTCAAGAAGGTGCAGGCTCAGCCTATGCTAGAAGATTAGACCCACAAGTAGACACAGGAGTCCTGGCAGAGAAAACCGCACCGCAGAGAGAGGAGAAAGCAGCCACCAGGCCTAGAGGAGCAGAGCTGAGATCCAGCTGTGGCCACCGTGGACTGCGCTGAACCAGGTCCCAGTTCTCATGCCTTCTGAGGCCAGTCAGCCTTCTTCCTCTCAGTAACATGAGACACGCCCCCCCACGCCCCCACAATAAATTTCCTTTTCTGCTTACGCCCGCCTGCACAGTAGGCTGCTTTTGTTTGCAATCAAGAGGATCTTTAATAAGGAGATATGTTTTTTAAAAAAATAAATAAATAACAAAAAGAGGCTACTGGTATGTGAATCCTGGGGGCCACTTCTTAGCTAAGACAGGAAAAAACCATCTTGCAACCAGATATCAGGTCCAAAGCTCTAGATTTTGTATTCTGGTTATCTCTCCCTTTCGTCAGTGACACAATCTTCCATTTTTGATCTTGCACAAATTTCCCGAGTGAACCAGTGTTCATTTTAAGAAGCTTTGGTTTCAGGCAATCTGACAATTAATTTAATGCAACAAGCTAATCAAAGTGAGAGGTGTAACAGCAAACTTCTGTTCAAGTACTGGCTCTGGGATTTAAAAGAGTGAAAGTCAGAAGTTAAAACTTTGAAACAATCCCTGATGATTTCAGCCAGCAAGAGAAAGACTACTTGGGTACATGCCCTGAAGGAGGGATGCTTTCTCAGACCATGCTTTTGAACACTTTCAGAGTTTCATTGAGCAGAGCTTTCTAAGGAGGGTTCACATTGAAATTTAAGTATGTGCACATGTACGTTTGTACATGTATGCAAACACACGTGTACACAGACAAATGCAAACACACTTATGTTGTACTGCATAGGTGCATGCAAACATATGTGCCATGCACACGTGTGTATGCAAACGTGCATGGGCAGTATGTGAACATGTATGTGCCTACACATACTGATGTACTTGCACGTAAGTGCACACTGCAGTGTACATGCATGTACATGCAGGCATGGTCTGCACATGTACATACATGCATACTATGCACTGCACATACGTACATGTGTGCTATGTACATGTATGCATGCACAGATATACATGTGCCATATGCCCATGCCACATGCCCATATGTACATAAATGCAAAGATACATACAGTGTGTACATATGTATGTACATGCACACAAATATGCACGCACTATATATACATATATATGTACACACGCATGCACGCACACACACACACCTTTCTGCAAGTCAGGTATGAACAACAATTCTAATTCCTTTATCAGTTTCTGCCTGGTAATAATGTCTTGTACTTAAAGAGCATAAATTATCCCCCAAAGGTCCCATGGTCTGTCAGTAGCCTACCCAGAGGAAACTATATACTGCAAGCCTCCCCAGTTTTCCAAAGTCAGTCTGATGTCCAAACTCCTCTCAACGCAAGCTCAATATATTTGCATTCCCAGTCTCTTCTTACCAGAAAAGACCCTAGAAAAATCTATTGAAGACCAAAAAAAAACAAAAAACAAAAAAAAACCCACAGAAAAGCACAGCTGAGAGAGACCCTCAAGGCTTAGGCATAGAAAAAGTCTGTGGACCAAATAAATAATATAACAGCGCACTCCAGCAGCAGTGAGCAGTTCTGCATTATCACTGCGTGCAACACACCATTCTAAGTGTTCTGGTTACAATAACTCACTTAATCCCCACACAAGGCTTTGGTTATCCCCATTTAGTGTAAGTGGGGAAACGTAGTGCAAAGGTCAAGCACCTCCAACATGACAGCACTGGGATCCAACCCCAAGGGGCCATGCTTGAGCCACCCCACGCCCTGTCCTCATGTGACAGTAGTGGGGCTCCCAGGCCATCAGAGCTCATGACAGCTCTAGTGACTCAAATGAGAATGGCCCTGAACATTCTCTATTCATCCTCAGAGCAAGCACAGAGCAGAGACAGAGATCCTTTTGGTCCCCCTAAAATGTCCCTGACACGGCCGGGCGCGGTGGCTCATGCCTGTAATCCCAGCACTTTGGGAGGCTGAGGCGGGCGGATCACGAGGTCAGGAGATCGAGACCATCCTGGCTAACAAGGTGAAACCCTGCCTCTACTAAAAATACAAAAAATTAGCCAGGCGTGGTGGCGGGCACCTGTAGTCTCAGCTACTCAGGATGCTGAGGCAGGAGAATGGTGTGAACCCAGGAGGTGGAGCTTGCAGCAAACCGAGATCACACCACTGCACTCCAGCCTGGGTGACGAGCGAGACTCCGTCTCAAAAAAAAAAAAAAAAAAAAAAAAGTCCCTGACACAAAGGAAAAACACAGGTGAGGAGGGGAGGGAATGAGTCACAAAAATTAAAAACCACCATAGTATATTTAAATGAGCTATTAGCCATACTGAGAGAATGAGCAGGAGCACTGAGTTTAAGAGTCCCTCAGGAAGGACACTTTCACCCCACAGCTGCTCCTGGGACAGCTCAGCCTCTGCACAGAGAATGGCTGCATCAGCCTGTGGGAGGCACGCCCAGCTCTGCCAGAATGCTGTGGCTCCCAGTGCTACCTCAGAAGGGTGTACACCAGGTCTGTTTCACATCTCTGATCTGCATGACAAGAAACAGAAACAGAACTTGAGAGACCCACACATCCCAGAAGAGGTCAAATGTTAGCAAATGCATGAAATGAGCTTGTTCGGCTTTCTGACTTCAGGCTCACTGACTGCCTCCTTGACAGTGTTCCTTCTTTTTTTTTTTTTTTTCCCCCTGGAGACGAAGTTTTGCTCTTGTTGCCCAGGCTGGAGCGCAATGGCATGATCTCTCAACTCACTGCAACCTCCACCTCTCAGGTTCAAGTTATTCTCCTGCCTCAGCCTCCAGAGTAGCTGAGATTACAGACACCCACCACCACGCCCAGCTAATTTTTGTATATTTAGTAGAGACGGGGCTTCACCATGTTGACTAGGCTGTTCGTGAACTTCTGACCTCAGGTGATCCACCTGCCTCGGCCTCCCAAAGTGCTGGGATTACAGGCATGAGCCACCACGCCCGGCCAACAGTGTTCCTTCTTAAGTCTACTCCTACCCTGCAGCCATACATCTGGTGGTGGACAATGGTCCCTCTCCAGTCTTTCCAGGTCATTAGCCGGTCCCAGACAGACCTCTGTCCCCTAAGAATCTGTTATGTGACGGGGCTGCCTTTGTGGCACTAGTCCTGACGTCCCACGTGAGTGGCCTACTCCTGTTAACCACCACACTATGTCCCTGCTACACACCCAAGGGAGCCTGCAGGGCCCGAAAACACGGCTGCTGCAGCTGCCACCCCACCCCACGCCTCCCTGCGCCCGCTCACCTGCAAAGGCAGGGAGCACACTGGGCAGCTGCATCCCACCTACAGGGCTCCGCACCCATGGCTCCCAGGGAGACTCCCACCACAGGGCAGAGCCTTCCAAGGCCCAGGGGTGGCTACTGGTGGAGTGGGAATTCAACTCACCGGGTTGCTGCCAGCTAAGTGTTTCATGGGATTGAGAAGAGTAAAACAGTCCACCTAGAAAACGTTCATACTGTTTGTGAAACTTTGTTTCTAACATATATATCCTGCTCTACGTCTCACCCTGTTATTCAGATGGTCTCCAACTTACCATGACTCAACTTACAATTCTGACTTCACGATGGTGCGAAAGCAATATGCCTTCAGTAGAAACTGTACTTCAAATCTGGAATTCTGCTCTTATCCTGGGCTAGCGATATGCGGTCGGATACTCTCTCACGATGTCAGGCAATGTCAATGATTCACAGCTCTCAGTCCACCACACTGTCACAAGGGTAAACAATTCATACCCTACAGTGTGTGGTGCTGTCAGCATTGTTTGGATATGATTTGCCCAACTGTAGGCTAACGTTTAAGTGTTCTGAGCACACTGAAGGCAGGTGAGGCTAAGATCTGATGCTTGATAGCTGAGGTATATCAAACGCATTTTCGACTTCAAATGTTTCCAACTTACAGTATGTTTACTGGGACATGATCCCATTGTAAGCTGAGGAATATCTGTGCATATATCTCATCCTGTATATATCTCATCACGGATGTATGCTCCTTGACTTACAATGGGGCCACATCTTGGTAAAGCCATTATAAGTTGAAAATATCATTATATCAGAAGTACATTACGGACTTATGATATTTTCAACTTATGATGGCTTTATCAGGACATAGCTTCATTGTTAATTGAGGAACGTACTGAATGTGTATCACTTTCACACCACTGTAAAGTTGAAAAAGTGTAAGCCAAACCATCCCCAGTCAGGGACTAAGTGCATTGTCTTCAAAACATGAGGAAAACTTCCTAGGAGATCTTCATTTTGAGCTTACTTGTATGTCCAATTAGAACTGCTCTTTCAGGACCGTGCCTGTTGCTTCACAGGCAAACCAGTTCCACGTGACTCAGGGTGCAAGCTCCTGGCAGCAGAGCCTGCCTTCCATTTCTGTGTTTATCATGCCCAGCATCCCATCCTCATGCAAGCCAGTGAGCCCTATGAATGAGTCTGCCAAGCCTGGGCAACACCTGTGACCCTGTCACGGCAGTTTATGATGCATGCAGGTAACATTCACCTGTCTGCACCCACACAGAAATGGGGATCCAGAAGTGCCCACAGCTGCAAAGCTGGCAGGGCAGACAAGGTGACCCAGGATTCTCAACTCACAGCGTGACCTCCCTGAAAGGCAGCCTCACCCACCAGCACCCCAAGTCTTAGCAGACCCTTGATTCTAATTTTTAATGTCTCGAGTGTAATAAACATCTTCTAGGAAGATTTCTAACTATTCACTTAAGCGACCCTCCAAAATTCCTGCTAAAGCACCAATATTTAAACCACTTTTAATCACAGGAAATAGTTCTCCTTTCTTTAATCAACGGCTTAAACCAACCAACCAACCCACCCCCCCACCCCCATCCCCCCCCACACACACACAGACACACAAAGTCCACAAGAAGAAATGAGAATTTTTTTTTTCTTAACATTCTTGCTGTGTCACCCAGGTTGGAGTACAGTGGCACAATCACAGCTCACTGCAGCCTCAAACTCCTAGGCTTAAGCAATGCTCCCGCCTCAGCCTCCCACATAGGTGGGACTACAGGTGTGTGCCACCACACCTGGCTGTTGGTTTGTTTTGTTTTTGTAGAGACAGGACCTTGCTCTGTTGCCAAGGCTGGTCTCAAACTCCTGGGCTCAAGTGATCCTCCTGCCTCCTCAGCCTCCCAAAGTGCTGGAATTACAGGTGTGAGCCACTGTCCCTGGCCTAGAATTCATTTTTTCCCTCAGTAGAGTCCCTCCCAATCTGTGTAAGTGGCTGATTCTCCTGCAAGGAAGAAGTCACCATCTGAATTCATCAGTCAGTGCCTGAGGCTGGCGTCCTTCCTTACCTGTGTAAGTCACCTCACTGTGACATTTAAGATTGTCTATTCCAAAAGCACTCATCCTGCTGACAAGATACACCTTCTGAAGACAGCACCTACAGAGCCTGGGATTCCACCGCACTGCAGCTCGGAGCCAGCTTCCTTTTGTCCAGTCCCTGGGTTTGGGAGTCAGATTGCCTGGATCCTCAAGGAACGCCCCCATTGCTACAAGGAGCCCATGGGCCTCTGCCTTATCACTGAAAATACAGGGAAAATAATAGTGCCCTGTTCACAGCATTGTTTAATGATACGGTGCATATGAACAGAATGAACTTAAACGTTATCATCCAGGCTAAGGCACCTGTGAGCATGAAAGGGTGCATGTTCATCCCCATACTGGACAACAGACACACTCCGGCACTGCCCAAGCTCACCAGCATGCACTGCCTGCCTGCTTACTGCAGCCTTAGCACAGAGCTTAGCAGGTGTAGCTGCTTAGGGCTAATGACAGGAGAGGCCAAACAACAAGAATATCAACAAATGCACTCTTACGAATGCCTGCCATACAGCAAATGCTCCATAATTATGCATTACTGTTCTATCATCCTGATTCCAACTCAACCTCCAAAAGCCTTTGATGTAAAGTAAAATGAACAGTCTCCACTGCCTCACAGAGGCAATTAAAGCTAAATACAAAACTAGAAGCCCTAAAGTCACAACCCCAAGTGGCTGGGTTTCCGGGGCAGTGGGCCAGACCAACAGCAGTTTCAGCACACTGCCGGAACTCAGAGCCTCAGGGGTACAGGTATTCATCCCAGGCCAGGAGGAGGCATGGCTCCTGGAAGCAGGCACTTAGCCTGTTATCTCCATTCAGTATCGTTTCTCGGACTGAAATCTTTAGGCAACTGCACGCCATCCTCCATGGGCACAGTCACCCTTATACACAGAAATCAACTTGCTGCTCAGAGATATGCAGCCGATCCACGCATGCAGGGAATACAAACTCTGCTATCACTCCAAAGTCCAGGAAACAGAGTAGACAATGCCTGGAAATTCTGCACTGCACGGCCATGAGCAAAAAGAGTTGGCATGCCCTCATGCACTGTGTCACCAAGTGGTTAATATGCAACTATTGCACAAGACCTGCTTCTAAGAAGTCAGGTCCGAAGACCGGACTAAAGAAATGAATCATCTTTCCTGAATTACTATGAACACTATGGGGGCCCAGAAATGTTGAGAATAAAGGTGAGTGGGAAGAGGGTGGAGAGATGAAAGTGTGCATGCTGACTGGCAGATATAGTACTGGATCTGGCATCAGACAGGACTGGTCTGTCCCCACCACTTCCTAGTTGTCCATCTTGAACAAGTCTTTTGACTTCTCTCTGGGTGCCAGTGTCCCAGTTTGTATAATGGATATAATCATGCTTATGAGCCGACAGGACATGAACCTTGATGGAGAATGCAAACACAGGTGCTCAGGTTCTCTGAAGCCCCACAGTGAGACAGCACCGATAGAAGCCCTCACTTTCGAATGCTGACGTTTATACAACTCCCACCTCATCCGTGCTGACCACTGCGAGAAAGAAGGTGGGACAGAGAGACTATATGTTCCCACAGGAGCTTACGCAAGAGCAACATGGTTCACTGAACCGCAGGAACCATCAACTCCAGGGAGCACCATTAATTTTATGTGCCACTCAGGAAGAGAAACATGATCAATAAAACCCTGAAACACCATCCATGGAACACGCATCCTGATTTCAGACATGTTAAAACAGAGGGCGAAAATGTGCATTGTAGAATCAATGAGATGGTGCGACAAGAGCCCCCAGTGGGCCCCAAAGCTCAGGCGCTGGTCCTGACCAGACAATGTCCAAGACCAGCTTGAGCCCACAGAGCAGTGGGTGTTTGGCTGCTCTTCAATAACCTCGGGAACCTGTTTGCATTTCAGAATCCCTGTCCCTCCTGGAGAATGATTCAGTTGCTCTGAAAGGAGGTCTGAGCACCTCTCTAACACCCTGTCTGTGCCAGCTGGGAAAAGAAAGGCTGGCTAAATAGCAGAATGGATCTAACAGCACAGCAGCTTCCCTTCCACACCCCCAGCCTCTGGCATCAGGATGCACCTTACGGGAAGGGCCGCCGAGCAGAGCCGAAGGTGTGGTCTGAATCCACAGTGCCACTGTGGCCCTCCTGCCTACACTTCCATTTCTGCTGTTTCTCTCACACTTTCCCCCACTCTGATTCATTTTCCGAGTATGCAGTTGCAAAACCTACGCTTAGAATGGGGGGACTGCAAGCGTCCTGTGTAGCATTTCCCTAAGTCAGCTGTGACTCAGCCTGGCAAGGGCCCAAGTGCCTTCAGAGCAGCTTCCTGCAAAGACCAGTAATGACGGGCCAGCCGCTGCACACAGACACGAGCCAGCACCTCCACGACTGAGATCCAGGGAAGGAACGGGATCGGCCTCCTTCCTCCCAGCACTGCAAATGTCATTTACGTTTTGAAGCCACTGGGGACACGGGTGGAACTCCGTGAGCTGGTGAATTCTGCATTCCAGGATTTCTGAAGCCTATTAAGAAAGGAGAGCCGGGGTGGGCGGCCATCTCGAAGCAGCTCCAACCACCTGTTTCCCTCCTCCCGCATTTCCCCGACCCAGCACATCACATTTATTTTATGACTCGATACATCCAACAAGGCACGGCTTTTAAAGCTTCCCATTTCTGATGCTACAGAGCCAGGAAACCGGGAATCAAGATCATCAGGCTAAAATGACAGCCGCCTACCTCTGAGGTCCACCAGCTGGTTCTGAGCACCTACTGCACCACCATGGAAAAGGGATTCTCTAGCCTTCTCTACCCAAATACCCCAGAAGAGAAGACTTCAGCTTTTAAAGATAGTGGTTCCATTAACCTTTGCAGAAAGGAGGAGAGACCCCGTTTGGGGGAGCTATGCCAAATAAAGACAGAGCCAACCTCCCTGCCTCCCTCGGCCCCCCACCACCCCAGAGCCTACTGACCCTTGCAGAGCCAGCAGGCTGACTCCTTTGGAGAGCACCATAAGAGAAGCTTCAGGATGCTCAGGAGTTAGAGGGAAATGCAGCCATTTACCGAACAGAAGCACACGACTGTCTCGTACTCAGTAAGCTCAAGCTGAATCAATTAGTTAATGAAACCTGATACAGGGCTCTGTGGGGTTAAGATCTTACACCCTGTGTAAAGAACACTGCTGAAGAAGGAAACAGTCACTCTGGGAGATGCTGCTGCCAAAATCAGTGGAAGGTCAGGTAGGAGCAGCTCTCACAGAGTAAATGACTAGAAGAAGGGAAGGAATGAATAACAATCCATTACCTAATAAGGGGTTTGTCTAAACCAGCTAACTTGTTCCAGAATTGAGGCCAAAATCAGGGTAAGCTGCAACAGTGCCTACATGATAATTATGTGCTTTTTTTTTTCCTTTTGGTTTTGTGTGTGTGGTTTCGGAGGGACAGGTTCTTTCATTTTCTGTTTTTGTGTGCCACCTACTTGTCTCCTTAGAACCACACACAAAATCCCGCAAGAATCTCTTTCCTGGGAGCAGAACTCACGCTCTGGCGAGCCCCACAGACAGAGACAGCCTCTGCAGACTGGTGGCATCTGCCCCAGAACCAACCAGGAAAAAAGGTGACTTGCATTTCTTCCCAACCACCGAGGCTGAAGATGGAAACCTGTTCACAGTTGCAGATGTTGGCTGGGGAGAAAAGGTGGCTGCTGCAGGAAAGCATCTCAGTGCTCAACCCTGTGGCTAATTATTGCTGAATGAAAAATAATCATCTTTGCACAACTGCAGCAAGGTTGCTCATGGATACAAAGTATATCAAGGTGAAGAGCGTAAACACCACCCTAAAGGAGTCATGATGTACAAACTGAGATTCCATGAACGTTACTAACACCTATTATGGGGATTTTGGCTTCCTTGAAATCCAGGGAACAATTATTAAAACATGAAAGGACCACAACTGTCTATTTCTGCAAATAGCTCCTAGCAACTGTTTTCCTGGACTGCCTCACCTAGGAGGTAGTAGAGGCTCTTTACAATTCCTCCAAATCCAAATTTGATCGAGTTATAAGAGTCTCTTACTGCGCAGTGCTGTGTTCTAAACACGATCTCAGGAAGGCCAACAGACCTCGGGCTTAACCTCAATATGAGCCACAGTGAGTAAAATGTCACTACTGGTCACATGCCGAGTCATCAGACAACACTCTTGTCCACGCTACCTTCTAAGTATTCTCTAGTCTTCTCCCATGGCCCAGCCTCTCCACTGTCCCTGCAAAGAGAAAGTCCTCCACCCCTGCCCTGCCACGACTACTGGATGTCTTCAACCTTTCCACCACCCAAGACTCTGTTATTTACCCCACAGAATCTGTTTCCATCAATGGCTATGAAAAAACTGAGTGATTTAATCTGTTCACTTTTTTTTTTTTTAAGGCTATCAACCGTCCTGAGTTATCACACTAAGTGTCTGTCATTCTAATTGGATGCAGAGGTGTTTTTACAATAAGCCTGGGTAGCTTTATGTCAAATCAATGAACAATTTCCAACCACCATTTGTAAACAATAATAAATCAAGGACTCCTGAAATGGAACCCCCAAGGTATAAACATTCCCCTACAGAAGCCCATCTGCTGCAAGTTCTTCCAGAAAATAAACCTGGAATTCTAAAACCTAAAAGAGGAAACGATCCATTTGGGCTTATAATTTCAGAGACACAACTTCACTCTTAAGACCAGAATTGCCACGTTTATTTTGATGCTGCAATTGCTGTCTCAAGCAGAAACTCCCCTTATGTTGCTCTATTCCCGATTCACAGCATGAAAAACTCTACGTTAGGCCAAGGGTTACTGAGCGCTCAGTGTGCCAGGCCCTGGCAAGGCACTGGAGACTGCAGTGAACAAGACATACCTGCCCTCCTGGGGCTTCGTCTAAGCTCCCCTTTTCTGACTTTGAAAGGAAGCTTGTTTTTCAGGAGGGAAAAAGCTTCTTCCAAGGGAACAGGCAAAGTTTTGAGCTTTGCATGCCCTTAAAACTTACTAGCACCTAAAATTAGCTTCTCTGATAGAAGATCTCTCTTTGCACTTTACACAATGCAGAAGGCTCACCAAGAAGGGCAAATTGTGCCCGCATCCACCAGTAAAAGCATTCGGAAAACAAAGAGGAGAGCTAATTTTAGGAGGCAGCATTTTCACTCAAACTACTTTTTGTGTTTCTGTCTGGCAAAGGGACAGAACAGAAGATAAGGAAACTGCCCCCACTAAATCTCTCCTACGAACTGTCCTTACTACATACACATCAATCCTCTCCCAGGCCAACTGCTCCAAGTTACCAGAGGAGGAGGCCATCTTCTATGTTTCATGATGAAAGAGAGGGCAATTCTCAGGAGGAACAAGAATAATTATACACAACAAAAGCAGGAACAGTAATCTGTCAGAGACTTACAGAACACACAGTTCCACTTAAGATACATTTTTCCTCCATGATTCTTATGCTGTTTATTAAACATTTACTTTTGGCCCAGAGTTTGGCTGATCAGGACCTGAAAAGTTGTTAAAACACCATTGGGATTGTGTCAAGAATCTTTTAAATCATCTTAAAAAGGTATTTGTTTATCTATCTGACAAACTGAGAATATACTCAGCAGGCTTAAGAATTTCAGTTCAACAAACACACCTTGGCACCTGAGGCACTCAGGGGTGGGAAAACTGAGTGTGAAAAGACGGGCACACAAGTGACCAGAACACAGGGGCATCCAACAGGAGCTGGGCGCAAGCTCGAGGCCCTGACCCCTCAAAGGAAGAAAAGGACTGGCGGTGGGAGAAAATGCTTGTTTAACATTTATGGCAAAAGCCAGAATTACAATGAGGCACCCTTGCCATATGACACACTTAGGAGTATGTAGAATACACACACCAATATAGGCACACATGTATGTGCATATGTATATCCAGTCATGTGCCACTTAACAATGGAAATCTGTTCTAAGAAACGCATTATTATGCGATTTCTTGCTCGTGTGATCAGGGTGTACTTACACAAACCTAAATGGTACAGCCTTCTCCACACCTAGGCTAGATGGTACAGCCTTTGCTCCTATGCTACAAACCTGTACAGCATGTGACTGTCCTGAATACTGTAGGAAACACAATGGTATTTGTTATCTAAATATAGAAAAGATACAGTAAAAATACAAGATTATAATCTTACGGGCCCACTGTCACATACGCAGTCTACTGTTAACCGAAATGTCCTTATGCAGTACATGGCCATATATGCATGTGTACATGTATGTTTCCCATATACTTCCTAGATGTGTACTTTTGTTTATATGTACATGTACACATGCATATATACTTATACGTACATATACACACATCGATTTTGGAATGAGGCAGCCCTGCATTTTCACTGCACTTCTCAAACTAAAAGCCTGTGTGATTTTGAGCAAGTTATTCAGTTCCCTGTGCCTACACATTTGCAGAATCAGGTGAACACTACGTACACCGCACAGGATTATTCTAAGAATAAAAAGATACCCTGGGCATCCCCCATCCTGCACAGTACCAGGCACAGAGCTGGTGCAGAACTGAGTTTCGCCAATGTTCTACGGAGCCATCGGAGAAATATTAGCTCTATTTTAAAATTTAGAAAACACAGAGTGTTCAAGCAAGCTACCTGGAGTCACAGCAAATTAAAACCACTTCCAGGACTTGATCCCTTCATTTTTTAAACCATTCATTCAACGATCTGTGGAACTCCTAGTCTGCACCACAGACTGTATGAGGAGCTGGGAACATATCCTCAGATCCACACTGGCCCTCACCCTAAGGGAGCCTAGGTCTTGGTTAGGAATAAAAAATGTCATTACCTATTCACAGGTGTTGTGCCTGCAACACCAAGCCCCAGGTAAAATAGTTCCTTAGAATCAGGAGGTCTCATAACTCTATAATGGAAAGAAATTGGAAAGGAGGCTGTGGCACACTGCAGACATGGGGACAAGACTGGCCCTTCCTACAGGAATCAAGCCCACAGGAAGGACTGAGTCCCCCTGGGTTCAGCCAAGCTATCTTCAGAGTCAGATGAGCCACTGGGCATGCCTGGTGGGCAGCACACACTAGGAAGAAGGCAGACATCTCCCTTCCAGGAACCAAAGCCAAAATATGGCTAAATGGGCACAGCAAACCTTCTGAGGGAACGCACCATTGCTAAAAGGCTCGTACTGACTTGGCCATGGCAATGGAGCATATGCTACCCCCAAACCAGGCTTCCCAGCTGGCATTTCTTGGAAATCACAGCTTGGGACGGGTGGAGAGCTTTGCTGAGGAGAGAAAAATCTCCAAGCAAAGTTGTAGCACTGTATGGTCTTGGTGGATTCATGAAACACCGTTGGTGTATTCACATTTTTGAGAAACTTGCAGCAGAGAGTGTATTCAACTATGCTTTCCCCAAGACATCTGACCATGGCATGGTCTACTAACATCAGACACCCCCATCCCGGGACTCGAAAACCCTGGAATTGCAATCATGAAAATAGTGTAGCAGCCTGTGTAAGCAAATGGGTTTGACAAAATGGACCAAATGCTGCCCTTAAGGAAAGCAAACCCGGGGCAGGGTCACAACAATGCTTCAGGCCAACAGCAGGCACAGAGCACATGCAGCACGATACGCACTTTGTAGAGCTGCTAACGCAGCGATGACTGGTGTAACAGAGGAGACTAGGGAGGGCCAACTCCTTGAGAAAGAACTTGAAAGTCCTTGGCTACGTGAAGCTGACAGAGCTCTGATCTCATCTCATCCTCTCATGTCGTGATTCCGTGTGATCGGGAACATCTAAAGGGGGGCACATGACCAGCCCGCTCAATGCACAGCTCAACCTATACGCCACTTCCGCTAAAATTTCTTGTCAATCACCCAGATTCATACAAAAGTGAATTCCCCAGTGCCTCATACCACATCTTGGTCAACTCCTGGCATACAGTCAGTGCTTGTGGAGGCTAAAGCAACTCCATCTTGGATGCTAATCTTCCACGTTGGCTTCTGATTAACCCCTGGTCCAAGAAGACCTCTAAGACTCCCCATTTATCTATTATTCCTGTGTAAGAGCGGGTACTTAGAGTAAATCCTGCCCTCAGATCAAACAACCTTGATGTTATCTTACTTCAACTGTCCTACATACACCTTTGGAACCACCCCTCCCTCCCCTATGGCATAGAAGCTCTGGGTCTGGGAGGTAATGGCGTGGGGCTCCACAATCTTGTCTTACCACTGCCCTAGACACAGACACGGCTTCTGTCTGTAGGTCTCTATTAAATGTTGCTTTCTAAGAAACAGGATTTGTCAGGCTCTTCCTTCAGCCTCTCAGCTTCCTCGGACTTTGGGGTAGTTTGCACAGACCTGCCTTTCACAAAACGGTGTTCAATATGTATGTTCCGGAAATGGATACAGCAAATCTCCGCACTACACAATTTGCATGCATGCATTCTAAAAAGAACACGATCCCACAGTATAGACCTCATACTACATACAAACAGAGTTGACCAAAAGGAGAAAAGAGAGAGAAAAGAGAAAGCCACTCCTGTTAGGGTGCCGGCATTCCACAGGAGTACGACGTTTCCTTCCACATTCATTCTAGAGAACCCACGTGTTATTTAAGTATGTCTTCAAACCTCATAAACCCCATGAATGACCCCACATAATTCACACCTGGGCTAAAAAGTGTGAGTGTAAAGTGTTTGAAGTTTCTGGAAGAACTAAGTTACGCGAAATCTCTACTGTAAATGTCTACCAACCCAGAATACAAACAAGAGAGTTCAGAACGTATTCTGGTTGTATCGACAAACGTTTACATTCTCTCTTTACAAAGCACATTCATACGTATTAACTCATTTTGATCCCTGAAACTAAAGCAGAATTAGCAGCATTATCTGTTGTATAGCGACCAAACCTAAAGACTCAGAATTTATAAGCTGTCCTAAATTGCCAAGCAATTAAAAATATAATGTATATTTGGTGCATGTTACTGTAATTCTCCACTATTGAAAGGTATTTAAAATTTTCCTGAAATATCAAGAATAAATGAAATTATGATGTGTCATTTGAATGTTAAAACGTAAGGAACAGCATTACTAGTCACCATATCCAGAAAGCGGAAACAACCCAAAAGTCAGCTGACAGATAAATGGATACACAAAATGTGCACATGCACATATTACTCAGTCTTCAAAAGGGAACATTACTTGGCCTTCAAAAGGAAATTCTGACACACGCTCTAACAAGGATGGATCTTGAGGACACTATGTTAAGTGAAATGAGCCAGTCACAACAGGACAAATACTGTATGATTCCACTAACAGAAGTATCTAGAGTAGTCAGATTGAAAGACAGAAAGTAGAACGGTGGTGGCCAGGAGCTGGGAGAGTAGGGATTGGGAGTTTTGTTTAATGGGCACAGAGTTTCAGCTCTGCAAGATGAAAGAGCTCTGTGGATGGACAGTGGACATGGCTACACAATAATGTGAATGTACTTAATACCACTTAACTGTACAGTTAAAAATGGTTGAGATGATAAATTATAAATTAAAGATAATGAAAAAATAAGGAAATATATTTGGCTCATTAAAAATTGGGAACCTCAGTATGATAAATATTCTATCTCCTGAGCAAACTGCCCAGTGTTTTCACAATCTGGATTGACAGTTTTATTAAAGGGTTTGGCGTGTAATGTTATGAGGGCACCGATGATCCTGGGCCTGAATTCAGAAGTGTCAAGTGAGTCCTTTCTCTTTTTGTCATTGTGCACCCCCTCTTCACAGTTGTAGCTTTGGACAGTAACTTAGTATGATCCTGATGTTCTCCCAACAAATTTAATAAGAGGAGGGAATCATTTTGTTTGCTTCTAAACAAACCATTCAGACAGAAATGAAAGAATTACTCATTCTGCAGAATCTATTTACCATCTGTTGCTGAAGGAAGTCTTTACTGAATGAGAGGCTGGGCTGGGGGACCTCTGAGTGAATTAAACCCTAAAAGAAAACACGCCATCTAGGTTTCAAGTCACTTTGATCCTATGATTGTATGTATAATTCGGACCAAACTAATTCTATCTTTGAGAAGAGATACATAAAAGAATATTAAGAGGATGCAACATTGGGGGTAGTTCCCAACCTGGTGCCCCCAGGCTGCCAAGGATGGGAGCAGGGAGGGAGGTTGGAAGAAATTAATTATGAATTGAGAAAGACTGACGGATTAACAACAACAAAAAAAAACTTTCAAACAGGATGATGGTGATGAAATGCAAACCTTAAAGAGAGCCTGGTGGGACGGAAAGAAGGGAGGGAGGGGAAAGGGGAAGGAAGGCAGGAGGGGAGAACAAGATGGACGAGGGAGCCGCAGATACCTCCAGCCTCCTGCCCTCAGTCAGCATGGTCTAACCACACCGCCCCCATGACTCCCTTTGATGAGATATGCATATTAACAAATATCACATTTAAATCACTTAAGCAAATGACTAAGCTGCAGTGATAAAGAATGCTTTAGTTGTAATTACCACAGATAAGCACATACTTAATATCTTTGGTTCAGTAACTAGAATCTTCTTAAAAGGAAAAATTTTCCACCATGGCTCAACCTCGGCTGACAGGTGCTAGCGAGAAGACAAAAATGCAGGCTGAGGTATGGGTCCTCTCCAAATCAAAAGGGCCCCCAGGCAAGCCCCCCAGCCCAGCAAATGGTTCACTCCCAGCAGCCAGGCTCACAGCCCTGGGCTCACGGGAAACAGGAGTTCCAGGTGCCATTCCTGCACAAAAGCCCTCCCAAAACGTCATGGCTTAAACAAGTTCTTACGTCCCACGGTGAGACCACAGGTGCCTGGTGGCTGGGGCTCTCTCACCTGTCTAAGGCCTCAGCCTCTCCCTCCCTCCCCTCCAACGTGTCTTACCCTCCAGGAGACCCCACACGGTTTCTTTCTCCAGCAGAGCAGCCTGGATGTCTTCTAGCATGGCAGCTGGGCCCCAGGGGACCCAGGTGGGGCTACCAGGCCCCTGAAGGACAGGGCCTGCACCACGCCCAGTGTCACATCCACAGCAGTCTACTGGTTCAAGTTTGACACCAGACTGACCAGATTCACAAGGCAAGGAGGTGAGAAGTACATGCCCGTGGCTGGAGACCATCTGCCACCACAGGACACTGGAGTCACCAACCCCTCTGCAGCCAGCCAACCCAGAAAGACGTTCCACTTCAGAACTTCTCAAACCGCGTCTGGGGAGTGGACTCCAACACTGGGGCTCGTCACAGAGCAGCACATTGGGATACTAAGAGTGGGCCCGGCCGAGGAGCCCGCAGGGGTGGGTCTCAATTCCACCACTCCACCACTTCTACATGTGAGACTGCAGGCAACTCAACCTCTCTCCCTGACAGCTTCATCTGTAAAATGGGGATAATAAAAACGCCTCATGGAGTTTCTGTAAGGATTAGGTGAATTCACCCATAAAAGTGCGTGAAAGCGGGTGGCACATGGTCAGCACTTGGGGTTACTATTTTTACTCTCTGCTAGATGGGTCACCCTGAAGTCCACCCAAGCCACAGAAAGGACAGCGTCACAGCCCCGTGGGTCTGCTGCCACCGCCCACATTCTGCACGAGCTCTCTCTGCTCGTGGGGCTCAGGGTCGACACTCCCTGATTGCAGCTACTCTGTCTTAACCAACACAACCAGAGACAGAAAGGAACCATATGAGGACCAGCAGGCTCTGAGCAGAAGGGCCAGTTTGTAACAGCAGTGACACTCCTGTGACCGTGAACTATGGATATCATCACAGCCCCTGCTTAGCGCTCTACCTGCATCATCTCCAATTAATCCTCACCCTCATTAGGAGCTATGGGCACATCTAACACAGGTAAGGCGAGGAATCGGAATCTGCTTCCTGTCTCTAGGTGGGGAGATCATCCTCTTTGCAGATGTGTCGGGAGGATTAGGCAAAATAACACAACGGACCTAAGAAGATTCAAGGTAAGTGCCTCACACCCTATCTGCTTTCTCCCTTTCCCAAACTGTCTGGCTCTGTTTCTCTTGTAATAGTTTTAATTCTACTACATATACCCTTTTCTAAAGCTGGCTGTCCAGATGTGTTGGGAAAGCATATGGTGTTTTTGTTTTTGTTTGACACGGAGTTTCCTTCTTGTTGCCCGGGCTGGAGTGCAGTGAAGCAGTCTCGGCTCACTGCAACCTCCGCCTCCTGGGTTCAAGTGATTCTCCTGCCTCAGCCTCCCAAGGAGCTGGGATTACAGGTGCCCGCCACCAAGGCCGGCTAATTTTTTGGTATTTTTGGTAGAGAAGGGATTTCACCATGTTGGTCAGGCTGGTCTCAAACTCCTGACCTCAGGTAATCCGCCCGCCTCGACCTCCCAAAGTGCTGGGATTACAGGCATGAGCCACCACGCCTGGCCAAAAGCATATGTTTTTCAATAAATAAAAATAAGGCCAGGCGTGGTGGCTCATGCCTGTAATCCCAGCATTTTAAGAGGCCGAGGTGGGAGGATCACTTGAAGCCCTGAGCTTGACACCACCCTGAGCAACATAGCAAGATCCAATCTCTATCAAAAAAAAAAAAAATTGCCAGCATGGTAGCACACACCTGTATTCTTAGCTACTCAAGATGCTGAGGCAGGAGGATTGCTTGAGCCCAGGAGATCGAGGTTGCAGTGACGTTTGTGCCACTGCATTCCAGCCTGGGCGACAGAGCAAGACCCTATCTCAAACATACACACACACGGACGAAACAGTATTATTACCTTCATTTAATAACGGATAAAGCTAAGGCTTAGAGAGATTAAGTACTGTCATGTGTTGCTTAATGACAGGGATACCTTCTGAGAAATGTGCCCTCAGGTGATTTCATTATTGTAGAAACATCATAGCATGGACTTACACAAAACTAGGTGGCATAGCCTACTACACACCTAGGCTGCAAACCGGTACTGCTTGTTACTGTAGTGAATACCGTATGCAACTATAACATAATAGTATTTGTGTATCTAAACACAGAGGTACAGTAAAAATACAGTATATAATCCTATGAGACCACCATTGTGTATGCGATCTGTCACTGACTAAAATGTCGTCGTGCTGAGCTTGACCGTACCTTGCCCACATTTGCAAGGCTAGTAAATGGCCCAGCGTGGATTCACAGCACTTATGCAAGTCTGCCCCTTAGCAACCACTCTGTGCTGCCTCCCAGGAGTGAAGTAGCAGGGAGCACAGGGAGCACAGGGAGCACAGCCCGCAGCTGATCTAGTTTTACCCTTGGCCAGGTCAGGGCTGCAGAAAGCTAGCTACAGTCAATCCTTTTCTCCTAGAATTGCCTTTACACAACTGTGGTTTAATGTTTCTGCTTCTGCTTCAGGTATTGATTTAAATAAATGGCCAGGTGTGCATCTCCCCATTTGGTTTCTGTTATTTCTCCCCCTGACAGACACTATTATCATGTTCAATGACCTTTAAGTTAATATCCACTAGATTCTTATCAAGCTTGAAGGCTAAGAAAATGTTTCTCTCTCTCAAGAAAATGTTTCACTGTATTATCAAATGAGAACTATGCAACCCAACTTGCTTCCTTCCTTGCTTTGGCTACCAAGATACAACTGCACGTTCAACTGAAGGAGCTCCCCTCGGCTTAGTGTCAGTAGACATACACTGAAAAGTATAGGGGGACTGGAGCACCATCGGCCAGCTCTTTGGGTTTCAGCTTCCTGACCTATAAATGGGGGTAACATACCTACCATGCAGGATTATGCTGAGCATTAAACTAAACACAGATGGCAAACTCCTAGCCAGGATCCGGCTCCAGAGGGGTGCCCAGTGTTAATTCTCCTTCATTCTTTAATTCTCCACCCACTTCTTTTTTCCTTCACCTTTTTATCTCTTATCCCCTCTACCCCTAAATTTTACCCTAGATTTGTGAACTCTTTATTTTAATGAATCTGTGTTTACATATAATATACTTTTTCTTATAAGCTGCCTCGAATCTTCTTAGAGATATATGTTGCTTAAACATGTAACAGCCATGATCTACAAGTTGAAGGAATACTGAATAATGGACACACAATTTAGAGATAAAGTTTAGAAATGTCACCCTTGGCCGGGCGCAGTGGCTCACACCTGTAATCCCAGCACTGTGGGAGACTGAGGCAGGCGGATCACCTGAGGCCAGGAGTTTGAGACCAGCCTGGCCAACATGGTGAAACCCCATCTCTACTAAATATACAAACATTAGCCAGGAGTGGTGGCACATGCCTATAATCCCAGCTACTTGGGAGGCAGAAGAATCATTTGAACCCGGGAGGCAGAGGTTGCAGTGAGGTCATGCAAGACTCCAGCTCAAAAAAAAAAAAAAAAAAACCCCAAAAACAAAAGAAATGTCACCCTCTAAAAATAACGCCGAAAGAGCCAACAAAATTAATGACATTAGCCATCTGTGGTGATCTTTCCAGGAAAGAACTCAGTCTGATGATTTAGAAAGTAGCTAATCAGAGGAGTTATGTCTCGAATCACATAGAAGAGCCTAACTAAAATCAGAAAGATCAGTGCAAAAAAAAAAAAAAAAAATCTAAAGGAATATAAGGTGAACTGTAATCCAATTAAATATAATATGTCTATCTCATGAAATCATTTTGCTGACTGATAACTAAAGAATGTTGAAAGTCAGATGTATTAGGATTCAATTAGAACGCAGAAACCACGTAAGCTTTTTGAACAGAAGGGCTTTAACATAAATTGTTAACTGGGTAGAAAGTCAGTAACCAGGTAACTGGGTGAGAAAAAGGAAAATTCTAGGTCTCAGGGAAGTAGCAAGGACAGGAAGCAGCCACCACCCCTACCACTGAGGGAACAAAGGGAACGGGTTAGACTTAACCTTAGAAGCGTAGCCAAAGAGCCCTGAGGTACAGACTTCCTTGGGGGAGTGGTGGGATCTGCAGGGAGTGTGGACAATGAGGCTGGCTGGCCAGTGCTGGGATAACCGAAGACTGAATTCAACGGCTACAGCTGGGGCAACAGAAAGGACCAAAGCCCCATCTTACTGGTGCTTCTACTGCTCCCTCCTGATGGAAGCGGCCCGGAGGCCACTGGCAACGCAGCTGGGATGTACAGTCCCAGCTCCAACACTGCAGAACAGAGCATGGAGTCTGGAGCTGAAACAATAATTTCATAAATTGTATGTTGGGATTTTTGAAAAATGAATCTCCATCACTACCTTAGGAGAGGGTATTGATTCTATACACAGAAAGATCCCCAGAACAAGGAAGGCCGATGCATCAAGATGCCTCAGACAGATAGAAATAGACCGACAGAAAAGGTGGCTGATAGAAAATAGATAGAAACAGGCCAATAGAAAAGGTTTGCCGAGGATCGGGTGCGATGGCTCACGCCTGTAATCTCAGCACTTTGGGAGGCCAAGGTGGCCGGATCACGAGGTCAGGAGATCAAGACCATCCTGGCCAACATGGTGAAACCCCATCTCTACTAAAAAAAAAAAAAAAAAAAATACAAAAAAATTAGCCAGGCGTGGTGGCACACCCCTGTAGCCCCAACTACTTGGGAGGCTGAGGCAAGAGAATTGCTTGAACCCGGGAGGCAGAGGCTGCAGTGAGCTGAGATAGTGCCACTGTACTCCAGCCTGGGCAACAGAGCGAGATTCCATCTCAAAAAAAAAAAAAAAGAAAAGAAAAGGTTTGCAGAGTAAACATACCCCAGGAGCGAGGGCTTTCTCAGAGAGGCACAGTTCTCATCAATTAATGAACTGTCATTCTTAGTTAGCAGTATCTTACAATTCTGATACATGTAAACCCCAATCCCCCATTGATAACTCCTAGAAGGAACTAAAAACATTGTTTCCAAACCTATAAAACCAAGAGTGATGCCTTAGACCCACGATCATTCTCTATCTCAAAGCTCAATCTGAAATAGCCCAAAGGTCTCTCTCTTACTTTAACTCATATTTGATTACCTGTGATTTACACACTGGAAAATAAGATATTTTGAAGAAAATAATCAATAAGCGTCAACAAGCGTCAACAATTTCTGCCAACGTGTTACACATACACAACTGCACAGAAAAGCACAGACAGAAACCTTCAACTTCTTCCTGGATCAACTTACCACATTCCTAAGTTCTGACCAGCTTATTTGCCAACAGAAAATTTGAGTCCAGGAACTTGGGGAACCTCAGAAGCACCAGCCCTCCCCACCCCTCCTTCCCTTTCCATTCTTCACCTCTGCACACACAATCATTATTTCTCCTAAGAGTTAACTACAGAGACAGCAGGATACCCACTCTGCTAGCAGGCCCACCACCTTCACTCGGCACATGCAGAGGCTGTGGAGGGGCAGCAGGCTCTGCTGTGTGCGATGCTTCGTATCACCCACCCACCCCAGTTTAGACTGGAACACACGGTTATGTTTATTTCCCACCAGAAGATAAGTGACTCACTCACAGGCAGTTTGACAACAAATGTCAGGGTCCTTCAATCATAGAAAGTTCTCAGCACTTCCTATCAGTTGGGACATGATCCAGAAGAGGTTGCCTGGGATGATTTTTCCTTGGAAATTACATTAATTCTATCTTGGTGACAGACACCCACATATGGGGTCAAACCTTCCCTCATCCAAAAAAAAGATGATAATCAAAATCACAAGATACCACTTGGTATCAGTTAGGATGGCTACTATCAAACAACAGAAAATAACAAGTATTGGTGAGGATGTGGAGAAACTGGAGCCCTTGTGTACAGTTGGTGGGAATGTAAAATTGGTGTAGTCACTGTGGAAAACAGTTTGAAAGTTCATCAGTATATTAAAAAACAGAACTCCCATATGATCCAGCAGTTCCACCGGGTATACTCCCAAAAGAATGAAAAGCAGGGTCTCGAAGGGCAATGCGCACACTTGTGTTCACAGTAGCATGAATAGCAAATGTGTTGGCAGGTGTTAGCAGCGTAATGCATATACACAATGTTGTATGTCCATAGAATGAACTATTACTCAGCTTTAAAAAGGAAGGAGATCCTATCACATGCTACGTGGATAAACCTTGTGGATATTATGCTAAGTGAAATAAGCCAATTCAAAAGGATAAATACTGAATGACTCCACTTACATGAGCTACCTAGAATAGTCAAATTCACAGAGGCAGAAGGCAGAACCATGGCTGCCAGTGGCTGCAGGGAGGGAGAATGGAGAGTTACTGTTTTTTTGGGTACAGAGTATCAGTTCTGCTAGATGAAAAGAGTTCTGAAGATGGATGGTGGTAACAATGTGAACACAAAGTCACTGGACTGTTCTTAGAAATGGCTACGGGTGCTGTAGCTCACACCTGTAATCCCAGCACTTTGGGAGGCCGAGGTGGGCGGATCACTTGAGGTCAGGAGCTCGAGACCAGCCCGGCCAACATGGCAAAACCCCATCTCCACTAAAAATACAAAACAAACAAACAAAACAGCTGGGCATGGTGGCGTGCACCTGTAGTCCCAGCTACTCAGGAGGCTGATGCAGGAGAACCCAAGAGGTGGAGGTTGCAGTGAGCCGAGACTGCACCACTGCACTCCAGCCTAGGTCAGAGAGCAAGATTCCATCTCAAAAAGAAAAAAGAATTGTTAAAATGGTAAATTTTGTTATATGTATTTTACAATAAAAAAATGTTGGGGGGGGAAGAGTTGACACATGCTACTACCTGAATCAACCTCAAAAACTATGGCAATTAGAAGAAGTCAAACACTAAAGGACACACACTGCTTGAGTCAATTTATACGAAGTATCTAGAATAGATAAATCCATAGAGACAAAAAGTACACTGGTGGTTGCCAGCAACTGGGGAGATGAGGAAATGGGGAACAACTGCTTAATGGGCATAGGGTTTCTATTTGGATGAAAATGTTTTAAAACTAGACAGAAGTGACTGGGCGCAGTGGCTCACGCCTGTAATCCCAGCACTTTGGGAGGCCGAGGCGGGTGGATCACGGGGTCAGGAGATCAAGACCATCCTGGCTAACACGGTGAAACCCCGTCTCTACTAAACAAACAAAAAATTAGTCGGACATGGTGGTGGGCACCTGTAGTCCCAGTTACATGGGAGGCTGAGGCAGGAGAATGGCGTGAACCCGGGAGGCGGAACTTGCAGTGAGCTGAGATCGTGCCACTGCACTCCAGCCTGGGCGAGAGCGAGATTCTGTCTCAAAGACCAAAAAAAAAAAAAAAAAAAAGAAAAAACTAGACAGAAGTGGTAGCTGCACAACTGTACTAAATGCCACTGAACTGTATTCTTTAAAATGGCTAATTTTATGTTACATGAATTTCACCTCAATAAAAATGAATTAAAAAAAAAAAAAAGAAAACCCTGTCACACATAACAACAGAGATGAATCTTGAAGACATCATGCTAGTGAAAACAAGCCAATCAGAAAAGGACAAACATTACAAGATTCCATTTACATGAAGTACCTAGAGGTGTCAAGTGCATAGAGGCAGAAAGCAGAATGGTGGGTGCCAGGGGCTGGGGAGAACGGGAGTTACTGTTTAATGGATACACAGTTCCAGATCCGCAAGATGAAAAAGTTTCACAACAGGACTACACTTAACACTACAAAACTGTACACTTACAAATGGTTAAGACAGTAAACTTTATGTTACACGTTTTTTACCCGAAAAATTGTTAAATAAAGCAGAAACATTGGGGGGGGGGATACAAATATGTTACAATAGAATCCAGGATTGCTCAACTGCTGAATACCCCAGTCCACCCCCATATTCATTTAGCCCAGAGCCTGTAAGAAAACTTGTATTTTTCTTCCATTCTAAACTGTCACTTAATATCTGCTGTTCATTGTTTTTAGTATTCTCAGAGTTTCCAGAATACATACTCCTAGCTAAAAGTATCATCCAGTAATCCAGTAGGCATTTCATTATATGCCCATCAATATTTAACTCTGAATATTAAAGCAAACACCCAAATATTCCAAAAGAGAAGACCAAGCTCAAGCTCAAAGCCCCCAAAAAGTCCAAACGGATATTCAAGGGCTCCGTGACCATCAGCAGTTACTCCCAAAAGATAGAGACTCTCAGCGATGCCTTTCTAACCAACTGTCCCCAGACCTGACTGAGAGTCATCCACACATGGGGAGCTTTTTTTAAAACACACTTGGGCCCCACAGCTAGATGTTCTGACTGAATCAGTCTGGGGTGGGTAACAGGCATCTATAGCCCAAAGTTTTCCCCAGGTGTTCCTCACACACAGCCAGATTGAGAACCGCTGGATAACAGTGCGGGCTGGCAGTTATGGGGGAGTAAAGGGAAGAAAGACAGGTGGCAAGGAAAACCAATTAAGGTAGGGGGAGGCGAAGAGAGCAGAAGGATGTTAGGCTCCTACAGTCCTTGAAATTTAATTTTAATGCAGTAATTCGAGTGCAATCAACAGGTACATTCCTTCACCCTGCACATATTTCATTTGTGAAATTCAGTAATTAGTACTGGTCATCAGATGAGGGAGCTCTTAAAATTCAGAAACTAAGCATGCCCCAGCAGGCCAGGCCCCTTCCCTATGGGGAGAGTGTGCACTGGTTTGGAAGGGGCAGTGCCAGACGCTGGCTTGGAGCCTGCTGCATGAAGAAGGGGTAGAAGTCAGCTCCCAGCCAGGACTTTCCCAGGTGAAATACCTCCCTCCCTGGGATGGGCAAAGACCCCTCCCTCACACACTCTACTGAGCTCTTTCTCCCTACGTGCCTGGGTGTCAGGTAAGTGCTCACCAGGCAACATCTCACTGAACCCTTGTGACAGCTTCATGCAGTAAACCCTGTGATAAATTCCATCTCATGGAGGAGTAACAGAGACACAGAAAGGTACCTGTCTAAGGGCACACAGGTAAGTGGCAGGGCTGACACCTGAGCCACTCAGTGACTCCAAACCTCAGCACTGCCCACATCAACTTTCTAGAGCACTCTCAGTGGTCCCCAATAGCACAAACAGCATGGCCGACGCACCACTGAGTACAAAGGGCTACGCCCCGAACATGTGAATTAACAAGTTACTAATTGCACCAAGAGATCCAACCCAGGAGATTCAGGCTGCAGCAAAATCCTCATTTCTGCAAAAGTTATGTCCTGAGCAGGGGTGAGCCAAGGAGGCACAAAAAAGAATGAAAAGGAAAATAAACTCCCTTAACACATAGGGGGAAAAACAACTGCTCATTTTACAGCCGTTTTCCTCCTTTGCCACTAAGAACATCCCCCTAAAAACTGTAAAATGGAGAAAGCATCAATCTCCAAAGAGTGAGCAATGCAGACAGTTCTCACACAAGGGCCATCTCTTATCTTGCCCTCCCTCTACTCCCTTGACTTAGGCATTTTTCCTCACTCCAACTCCCTCCTTGCCCTACCTCACCAGATAAAGGGCTGGCAGAATGACCAGAAGGTGCTCTGCTGGGTCGTCAGGCTGAACTAACTACCTTTCAGCCCAGAGCTGAGCAACGTGCTGTATTCCTAGTCACCATCACTCACCCTTTCTAAACCCTTGTTGAAATGCTTCCAGATTCCAGCCCTCCAGTAGCTCGTATTATTCTCTACCTACAAACTTGCCAAATAATTGAGAGCAATATTTTCTCAGTTTCACCCCTGGCACCCTAGGAATCCCAAGCCCTGGACTAAAACCTTGTCATTTGCTCTGTGAATTCCATGAAGGTGGATGGAAATCTCTCAGCACATTTCTGGTGGAACCCGAGTTCCTTCCTTAACCAGGCAGGTCAGCAAGCAGTTTCCAATCACCTTAGGGGCACTGACGGAGCTGTGAACACATGGTGAGTCCACACTTTTGGGCTCCAGGTATTGCCTCGGGTTTCCCCAACATTTCACAAACATAAATCCATCTAAATCCCATCTGTCAAACATCCTTCACTCCCAACGTCTACACCAGAAGTCAGTGGCGTATCAAAACAGTTTTGTAAGTGGTTGGCTAAAGTATAGAGCATTAAAGTAACCAGCCAGGAGGAGCTCCAGAAGATCCAAAATGCAATGAATAAGAGAACCCCCCTTCCCTAAACAGCAGACTGCCCTAGACCTCAACCTAGACAATCATAAACATTACCACCTACATTCAGAACCATTTTCCAGTGATGAATTGGATCATGCCAGACCCCTAATGAACTTCTATGGGGATGGCACCAGGTCCAAGAAGCTGAAGGAGACCTAGAGCCAGCAAATCAGACACAGGGGCTTATGAGTGGGAAACCTGCACACAAGGATGGCCCAGTGGCAGCGGACTGGGCAGGAAAACTGCAACCGCTTGAGGCCTGTGGTTTATAAACAGCATTTCCACCTAGCATCCTTTAACAGCCTCCACAGGGAAACCTTCATTTAACCCAAAACAAAGGGCCTCACTCATCCGTATGCCCCGTGTTCCACGGGACAGGATGGGAGCTCAGACGTTCCTCATAAACAAGGAATGAATCTCCAGGTTGGCCACTCCTGGATTCCTTACCTCAAAACTCCAAACACACATTCAGGTATGTCTGCCCCACAGGGTCACTGTCAGTGTATGCTTCAGTTATTGCCATCAGGTACGTCTGCCATCCACAGTGGTGAAAGGAGGGTTAATAAAAAAAAACCTTTGCTAAAGACAGCCAGAAGAGATGAGACTGCTTACAAACAACTGATGATTCTATTCCTCATCAGCTCTCTCCTATACCTCAGCATCCCTGCACAATCTTTCTCCACTCCTCGGAGACGAAACGGCACCTCCACCTTTAGTGCACAAGGATTTAAGGGCTTAACTTACAAATACAGCTAGGGTCTGTTAAGCTGCGAGAGCAATGCAGCGTGTCTGGACGGAAAAGCAGACATTCTTGTCTCCCCTAATCCCATGTTCACCCTGCACCAGGGAGAAAAAGCCAGACTTGCACCCAGAAACGATGTCGACTACCAAGCATGCTACCAAACCACAGCATGTTACCAGTCAGAGATTCAGCATGCAGATCCCAGCAGAAAAGGGCAAAATGACTTGGTAGCTCATAGCTGAGTCACCCAGCAGGCGAACAGCTGAAGGAGAGTAGGAGGGGGCCAGGGGCCAGGGATGCCTTGAACCTGTGCGGCATGGTCCCCCCCGTGGTAAACCCTCCACAACCCTGGCTCTCAGCCATTCTCCCCTGAGCCCACCAGTCTCAGCCTCATCTGCCTCATCTAGCAAGGTCTCGGTGCTGAGCCAGACACAGGAAGTGCCAAGGCAGACAAAATAAGATCCTAAATGCTCACCATCCCCCAGCTGCCTTGCTGACCTCACGTCCCATTCACCAGCCTGTCCTCCTCGGGTTGCCCAGATATGCCAAGTTCATTCTGGTGCCAGGATCTCTGCACAGGATCTTCTCCAAGACCAGACAGCCTTCTGCCACACTGGATCACTCTGGTCACCAGGCCTCACCCATAGGTCCCCCCTCGGCCCTTCCTGATGAGGACTCACCCCTCATGGAGCCCCGCTTCACACTGTCTGATACTGGCATGACCGTCGCCCACCCTGCCCTCCTTCCAGAATGTACTTCCCTGGGCCCATGTTAGCCTGGCTCCCCACTGCCTCCCTGCTGTGGGAGGGGCCAAGCTTGTGCTGGCCTCAAGACACTCACAGTCTAGTGGGACGCAGGGGATCAAATTAAAAATTACACAGAGGCTCCAGGTAGATCAGGGAAATCTCAGGTGTCCAAAGTGACACGCAAAGGGGGAGGGCTCCTGGAAGTGCAGACCCCCACCTTCACAGGCATGTACACCAACATCGGGGTGCTGGTGGAGATGAGCTCAGGCCCGTCCATGTCTCCAGCTCTTCCACGTGCAGCAGGCACCACTTCCTTCAGCTTGCACTCAGGTCAGAGGACAGACAGTGGGCCCCCTCCAGCCCCCTCCCAGGGGAAGGGCTAACAGAGGCCCACCAGGATTTCTAATCCTTCTTACAGAGTTTTAGTTGGTCCTGAACAATCCAGATACTCCCAGTAAAAACAGAGTAACCCCCTACTGTCATCCTCTGAAGAAACTAAATGCTCAGAGCTGACCATCTCCTTACTCTCTGGGCACCATTTAACAGCAAGGATGGCTTTCTGAAGGAAAGATCAATGCCTTAAAATGAGGATTCTAAATCTTCAAATATTTTAACATACTGCAAGCATCAGGGGGCCGCATGTGACCTTTCAAAGTTGTTTCTCAGATCATCTCCTCTTTTCTATCAGCCTGGCTTCTTATTTCATCATTGGGCCCCCTGCTCCACCATCCCAGTCCCCGCTCCATCATCCCAACTGCCTGCTCCAACATCCCGGCTCCCCTGTTCCATCACCTTGGCTCCCTGCTCCATCATCCCACTCCCTGCTCCATCATCCCAGCTGCCTGCTCCATCATCCCAGCTCCCCACTCCATCATCCTGGCTGCCTGCTCCATCATCCCAGCTGCCTGCTCCATCATCCCAGCTCCCTACTCCACCATCCTTGCTCCCCACTCCATCATCCCAGCTGCCTGCTCCATCATCTGGGCTCCCCACTCCATCATCCCAGCTCCCCACTCCATCATCCTCGCTCCCTGCTCCATCATCCCAGCTGCCTGCTCCATCATCCTGGCTCCCTGCTCCATGATCCCGCTTCCCACTCCATCATCACGGCTGCCAGCTCCGTCATCCTGGCTCTCTGTTCCATCATCCTGGCTCCCTGCTCCATCATCCCAGCTTCCCTGCTCCATCATCCCAGCTCCCTGCTCCATCATCCCGCTCCTCACTCCATCATCACGGCTGCCAGCTCCGTCATCCGGGCTCCCTGCTCCATCATCCCGTCTCCCTGCTCCATCATCCTGGCTTCCCTGCTCTATCATCCCGGCTTCCCTGCTCCATCATCCCGGCTCCCTGCTCCATCATCTCAGCTTCCCTCCTCTATCATCCCAACAGCCATGCTCCATCATTCCAGCTCCCTACTCTTTCATCTCAGCTGCCCTGCTCCATCATCCCAGCTGCTCTGCTCCATCATCCTAGCTCCCTGCTCCATCATCCAAGCTCCCTGCTCCATCATCCCAGTTCATCAACCCGACTCCCTGTCCATCATCCTGGCTGCTTGTTCCATCATCCTGGCTCCCTGCTCCATTATTCAGCTGCCCTGCTCCATCCACAGCTGTCCTGGTCCTGCTCTATCATCCTGGATCCCCTATTCTCTCTGCAAGCTCCTCTGATGTATCAGCCTGGATCCCCTGCTCTATCATCCCAGCTGCCTAACTAGCACTCCAGTGTGTACGTTCCATGTGTATGACTTCCTCTGAGCAGGGGCAATGGCTAGGTTTCTACGCTTTGTCCACGATTTATATGTGTGCCTCCCTCTCCTGACAACCACTACACTCCCTTCCTGGAATAAATAAATAATAGAGAAATGATAAAAGGTACTCTCCTCTGACTCAGCACTAAGAAAGTAGGGACAAGGAGAGCCCGCTGCAGGAGGAATGCCGCACTGGAGATCTCTCTTAACGTGGGCTGGCTCCAGAGGCCCTAGGAAGACATGAGCAGCCTGAATGGCTGTGGAACTGAAAAGGTAAGGCAGGGCTTAAAGCCAGACACCCACGAAATCACCAACCCATCAGTTCACTCAATCACATCCATTAATCCATTAGGCCTGCTTTGTTCTATGGTGCCCCTGGGAACTTACACAGCACTTTGACCAATTAGAGAACCTTAAAAATGTAACCCAAATGTGACACCGGCTTCATTTAGCACCACAGCTTCACCTTACACAAAGAAACAGAGACCTTCCCAGACAGAAGGCAATTCCACATGGCCCAAAGGAGAGACACGGACCAGAGAAAAAGGAAGGAAAAGCCTGCCTCACCACGGGCCTCTGCACCCGACTGACACTCCTAGTCCAAAAATTCACACCTGATGTCACCAATGACCTACAGGTCTGCTCCAAGAAAGACCCCTCCTGGGTCAGAGAAGCTGAGCCAGACCGGCCCCAGAAGTACCTGCGGGAAGCGGGAGCAAGCACAAATAAACGCCCTTACTAAGCTCGTCAGCATCATCTTCACCAGCTCACTAACTCCCTTTTCCAGATGAGGAAAGGCAAGCCAGTGTCCCATAGCTACTCCATAGTAACAGCAGGATGTGAACCTGGTCTAACGTGACAGGCCAGGCTCCCAAGCACTGTGCCATCCTTCCTCGTCATGGTTATCACGACCAAACATCTGGGTTTTTACACAGGTTATTCCTCCTTAAAATCATCACAGAGTGTATCTATTGATCTGCAATCCAGTTGTGAGTTGTCTTAATTAGAGCCATCAGCAAAGCCACAGGAACACTTTGCTAACTGACAGAACTAGTCCTCAGCCCTCACAGGGGGGCTTTGTTGCATTGCCACAATTATTAATTTGTCTTCCACTTGTCACTCACCTACAGTTTCAAAAGCAAGCCAGAAACTGAACTAATGAAAGAACATTTACTAATTAAAACCTTGCAGAAAAGTTTTCAAATAACACGCTATATTCAGATAGTTAACAGCTCAAGATGTTGAAAAATTCAGTTGCCAATAAGAGTATTAAAAAATTAAACAGCACGCACTTAAAAACCATATCCCCGTATAATTTTTCAAAGACGAGCTGAAAAAGATTAAGGGTGGAACTGGAAAATAATCTGCCGGCCACCGAACACTGGATGGGGAAAGGGCTCTGCCCCAGAGCTACCTGCAGACCGCCAGGGGCCACTCGGTCCTCACACCAGCTGGCTGGGGGACCCTGCCCAGCTTCCTCATGCTGTCTGGGGCTCAGATTCCCCACCTGAGGAAGAAGCAAAGGGCTGCAGGAGCCCCTTCATCCTCACACTCCTTCCAAGACAACCCACCTACCTAGGAACGCCTGTTTCAGGCATGGTCTGCGGAGGCTGGAGGCGCTTTCGAGGAAAGTAGGTTGGTTCGCTTTAAACCTGGCAGAGGAGGCTGGCTCTGGCGGGGGAACAGGAGCCTCTGGGCTCGTGAATGCCTGCGACGTGTCACATGTGGTGTGAGAGCACACTGGTGCAGCTTCCCCCAAGAACCCGTGTCAACACCTCCCCGCCTTTAAAGTGACAGTTAACATTCAACAGCAGTTAACACTTTTAAGCACTTACTATGTATGTACCAGGCACCATTCTGAGCATTTTACATAAACTAATTTATTCATCACTGAACAACCTGATGATAGGTGAATGGGGAAACTGAGGCAATGAAGGGTTAAGTGACTTGCCTGAGGCCACAGAGTTAACTGGATAAGCCAGAATGCACACTCAGAGTCTGCTCTGGAGCCCAGGCCAGTGGCCCATGTGCTATGCATCCTCTCTGCCATGTCACAGCAGCCCCAGAAAGACACTCAGATCTAGCTGTCCACCAAGAGCTCCCATGCACAAGCCTCCTGGGTGTCTGCGTCAAACAAGGCTACGGCCAGAAACAGGCAAAACTGCTTCCAAAGTCCCCACTATGGATTTACAGAGTCACCCTGGCAACCTGCTGATGCTAGACCTTCCCTCTGGCACCAGGATCTAAAGGGCAAGTGGTCAGAGCAACCACTGCTTGGGACATCACACTGCTTCATGCACCGGGCCTGATGTCAAGGCCTGCTCCCTAGGTCAACAGGACTTGAATTTCTGCAGAAAGCTCCGACTCTGAACACACATCAGTCCTCCACCAAGGCGTCCCCTTCTCCACAGTAACCTAAAATAAAAACTCATACGGCGGATAAGAGCTTTGCTTCCAAACAACTACGGCACATTTGATAATGATGTCGGCGCTTTGCAACACTGGAAAAAAAAATTAGATCCTTATTAGATCATCAAAAATACCCTTCCGGGGCCAGCACAAGGAAAATGACTCCACACACTCTCCACTGCCAGATGAGGAGAAAAATACTCTAAAATAAAACGTATGTCTTAGATACAAATACTACAGCAATTATGACATATGCCAAGTCACACTGATTACCAGGAAGAGGGGAAACTTTACCTCTATTCCTTTTCTTTCTAAAACAAAGGACACCCAACTCACATCTTCCTAGGCAAATGCTTAGTGACCCAGATTACTTCTTGATCCATAAGAACGTGTGAGCTTCTAAGTTAATGAAGCGCAGACAGAGGCCGAGCCTCAGCAGCCCTTGGCATAGGGACATTCCTCATGAGCCCCTGTCTGCCTCTATGAGCCCAATTATGAGGCCTGGACAGCCACAGTTACGTTCCTTTCATGACAGCCAGCCTCAGGCCTGGAGCTTAGACCACCCAAGAACCCAGACTTGAATTACATTCTCCTCCCAGCTCTCTGCTTCTCGGTCATCCACATCAGCAGTTTCAATAAAGGTTTAGTAGATGATCACCAGCCCCAGTAATCAGCACCTTCCAAGCCTGAAGCTGCAGTTCTGCATCAGCAAAAGGGAAACCTGCTATTTGTAACTTGATGTTTCACAAACCATAGCTCTAAGACCAGGACAGCCAGGGCTGACTTTCTCCAGAGCCATATTTTAGGCAGGTGAAGGCACATTGAAATTCTAGTCCCAACTTTGCTACTGCATGACCCGTGGGGCAGGCTAATAACCTTCGGGTCCATCAGAAACTGTGTGTGAATGTGGGAAGAAAAGCTGTTCTTTTCTCCCCAGCTGTTCATTCTCCCAGGCATGCTGAAAAGCAAGATAAATGAGCAATGGCTCTAAAGCGTTCCAGACATCTCAGAGACAAAGCTGATATAAATTTGAAGTACTAGGAATTACACCTTACAGAAGACACACAGTATCATAATTGGTGAAATCTCTCATTTACAAATACCACATAAAATAGCCTTTAGCATTAATATCTTGTTGGGAGAACAAAAAGGACTAACACATATTTATTAATGGTCTCCCACTCAGCTTCCTAAGTCATCCACAGCTCCTGAAGGACAGCTTATAACCGCAAGCAAAGCTGCCTAGCATGAGTGAAAAATCTGGCAGAAAGACTGAACATAAAGAGGTGCCTGGCAAATGAGAATGGTGTAGTCAAGACAATAAAACATCTGGCTGGGCGCAGTGGCTCACGCCTGTTGTTCCAGCTACTTGGGAGGCTGAAGTGGAGAATCGCTTGAGTCCAGGAATTTGAGGCTGCAGTGAGCTATGATCATGATCATGCCACTATACTCCAGCCTGGGTGACCGGGTAAGACCCTAACTCTAAAATAAATAAATAAAATGAAATAAAACATCTACAGTGAACTCTGGTGGGTAACAGGGTCTTTGGTCCACAGGGCAGTCTGCTTAGGCAGAAGTGATCTCACAGACCACCTGAGCTCATTCTCTACCACCAGAGACTGCACCAGGATTAGCAATTTCCAAAGAATGTAGATACTCCTCACAGAAGAAACAGCAACCAATGTTGCTTCCCTGGTGATATAGGTACTAAGCCAGGATCTAACGTGACCTCTGAAGCTCCCTACGAAAATATCTCTGGAATATCCCAAACTACAGAAGAGGTGTGAGGCCGAAGCACCTCTGGACTAATGTGATCACAAACCCTTACAGTTGCTTTTTACAAAAATACTAGTTTTCAGCTACTTCTTTAATTTATGCTGCATACATCAGGAAATCTCTTTTTAAATTTTTTAAATGAACTTTTCAAAAGTAAACAAAAATAAAACAGTAGAACGAACTCCATGAATCCACTGGTCAACTTCAACAGCGCATCTGGCTTCCTCCATGATTCTCCCCCAAATATGACACATTGTATCCACAGTTTGTATTGTTCTTTAAAAAATAAGGATTTTTGAATAATATAACCACTAATAAAGTAGGAACTGCCTTAATTTCATCTACTTATTCAGTCCTTGTTCAACTTACCCTTAATTTTAAATCAAAGTCTCCCTCTCAAAATATGTTGGTTTGTTCAGTGATTGTAAGCGTTCCCCTGCAGATGCCAGCATTCAACTTGGTAACCTGTGTACAGAAAATGCTCAAGGCCGGGCGCAGTGGCTCACACCTATAATCCCAACACTTTGGGAGGCTGAGGCAGGAAGACTGCTTGAGCCCAGGAGTTCAAGACCAGTCTGGGCAACATAGTGAGACATCATCTCTACCAAAAAAAAAAAAAAATCAAAAAAGTTAGCTGGGTGTGGTGGCGTACACCTGTGCTACCAGCTATTCGGCAGGCTGAGGTGGGAGCATAGATTGAACCCAGGAAGTCAAGACTGCAGTGAGCCATGATCACAACACTGCACTCCAGCCTGGGTGACAGAGCCAAACCCTACCACAAAAAAAAAAAAAAAAAAAAAAAGCTCAAAAATGTTTCTGAATGGGTTCATAGTCATCAGCTCATCAGCTGCTCTGTCAAAAATAAAAACCAGAAGAACAACTTCGGTTGATGTGGATTCTGGGACTCAGGAGTAAACAGGTGAAAACATACACATTAAAAGGAGGATTCCCAGTCTTCTTTACCAGTGACAGAAGGCTTGAAGCCGAGTTCTTATAAAGGTGAGCAAGTACAGTCATCCATCAGTATCCTCAACATTGGTTCCAGGAACCCCACTCCCCCGACCAAGGATAGCAAAATTCACAGATGCTCAAGTCCCTTATATAAGATGGTGTAATGTTTGCATATAACCTAACACACACCCTCCCTTACACTTTAAATCATCTCTATATTACTTATAATACCTAATGCAGTGCAAATGCTAGGTAAATGGTTGTTATACTGTATTGGTTTTTAAATCTGTTATTTTTATTCTAGTAGTGTTACTTTTTAATTTTTTCCCCAAATATTTTCAACCCAAAGTTGGTTGAATCTGCAGATGTGCAACCCGCAGATATGAAGGCCCAACTGCAGTGTGACACATGAGAAAAGGAAAGGCTGTAATTGGTCAATTCTAAGATGCCCTTTTTTCAGCCACCCCCAATTGGAATGCGGCTCACGATCAATGATGTCGTCAATGCTATGGGCTGGACGAGGCCCATGATGCATTATTACCAGCCCATGCTCAATCATCCAAATCTGCAGGACATACACATCAATGACTTAGAAGAAAATCCCAGAAACAACAATGAAGCAAGCACTCTTAATCCCTAAAAAACAAATCATGGTGGGATAGGAATGGATGGTAAATTGAGGAGTTAGGCAAAATTCCCAGAAGAGTCAAAAGCTGGCTACCTCGACTTAATTGCCAAGCTGTCTTCACAGTCCAGAACCAATGGCTCTCAGTGTTTTTATGGATTATTTTCCTCAGGAAATGCTACATCACCAGCGCTCTTGGTGGCACAGTGGATGACTCTGAAGAAAATAGGCACTAACATCTGAGTCAAAAAGTGACTCAGAGTGCTTGGACTCTGAAAAAGTTTTAGAACACTTTGCTCAATGTATTTCACTTATATTTTCCTTTGTATCTATCTATGCCCGAGAGTGATATATGGAAAAATCGATGTCTCAGTCTGAAAGAGCTCTTTCAATAAGTAGAAAATAAGAACGCCAACTGATAAGAGCCCATTGTGTCACAGTTCAATGGACAGTGTTTTTTCTTTCCTAGTGGTCCACAAAATAATGGCATGTTTGACAAATAATGGCCTCTCAGAATTGATGAAAAAGGTGTATTCCAGACACAGGGGAAATTAGTGATGATCTAAAGTGAGACAAGAAGACAACTAAGTGAGCTCTCTGGCATAGGGGATGGGGCAGGACAAGGGCGGGAGGGGAAGGACAGTGCGGCAGAGCAGGCCTTTCAAAGGTCACAGATGAAAAGCTCAACATCTAGGTCAAGGGGAAAGCCCTAGAGGCAGGAAGGAGTAAGACAATGAGACTGGGAGGCATCCCAGGCTAGGCCAACCCTCTCATCATCCAGGACAGCCATACAAATCCCCCCACCCAACAGTCATCTACACTTACCCAAATCCTGATAACAGAGTACTTAATTTATGGGCATCTCCAAAACACAGGCCTTTAATTTGCACTGGCTCCTCAAGCTCTCACAGGGCAATTTAGCTAAGAAAGACCCTTCATTTGAAGTGCGTCATTTTTCTAGGACAGCACCCTGTCAGGAAGAAAAGAGTTCACTCCCTGGGCCAGTCTCTGACGCAGAGAGGAAGAAACCTCAATGGCCACTCTTGAATGCGAAGGCCTCTCAAATCACCTGTTCTTTTTGCCACCATGTAAATGCTCCACTTGTTTTATCCAGAAGTACACTGGACGCTGGGTGCCTAACCATCTCAATGGTTTTATGGGATTGGTAACTACCCATCCCATAAAATATCTAATGACCCCTCATAAATGAGAATGGCCTCTATGAAAAGCACCTGCATGCCCTCACCTTGAGAACCAGGACCAGCTACAACTTCCCACAGTTCCAACTCCCTAAGTGGCTATGGGTGATGAAGTCACATCTCCACTTTATTGTTCCCAAGTACAATACTATCAATCACAGAAGCTCAGTGTTACCCACATTGCCAAGAATAACCCCCATCTCCAAAGCCCGGGTACCAGGCAGGCATCTGATCTCTGGTTTCCTGCAAACATGAATCAACAACCCCCACTCCCACCTCCCAGCAACTCCCAAAAATCACATCACAGTGGAAATCCTGTCCTGGAAAAAGCCCACAGGGACCTAGGGGGATTCCTCGTTAAACAGCAATATGTGCAGAAAGCACTTTAAGAATGTGCAGTGTTCTTCCACAGTGCACCTAACAATGAATGATTGACCCAATCCAACTTGGCGCTTCACAGAAGTCGGCTCAGGAATCAAGAAATGAGATTGTTCCACAAGCATATTCTACAAAGCTGATCAGCAAATTAAACTGCTCGGGCAGCTGCAGGTCCGTAGTAAGGGAAGCGATTATGACAGTACACACAACCTTTTAACCAGGATGCGTTCGTGCCTCATCGAGGAGACCAGAACAAGAACAGGTGACCAAGATGTCCACAGCATGGAGGGAAACTCCACCACTAGCCAACCAAAGGCAACGTCCTTCAGGAAAGAAAACTGGCTCGTTTGTTTAGCAAAAGAAACCGAGGAGTAGAGAGATCACCGAAAAAGAGGCTGGACAAAGCTGAAACCAGGGGCTGCCAATGAAGCCGAGGGAACCACAATGGCTCCCTCTTAGTCTCAGCTCCAATCCTGCCTTCCCCATGAGCCTACGTCATCACCACTTTAATACTGCAACTACCCTTCCGCCCTGATTCCTAATCCCCACGCACTGCTCTGTTTTTTCCACAACATATAGCACCTTTCTGCACCCTACGTAACTGACATTGTATCTACTGTCTGGCTCCCCACAGCTCCCCACTAGAATGAAAGCTCCAAGACCACAAGGATTTCATGTCTGTTACAACCACTGGTGCACTCCCAAACACTCAAGCAGTGCTTGGCACATAGGAGGGTCTCAAGAGATACTCATTCAAAGAATCAGTGAAAAGAACCAGAGCCAGTTTTAATCTCTGCTCCTTCCGAAGAGGCAGCTGAGGACTGCTGCCTTCAGGAGAGGCAGAGGCCTGGAAGGTAAGAACACAAATTCCATGGAGCAAAAGGTAAAAATGAAGAAAAGAGCGGCCGGGCGTGGTGGCTCACGCCTGTAATACCAGCACTTTGGGAGGCCGAGGTGGGTGGATCACCTGAGGTCAGGAATTTGAGACCAACCTGGCCAACGTGGTGAAACCCTGTCTCTATTAAAAATACAAAAATTAGCCGGGGGTGGTGGTAGGCGCCTGTAATCATAGCTACTCAGGAGGCTAGGGCACAAGAATCGCCTGAACCCAGGAGGTGGAGGTTGCAGTGAGCCGAGATCATGCCACAGCACTCCAGCCTGGGTGACAAGAGTGAGACTTTGTCTCAAAAATAAAAAATAAAAAATAAAAGCAAAACAGACCAGCGCTACTATCAAAGCATTACCGAATGCGCATCTGCTCCAAGATGCCTTCCAGGAACGTTCCAAACGAGGCCGTAGTACAAGGGCACTGCCGAGGCAAGGAAGGGACATGGGAGGCCCAGGGAGCAGGAGTAAGCCAGGTTCACTGATGGCTGCCAGAAACCCTCGGCCAGGAGTTGCAGAAAAACCCCACTGCCTCCAGAGGCCCTGACGAGATCGCTTCCACCAGACAACCCTGGGTCTGCCACCTGTGAGGTCTGTGACCTTGGAAAAGTCACTTAACTTAAAAAGCCTGGAAAAGCTTTTGAAATGTAAGCCTATGAGTGAGATTCTAGGTGACAGTTTTTGTTTTTCTCCAAATCCGGCCCTGATGAATCACTGTCATCTACATTTCAGCATGCTAAGAAACCTAATCCACAGAAAACACCCCATGCTTCTGGGGCCCGTACTAGTAGACATGACTAAGTGCAAAAATGCCAGTGTTTCACCCTGTGCTGCAGGAGGCAAGAGCCAGGCAGGAGCACAGTGCCACCTGCTTAAAGCAGGGAACCCTAGAAAGGTGGGCGCCCATCAGGGAAGACAGGTTAGTGCCTTGAGTTCCCGTTTATTTCCATGGTTTACAATAGAAAAAGGTGGGAGAGGCTTTCTGGACTAGGCAGGTAATCTGAAGACAGCTTTCCTGCCAACTCCACACTGGGTTCATCATGAAGATCAAGCACAGGCCCAAGGTGAGGGAATCTTCACACTGTTAAGAGAACAAGGTCAAGTTTCATTCTAACGACAGGAGTGATCACTGGTGAGCACACACCAATGAATTCAATGTAATTCTCCAGAGAGGAGAGTTCCCCGCCAGGCCCAGTCTATCCGAGACCCGTTCAGGAGGGTTTGCATATGGAAGTACCAAGACATCCCTTCTCCTTAAAAACACCTCACCCATAAGGCAGTCTAGAGGCAAGGCCACAAGATTACAATGGTGGAACCAGGACTCTCAACAGTAACACCAAATCGAAGACTTACTCAAGGGGAAAAGGGATTGTTCCCATCATGAAAGTGGGGCTAGGCCTCCTTCTATCCAAGTGGCACATTTTCAGGGGTGACAATCAGCACATTCACTATGGCACAGGCACAGAAGTGGGTCCAAGAGGCCCCTCAAGTGGCAGGATTCAACCCTTTTACTGCTGAACATGGGAAAGAGATCCCAAGGAAAGATCAGAGCAGCTAGGAACTGGAGGGCACTCGGGGGACCTCAAGACAAGGCATACGTGCCAACCAGCATGGAAGTGCCTCACTGTTACATGTGTGTGGCATGGCTATGCCACTGTGTTTCCATCTGCATATCCACTGACTTGCACAGCTCAGCATCACCCACACAGAGCTTCCAGAAGAGGCTTCGCAAGGACAAAAGCACAAAAACGAACAGGGAGCGCAAACTTGGCCAGGTTTGGGTGTTTTCTCATCACGTGAATTCGGCTGGGCGCTCCAGGAGACTTCACAGGCTTTTCCCAGGAATACCTAGCTTCCCTTCCTGGGATCGCAGCCAGAGCCTCACAGTCAACTCCTGCGTACACCTGTCTCTCTGTCCCAGGCAGCCTCACTCCCCGCCCCACCACACCTCCTCTCACTAAGCCCCACTGCCTCTGGACTTGCTAGAAGTTAGGCAGAACAGTGGCCTTGCCTGCTCTGACACTAAAATCAGTATCTTCCCAAACTGACTTCCCTCTCCCCAAAGCCCTGAAAAACATGGGCAGTAGCAAGAAGAAACTACGTCTTCCCTGACCCTATCGCCCCCACCCCTCTCCCATCGTTTTTCTGACCACCTCTCCCTCTGTTCCAAATGGGAAACCAATGACTCATCCATCACTCATCCAAACAGGAGCTAGGGTGGAGAAGCTGACAGTGGGCCTGAGGACTCAGAAAACCTTCTCCAGCCTCCCAGGTGTCCCCCACCCCAAGGTCCGCAGAGCCTGGGCAAGCTGAGCCCACTCCGTGCTGGGTGTAGCAGCAGCTTTTCCATTTTGCTCAAGGGTCTAGGGAAGAGCTCGTTACTTTTGCACTGTTTAGCAGTCACACAATCTGTTTCCATTATGTTTGCTGACCCGGAGGCAGCCACAACTTCAGTCCAGAATAGGAAAACTTTATTTTCTTTAAAGAGAGAAATTTATGTTCCAGTGACATTGTCAGATGATCTGGCTACACAGTGGTTTTCCCTGCTACTGTCCTCCCTATGTCAACTTCAAACTCTCACTTCAAGTGGACTTTCTTTAAACGCCAAACTGATGATAGGTGGCAAGGAGTGGTATTGGTGTGCCCCTCCGCATCCACCCAGACACGCTCACAGATTTTTGATACCCATTAAACCACATGAGGGTCCCAGGCTCGACCTCAAGTCACGCATGCTTCCAGTGATCACAGCGACCTGCCCTTCTAACAAAAGGGGCAGGGATACAGAGGGAGAGTGGTGGAGCTCAGAACCTGGGATCCCCCTATAGGAACCCCTTACTCAGACACATCCACCCACTGGTGGACACTGCAAATGCCTAACCACCAAGGCAAGCTGCACCCTCCACCCACATTCCTGATGGCTGCCCACTACTGAGATCCCCATTCTGACACCACAACTGGGTACGAGAGAGCTGGCATGGTGTCTGGACAACTTCCCAAAAAGTCCGTCTCTAACAGCATTTAAGATTCAGAGCCCAAACCCCAAACAAACCAGTCAGATCAATCTCAGAGGTGGGGATGAGGGATTAAAAAAAAGAAAGACAACCATTTTCCAGAAAGCAAGAAGTATATCAGGAATATCGTGAACTTAAGATTCCCGGTTCACTATACTTTCAAGGGGATATTCAGGCTTTTACTTTTTCATTTTCCTCTTTTAGAGATAGCAGTTATTCAGTACCCACGAACAGTATTTAATTCTCCAAACAAGGCCGTGAGGTAAGAATGATTATTCCCACAGCAAAGATGAGGAAAGTGAGGGTCAGAGAGGTTCAATGCATCCATGAAGGTCACTAAGCACAAAGAGGTAAACAGCTAGGTCTCACTCAACGCCAATAAGTGGATTTGTGCCATTTCCCTTTATTTGAATGTCTACTACTAGCTCAGAAACATTACTGGTTCCCAAATTAAGAACCAACAAGTTAGCTTGGCATTTGAAGCCTGTTACAATTTAGTTCTGAATTTCTCCAACTTTACACCCTAACGTTCCCTTCCATGTGTACCATGGTCTAGCCTGGCAAGGTCCTTCACTGTTCCAAGAAATAACCTGCCCGCCTCCCCCCATGATTCCTAGAAGATCCCACCTAAAGTCCCCCACACTTGGACTCTCGGGCAAGGGCTACAGGACTTGTGCCAGCTCAGGGAATAAGGGTGATGCTACTGTGCAAAGTGGACAGGCTCCCAGGGCTCTGGATCATGTCCCTCAACTAACACTGTCCCTTACCTCCCAGCATGCGGGCGCACAGGCAAGGGGTCTCAGGCTCCACACACACACACACAGCAGAGAGAAAACCCTTCCCTTTCCACCCTAAACAGCCACACTCCACCCACAGGCAGCTTCATTTCCAGAGAAATCCCTTCCACTCTTCTGCGGCTCCGTCCACTGCCAGCATACCAAAGCCCAGGGGAGACTTAACATGCTTAAAATTTTAAAGCATTTAAGAAGCTCAAAGGAAAGGAACCCTTGAAGTGCAAATCATTAATTTAGGGGGAAAGAGCAAAATATGGGGGGAAAGGGTATGGACACAAATGTAAATGAAATGTAATTTTAAACAATATTTTGCATAAACTGCTTTAACAGACATGTCCTCAACCTGGGTGTTGAGTCCTGAGTTGTGCGGCAGTGCCTGAGATTGGTTTTCAGCGCTCCCTCCTGCTTAGTTTATTAAACCTGCAATCTGAGGTGAGCTGGCTCTCTGGGTTTTGCCAAGTGGAGAATAACAGTTCTGTGATGAGTTACTTAACAGGCAGGGCACACAATGACAAGCCTGGGCTGGGCTGCTGAAGCAGCAGAAATCCTAGTTGGACTCCCCTCAAACGATCCCCAAAGCCCCATACTGCAGCCTTGTACCCTATGAAAAACGTTAGAATGTGCAGAAATTGGCTAAATATGGAATGAGAGCCCTGACTTGAACAGTATGAGGCAAGAGAAAAAATATAGGTCCACTTATCTCTAAAAAACTATAGCGAGCTTTTAAATTCTGCCTTTCTGTGCATGGCCCGCTATCTTTTTTTATGTCCATGCTTTACAAGCCAAACAAACCACGTGCTTTTTTTTTTTTTTTTTTTTTGGTATGAGAATGAACTAAATTTAGAGACACTTCTAGTGTCTAAATCCATGGAAACAATTGGGGAGGAAAGAGGACTAAACGATTTTCCTATAGATCAGGCATTTTCCTATAGATCACGATTTCCTATAGGATCAGGCATTCCTATAGGTCAGCCCTATAGATCAGGGCTCTATTTACCCCCTTCAGAAACCATCTTCCCAGGGTCCACCACACAAAGTTAATGAGTCCTCCACTGCAATTTCAAAAGCTATTGCATTTACACACCTCTTCCTCAACTGACAAATCACTAAAGCATTCTAAGGGCTAGGATTAAATTTTATGGTTCGTTGACAGAAAGAATAGAATCCCAAATCACCAATCTATGTGTAATTGTTCATTTCCCCCACTTTTTCTACCTGGTCTCCGTACCTTTCCATATGGCCACCAGGAATTCTTTAAAAAAATAAAAAATAAAGAAAAACTAAGAATCACACACTTCAGGAGTGTCTGAAGCCTTCTGCATGGAAGACCCCTCACACCATCCAGCAACTGAAGCCCACCAGAGTGAGGAATCAGCCTCCGGGAGGCGAACAAGCACGTTTGCTGTTTCTAATCACGTGTACTAATGAAAGTGGCAGACTAAGGAAAGAGAAACGCCAAGGGTGGCTTAATGTGTTTGGTTTTCTTTGCATGAAAGGCAGAAAGCTTTGCCAGGTCTCACCAGCACACCAGGCTATGCAGAGTGGCCAAGGCACAGTTTACTGGGAAACAAAGTTTTAAAAAATCATTCCAGTTTGACACGATTATATCTCTGAATGGACTGCACGACTTTTGATGGCTGCATGTTCTTTGCTGTTCAAGAATAAACCAAGTCTTCGCATACATATACTACCTATACCATTTTTTTACAAAAACAGCGCTAACAGTACAGTGTCAGCTCAGAAGCTAGGCCGATTCAGCACGTGGAAAGACGGCTTTATTTCACAAATCCATGTAATTTACCAGAAACCAAATAAGGCACTCATTCCACCTAACATCTTCGGCTATGAATGAATGAATGAAGCAAAGAAAAAAGCTCTGAAGCAGCCAAACCCCAGCGTGGACATTTAGGGGTCTGACTTCAGAAGTGAAGTCTGTTCATCTAGTTAGTTCCCTCTGGCTTGTTTCAGCATACCACTCTCTTGTTCCAACCCAATCACCCGTTGTCCATCTCCATTAACTCAGAATTTCCTGGGTTTGCGGTGACACTAAATGTCACGGTAACGAGGGTTACAGGAATTAGGAAAAGAGAACGCTGCTTTCAAAGCCAAGGAGCCAGTAAAACACTACAAACGTCCCCAGCCGGCATGCTCCAGCCCACAGCCCGACGCCCTGCTCTCCCGGCCGGCCGCAGGACCGCGCCGTCCCGGCTCCTCTCAGCGCTCAGCATCCTCCCGAATGCCCAGGGCCCGGCCAGCCGGAGCGGCGGGACGAGGGCGCGGAACCGCAGAGCGGCTCACACGGTCCCCATAGCCGGATCACTCGGCCCCCGGAGCAGCTTAGAAACACATCCATAGAAGGAGGATTCTCCCTGAAGCGGGGAGTGGGGATGGAAAATGCAAGCGCAGGAGGCCACGTCCGGCTCCTCGCGCGGGAGGGCCGGGGGCCCGGTTGGGCAGAGGGTAACACTGGGACCGCAAGGGGACGGCCGGGACTGGCCTCGCTCGGGGCGCAGGGGCGCACTAGCCCCCGGCTCGCACGGGCCCTGGGGCTTTAGTTGGCACGGGAGTGGCCGCCCCTGCCCCTCAAAAGGTAAAGGGCAAAGAAGGTGGCAGAAACAGGGAACCCACGCCCCGCGGAGTGACAGGGGGAAAGGGACGAGGATTTTCAGCCGCTGGTATCAAAGGGCTGAAAAGAAACTTGGACTCCTCTCTCCCGCTGTACATGACGCGTTGGAAAGGCGGTCGCCTCTCTCTCCTCTCCTCCCCACCCCCTTTGTGTTTCCCAACACCCCCATCCCTAAACTTCCAATGGCAGGGGATGGGGCTCCCGGCAGCCGGACAAGACTCGAATTACGACGAGCAAAGAGAGGGGTGACGTCCACGAGAGGGGGCGGAGGGGTGAGAAAGGCTGCGGGGGCCGCCCTCTCCGAGCCCGGCGTGCGCAGAGGGGCCGGGTGCACCCCTGCCCTGGGCACTTGGCGCGGAGGCCCGAGACGGGGGCGGGCGGCTCCAGCGGAGGTCCGGGCGGAGGAGCGTAGGGGCGGCGCGGAGCGGGCAGGGGACAGGGGCGCAGGGTGGGGGTGGGCGCAGGGGCCCGGCCGCGGCAGGGCGCTCCACTCACCTTCCTACCGGCGCCGCCGCCCGCTCCCCCGGCCAGCGCGGAGCCGCCCCCCGAGTACATGTAGTAGGCGATGCCCAGCACCCACAGGAAGGCGAAGCAGAGCAGCATCCGCGAGCGCCGCCGCATTCTCCTAACTCGGCCGCCGGCGGGCCGCCGCTGCTCGCGAGTGCTGCCTGGGCCGGCCGCGGGCGCGGTGGGGGCCGGGGGAGGAGCGGAGGAAGGGGAAGGGCGCGGCGGCGGCTCCTCCTCCCGCGCGGGGCTACTGCTTGGCGGCGGCGCGCACTCGGCGCCCGAGCTCCGCCCCGGGCCGGCGGCGCCGCGCGGCGCCCGAGCAGGAAGCGGCGGCCTCGGAGGCGGTGAGGGGGTCAGGGAGCAAAGGGCGACCAATCGGCTGCGGCTGCGGGGGCCGGGGCGCGGGGCGCGGGAGGGGACTGCCGCGTCTCCATGGCTGCAGCACGCCGGGCTCAGTCGGGAGGGCCTGGGCGCCGCCCCGCCCCCGGCCGCCCGCCTCCTCAGCGTGCTCCCCCCGCCGGCCGCCCCCTCCCCCGTGAGTGACAGGTGGCTGCCCCGGGACCCGTCTGGAGCGCGCGCACACGTGGGCACAGAGCCTTGCTCACGCACACGGGGCCTCTCGGTTACGGGGGCGGTAGTGGCCCCGGCGCTTCCTCCCCAGACTGTCACCTCTTCAGCCTTGGTCTTTGGGGCCACCTCAGACCCTTAACGGGCTTGCTCTTATTGGTCAACTGACCTGAGTTTTTGGTGCAAACCGCCCGCCTGACCCGACTTTGCTGCTGCTTGCTGCAGTTTTCTCACTAATCTTGCAGCAAAACATTCCTGACCCGCTGGTATCGGTTTTATTTATCTATTTAGGCAGATGTGGAGGTTTTGAGGTAGGAACTGAGAAGGTAATTTTCAAAAGAACATTTTTCTGTGGGTGACAGAGCTATCAATGGTAGAGTTGTTCTTTTCAATAAACGCGAAATGAAGAAGAAAGAAAGCAATAAGATATTGTTTAAAATCTTTTCATTCTTATTCATTGCTTTCTTTAAAAAGCACACCAAGCATCTTTAATGATACAAGAAAACGATCTGTCTTGTAACAGAATCTGTTAACCTTGGTGATGCCCTTGTAACACGCAGTTTCCAGTGTTTCCTAAGGAAGAGAGAAATTTTACTTAGAACTTGATATGTTAAATGTTGCAGGAGCTTCTCAGAGGATAATGGCAGCTGCCTGAATATATCCCTACCCATATCCTCAACGAAACAAAAACAAACAAGCCTTCAGCATTACTTAGAGAGAACACCATGAACTGAACATTAAATTACTTAAGTAGAAGAAAGAGAAGACATCAAATTCCAACTGAGCTCCCTCCACTATTACCAATGACTTAAGTGAAGTACAGGGTTGTCATCTCTTTATAAATAGAAAGTCCAACACCAAGAACTAAAACCTGAACAGAGGTCAGGTGCCTTGTTGATCAAGGGAAGAGATTTGAAAGAAAATGGGACAAGAGGTGGGAGCCTTGAAGGAGCCTTGCTTCTGGGAAAAAGTCAGATAAATACAAAAAAGATAATGTCCTTCAGAGGCCTGGCAATGAAGGGAAAGAAGGAAGTCAGAAGGGAAAATTACAAATCCTGCAGAAATAAAAAAAACCGCCAGTCCCCTCCCCAAACACCAACATTATCTATTAAAAACTGCATTTCAGTACACAGATAAAAGAGAACACTCTTGAACTGGGAACCCTGCCTCAAAATGACTAGTAACAGAAAAACATCAAATCAACTGCATATAAAGATTCTGCAAAAAGAAAACAGAAGAATAATCACATTTCTGATGATAAAAAAATAAATCATAACATTTTCGCTGATGAAAACCCCCACAATAAAAACCATGAAGCATAAGACAATTGTAATACCACATATCGAACTGAACGAAGTGTCATGTATTTGTATACACATACACACACACACACACAGCTAGAATAAGAAATTTCAAAAACTAAAGACATAACTAGACAAAAATTAGGAAGAAATGCAACAAGGGTTGAGCAAATTCAAGAAGGAAATTGAAAATAATGACAAAAACTATCCCAGAAACGAATAATAATTATAAGGTGTCCAAGGGAGAATATATTCAAATGAAAATATGTAAAAGGACACCGAAGAATGGCAAGAAAACAATCAAGAAATTGAAAATAATATAAACATAGAAGTAAAAAGGTTCAGAGAGAAGAGGTTAAAATAAAAGCCAGGAAAGAAAGACCAAAACACACGTAACTGGAGTCCCTAAAGTACAAACATTAAACAATAAAACCTAATTAATATTAAAACTATAACCCCAGAAAATAATCCAGGAATAAGGGAAAATTTAAATGTACATGTCAAAAGTGACTTCCATGTACCTTGGGAAATGATCTGGAATTATCAACTCCAAAATATATTTTAGTAAAATGATTAGATTTTAAAGGCAAAAAAGATCAAATTGCTTATAGAGATAAAAATTTATGCTGGCATCAGACTTCTGAACAGCAACACGGAAAGCCAGGCAACAGTGGCGCAGCATTAACAAGGAACAAAAGTACCAGGCAGGCCAGGCATGGTGGATCACGCCTGTAATCCCATCACTTTGGGAGGTCAAGGTGGGTGGATCACCTGAGGTCAGACCAGCCTGGCCAACATGGTGAAACCCCATCGCTAAAAAAACATGAAAATTAGCCGGGTGTGATGGCAGGTGAGTGTAATCCCAGCTACTTGAGAGGCTGAGGTGGAAGAATCGTTTGAACCCAGGAGGCAGAGGTTGCAGTGAGCTGAGTTCACGCCATTGCACTCCAGCCTGGGTGGCAGAGCAAGACTCCATCACAAAAAAAAAAAAAAAAAAAGTACCAGGCAGTGATTTTTATACCCCAGCTCTCAAGGGTCAAGGTTATAGGCAAAGAGATGTGACCCGAATGCAAAAATTCAGAGAACATCACACACATGGGCCCTTCATGAGTACTCTTAGAGAATGAGCTTCCTCCAACCAAGAGGCAGCTGAGGAAGCCAGCAGAGTGACTAGTGGAGAACATTTTGTATATTCAGTAGGTGAAAGAATAGTGTATACACATTATACTGTCTGATAAACTTAGAACAGGTGCAACTAATGACAACTGGAGGAGAAGGGGAAGAGTGAAGGGAAAATAGAATAATATCATTGTCTGCAATATCAGTAGCAGGTAGGAGTGAAAGGATACCATATAAAACTGACAGACCAGATGTTAAAAGGTTAGAAACAAAAAATAGGAATTAAGGGTAATATATTAAAAATATAAGTAAAAATCACTAAAAATATACATATTCCCAAATATTGGAAACCCTATTCTAAAACCCCAAAAGTTCTAAAAATAGCAAAGAATACATACCAAATAATGAAAGAAACACAGTAAGTGTAGCACAGTGATGCAGTAGTTATAATAGGAAACAATATGATAGAGCTGAGACCAACCCACATCAGTCATACCAATTTACAAGTGGGCTCAGTTCGCCCTTTAAAAGAAAAGATTTTCAAATGTAGGCATAAAGGAAACCCCAACTCTAAAAAAGCAGGTGCTGTAATTCTGATATCCAACAAAGTAGAGTAGGCCAAAAAGCATTACATGAGATGAAGAGGAACAATTTATAGCCCAAAACCTCACTTCCTAAACACTTATCAATTATATATCATTAGGATTTGATCTGCAAAGTAAAATCATTATTAGTTTGATGAAATAAGGGATATATGATAGAGATTGAACTTTAGACAATGTTAGAGGTAGAAGAAAACAGGTTATGGAAGCCTTTCCATTGTACATGGGGCACGTCTGAAGTCGCTGTAGTTTGTAGACCTGGGAATCAGAAGAATAGCTAGATGTGACATGGCGCACTTCAAAGGCAAAGTTGAAACTACAAAGACAAAATGTATCTCATGAGAACAACTAGAATTCATGAGGACAAACTGTAATGTACCTCCAGTGTTGATTATGAAAAAAAAAAATAACAAAAACCGACAGTGAGATACCACTTCATATCCATTAGGATAGCTATTATATAAAACTTTTATTTATTTATTTTTTTTGAAATGGAGTCTTGCTCTATCACCGAGGCTAAAGTGCAGTGACACAATCTCGACTCACTGCAACCTCCACCTCCTGGGGTCAAGCCATTCTCCTGCCTCAGCCTCCTGAGCAGCTGGGCCTACAGGCATATGCCACCATGCCCAGCTAATTTTTGTATTTTTAGTAGAGACAGGGTTTCACCATATTGGCCAGGCTGGGCTTGAACTCCTAACCTCCTGATCCACCTGCCTCAGCCTCCTAAAGTGCTGGGATTACAGGCATGAGCCATTGCGCCCAACCTATAAACCATTTTATAAATAAATAAATAAATAAATAAATAAATAAATAAATAAATAACAAGTGTTGGTGAGGATGTAGAGAAACTGGAACCCTTATGCACTGCTGTCGAAAATGGTGTAGTGCTTCCTCAAAAAATTAAATGTAGAATTACTATGTGATCCAGCAATTCCATTTCTGATTGTATACATAAAGGAATTGAAAGCAGGGATTCAAACAGATGTTTGTACATCCACATTCATAGCAGTGTTATTTACAGTGGCCACAGGGTGGCACAACACATATGTCCAGATAAATGGATAAATGGACAAACTGTGGGATATCCGTACAGTGGAATATTATTCAGTCCTAAAAAAGAAGAAAATTCTAACATATACCAGAACATGGATGAAACTTGAGGAAGATATGCTAGATGAAATAAGTGAGACACAAAAAGACAAATACCAAATGATTTCACTTACATGAGTTTCCTACAGTAACCAAAATTGTAGAGGCAAAAAGTAAAATGGCAGTCACCAGGGGCTTGAGGAAGAGGGGAATGGGGAGTTCTCATTATTGTTTATGAGTTCGGAGTTTCAGTTGGGGATGATAACATTCTGGAGATGGATGGTAAATGTACTTAACGGCACAGAATTATACACTTAAAATGGTTACAATAGTAAATTTTATGTTACATGTATTTTTTCACAATTTGAAAAAACCACAAATGACAAGTTGGGAGAAGTTATTTCCACAACATTATGGATAAAAGGGTAATATCTCTGACATACAAAGTACTTAAACATTAAGGAAAAACCCCAAATCTCCTATAAAAAATGAGGAAAAGCATAAACAGACAATTCATAGTAAAGATCTACAAAGAGTCCATAAACATATGAAAAGACATTAAACTTTTCCCGTAATAGAGTTGTAAATTAAAACTACAAAACATACTATTTATCCTCTCATCAAACAGGTAAAAAAATCAAAAGCTTGACAAAACATTCTGTTGGCAAGACTACAAAAAAATAAAATAAAATAAAATAAGGATGACATCTGTGAACAGATATAGGGTAATATCCAGGATATTTTGTTAAATGAAAAAAGGAAGTTGCAGTAGGGTGTATATCATCTGCTACATTTTCTGTGACAAAGAAGGGACTAGAAAACATACATGTAAGTGTTATAGCTCTTTTAGAACTTGTCTGGGTTTGCTGGTTTTCACTGGAAAACACTCCATGCAGAAAAGAAAAGATACATGTATCTGAGTATTTTGGCAAAACACACATACACACTCACGTACACAATAGTGGTAAACCAGAAAGCAATTGAATTGGTTACCTAGAAGGGGTGGGAGGGAAAAGTAGAAGGGATAGGAGAATTGATGCTTCTTTGAGTATACTGTTTTTCCAGGCTTAAATTTTGGAAACATGATAGTGTTCTCTATATTAAAAAAAAAAACAAAATAAAATCAAGAAAGCTGAGGGGAGAGGAATAAAAACTGAATTCAAACAGAAATATCTGAATCCCATTACATTATAAATGAATAATATAAAGGTTAAAAAAATCAATATTCATAACTTTAAACAAAGTATGCCAGCTATGTGCTCAGACTAGAACTGGAATTTTAAAACCCTTTATTTTTTTAATAGTGTTATGGGTATAGCAATTAAATTATTTTATGCATAGCATGCAATTGAGAAAATCAGAAAATACATTGTTTTGGGGAGCTAGGATTTTCACTATGGAAGAAGGGAGATATAGTATGGGATGGAAGCAGGCAAGAAAGATTCCTGTGGAGTAGATTTGGAATTAGAGATAGCAGTATGAACTCATTATTTCATATACACACACATATCTATGCTCATATGTATGCATATTTAAATAAATATGCATATATATTTCCTAGATCTGTCCACTTAAAGGGCACCGATTAATAATATCCCAGTAGCAATGAGCACCCCTTGCACCCAGATCTTGGTTTCTAAATACCATTCTCCACTGTAAGATTTCACTGGAGAAATTATTGATTCCAGGACTGGAGTCTAGAGGGTATTAAATGAGCCTGGAACATCTTGTTGTACTAGAAAGTAAGGAAGGGCAGAAAGAGTGAGAGAGAGAGAAAGAGAGAAGCAGAGAGAGAGAGAGCACAATGTTAAAAGGATGTAGGAGCCAGCTTGAAGGGGCCCCACTGGCTAAATGTAAGACAATATATGCATCAAAATAAACACTGAATAAAGTAGAAATCTAGGTATACACAGTGATAATAAATAAATGGAAAAACGGGAGAACTCTTTGAGTAGAATGCCAACTGATAGACATTCACAGAAGGGTGGATCGCCATCTCACAACCATCACAGTAAAGGTTTGTTTGGAGAAGACACTTCAATGGATGCTCAAGTGGTTAGGTGAGGAGTGTAATGAAAAGGAGGAGATTTATAAGGTCTTCAAATGTCTTTCAACAGACATTTGTTAGTTGCATAATAGACATATTATTCATTGCTGGGTGTGGGTGGTGGTGGTGAGGGGGATGGGGGAATTAGTAGCTGGTGGAGAAACAGGCAGCACCTTGGCCAGTTGACCAAAACTAGCATCACTCGTGAGGGTCAGATGGATATCCTGAGTCTGCAGAGAGACTCTGAGAAGGTGACAGCATCATGGTTTTTGTGTTCTGGACAAGGATGTATAACCTGATTTGTGAATAAATATCAAGAAAAACAATTGGGGAATATTCTGTAAAATAAGTGGTTTGTATTTTTCAGAAATGTCATTTTGTCTATTGTGAAAGACAAAGAAAGAGTAAGGAAATGTCCCAGATTAATGAATCCAAAGAGACGTGATAACTAAATGCAATAAAGCCCCTGGAGTGGAGAGTAAAAATACTGTGGAGAACATGAGTAGGACAATGAACAAAACAGGACTATGGACTATAGAGTGGGTAATATCTTAGTCTGATATACCATGGTACAGTATGGTAAATAGCATAATGTTAAATTTTCTGATTTTGCTAACTGTGCTATAGTTGCATAGAAGAATGTTAGGAAAGATGATATTTATTAGGAAATATAAACTAAAGTGTCAAAGGTTAAGGGGCATGACACACACAAGCTGCTTTCAAAAGATTCAAGAAAAATATAGACAGAGGATGATTAAAAAAAAAGTGGCAAAATAGTCTGGATAAAGGACATAGGTGAATTCTCTGCACTATTTTTGCAACTTTTTTTGTACGTTCGAAATCGTTTTCTTTAAAAGTGGTTTTACTTGCAATGTGGTGACCCTGAAGTTTCATTCTGCTGATTAGGAAAAAGGCAGAAACCTGAAAACATTCCACTGCAACAACCACACAGCCCAAGCCTCCAAATGATACTACAACTTGCTTCCCTAGGCAGCTGGCATATATACATCCCCTCCTTGTCTTTCTTCTACCTTCGTTTACTTTCCTAACACACCTCCACAGACACTTTCAACCACTTCTGCATGATTTCTAGTGTTTACAGGTAAGTAGGAAACTCTGTACACATTGACTTGCCCTTTTGTCAGACCCTAGTACTGTTCAGCACCATGGCTGTCATTTATCAACGTAATATTTTCATGCCAGAAGCCATTAGGGCTTTTTCCTGACTGTATAGTACAGTAAGAACACTACATATTTGTAGCAGCACATAAATATAGCTTCAACATTTCTGCTGCCAATTCGCTGTACCAGTTACTATTATCAGAGATGTCGGGAGCCCTGTACAATTTAATGATACATTGTGATTTTGCACAATAGAACCTTTCTTATAATCTGATTGTCCAATTTCCCTTTTTCTAAAATACTTTAAAGGAGGACAATACCCAATCAGGAGAAAAGGAGAAACAAAATTATGACTGCTTAAAAGGAACAAAATATAAACACTGAAATTGGATAATTGGAAATCATTTGCACACCCCTCCTACCAAACTGAAAGCACTTTTCTATGGAGGTTATTATAAAAAGAAGATGTTAAAGAGCTTGCTCAGGCCCTATCATACTCCCAGGACCCACAATGGGCTGTCTTTAATGAGAGGGAACACTTCGAAGTACTACAGTTCTATTCTCAGTGAGCAGCTCTTAGTGACACTAAGCTCGAAATCCCCGCACCCAGCGGACAGTGTTAACCACCTGCTGCTGTCTTCCCAGAAATTGCTTGACTTGAATTGTGGCTGAGAAATAGTTTATCAATGTGATTTAGGTGAAAGGAATCGATTGCCCTGAACATATAAACATTAATGGTGTGCTTACCATATGCCAGGCACTGTTTGTGTATTATTTTATTAAATCTTCACAACAGTCCTATCAAGTAACTGCTCTCACTATTTCAGTTTTATAGCAGGGTGCTGTTAAGTGCCTTGCCCAAGGCAGCTCAGCGAGTAGCAGAGTCAGGGAGAGTGAGTCACTAGGAGGCACTTGGCCACATGCCGGGTGGCGGGGCGGGGGAGGGGTGGTGCGCGGGGGGAAAGAATCTTCCCCATTAGGCAAGACAGCAGTTACCTGGATGGGGTGGGGCAGGAACGCAACCAAACACAGCATCATGGGGGCTTAGGGGATCCTGGGGACATTCTGCTGAGAGGCAGTCTTCTTGTCCCCATCTTCCCCACTGTGTATCCTCTCATCTCAGGCTCCCAGGGAATATGTCACAGTGCCGCCAGCCAGCACTCATAGCACTGTGGCCTCTGCTGATGCCCCACCAGCCCAGGCTGCCCCTGAGTGAGCCTGAGAGTTGGGCCTAGGAAGGAGGAGGCCAGTGTCAGGAGTGCTAGGAAAGGAGACTCGTGGTTAAAGATGTCCCCATAGCCCCAGACTTAAGGGCATGGGTGGACTTTAGTGAGTTCTATTTATTCCTTCAGCCATAGGGGCTATGAGCACCTTGCCCTGTCCACATTCCACATAGATGATCTCCAGTCAGTGCTTTTCGTTCGTGTACACTCTTGTATCAGAGCCCTTTCCTCCCTATGTCCTGGGGAAAGGAGCCAGCGGAACCCTCTTGGCCCCAGATGATACTTCCCTAACCCCAGCAATGCCCCTTCCCGTTTCCTACCCGTCCTGCCTGTGGTTGCTACCTTTAGGGTAAGCTTCTTCCCAAGAGGCCCCACAGCTCCTCCAATAGCCGGTTCCTGGTGTGCCTGCCCCTGCCCCCAGGTAGATACGACTCTTGGGTGAACTTATCTCTGGCTCAGCTTAGACCCCTGCAGGTAGTTTACAAAGCACTTTCACATGCATGACCTCAAGGTCTCATAAGGTGTATATTACTCTGCTCATCTTAGAGGATGACAAACTGAGACTCAGAAAACTCAGGCAACTTGTCCAAAACCATCCATGTAATTAGCCAATGGCAGCACCAAACACAGACCCAGTCGGTCATCTCCCTCAAAGTTCACAGCCTCTCTCCACCGTCCCCCACCTTCAGCTGCAGAGTTCCCAAGACTGGTGCCACTGCACATAGATGTTCTGAGAAAGTCTCTCGTTTATTTATAGTTTATACTCCACTCACTTCCAAAGATAATTGGAGACATTTTACAGAAACCCACAAACACATATACATAAGATGTGCAGAGCTGTGTAGGCAGACCACGTAACTCATGAGGGATTTTCCATTTCCCCCTCCCCCTGCCAGATTGCAGATCTTGGAGAGCTTTTTAAAAATAAAATTTCTCGAGATTCCCATCCCAGACCTACTGAATCAGAATTGCCAAGAGTGGAACTGACTAGTGTATAGTGTTTCCATTTGCCAATGCAAGTAGACAAAGGAGAGTAGAAACAGGGATTTTAGAAAGAAACAGAGCAAGCATACACTGTGGAGCTGTGGGGTTAGAAACTCTAACAGCTATGTGGGGGCTCATGGCAACCCTCAGAGTCCCAAAGCAACATCTCCCTGGTCCTGCTTGGTGATGGACCTGGTCTACCCTAGAAACAGCCCATTCTGGGGGCCTGAACATCCCTTTGTCATCCCAGAACCAGAGAATGCAACTCTTATGTGAACTGTACATCCTGACTATACCTATAAATCCTAATGGATCGGTGGGGAACTAGGACTAGAATTCCACTTTGGAAAGCAAAGTCATTGTCTGATCAAAAGGCAAGCTTTTCCAATTTGAGAATAAATGAAGGGATATTAGATTATATTTTGGAGTTATTATTAATTTTTTTAGCTATGATATTGCTATTGTGGTTACTTAGAAAAATGTCCTCATTCTTAGGAGCTGTGTGCTGGAGTATTTATGGGTAAAGTTCTTGATGTCTGCAACTTACTTTCAAATGACCCAGCAACGAAAGTATTTATATTGTAGAGAGTTATAAAAATATAGGCATAGGGTGGGCGCGGTGGCTCAAGCGTGTAATCCCAGCACTTTGGGAGGCCGAGACGGGCAGATCACGAGGTCAGGAGATTGAGACCATCCTGGCTAACACGGTGAAACACCGTCTCTACTAAAACATACAAAAAACTAGCCGGGCGCGGTGGTGGCGCCTGTAGTCCCAGCTACGTAGGAGGCTGAGGCAGGAGAATGGCGTGAACCTGGGAGGCGGAGCTTGCAGTGAGCTGAGATCCGGCCACTGCACTCTAGCCTGGGTGACAAAGCGAGATTCCGTCTCAAAAAAAAAAAAAAAATATATATATATATATAGGCATAGATATAGCAAGAGATAAAAACAAATGTGGGGAAGCACTCATTGTTGGATCCAGGTAGAGAGCATAATGGGGTTATTATTCTGTTTTTTTCAACTTTTATCTATCACTTCAACTTTTCAAAATGAAAAGCTGGGAGAAAAAGAAAAAGAAAGAGCACATGAGGAAAATCTGGTGAATAATTGCAGTGCAAATCATAACAACTTTTATTGAAGAAAAAAAAACCCAGACATTGTAGCCAGACAGAAACATCCGGCATGCTCAGCAGGCTGTCAATCAATCAGTTATTCAACAGGTGTTTATTACAGGTCTGTGCTGGGCCGAGGACTTCTACAAACAGTGAGGAAAAAAATAAAACCAAAAATGTACCCTATGGGTTCCTGTCCTTGAGCTGCTAATGATTAAATTCAGCTCCATGAAGGTTTTTTGTCCTGGATAGAATTCCTTGGGAGGTTTTTTAAAAGCACCCAAATTATAGCTCTGTTAGCAAGCAGGTTTCTTCACCAGGCAGATTATCTTTGTTAGAAACTTCTGAACCAGGAAGATAAATGATATAGGATTCTCCAGGATGTCAGAAAAGAGAGATTTTACTAAGAAAAGTCCTTAAATCAGATCCCAAATAGAGGCAACATAAAATGGTGCATTTGGAAGTCCTAGCGAGGGGAAGGGAGGGCAGAATTAGGTCATTGTTAAGGGTGAGTGCTTGACCTTTGCAGAGGTAAGTGATAGAGGAGAGCCCTGGAGAGAAGGGGGCTCAAAAGAGGGGCTGGATGAGTCTGTAGACATGATGAGGATGGGCCATGAGAAAGGGATCCCATCACAGCTTGTCCTCTTCAAGAACCAGGCAGTGAGCTGGAAAGACAATGGGAAAGTCTCCATGAATCACCTCCTCCAGAAGGAGGCCAGGCAGCTACCGGTCAGATTGACCAGCCTAATTATAACCTCAGGGGCATTTTTGCTTAAGAAGGTATGGGGAGGGAGAACATATCTGCCATGTAGGAGATTGACAAGTCTTCAACCATTTATGAAACAACTGGAGATAAAAGGTTGAAAGTATAAACACCCATTGAGATAACAATCACCGATTCCACAAATATTTATTGAGTATTTACCTTGTGCCAAGCTCTATTCTAGATTACTGGAGTGCACGGATGAAGAAGGCGAAGAACATCTCTGCCTTCAGAAAAATCTCATACCTTCTACGAGTGAGTGTAGTGCACACAGTGCGGAGGGAGTCAGTTTCAATGCATCCATGATGAAAAAGAGCAGTCTCTCAGGTCCAGCCACTCTGCAGAAGGTTGGGGAAGTGCGGAGGTGGAGATGTGCGCCTTTCAGGGGCCTGACAATGGTGCTGCTGAAGCTTAAGTTGGAAATGAGGAGGCTCTTCATGCCAAGAGCAAACTTCCCAGACTGCAGATTCTCCCCAAGATGGGTCTTGTTGACTTCAGAATCGGTAGAGACAAACAGAAACTGTGCATTGAAATATTTCTGACATGCAGCTGCAAGCTGGCAGCTCTGCTTAGAATGATTTATGAAGACGTTTTGTTTTTATTTTTGAGCATAGTCGATTTTGAATAAATGAGCCTTGTTCCTGAGGAATTTCTAATCAGCGTATCACTGTATAAACCAGCTTTTACCCTCAAGGAACTTATTTCCTTGTTTGACAAACAGAGCATGCATATGTAAAGTAGATAGTAAGGCAATAAATAAAGTGGCAAATGCTGGATATGGACACTTAAGAGGTTAACAGAAAATTTAAAATGTAATATATATGACGGACAGCAAGCCAGGTTGCTATCAAAATCTCTTGGGGATTCCCAAATGATGAAAGGTTTATTGTCCTTAATCTCCTGCTGCATTGATCCCACTTTTAAATCAGGAGCTGCCCTCAATTGTTGTTGGGAGAAGTCAGAGAACGGACCCATCGGTGTGGGCTGGAGTTCCAAGGAAGGGTCGAGGGGAGGGTTTGAGTTGGGCTTTGGAGGATGGGTACGGTTCAGACATGAGGGTGAGCGTTCTGGGAGGTATTCTCAACCACAGACAGCTGTGGTGGAGGAGGACAGGCCCTGGATCCCGGGCCGATGCAAATGGAGCTTGGCTCTCAGGCTGCTATACCTGAACTTGATCCAACAGCTAAGAGAGGGGTGGTGGGTTTTTTTAGAGCAATGGAATGGTAGGATAAAAGCAACATTTTACAAGATTAATAGGTGATTTCAGGACCTGTTGGGGTAAGGGGATGAGTCGGTGCTCTGCAGCTGGATGGGGGTGGGGCGGATTTGAGCTCCAGTCAGGTCTCCGAGGGAGCAGGGAGGAGTCAAACAAGAGCTGGCTGGGAAGCAGCAGCAGCTGGACTTGAGTGGGAAGGTTTAGGCAGGAAAGGAGACTCGTGGTTAAAGACGCCCCCATAGCCCCAGACTTAAGGAAATGGGTGGACTTTAGTGAGAAGTTCTATTTATTCCATCAGCCATTCTCTATTAGGCACTTGCTTTGTGCCAGGCACTGTTCTGGAAACTTGGGTTACATCAGGGAACAGAACAGACTTAAAGCTGGGCGTGGTGGCTCGCCTGTAATCCCAACACTTTGGGAGGCCAAGGTGGGTGGATCACCTGAGGTCAGGAGTTCAAGACCAGCCTGGCCAACATAGTGAAACCCCATCTCTACTAAATTAGCCGGGTATGGTGGTGCACCCCTGTAATCCCAGCTACTCGGTAGGCTGAGGCATAAGAATCACTTGAACCTGGGAGGCGGAGGTTGCAGTGAGCTCAGATCATGCCACTGCACTCCATCCTGGGTGAGAGGGTGGACTCTGTCTCAAAAAAAAAAACAACCAAGCTAGGCACAGTGGCTCATGCCTGTAATCCCAGCACTTTGGGAGGCTGCGGTGGGTGGATCACCTGAGGTTGAGAGTTCGAGACCAGCCCGACCAACATGGAGAAACCCCATCTCTACTAAAAATACAAAATTAGCCAGGCATGGTGGCGCATGCCTGTAATCCCAGCTACTCAGGAGGCTGAGGCAGGAGAATCGCTTGAACCCAGGAGGTGGAGGTTGCAGTGAGCCGACATCATGCCATTGCACTCTAGCCTGGGCAACAAGAGCAAAACTCTATCTCCAAAAACAAAACAAAATGAAGCAAACAAACAAACAAAAACAGACTTAGGTCCCTGCCCTCCTGGGGTTCCTATTGTAGCACAGTGGTGGATGGGGAAGGGAGGGACTGGCAGTAAGCATTCAACACAATGAGTAGGTAGAGTAAATACAAATCAGCCCTTGAACCACTTGAAGTCTACTCATATGTGGATCTTCTGCCACCTCTGCCACCATTGAGACAGCAAGAAGAACTTCTCTTTTCCTCCTTTACTTCAGCCTACTTAACATGAAGACCATAAGGATGAAGAGCTTTATGACAATCCATTTCCAATTAATGAATAGGAAATGTATTTTCTCTTCCTTATGATTTTCTTAATATTTTCTTTTCTCTGGCTTACTTTATTGTATGGACACAGTATATAAGACATATACACAATGCGTGGTCATTGGTTGCATATGTTATCAGTAAATCTTCTGGTCAACAGTAGGCTATTAGTAGGTAAGTCTTGGGGGAGGCAAAGGTTATATGTGGATTTTTGACTGCGAAGGGGGTCAGTGCCCTAGCCCCCATGTTGTTCAAGGGTCCCCTGTCGTGTGTTAGAAGGTCACATGTACACTGCACACAAGGACAGGTGGAGCAGAGAAGGGGAGAGTGACAGTGAGTGTGGACTCAGTGGCCACCCCGGATATGGTGAGGAGGGAATATCTGAGCCCAAACTAGAGGGAGGTGAGAGAATTAGCCAAGCAGGCACCTGGGAGAAGGGTCTTCCATGCAGAAGCTAGAGCAGCCAGGTGAAGTCTCCTAGGCAGAGCTTGTCCAGCCTGCATGGTGAATTGAGAATAAGAAGGAAGTGGTCAGAGCTCAGTCAGAAGGTCACAGCAAGTTGGAGAATGTAGGATCCTGCAGGCTGTTCTCAGGATTGGCTTCTACTCTGAGTGGAGGCTTTTGGGCAGAAGAGCAAACATATCTGATGCTGGCTGCTATGTTGAGTTTGATTATAGAAGGCAGTGGCGGAAGCAGTCTTTCGGACCTTTCGGGAAACTCTCCAGCCGGCTGGTACTGAGATCAGTGTGGGAGCAAGCAGAAGAGAAGAGCCAGCAGTGAGAGTGGAACCAGCAGGGTTTCCTGATGGGTGGGAGGCAGGGTTTGGGAGAAAGAAGGAGGTAAGGTTGGTTCCAAGATTTTTCCCCTGAGCAATGAAAATTGGTGGCTGGCTGCCCTCAGCTCTATTACTTGTTCACAATTCTGGAGACTGGAAGTTCAAGATTGAGGTGTCAGCAGGGTTGGTTTCTCCTGAGGTCTCTCTCCTTGGCTTGCAGATGGCCCCCTGCATCCACACATGATCCTCCCTTGGACATCTTGGTCCTCCCTTGGAGTGCATCTCTGTCTTAGGCTTCTCTTCTTGTAAGGACAGCATTCATATGGCAGTAGGGTCTGCCCTAATGACCTCTTGTTTATCTCTTTAAAGGGCACGTCTTCAAATACAGTTGTATTCTGAGGTCCTGGAGGTTAGGACTTCAACATGTGAACTTTTGGGGGGAAACAGTTTAGCCCATAATATAGAGAGATGAGATTATATCAGATTTCCTCCTGACATGGTAAAGCTAGAGGCAGAATAAAGCTGCAGTGAATGTGGGGCGGGTGCTGTTAGCTAGAACTTCCCAGCAAATTACAGGTGAGGTCAGAAGCAGCCATGGTTAGGAGTACAATAAACAGAATCCCCCTCCCCGCCACTTAAGCAAAACAGGGCAAGGACAGGAAAAGTGGTCAAGTTCCAAAGGGCTGGTTCCCAGAACTGGGATCTCCACAAGAACCAAGTTCCCATGTGGCCTCTCAGAGCCTCCCGATCTCTTTTGCTTGGCTTCATGACCATCTAAAACATCTGGTTTTCTCCACTACAGCTTTTGACCTTGCACTGACAAGGTCAACCTTGGCCCTCCCAGGCCTGGTCTCAGGTGGCTTCTCACTCTCACCACCTAAAAGATTTTACGGACGATCCCTGAGGCTCAACTCCAGAATCCTAGGAATTGAAAATCTGCTTGGTGGAATCAAGGAAAATGCCTACCTCCGCTTCAAACAGTGAAGGCTTGGGGAGGTCAGTGGGGGACTGGATGGGAGAGCCGTGGAATGCAAATAGGGCAGAAGGGCCCATTTTAGATGCACTGCTGGAAGGTGAGGGCTGGGGCGAGGAGAAGAGAGCAGAGCTGGGACCTTGAAGAGAGAGCCAGAAATCTCCTGGCACACACAGAGAGCCAGTCCTCTCTCCTCCACAGAGAGTCAGTCCCTGTGGATATAAGCCGAGGGCTCAGGAGAGATGAAAGGAAGCAAAGCCGGGGTCTGAATGGCTATAGGAGTGAGAAGCAGAGGCACACAAAAGAGAAAGTGAAAGTTCTATTGACAAGACAATTTAGACCAGGTAATGTTTTATCCACTGCAATTACACAGAATGAGGCAGAACAATAGAGAAATAAGTGAGGTCTCAGACACTTTCAAGTGGCTGATGGAAATCATTTATTCTGGAATCATTTCTTTCATGTTCTTAGAATATATTGGGCACTTCAGGCAACTTACTATAGAGTATAAAATATATTATATATATATAACAGCAGAGTATGTGTCTATCAAGTGGTTCAGCCCAAATGCAGAAACCAATTTGCTATAGAATGAAATGGATCTGCCCAAAATTGGGGAACATTTAGAAATATTTTTAAAATATATAAAAGTCGATATTTTAAAAATATTTAAAATATTTAAAAGTTGATATCAAAGTTGATGTTTTAAAAGTATCAACTTTGGTTTGCTGTTGTTGTTGTAATTTTTTTTTTTTTTTTTTGAGACAGAGTCTGGCTCTATTACCCAGGTTGGAGTACAGTAGCATAATCAGGGCTCACTGCAGCTTCAACCTCCCAGGCTCAAGCCATCCTCTCATGTCAGCCTCCTAAGTAACTGGGACCACAGACACACACCACTACACCTGGCTAATTTTTTTTTTTTTTTTTTTTTTTGTAGAGATGAGGGTCTCACCATGTTGTCCAGTCTGGTCTGGAACTCCTGGGCTCAAGCAATCCTCCCACCTTGGCTTCCCAAAATGCTGGGATTATGGGTGTGAGTAACAGTGCCTGACCTCAACTTTGGTTTTGATGAATGACATTTAACAGATGAGACTAGTCTTGCCACCTTCTTTGCCTCTCTCACCCATCAAAGGCAAAGAGCTACCTGTGACAAACGGTATCACAGCAGGCGTGTTGTACTCTCTTGGGATCTGAGCTTACTTTACTCTAACATGGACATCACAACACCTATCCTGCCTGTCTTTCCAGGCAACATAGGAGGGGCTCACCTGAGACACAGTTTATGCAAGGACTTTTCAAAGAGCAGAGTGGATGTGTCCCCTAGGGTATGTGTGACATTCTCCTGTAGTTTGTTCTACAACCATGGCAGGCAACCGTGGTGGTGGTGGACAGGGGTGGGTGGTCCTCTTTTATAGGCTAAGCCGCAAATACAGGTTTTGCACTAGGTGTCACTGCAGTGGAGGCAGGCTGGCTGCCAGCCCAGACCTGTTGGGGACGTGTCATGTCACATGTGATTCAACAGCAACTGCAAGTGAGGTTGACAGAGCTGTTCCAGACGCTGAATGCTGTAGGGCAGACAGTTTGATAAACGACTCGTGAAACATCATCTTCTATGCCTCTCACTCATTACTTCATTCAGATATGTATTCAGGGACTTCTAGGCTTATTACTTTGTCGTTTGGACTTTGGTGCCACAGTTGCAAGAAGTTCATCAAGGGTTAAAAAATTAAATTCATTCTTTAATTTAACAAATAGTGGATTTTATTGCCCCCCTTTCTATTTGCTTATTTTTCACATCTTTGTCCCTGGCACCACAAGGTGAAATATGGTAAATCTGCAATCCTATGAGAAAAGCCCTAGACATCAGACCTCATCCTCTTGTGAATAACCCCAGGGTACTCGCTCTCAGTTTAGCACAGTGGCTCTCAAATAGAAGCTGCTGAAAGCCTCTGTATCAAGGAGGGAGCTCTGGTTGCAAGTCCAATTACAAGTGCCTTATCTTGCTTATGGACCTGGAAAGTCTGGGTATGATGCTTTATTGTATTAAATACATTTGTCATTCTTGACTGCTCAAAATTGCTTAAACATCCTCTCCACATTTCTGGTCATTCCCCACATTGTAAATCCCACCTTTCCAATGAAGAGACCCATTCCCTCTTGCTGCCAGGGAAACAGATTCTATCACTCAGTTGCAATCTCCTGTAACTTCTATTGGGAAGTAGGGTGACCAACCATTCTGGTTTGCCTGGCACTGAGGGAGCCTTGAATGTGAGACTTTCTGTGCAAAAATTGGCAAAGTCCTGGGTAACCTGAGCTGAGCTGGTCATTCTATTTGAAGCCAGCTATAGAAGACAAGGGCCGAGGGCATCCATTGTGCTGGCCCAAGCAGAGGCAGCTCAGGTCAATGGCAGTAACAGTTTCCATTTCACATCAGTTCTGCAAAGGAGAGCTGGAAGCTGTCCCTGTAAATGCAACCCCGAGACTACTTCCCACCATTCTCTGAGCCTCTGAATAGTCTTTATTATATTACTGCCTTTAAACCATCTGAAGGGAGCTCTGTTGACTGACAAGACAGGCAGACTTCGGGTGTAGTTAGTCAGTGGCTTGGAGGTTCAGTGATGTCCTCGAAGACTGTGTCCACCTCTCCAATCTTCTGTCCAGCTCAGGTGGCTCCTCTTGTGATTTCTGGATGGCTGCCACATGCAACAAGGGCCATAATCTTTCCTCACTGATATCCATTGGAAAAGAGAGAGTGCTTCTGGGCCATAATTCCAAGCAGACCCCAGAAATTTACCCTGATTGCATGGACTTAAGTCATACTTGCTTTAAAGTATAGGCTTTATTATTATTCAGGTATGATGAGGCCAACGGGTCATGAAATGGCCACCACTGAAAAGACAGTTTGTTACTCACAGTTCCTAAGATGAAGCAATCCCTGCTGGTGCAGGAGGAAACATCAAGGTGGATCTCAGGGCAGAGGGAGAGAGGGAAAAGCATGACCAGGAGCCTTTTCTGTGGTTTCCATAGGAAAGGCTAGGCAAGGCACAGTAAGCAGGGTTAGGCCTGGCTAGTTTGAATAATTTCAATGAGCTTTGGAGTGTAGGGGCTGGCCCAAGTTGGCTGTACCAGGCCCTGGGATGATTTAAGGCACGGGAATATTGCTTCCTGGAGTGCCAGAGCCAGATAGGAGAGGTGGCTCAGAGTATGAGCTCTGGATTTGTTAGTTTGCCTATGAAAGACCTGGGTGGACCTTTTGCTACTCTATCTCTGAGCCCTAGAAGAGGCAGTCTCTCTCCAGTCAGTGAGGGCCCAGATGTTAGAGCATCAAGAATACAGAAAATAAGAAAATATATCCTGAAGAGTGTTTTCTAACTTGGTTCCATTTTCCCCCTCACTTTCAGGCACCTCAATCAGACGTAGATTTGGTCTTTTCACATAATCCCATACTTCTTGAAGGCTTTGTTCATTTCTTTTTCCTCTTTTTTCTTTAGACTTCTCTTCTAGCTTCATTTCATTCATTTGATCCTCAATCGCTGATACTCTTTCTTCCAGTTGATCAAGTTGGTTACTGAAGCTTGTGCACTTGTCATATATTTCTCGTGTCATGGTTTTTATCTCTGTCAGTTCGTTTATGGCCTTCTCTGCATTGATTATTCTAGTTATCCATTCTTCCATTCTTTTTTCAAGATTTTTAGTTTCTTTGCACTGGGTATGTAATTCCTCCTGTAGCTCTGAGAAGTTTGATGGACTGAAGCCTTCTTCTCTCAACTCGTCAAAGTCATTCTCCATCCAGCTTTGATCTGTTGCTGGTGATGAGCTGCGTTCCTCAGTTGAAAATGCAGCCCAAAATCTCCTTAAGCTGATAAGCAACTTCAGCAAAGTCTCAGGATACAAAATTAATGTGCAAAAATCACAAGCATTCTTATACACCAGTAACAGACAAACAGAGAGCCAAATCATGAATGAACTTCCATTCACAATTGCTTCAAAGAGAATAAAATACCTAGGAATCCAACTTACAAGGGATGTAAAGGACCTCTTCAAGGAGAACTACAAACCACTGCTCAGTGAAATAAAAGAGGACACAAACAAATGGAAGAACATACCATGCTCATGGATAGAAAGAATCAATATCGTGAAAATGGCCATACTGCCCAAGGTAATTTATAGATTCAATGCCATCCCCATCAAGCTACCAATGAGTTTCTTCACAGAATTGGAAAAAACTGCTTTAAAGTTCATATGGAACCAAAAAGGAGCCCGCATTGCCAAGACAATCCTAAGTCAAAAGAACAAAGCTAGAGGCATCATGCTACCTGACTTCAAACTATACTACAAGGCTACAGTAACCAAAACAGCATGGTACTGGTACCAAAACAGACATATAGACCAATGGAACAGAACAGAGTCCTCAGAAATAATACCACACATCTACAGCCATCTGATCTTTGACAAACCTGAGAAAAACAAGAAATGGGGAAAAGATTCCCTATTTAATTAATGGTGCTGGGAAAATTGGCTAGCCATAAGTAGAAAGCTGAAACAGGATCCTTTCCTTACTCCTTATATGAAAATTAATTCAAGATGGATTAGAGACTTAAATGTTAGACCTAATACCATAAAAACCCTATAAGAAAACCCAGGTAATACCATTCAGGACATAGGCATGGGCAAGGACTTCATGTCTAAAACACCAAAAGCAACGGCAACAAAAGCCAAAATTGACAAATGGGATCTAATTAAACTAAAGAGCTTCTGCACAGCAAAAGAAACTACCATCAGAGTGAACAGGCAACCTACAGAATGGGAGAAAATTTTTGCAATCTACTCATCTGACAAAGGGCTAATATCCAGAACCTACAAAGAACTCAAACAAATTTACAAGAAAAAAAACCAAACAACCCCATCAAAAAGTGGGCAAGGGATATGAACAGACATTTCTCAAAAGAAGACATGCATACAGCCAACAGACACATGAAAAAATGCTCATCATCACTGGCCATCAGAGAAATGCAAATCAAAACCACAATGAGATACCATCTCACACCAGTTAGAATGGCAATCATTAAAAAGTCAGGAAACAACAGGTGCTGGAGAGGATGTGGAGAAATAGGAACACTTTTACACTGTTGGTGGGATTGTAAACTAGTTCAACCATTATGGAAAACAGTATGACGATTCCTCAAGGATCTAGAACTAGAAGTACCATATGACCCAGCCATCCCATTACTGGGTATATACCCAAAGGATTATAAATCATACTGCTATAAAGACACATGCACACGTATGTTCATTGCAGCACTATTCACAATAGCAAAGACTTGGAGTCAACCCAAATGTCCATCAGTGACAGACTGGATTAAGAAAATGGCACATATACACCATGGAACACTATGCAGCCATAAAAAAGGATGAGTTTGTGTCCTTTGTAGGGACATGGATGCAGCTGGAAACCATCATTCTCAGCAAACTATCGCAAGAACAGAAAACCAAACACCGCATGTTCTCACTCATAGGTGGGAACTGAACAATGAGATCACCTGGACTCGGGAAGGGGAACATCACACACCGGGGCCTATTACGGGAAGGGGGGAGGGGGGAGGGATTGCATTGGGAGTTATACCTGATGTAAATGACGAGTTGATGGGTGCTGATGAGTTGATGGGTGCAGCACACCAACATGGCACAACTATACATATGTAACAAACCTGCATGTTATGCACATGTACCCTAGAACTTAAAGTATAATAATAAAAAAAAATTAAAAAAAAAGAAAATATAGTTAATACAATACTCTCACCAAAATAATGAGATGGCCAGAGGAATGGACAGTGCTGACTGGCTTAAGGTCAGTCAAGCATTTCCCAAAGCGCTTAGCCTGTGTTGGCAAGAGGTAGATGCCGGAATTAAAATTGGTTTTCTGTTAGGCAGTGGAGAGGTGGGAGGAAACAGACACTGGTGAGATCACAGTGAATGTCATGACATACGGCTCTTGCTTTTGCTACCTGTAAAACCTTAAGGTTTCACTCAAAGGTGACCACTAGCATAAAGCCTTCTGCAGACCCAGCCCACAGAAACTCTCTCCACTAAGTGTTGCTCTACTATTGAGTACACCATGCACACATAGATCCCATATCTTATTACATGGTAATGGCTCTTGTACCCATCCATCTCTCCTACTATCCTGTAAGGTCATGAAGGGCTAAAGCCCTGCCTCATACATCTCACTGTTGTTCTCCAGCAAACCATGGTTGCATGCAACCTCGTACCCAGCAGTATGGGCATTGCAGACAGTGCTACTGAATGACCAGTCCCTGATTTCAGGGTGTTTAAAGCCTGGCCTAACCAGGAACTCTGTTCTGTGAGAACTTAGACTACAAAAATACAAACATCTCTGTCTTTTTTTGTTTTCTTCTTCATCTTCCTCTTTCTTCTTCACCCCCTCCTTCTTTGTCAGTTGCACAGTGCAGAGGACTCAGGCCTCCAGCTTTCTCCAAGTAGTCTTCACCTTATCGTTATATGTCCGTCCCTCAAACCTCCTGTTGAAATTTTATCTCCGTGCTGGAGGTGGAGCCCAGTGGGAGGTGTTTGGGTCACAGGGGCGGATCCCTCATGAATGTCTTTTGGTGCCATCCCCAAGGTAATGAGTAAGTCCTTGCTATATGAGTTCCCACAAAGCTCGTTGTTAAAAAGAGCCTGGCATCTCCCCCCGTACCTCTTGCTTTCTCTCTTGCCTTATGATCTCTGCACAGGCTGGCTACCCCTCAGCTTCCATCATGAGTGGAAGCAGCCAGAGGCTTTCACCACATGTGTAATCTTCCAGCCGGCAGAATCATAAGCCAATTGAACCTATTTTCTTTATAAATTACCCAGCCTCAGGTATGCCTTGATAGTAACACAGATGGTCTAAAATATCAACACGTCTGCCTACCCTTCTGTCCTTAGAACCCAGTCATCACGGAGCATCTTCCTCCCTGGAAGCAGATGCCCTTACCTGCTTATTAAAGACTGAGCGAGGTTGGGTAGGGGGGTGGCCAAGACCGGCGTCTGATGTGGAAAGAGGTTCTCCACTTGGATCAACAGAGCAAGCAGTTTGAAGTAGAAGTCATGGCTCATTATTCAAAGGCTTCTTCCCATCATGTTCTTTCACGTAGGGATGAGAATTGAGAAGATAACTTTTCTTTTTTAATCAAAGAGAGCTCACAGTTAAAGTACTGAAAGAGAAAACTTGTCATTTTGAAATGAGCAGGCCAGTTGTCTCAAAGGAAATTATTAGCATATTTCAGGAACAGCATTGTTAAAGCAGACTCGAGAGCTCAAAAGCACGAAAATCAAACGCTGCAAGTTAAACAGAGGAGATCAATCAGATCCTAGTGCAGAGGGCTTGGAACTCATAGACATCCGCAGCAGGCGTTTTCCTTGATTGTTTTTCAGCTTCCTTTGCAGCTGACATGATTGCAGAGGGGCCCAGATAGCAACTCCTCACCTGAGGAATGCAAGTGGATGCCCAGGAGGGAGGAGCTCCCGTAGTCCTCCCAATAATCTGAGAAAGCAGCACGGCACCGGGAAACACGGGAGAGAAAGATCCACACCCCAACTTTTCCCAAGAGTAGTCTATGGAGCACCTGGATCATGAGATGCTCTGTAATCAAACATGTTTGGAAAACGTTACGTACTCTAAATCTTCTTACAGGTACATTACACATTTTGGCGTTGTCAAAAGCCCTGAGAAGTCCTGCAATAGAGGAACCTGTTTAACTGCTGCTAAGCCTGGGATTCTCAAACATATTCGGCCAGACAATTTTTTTTTACTCCAGAAAACATCTGGTGAACTAGCATTTCCTAGCACATAATTTAAAAAATATTGCCCTGCCTCATTTTCAGGCTTCACCACCATTTTCAGACTCTTCTTCTCTGAAGATTTTTTTTTTTTTTTTTTGAGATGGAATCTCACTCTGTCGCCCAGGCTGGAGTGCAGTGGCACAATCTCAGCTCACTGCAACCTCCGCCTCCGGGTTCAAGCAATTCTCCTGCCTCAACCTCCTGAGTAGCTGGGACTACAGGCGCTTGCCACCACGCCCAGCTAATTTTTGTATTTTTAGTAGAGTTGGGGTTTCACCGTGTTAGCCAGGATGGTCTCAATCTCCTGACCTCGTGATCCGCCTGCCTCAGCCTCTCAAAGTGCTGGGATTGCAGGCGTGAGCCACCGTGCCCGGCCTCCTCCCAAGACTTTCTAAGAGAACCACTGTAAAGTTTGAAAAGACCCTGCAAGTCAGGCCTGGCATTAAGGGAAAAGTCCAGCACTGTCTAGACGAGGGGTCAGAACAAGGCTGCAGACGATCAGAGTGGGGTTCCCAGGGCATTGTGGCCCAGGCTCTGGTGGAAATGAGAGTGATTCGCAGCACATGGTGGGAGAGAAGGCCTGACTGGTTGTGTAGACTGACAGCCCTTGATGGGGTGTGTGGGAAAGCCCCAACGCTGTTCCCATGAGGGGCTCTGGAAACTCAAGTCACCTCAGGCAAATCTGGATAGAAGACAGTGGCAGTAGATTCTATGCCCACAGTAGAGAGGATGTTTCTCCTAATACACAGTGTGTCATCACCATCCTTGGCTCAGGGCTTAACAGTGCGAAGCAGATAGCTGTCAGGCATCATTGCAGACACCTGGGTGGGACTGAGGCCACCTGGAGGGACACCTGTACTGACATAAAAAGCAGTGAATTAAGAGGCCAGGAGCCTGCCTGGCAGACAAAGTCACTATTAGTTGCTAATGCCAAGAGAGAAGGTAGGGAGTCAAGGCAAGAAAATGAAGGGCATTGTGCCAGCTGTGTACAGTTGTGTGGGTTGTACACTACATGGGGAGGCGGGTCAAGGGGGTGAGACAGGGCTAAAATCTAACCTAGGTTCCATCTGCCAAGCTAGAAGCCCTCATGTGGGACTACACATGAAAGGAAACTTTTACTAATTTACACAAAGTCTGACAGTCGGGGCCCAGATGGGTAGGATGCTGAACCCTAGCTTGTGAAATGAAAGGAACAGGGGGATCTGGCTGGGGTCTTTCAGCACACTCACCATGCAAAGTTTGGGCAAAACATGGGTAAGAAACTGACACTGTAGGCAAATCCAAAAATCCCAAGCTGGTAAGGGCTGGCAGCTAAACGAGACACAGAGAAAGGGGCTCAGGTCCAGTCAGCCCAGGTGAAGTCACCTGTCCTAACAGTGCCTCTTTGAAAGCTGCAAGTCTCTGCCCTTGGGTGCTGTTTCACAAGGGTTGATGGCGTGGTTCTGTGACCTACACGTCTGACCATGTGTGACCTCTCTTCATCTTTTTTTTTTTTTTTTTGAGATGGAGTTTCACTCTTGTCTCCCAGGCTAGAGTGCAATGGCGCGATCTCTGCTCACTGCAACCTCCGCCTCCCAAGTTCAAGTGATCCTCCTGCCTCAGTCTCCCGAGGAGATGGGATTACAGGCATGTGCCACCATGCCTAGGTAATTTTGTATTTTTAGGAGAGACAGGTTTTCTCCACATTGGTCAGGCTGGTCTTGAACTCCTGACCTCAGGTGATCCGCCCACCTCGGCCTCCTAAAGTGCTGGGATTACAGGCATGAGCCACTGAGCCCACCCCAATTTTTGTATTTTTAGTAGAGACAGGGTTTCACCATGATGGCCAGGCTGGTCTCAAACTCCTGACCTCAGGTGATCCACCCACCTCAGCCTTCCAAAGTGCTGGGATTACAGGTGTGAGCCACCACGCCCAGCCTCTTCTCTGTTTTTAAAAGAGTAACAAGAGCCAAGGATCTAAGGAAGCCTTTACAGGCAGACCTGGGAACAGGACTGGAAATGCAGCACCTTGCTCTAATGACATTTAGAGACAGCCCAGAGGAATGACTTTTCAACAGTGCTCCATGTCTGTGAACCTCGGGTTTTATAGAGCATGATCTTATAGGTCTCATGGTCAAGGGCATCATTTCAGACATGTTTAGTGCTGCCATTCAAGTTACATATTTCTTTGAGGGACATCATGACTAACCTACGGCTTACAATATGACCCCTCTCACCTGGTCACCAGTGTTTTTTTTCTTCCCTAATCAGCTGTACTTTACCCTCCCTGCCTCCTCCAGCCGATCTTTAAACTTTCACCATTTTCTTCTGTCACATACCATTTTTACTGGATGACTGTACCTCCCACAATATAGAAAACATAAATGTCACCAGAAATGAGCTTCTCGAAGCTTTCTACCAAGTATCACAAACTTTAGTTCTAATGGCATTTATTCTTTGCTCGTTCTCTCTTGTCTGCAGAAGAAAATCTCTTTTCCAACTTAAAGAAAGAGATTCGTTTGATTCTGTCTGACCTTCAAGCTACTTCTCTCCCGCTCTCTATCACAAAACTTGTTAAAAGAGCATCCGAGAGTTCCACTTTTGCCCATGAAGGACTACTGGGGCCGGAATTACCCTCCCACTTTACACAACTTGAAAACTGGACAAAATGATAAGAAATCATGTTTTTTTTTCTTCAGAAATTGGTCAATAGGCAGTACAAAATTGAGATTGCTGAGCGAGGGCAACAAACAAGATTAGTCCCATAATTGCCCCAGCTAAGTGCCAGGAGGCAGTTTCCAGGCTGTAGCGCAGGAAGCAGTTCCCACACCGTCTGAGGATTATTCTGAGCTCAGGAGAAAGCGATCAGAAGTGGGAGGGAGGAAGCCAAAGTGGTTAGAATTTGTGGAACAGAATACTGAAGAAAAAAAGAAGGAGCTGCACCAAGAAATAGCTCAAGAAACCTGTGGAGGAAACCAGGCACACCTTTAGATGAACACTGACCTGCCCACATGTGAAAGGGAACTACCCGGACCTGGGTAACTACTCTGCAAAGCAGTAGGCTAAACATTTCTGGTGCTCGCACGTAAGCAGGAATAATTCGTGTTCCCACTAGCCAAATGGACAGAACTTATAATAAATACACAGGACAGGAAAATACCATCTTACTAGTTGGGATAAATTATTAGCCTTAGACTGAAGGCTGCCCCAGACATGCCCCCCAAATGCCTGATAGCAGCCTTGAAAGGAGCAAATTGATTCCAAATAACTTAATTGTCTACCAGAACTAAGTCCAACACTTTTTAAAGGAACACCAAAAATTTCAGCACCCCAAAACGCAAATCCCAAAATATTCATGATCCGATCAAAAATTACTAGAAATACAAAAAGCAAGAAAATATGAATGATTATCAGGAGAAAAAGTAACTGATAGAAATACCCAGAGATGAAAGAGATGATAGACATGATAGAATTAGCATATAAGAATACTAACACAGTTATAAATAAGTTCCATTATACAAGAAAGTAGAGGAAAAGGACAAATATGATGAAGCAATAAATGAATGAATGAAAAGACCTGACTGAAACTTATAAAGATGAAGAATACAATATCTAAAATATAAATATAGTAAAATATTATGTGGGATAAAAGGGATCATTTCATAATAATAAAGAGATCAAGTAATCAAGAGAACATCAAAATGCTAAATATGTATTAACCTGATATCCCAGCTTCAAAAGAAATTGAAGCTGATAGACCTGAAAGAAGAAGTAATCAAGTTCACAGTTATAGTTGGAGATTTCAATATCTCTCTCTCAATGACTGATGGAACAGGAAGAAATAAAATTAGTAAAAGTATACAATATTTGAACAACACTATCAACCAACTTGTCATTTATGTAACACTCCATCTCAGAATAGCACAATATACATTATTTTTAAGCGCATGTGAAACATTTACCAAAATAGACCATATTCTGGATCATAGTGTAAGTCTCAATGAATGTAAAAGGATTTAAGTCCTATGAAGTATGTTTTCTGACCACAAAGGAATTAAACTAGAAATCACTTACAGAAAGATACCTTAAAAATCCTCCCAAATGTTTGAAAATTAAACTACATACTTCTAAATAACCCCATGAGTCAAAGAAGAAATGACAAGAGAAATTAGAAAATATTTGAACTAAATAAAAATGAAAATATTTACACCTTAAATATACACAATAAACAAAGAAGAATCTCTGAGGGTGAAAGAAAAATGAAAACATAACATGTAAACATTTGTTGGCTGCAGCTAAAACAGTACTTAGAGAGAAATCTGTAGTATGTCATGCGAATGTAGGTAGATAGCTTGAAAATGAATGAACTAGCTTTCCACATAGCCCTATATGTATTAGGGAAACTAAATATATAGTTTAAAACTTAGTCTTAGCAAATTAAGGCTAAGTTAATCAGAAGAAACAAAATAGTAAATAATTAAAAAGAAACTGACAAAATAGGAAACAACAACAATAAAGAACAATCAATGATAGTAAAAGCTGGCTGGACCTGATGGCTCATGCCTGTAAACCCAGCACTTTGGGAGGCTGAGGTGGGCAGGTCACCTGAGGTCAGGAGTTCGAAACCAGCTTGGCCAACATGGAGAAACCCCGTCTATACTAAAAATACAAAAAAATTAGGCAGATGTGCTGGTGCACGCCTCTAATCCCAGCTACTTTGAAGGCCAAGACAGGAGAATTGCTTGAACACAGGAGGTGGTTGCTGTGAGCCGAGATCGTGCCACTGCACTCCGCCCTGGGTGACAGAGTAAGACTCCATCTCAAAAAACTAAAAGCTAATTTTGTTAGAAGATAAATAAAATTTATAAGACCCCTCCCCTGGGAGACTAATATGATATAAAAAAAAAGAGATGAAAAGATAAAGAAAAAAATTTTAAAAGAGAGAAGACACAAGTTACTAACATTAGGAATAAGAGAGGGGCCACCACTTCACCTCTGATAAATATTAAGAAGATACAAGGGAAAGGTGTGGACAATTTAAGTCAATAAATCCAACAAATGGAATAAAATGGACAAATGTCTTGAAAGACACAAACCTCACTTGAGAAGAAATGTTACCAATAGCCCTGTATTTATTAGGGAAATTAAATATGTAGTTTAAAACATCCTCAGCATAGAGAGTAATTTTACAGTGGAGGAACCTGGCAAGCCTGACTTCAGCAGGAGAAAGTTAGTATCAACAGTGATTCCAGTTAACATTGTATACCATGGTGTGATGTGATGGCAACAGCACTTTACCTCTGTAGTCTTCCTCTCAAAAACCCATCGTCCCAGTATAGTTTCAGAAAACATCAAACAAAGTCCAGTGGGTGAACATTCTACAAAATTCCTAACCCATATTCCTCAAAACTGTCAAGGTCATTGAAAACAAGGAAAGTGTGAAGAAACTGTCACAACCATGGGGAATCAAAGGAGACATGATGACTAGAGGTAATGTGTTACCCATAACAGAAAAAAGACATTCAGTAAAAAGAAAAGGTGAATAAAATATGGACTTTCATCAATGATAATGCATCAGGCCCAGCACCGTGGCTCACGCTTGTAATCCCAGCACTTCTGGAGGCCAAGGCAGGTAGATCACTTGAGGTCAGGAGTTTGAGACCAGTCTGGTCAACATGACAAAACCCCATCTCTACTAAAAATGCAAAAAAATTAGCTGGGTGTTGTGGTATGTGCCTGTAGTCCCAGCTACTCAGTAGGCCGAGGCAGAAGAATCACTTGAACCTGGGCAGCGGAGGTTGCAGAGAGCCGAGATCACACCACTGCACTCCAACCTGGGGGACAGAGCAAGACTCTAACTTAATTAAAAACATAATAATAATAATAATGCATCAATATCAGGTCCTAGTTGTGATAAATGTACAGTGCAAAATATCAATGGTAGGGGAAACCAGGTATGAAGTATATGGAAACTCTTGATACTAACTTCACATCTTTCCTGTAAATCTAAAACTATCCTATGATAAGAAGTTTACTGAAACACACACACACACACACACACACACACACACACACACGCAGAGAGAGAGAAAACTCCAGGCCCAGATGGCTTCACAGCTAAATTCTACCAAATATTTAAAATATAAATAATGTCAATTCTACACAAACTCTTCCAGAAAATAGAAGACGAGGGAACATTTCAACTCATTCTATGAGGCCAATATTGTTCTGATACCAAAACTATACAAAGACGGTAGAAGAAAAGAGAAGTACATACCAACATCTTTCAAGAACATAGTTAGTGAAAATTCTTGACAGAAGTTTAGCAAATCAAATGTAGTAATATAATCCAGAACACATGATTATGAAGTAGAATTTATATCAGGAATGTAAGGTTGGTTCAACATGTGAAAAATTAATGTAATTCATCACATTAACATACTTAAAAAGAAAAGCCAGGCTGAGTATGGTGGTTTATGCCTGTAATCCCAGCACTTTGGGAGGCTGAGGCAGGGTATCTCTTGAGGCCAGGAGTTTGAGGCCAACCTGGGCAACATAAGTTAGACCCTGTCTCTACAAAAATTAAAAAATTAGCTGGGTGTGGTGGTGTACAACTTCAGTCCCAGCAACTCAGGAAGCTGAGACCAGAGGATTGCTTGAACACAGCAGTTTGAGGTTGTAATGAGCGATGATCAAGCTACTGCACTCCAGCCTAGGTGACAAAGTGAGACCCTGTCTGAAAGAGAGAGAGAAAGAAAGAAAGAGAGAGAGAGAGAGAGAAAGAAAATGTAGTCATCTCAATAGAAAGAGCATTTAACGAAATTTAATACCCATTTATGATTAAAAACACTCAACAAATAGAAGGGAAATGGAATAAAAATAGAAGGTAATTTTTCTCAGCCTGATAGATACATGCTTAGTGATGAAAGACGGCATGTTCCACCTCTAAGATCTGGAGCAAGGTAAGGATTCCTGCTTTTGCCCTTTCCATTTCATTTTGTACTGGAGGTCTTCATCAGTGAAATAAGACCAGAAAAAGAAGTCAAATGCATAGATGTAAAAGTGAAAAATAAAACTGATTGTATTCACAGATGATGTGACATGATTATATATGTAGCAGAATAGGTGAGCTTAGCAGTGCCAATATATAAAAATGAGTTGCATTTTTATCTACTAGCAATGAACAATTTGAAAATTAGATTAAAATATATACATATAAATATATACATATAAATATATACAATAGATTTGCAATTGCATCAAAAGAACAAAATATGGTGATATATTTCACAAAATATGTACATGGCCTGTACACTGAAAACTATTTCATACAAAACAGTGCTGAGAAAAATTAGAGAAGATGTCAGCAAATGAAGAGATATTTCATAGGTTGGAAGACTCAGTAGTTTTTGATGTCATTTATTGCCAAATTTATTTACAGAATCCAAATCACAAGAATCACAATCCTAGCAGATTCCCTGGGTAGACATTTAGAATAGCAAGTCCTTTCTCTTTTCTTTCTTTTCTTTTTTCTTTTCTCTTCTTTTCTTTTCTTTCGCTCTCTCTTTCTTTCCTTCTTTTCTCTCTCTCTCTTTCTCTCTCTCTCTCTTTCTCTCGTTCTTTCTTTTCTTTCTTTTTCTTTTTTTGTGGAGATGAGGTCTCACTATATTGCTCTGGTCTTGAGCTGGGATTATAGGCATGAGCCACTGCACCTGGCCTAGAATAGCAAGCCATTTCTAAAATTTTCATGGAAATGCAAATAACCTAGAATAGACAAAACAATTTTGAAAAATAAGAACCGAATTGGAATACTCACACTATCTAAGATGTGCTATGCAATATTCAGGAAAATGTGGTATTGGTGTGTAGATAGACATATAGATGAAAGGGAAAGGATGTCAGCCAGAATGGCAGAGTAAGCGCCTCTGAAAATTCTTTCCTCCAGGACAATGAGATGACTGCTTGATTTATGATAGGATTATGTCCTGATAAATCCATTGTAAGTTGAAAATATAAGTCAAAAATGCATTTAACACACCTAACCTACCAAGCATCATAGCTTAGCCTAACCTACCTTAAATATGCTCAGAACACTTATAGTAGCCTACAGTTGGGCAAAATCATCTAAGACAAAGCCTATTTTATAATAAAGTGTTGAATATTTCATGTAATTTGTTGAAGACTGTACTGAAAATGAAAAGCAGAATGGTTACTTGGGTACTCCTGGTATGGTTTCTACTGAATGCGTATTGCTTTCACACCACTGTAAAAGTGAAAAATCTTAAGTTGAACCATTATATATCAGGGGTTGTCTGTTATGACAAAATTTGTCAGAACAACTTTTTCAGTTCTGGAAGTTAACCAAAAGCTTGTAGTGTTATAGAACCAAACTGGGATCCACTTGCTCAGTGCAGCAAAACCAGATATGCACACTGAGGTTTTGCAGTGGTAGAAAGGAAGGCATTTATTTGAATGGTGCCAAGCAAGGAGAACCAGGCAGCTAGGGCTCAAATCCTGACCTCTTCTATGGCTTGCAGGTGACAGTTTTTAAAGGCAGGGTTAAATTTCAGGATAGCAAAGTCACAGGCAAAATTGTAAATTAATACATGGAGGTTATACATTGGTTTTGGCCAAAAAGGGCAGGATATCTTGAAGTGGGGACTTACAGGTCATAGACAGATTCAAAGGTTCTCTGATTTGCAATCGGGTAAAGAAGCAAAGCTTTGTCCAAAAATTTGGAATCAGCAGTAAAGAACCTTAACTGGCCTGTGGGTGTGACTCCCTCCAGGCCCCTCCTGAAGAAATTTAGAACAAAGAGCAGAGGTCAGAGTTTAGTCCTTGGTTTCCTCTTATCTGAGGTCCATGTGCCAGAGGAACTGTTTGGTGGGGGTCTAGGTTTCTGAAAAGCAACCCAGAGACACATGTTAAGATGTTAGCTTCAGTTTCCACAGGGAACCAAACATCTCTGGATTCTAACTTCTTTGGCTATTGTTTTCAAGCTACTATCATTTTCTTGCTTATCAAGTTATTATTTACTTTTCAAGGCTAGCTAGCTAGGTACCTGGAATTTCCCTTAAAGGAACTCAAGATTTTTCTTAATTTCCATGCTTGATGGGGGTGGAGGTGAGGGGGCTCCCAGGCCCCTAAGAGGAGGTCCTTGCTTCATCTCAGTAGCAATCAAGAAAAACATCTGAATCTCAATAAGAACATTGAGCTTTGTGATGTTTTAACTTTCCCTATTCCCATCCCACCTAGCCAGGTCTGCAATAACCTTGAAAACAACAACAACAACAAAACAGCCCACAATAACAGTAGGCCTTAGAGAACTGTGGGATACAATCAAAATTACCAAGATACTCATAATGAGAGTCAGATAAGGAGAGGATAGAGAGAAATGGGCAGAAAGACTATTTGAAGAAATAATGGCTGAAAACTCCCCAAATTTGGGCCAGGCATGGTAGCTCACACCTGTAATCCCAACACTTTGGGAGGCCGAGGCGGGTGGATCACCTGAAGTCAGGACTTCCAGACCAGCCTGGCCAACATGGTGAAACCCCATCTCTACTAAAAATACACACACACACAAAAATTTAGTCGGATGTGGTGGTGCACACCTGTGGTCCCAGCTACTAGGGTGGCTGAGGCAGGAGAATTGCTTGAACTTGGGAGGCAGAGGTTGTAGTGAGCCAAGATTGCACCACTGCACTCCAGCCTGAGCGACAGTGCGAGACTCTGTCTCAAAACAAAACAAAACAAACAAACAAACAAAACAAAACCTCCCCAAATCTGATGAAAAACATCAATCTACACATCCAAGGAATTTAACAAACTCCAAGTACGATAAATGCAGAGAGAGCCACTTCTAGACACATCATAATCAAATTGTTGAAAGTCAAACAAAAAGACAGAATTTTGAAAGCACTAAGAAACAAGCAACCCATCAGGTACAAGAATACCTCCATAAGAGTAGCAGCTGACTTCTTATTGTAAACCAGAAAGGCAGAAGCAGTGGGGTGATGTATTCAAAATACTGAAATAAAAATGACTGTCAATCAATAGTTCTATATCCAGCAAAAACATTCCTTCAATGAAAGAGAAATTAAGACATTCCCAGACAAACAAAAATTGAGAGAATTTCTTTCTAGCATACTTGTCCTACAAGAATTACTAAAGGGAGTACTTAAGACTAAAATGCAAGACCACTAGACAGTGACTTGAATCCATGTGATAAATAAAGAACACCTAAAGGTAACTCCATGGGTAAATATAAAAGTATAAATGTATTTTTTGTTTCTAGCCCCTTTTCCTCTTAACTGATTTAAAAGACAATTACATAAATCAATAATTAGGCCTAAGATACAAAATGGAGAGTCCAGGAAGATACCGTAACATATATGGTCAATTGATTTTTGGCAAAGATACTAAGATAGTTCAATGGGGAATGGATTGCCTGTTTAACAAATGGACTCGAACTAAGTTCATTCTAAAAATGAACCTTAGACCATATATAAAATTTTACTCAAATTGAACATAGACCTAAACTTAAGACCTGAAGCCACAGAAGAAACTTCTAGAAGAAAAAGTAGGAATATATTGTGACTCATGTTGAGCAAAATTTTTTTTGATAGGACACAAAGCACTGTCCTATAAACTATAAAATGGTAAGTTGATAAACTGGACATCATCAAAATGTCAGCTATTTCTCTTTAGAAAACACTGATAAGGTAAAGGCAAGCCACAGCCTGGGAAAGAATGCTTGTGAAACATGTATCTGATAAAGATTTTAATCCGGCCGGGCGCGGTGGCTCAAGCCTGTAATCCCAGCACTTTGGGAGGCCGAGGCGGGCGGATCACGAGGTCAGGAGATCGAGACCATCCTGGCTAACATGGTGAAACCCCGTCTCTACTAAAAATACAAAAAACTAGCCGGGCGTGGTGGCGGGCGCCTGTAGTCCCAGCTACTCGGAGGCTGAGGCAGGAGAATGGCCTGAACCTGGGAGGCGGAGCTTGCAGTGAGCCGAGATCGCGCCACTGCACTCCAGCCTGGGCGACACAGCGCGAGACTCCGTCTCAAAAAAAAAAAAAACAGATTTTAATCCAAACTCTATGAAAAACATTTTTGCATGTGTTAAAATATATATAATCATGACATTTACCATGTTAACTATGTTTAAGTGTGCAAGTCTATGGTACTGAGACAAAATCCAAAATCTACCTTTTGGGGTAATTTTCCAGAAAGGTAGGTGATCCTCCCTTTGCTATTCATTCTCCTGAAGGTTCTAGGCTACTTTTCAAACCTAGGAAATTACCTCATAAAGCAATGTGCCTGCCATCCTCCATGATTCAGAGTAGCATGTCACCATGAATTTAAGAAAATAAAATCACAGACCACAGTAAAAATGGATTTAATGGTCACAGTGGTGTTCATAAAACACCTCAGCTTCTTAAGCACAGACTTTAATAATTTAACGTTTTTTTTCTGCTGCGACACTAAGATTTTCTGAGAGAGAGAAAGCCAGCAGTAAGATAAAGCCTACATCTTCCTCCATTTTCATGGCAGCAGAACTAGTGTCTCTCCTGCCATTCTTTTTACTGTTGTTGTTGAGATGGAGTCTCGCTGTGTCGCCCAGGCTGGAATGCAGTGGCGTGATCTTCGCTCACTGAAACCTCCGCCTCCCGGGTTCAAGCGATTTTCCTGCCATTCTTAACGATGCCTGGCTATAGACGTCTCTTTACACCAGCGCCCTGTCTGGGATGTCTGTCTCCTCTTGCTAAGCAGGATAAAGTCCCAGTTCTTAAAATGTTTAGCAAAGAAAAAGGATTTCAGTATTTCCAATTGGTCTAATTTATTTTAAATTGTGGATCCATACTTTAAAAGCAAAATCAACTAACATGTGATAACATAAAAACCAAACCAAACCAAACATCTAGTAACCAGCCATATTGACCAGATACAATATGTTTCACAATCACTAGCTCTCTGGTGGACTTATTGTTACTAAAATTTTCCACTTAAAGCTTTATATCCAATATTTTAAAATGTATTTTAAAATTAAAAATTTGTATATAGAAAGTAATACATATAAAGCCACTCTAAAAATTTGGAAAATAGAAAATAAATGAAGAAGGTAACTAGTATTACCCATAATTCCACTGGCCAAGAATTACTGTTAGCAGTTATTTAATAGGTTTTGTTTTTTAATGCATATGGACACAGATTAGGTATATTTATAAGAACATACTGTATACACTCTTTTATAGGCTGTTTCTTTTTCTACGTTTGATAATTTACTATGAGCACTTAGTCATCAGATTGTTCTCCAAAATAGTATTTTTAATGCTTTTTGTAGCATTCTATCACATGCGTTTCATCATTTGTACAACCTAGATCTAATTAGCCAGGTGTGGTGGCTCACGCCTGTAATTCCAGCACTTTGGGAGTCCAAGGCAGGTGGATCATGAGGTCAGGAGTTCAAGACCAGCCTGGCCAACATGGTGAAACCCCATCTCCACTAAAAATACAAAACTTAGCCAGGTGTGGTGGTGCACGCTTGTAATCCCAGCTACTCGGGAGGTTGAGGCAGGAGAATTGCTTGAACCCAGGAGGTGGAGGTTGCAGTGAGCCGAGATTGTGCCACTGCTCTCCAGTCTGGGTGACAGAGCAAGACTCCATCTCAAAAAAAAAAATAAAAATAAAAAATAAAAATAAATAAATAAATATCTAATTTAAAAAACTCAGTTGTTTCTATTTGTTTGCATTTAAATAACACATACTTACATATTTATCTTTAGTACATCTCTGTTTTCATAGGATGAATTCCTAGATGATATAATTTCCTAGATGATATAGATGATAAATTTCTATAATTTCCGAGGAGATAAACCTAGGACTTTGACATTCGCTAGAATGTCTTGGGCATTCCAATCAAGAACCTGTTCCTCCAATAAACTCCTTTCAGATAGTTCTTATAGTTCAGCTGCAATCCTGTTACTCGCTGAAGGCCTTTAATAGCATCTCCTGAATCAGATATTTATTTCTTCCCCTGTCATTCCTACATCCTTTTTCCACTTATATACCAGGTGCTATCTGGTATATAGGTATATAAGTGTATAACTGGTATACACTGGTAGAGATAATATATAGCTCTACTCCTCACAGTGCCCTGATGTAGGTAGTGTTGTCTTCATTTGATAAATATGGAATTTGATATTGAGAGAGGTTCAAAAACTTGCCCAAGGTCACATCACTAATAAATGGTTATTTTAATCCTGGTGTGCAAAGTCTGTATTCTTTTCCTTAGTGGGTTTCACTAATGTTCTGTCTAACTGCAACAGAAGCATCATGGTTTAGATCACACAGGCTCAAGCCAGTCTGCCTGGATTTGAATCCCAGTGATTTGAATCTAGCCTGTGACCTCACGTAAGTTATTGTCCTTGTCTGCATTCATTTCCTCATCTGTAAAATGTGCATAATAATAGTACTCACCTCATAGGGCTGTGGTGAGGATTAAATTGCTTAATATACATAAAGTGCTCAGATTTTTGCCTGGCACAATGGAAGTATTAATAACTTTCATCATCATCATCATCATCATCTTGTTGTTGTTGTTGTTATAGTCACGGTTGTAGTTTATTGCAGTGAAAGGATACAGATTAAAATCAGTAAAGCAAAAGACACATATGGCAGAGTCCAGGAGAAACCAGCAGGAGCTCCTAGTTACTCTTCAGTGGTGCAGTGGTACAGACAGCACTTAATTCTCCTAGCGCCAATGTATGAAAACACATCATCATCATTACTGTTGTTGTTACTATTAGTGTTACTATTACACTCCAGGCAAACCAGCCCGACTAGTCATTTCCCAAGCTTAACTTCATTTCTAAATCTATGTCTTTGCTCACCCTATTTTCTACTCTTGGCATGCTTGTCCCATCTTTTCATGTGACTAACTTTATGGCTCTGTTTCTTGATGAAACAGATGAAACAAATTCTCCCTATCCTTCCACAAGCGCTGCCTTCTCATCATTGCCTGGTCTCTCCCTCTTCTCTTCCACCACTTGTCATTCTTTTATGTTGTTCATCCTATCTGTCCTGTTTTGGAGTCTTGCATGTACCTGTTTACTTCCTTACTAAACCAAAAGCCCACTGAGGGCTGAGGCTGTCCTGGGAACTGTCACGTATTGTTGTGCAGTGAAGCCAGATAGAGCATGTGTAATGTCCAGGTCTGTTCCTTTACTGGCCCCATTTCTAGCTCCTGAAAGTTGTTTCACTCCTCTGTCTCATGTTTTTTTTCACCTGTAAAGTAGACATGATAATGGGAACTACTCTGTGGGATTATTGGAAGGATCAAAGGCATATATAGGCCAGGTGCAGTGGCTTATGCCTATAAGCCCTACACTTTGGGAGGCCAAGGTGGGAGGATTGCTTGAGCTCAGGAGTTCAAGAACAGCCAGGGCAACATTGGTTGGTTCAAGACTAACAGGTCCAACATTTTGTAGGACCCTGTATCTACAACAAACAAACAAAAACACAATACAAAAAAACCCTACAAAAATTAGCTGAGTGTGGTGGCATGCAGCTGTAGTCTTAGCTACTTGGAAGGTTGAGGCAGGAGGATCCCTCAAGCCCAGGAGTTCAAGGCAGCAGTGAGCTATGATAGCACCACTGTACTTCAGCTGGGGCAACAGCAAGACCCTGTCTAAAAAAAAAAAAATACTCGGGAGGCTGAGGCAGGAGAATGGCGTGAACCCGAGAGGAGGAGCTTGCAGTGAGCTGAGATCCGGCCACTGCACTCCAGCCTGGGTGACAGAGCAAGACTCCATCTCAAAAAAAAAAAAAAGTAATATGTCTGGACCACAGTAAGTGCTCAATAAATGCTAGTAATCAAAGGTGACATAGTAGGCACTGAGGAAATGTTAGTTGAGTGAAATGCAGGCACTCATGACTCATGCTTGGTCACTAGACATTTGACCAAGCATGAGTTGAATGGTCTTCTCTTTTGTATCTGCTTGTAAAGCTATGTAGATTCTCTCTGGTTATTAACTGGTATGATTAGGGATATTGCCTAAGACTAGTTTTGTTTGAGATGGTGATGGGAGTGAGAGTGGTAGAGGTAATGGTTGAGCTCTAATCTCTGGGTCAAAAAAATGAAAATATTGGTAAGTCTTGGGGGAAATACAGGGGAAAAGCTCTCTGGCAGACAATTCTTTAAAATTTCTCCAGAAGTCAAACTGTTCTGGGAACACACACTCCCTCTGATGCCAACTTCAACCCACCTGCCCTGCTGAAGGTACACTGGGCTACAGCAATAGGAGCTTGGGCTCTGAGGGCAGCATCCAAAGAGGAGCTCAAGCATACACAGGCAGGAGGGAAGCTGCAGTTGACCAGTGACATTTTGTGGTTCCCTAGAACTCTTCACTCAATCCCAAAGAACAACAGGACCACCCACAGTCCTGTTTGCTTACTCACATTCTGACCTCTGGCTGTACCTGAGATTACTTTCCCACGCTCAGGCTTTCACAATTTCCCTCTCTTTCTCTTTCTTTTTTTTTTTTTTTTTGAGACAGAGTCTTACTCTGTTGCCCAGGTTGGACTGCAGTGGCGCAATCTCGGCTCACTGCACGTTCCGCCTCCTGGGTTCACGCTATTCTCCTGCATCAGCCTCCTGAGTAGCTGGGACTACAGGCAACCTCCACCACGCCCAGCTAACTTTTTGTATTTTTAGCAGAGACGGGGTTTCACCGTGTTAGCCAGGATGGTTTCGATCACCTGACCTCATGATCCACCCACCTAGGCCTCCCAAAGTGCTGGGATTACAGGTGTGAGCCACCGCGCCCGGCTCACAATTTCCCTCTCTTAGTTGGGGGTGTACAGTGTTAAATAAAATGTATGGGAGACCATTATTTTGAACTAAGCTCTTGTGCCAAGCCCCTACAGACAAGCCAAAATGGAGTCACTTGTGTGAAGTGCCACATGATCAAACTGAAACTTTAAAAAAACAGAAAAAATCCCCAAGCGGGCCAGTTTTTCCAAAAGCAGATTTAGAGCAACCAATCTATAAGGGCCCAGTCAATCTGAGCTGGCATAAGGAAGCCTCCCCTGCTTTAGCCCTTTCAAAGAAAGTAACCTGAAGTAACCTGATGTTAACCAACCCACTTTTTCTGTATTAAGCTGTTTTCTTGTTTCTGTTCAAGTTACCTTACAAAAACTGACTGTTCTGCTAGGCCTAGTGGAACTCCTTCTATTTTTTTAGACAGGATGCTGCCCAATTCATGAATCATTAATAAAAGTCAATTAGATGTTTAAACTCAGTTTGTTGAAATTTTGTTTTTGGCAGCAATCTGTTTTGGTTCTTTTAGTGAATACCCTAAGAATCACAATATATGTTTCTAATGTATCAAAAGCTAACGTTAATCTGCCTTTACCTTTCTTCTGGATAACATACTGCCTCTCTGCAAAAATTACTGTTTTATACCACGCAGTGCTAAAATCAATTTTTCCAACCATGGTGATTGAGCCCTTCCACTATTAAATGGGCTACATTAAGGGAGGTGAACAGGTTTCAATTTCCAGGCCAACATCAATCAATTTGTAATAGAGTTCTGGGAAGGATTCTAAGGCAATGTTCAGGTTCAGAAGGGGTTTTAAAAAAAAAAAAAGCCATAAGGTCTTCTACAAGCAAAGGATGAGCCCAGTAGAAATCAAGGATTGGATCTAAGATTAATCAGGCCAGGCCAATGAAAGACTTTAGCAACCCAAAGGCTCCCCAAGGGTTAGAGTTTCCTGGATTACCGCAGTGCATTGCAATCTAAACGCACATGATCTCCAAGCAGGAGGGCCACTCCACGTCCAGAGGTCCTCTCCTGGTGAGAAGGCACACCCCACAAATGGAGATCTGTGAGTGATGTGATACTTGTGCTTATACCAGGCTAGTCACTATCACAATAGGGAAATTGAAAGATTTATCAGAACAGGAGAAAATCCAGCAGAAAGGGGAGTGAAAACACCCAAGCAAAAAGAAATGCCCACTGCTGAGACAGCCAGGTGGGATGGGATCCCGGGAGAAACTCTAACCAGCCTGCACACTGGAAGCAGCGCAGGCTGGAAGGAGCGCAGGCTGGAGTGGAGCCACAGAAGTTTTGCGGCTTGAGGCGCAGGAGACCGGCCCCTCCCCTTCCTATGTGGAACCTGCGATTCAGTTCGCAGGCGGAAAGCACACTAGCAGGGACTCTGGCTTCACTAAGAGTCTCTGTTTCCCCTTTACTTCATTTTTCACCCAATAAAACCCTGCCTTACTGACCGTTCAAATTGTCTGCGAGCCTAATCTTTTGTGGCCTTGGGGCAAGGACCCCGTCTTTAGCTGAACTAAGGAAAAATCTCGCAACACTGCTATGAATAAAATGTAGGGCACTTGACCCACTGACAAGGGTGGGAGGTGCAGGGATGGGGCCCAGCCCTGAGGTGGCCTTAGGAGGCCTGGGTCCTGTTTCTTCTGATGATCACTATGTCACTGTCAGATTTCCTTAAATTACTGTGGTGTGAAATTGACTCAGAGAAAACAAGGCTAGTTGAGTGTTGAGTGACAGGTGAAAAAGAAGATAAACCCCCTCCTGGGCATAGGCTTTTAAAACTGGAGACCTGTGGGCAGGTGAAGTGGTGCCTATAATCCCAGCACTTTGGGAGGCTAAGGCAGGAGGATCTCTTGAGCCCAGGAGTTTGAGACCAGCCTCGGCAACACAGTAAGACCTCATCTCTACCAAAAAAAATTAAATAAATAAATATATAAAAATAAAAAGTAAAATAAAAAGAATAGCCGGACATGATGGCGTGTGCTTGTAGTTTCAGCTACTTGGAAGGAAGGCTGAGGCAAGAGGATCACTTGAGCCCAGGAGTCCAAGGCTGCACTGAGTTATAATCACACCACTGCAATCCAGGCTGGGCAACAGAACAAGACCCTGTCTCAAAATAATTAAATATGTAAATAAAGATCAAATTGGAGACCCTTGTTTCCCGAGTCAGCACTTGGGAGCTCCTGGAAGTTCCCAGGGAATGATACCTCCATTCCGTTCATTTGCTGACAAGATAATCCGCCCTCTGGGTCACCCAGGGCAGGGAAGAAAGTCTGATTTCTTCCCCTTCTACTCTGGAGGCCTTGAAAGCTAGAGGGAGAGACAAGTAAATAGAATGGAACCTTCTAGAGAAGTCGGCTTTCTCTAGAGGCAAGGGCCGTGCATGTTGAGCTCCAGTAAGACACAGGTGGATACAAACTGAGCAAGCCAGGCACTGCTTCATATTGCTTCTGAAAGAGACATGAGTACAAAGTGACATTTCCTCTCACCTCTCTAGACCCAAAATGAAAACACTGAAGAAGAAACCAGACCTAAAAAAATGTGAAGCTTAATTGGGGTCTGGTTCTCAATCATTCTACGGTGCAGACTCCCCTCACCACCCAGACCCCCAAGGCACCCAGTCCTCTCATGAACCAAACTGAAGAAAGAGACCAGGTTTCCTGAGCTGCTGCTCCAGCTCCTTTGTGGCCTAGGATGTCTCTAGATAAAAATGACTGGGAGCCCCTTTTCTGAGAGGCTCACTAAAGCCAATATAAATGAATGTCATTTTTAATGTCCTTTTCTTTCTCCTTCTCTCCATCCAGCTGTAATCAAACCTGAACATCAGAGGCACATTCGTGTATCAGCCAATCAATTTATTTCTGCCTTCCATCCAACTAGTGCAAAATGTCATCTAATTTAAAGCTTAATCAGGTGAAGCAATTAATACAATACGGGCATCCAGGATTTCCACCCTCTGTTTCATGTACAAATAAGAATAAAATATATTTACTAGAATAATTACTAGTTTCAAAGTGTCTAATAATCACTCCCAGCTGGGAGCAAACCCTTGGAGAGAAGAGAAGGTAGAATTAACTCAGGGGACAGATCAAGAATGTGCTATTGATGACCAGTTGTCTGGGAACCAGGAGGCATCTACTCACTGGTGAGAACCCCTGGCTCAGGCAGGCCTGGAGGGCAGGCAAAACTCTGGCAAGATCACTGAGCCTGGGTCTAGGGGGACTGAGATAATCAGGGTTCTCCAGAGAAACAGAACCAATAGGATAGACATACAGATATATAAAAAGATATGTATGATGAGGGACTGATTCATGTGATTATGGAAGGCGAGAAGTCCCTTGATCTGCTGTCTGCAAGTTGGAGGACCAGGAAAGCCGGTGGTGTAGTTGCAGCCCGAGTCTGAGAGCCTGAGAGCCAAGGGGCTGATGGCGAAGTCCTGGTTTCTTACACCAGGAGTGCTGATGTCTCACGGCAGGAAAGGATGGATATCCCAGCTCAAGCAGAGAGAGCAAATTCACCCTTCCCCTGCCTTTTTGTTGGATCTGGGCCCTCAAGGATTGGAGGATTCCTGCCCACATGGGTGAGGGCGATCTTTCTCATTCAGTCTGTCAGTGGTGGCGAATCCATACGGTCTGCAGCAACCTCAGTTCTTGCTTCCTCAGAAGAAAGACTTTGATGGAGGGGTGTAAGGCAGAGTGAGAGACCGAGGCAAGTTTTAGAGCAGGAACAAAAGGATATAAAGAACACTTGGAAGAGGGCCAAGCCAGTGACTTGAGAGATTCGAGTGCCCAGTTTGACCTTTGGCTTGGGGTTTGGTATGTTGGTACACTTCTGGGGTCTGCGTCACTTCTCCTGGGATTCTTCCCTTGGGGTGAGCTATCCCGCGTAAGCAGTGGCCTGCCAGCACTGGGAGGGGCCTCATGTGCAGTGTGTTTTCCAACACTGTGCACATGCTGGTTTGAGGCATTCTTCCCTTACCAGTTGAGTGTTCCTAGAGGAAGGTCACATAGCAGTTAAACTCCACCGTTTTGCCTCTTAGCGTGCATGCTTAACCTACTCGCCCAGCTCCTGAGATCTTGTCAGGAAGTGGCTGATCACTGGCTTCAGGCGTTTTCTACTTATTGGGAGGCTGCTTTTTACCTGGTGCCAGCTGTGCCCAAAAATTATTTTAGAGAGACAGTTAACAACTGTCTGGCCATCACCTGATGGTTGCCTAACATTCCTGGTTGTTGGGGGAGACTCTCCTCTGCTTATGTCTGCCTAAATACCTATTGTAACAAACCCGCCAATTGAAATGCTAACTTCTTCCAGAAATACCTTCATAGACACACCCAGAAATAATGTTTTACCAGCTATCTGGGCACCCTTTGGCCCAGTCAAGTTGATGCAGAATTAACCATCACAGTGACCATCTGTTCTTAACAGGCTTAATCTGGCAGCTCTGGACCAGGGGAAGGGGCAGTGCATTTTGCCTGTGGAGGTCTGTTTCATCATCTGCAGCTCCTTGTGGGAGTCTTGGTTGTCTTCTTGGGTCAATGGGGTCCCGATCTCTAACTCATCATCGTTGTTACAGGCACCACCTGAGGTAACACATGGCCAAGAACACTATAAGCTATAAAGCAAGGCATAGATGTTATATTTATTAAGTGAGACCAATTACATAGTAAACAGTTGTAGAAAATAGTGGAATCCACTAATCAACCACTTATATTAGAAACCTCATGCCAGCAAAGCACAGGGAACACAAGGACATGTGAGGACGTTGGTGGTGCGCGTAGTAACGTGGGAAAGAGGTCAAAGGAGAGGTTTGGGCAATGGGTGTTGTGTGAGTTCTGAGAAGAGCTCGGTGAAGTCAGAAGAGAGTAAGGATTTGAAATCAGTGAGGACAAGGCGGGAACTCTTCTAGGCAGACAGAATCATACCATTCGTTCATTCATTTTGAAAATTATTTGCCCAACATATGCCTATTGTATGTTTGATCTGCATCAGGCATAGAAGGAAATGCCTAAAGGCAAGAATGTGCAGTGCCTGCTTGAAGTCTCTGAATAGAGCTTGGAAAGGAAAGAAAGAGAGAGAAAGACAGAGAGAGAGAGAGAGAAAGGCAAAGGGGAGGAGAGGAGAGAGAGGGAGAAAGTGAGCTAAAGGCATGTTGTGGCCAGATTGTGGTGTGCTCTGCATGAAAGCATGGCTTTATTCTGTAGGTGCAGAGTCACTGCCCTTGAAGACAGAACAAGGAGAATGAATAAGTCTTTCCCCCTGTTTTCAGTGGATGCTTACCTTATGAATGGAGCCATATTTAAGGAGCAGATTAGGAGGTATTGAACAGCAGACTGCCCAGATCAGAGATGCTTTTTTAAGTTCTAGGAGGCTGTGAGCTTCCAGAGTTGTGCCAGTTCCAGGCATCTGAATTACAGAAGGACATGGCTGGCTCAAACCTGGTCCCTGCCTCTATGACCCACAGTTCTTTCACATGCAGGGAAGTCCTGTTCCGAGCTCCCTGAAGCCTTTGACTGTTCAAAGCTCCTTAGGATGGAGAATATTCCTGGGAATAAAATGCATCCATCCTGGGAGAGGTTCGTAGGGGAGCGACTTTGTTGTGAGGCAAAACACAAGGCCCTGATGGATGGCTGGGCCAATGAGTGTCACCTGCCATCAAGGAGTCAGTGATGTGGAGGAGGGGCTTTAATCACACTTGCTTCCAATGTGTTCTGAGTGTGCAAGGAAGATGAGTACAAACCCAAGCCTTTATTATTTCTTCATCCTCCCCACTTACTGCTGGGTAGAAGGTTGGTTGTATGAATTGTATGATGGTAGAGATGGCCTGAGGCTGGCAGGGAATCTGGTGGCCTGGTTTCTATTGCTGCTTTCTTACTGGCTGGTCATAGGACTTTGGGAAGTCACTTGGTCTGTCTGAATCTCGGTTCACTCACTTATAAACTGAACGTTTTGGGATTAGAGCTGTGGTCCTCACCTGGAAGGTGGGTGTTAGCAGATAGGTACATCAGCCTCCTGGGGAAAATGGAAGGGTAAGTATATGGACTGAATGTTCATGTGCCCCCAAACGTCACATGTTGAAATCCTACCCCCCAAGGTCATTGTATTAGTCCATTTGCATTGCTATAAAGAATACCTAGGTAATTTATAAAGCAAAGGGGCTTATTTGGCTCACAGTTCTGTAGGCTGTATAGAGAGCATAGTACAGCATCTGCTGCTGGTGAGGCTTCAGGAAGTCAAGATTGTAAGTCATAGTGGAAGGGGAAGAGGAGCTAATATATCACATGGCGAGAGAGAGAGAGAGAGAGAGAGAGAGAGCAAGAGGGAAGGGAAAGAGAGAAGGGAGGTGCTAGGCTCTTTTAAGCAACCAGATCTCACATAAACTCATAGAGTGAGAACTCATTCATTACTGTGGGGACAGCACCCAGCCATTCATGAGGGATCCGCCCTCATGACCCAGACGTCTCCCATTAGGCCCATGTCCCACATTGGAGGTCACATTTCAACAGGAGAGTTGGAGGGGGCAAAACATCTAAACCATATCAGTGATGGTATTAGGAGGTGAGGTCTTCGGGAGTTTATTAGGACATGAGGGTGGAGCCCTGATGAGTGGGATTAATGCCCTTATAAAAGGGACCTCAGAGAGTTCTTTTGTCTCTTCCACCATGTGAAGACACAGAAAGAAGGTACTATCCATGAACTGGGAAGTGGTCCTCACCAGACACTGAATCTGCTGGCACCTTGATCTAGGGCTTCTCAGCCTCCAGTAAGAAATATCTGTTGTTGATAAGCTGCCCAGTCTATGATATTTTGTTATAACAGCCGGAATAGACCAAAGTAGTAGGCATATGTAAATTTAAAATCCCACTCTGGGATTTTGATAGTATTGACTTCACCTCCCTGGCAACCCCTACTCAACTCACTAACTCCTCCCACACAAGGTTGAATGGGGATGTTGCTAGAAATGGCTGCTGGCTGGATGAAAGTTGGAAGGTTAGGGCCCTCAGGAGCCTGGTCCCCTCACCCTGATGTCCTGAAATCCATCACTGACTTTTTAAATGCCAGGTCTGGTTCACACCTAATCGTTATCATCCCTAAGGCAAGTGAAGCAGAATTGATCTCCTGTCTCCATGGAGGAACTCAACAAAGGAGGGAAATTTTACAGGAAATAGCTAAATCTTTAGTTTGTGAGGATGCTGAAATTCAAGACATTAATCCCCAAATTTCAGCATGTCTCCACAAAGTTGTAAATGAAGCAATTACATGGATTGCCCAGACACTAAACTGAAAATTCCAGAAACTTCTACCATAAGAACGTTTTATGGAAATTAAAGTGAGAGGGGAAGTTTTAGATTCTGGCTTCTCTCAGGCTTTGATTGCAGTTTTCCCTTTTCAAGCTCTCACCCATGTGTGGTCCATGCTTGCCGAGCCTCTCCCCTTCCTCCACTAGCCTCTTCCTTCTCCCCACGTGATCCATTACTGAAGCCATGCTTCTCTACCCTGTCCTTTTTGCCCTCACCTCCCTTCATATCTGCTCTGCACCTGCCCTGCCTGGGGGACCAAAGGCTTCATCCCAGTGCCACTGTGCACTGCTGGGAAAAAGGACTCAAGCTAAAATGAAACAGTGCCTCATCAGATTTTGAGGGGTCTGCTCTTCCTGTTTGCAATCATTCCTCTAGCACCTTCCCATCCGTATTTCCAAACTTCATCATGTTTCTCAAACCTCCTTCTGCTTCCTTCACAGAGCAGCCTTGCCTCTTACTCCATTAAGAAAGCAGAGCCCATTTGCAAGTAGCATCCTTCTTCCCTTGGCTCCCCAAACAAACCAGCCCCCGACTGGGTCTCCTTCTCTCCTGCCTCAGGGCACGGTGTCCTCCGATCTAGCTCTGACCCCTCTCTCTTGCTGCCCTGGGAGACTGAGCTGTGGATTATTCCTCCTGCCCTGCCCTGGTATGGCCACCTCCTCCCCTTCCTGCCAGTTGATAAGCAGGAGGGAGGGAGGCAGCAGAGGAAAATGGCCCCTCATGGTCCAGCCCCAAAAGAAAACAGCTGCAAGACAAACCAAGTTTTCTTTCCTTCATATTTGTAGTGTAATTTTATTCATTGAGCCTGCATTTCTCTCTATTTTATCAAAGACTCCTTTTTTATTATCCTTGCTTGGCATGAGGATGGGTTCAGTACATCCCCAGGGCATAGTAGAAAAGAAGAAAACTCTGCCCTATGCTAGAGAAATCTCTCCAGTATCAGTGGAAAATAATCCTCTGATCCTGTTAGTCTGCCGGTAGCATGCGCTCTCCCCTTCCTTCCCTTCCTCTCTGCTTTCCAGATGGAAAAGTGACCACATCCGCTGTTCTTTGCTCTTGCTCGGTCCACATCTCACCAGTGCATGGTACTCTGCCTTTGGACATTCCTCTAAAATGGTCTTACCCAAGGTTCTTGGTGCCCTCCAGTTGTTAAATCCAATGCAGTTTTGATTTTTTGATTTTTTTTTTTTTGCTTACTATTCCAGAGAACATCGTTTCTTCCAGGTCCCAGGCCACAGCCATCCTCATTTTCCTCTCGTTTATGAGCTGTTCCTTCCTGGAATTCTCTGCACAATCTTCTTTATCTTTCTGCCTCTTAGAAGTGAATATTTTTTTTGTCTACTTTCATGACCCCAGCTACCATCTATTTCCTTACAATTTTCCAAACCTCAGTGTATTACCTGGAACCTTCTTACAGAACGCAAGGCCCAAATTGCTCACGGCTTACTAAATCTTCAATCAAATGTCTCTCAGGCACTTGAACCTCAGTCAGTATCCTCTTCTCTAAGTATTTTCTGTCTTAGCCCATTTTGTGTTGCTGTAACAGAATGCTTGAGGCCAGGTAATTTATTTTGAAGTGGTTTCTTTCTTTCTTTTTTTTCTTTTTAAGAGAGGGTCTCTGTCACCCAAGCTGGAGTGCTTAGCTCACTGCAACCTCTGCCTCCCAGGTTCAAGTGATTCTTGACTTCAGCCTCCCAAGTAGCTGGAATAGTACAGACGTGTGCTACCACACCCAGCTAATTTTTGTATTTTTAGTAAAGACAGGGTTTTGCCATGTTGGCCAGGCTTGTCTTGAACTCCTGATCTCGTGATTCACCTGGCTCAGCCTCCCAAAGTGCTGGGATTACAGGCTTGAGCCACCGCGCCCAGCCAATATTTTTATCTTTTAATGAATGCTTCCATCATACATGTGATTACAAAGTCACTTTCCTTTTATCTACGCTGCACCTGCTTCCTTTGAGGCCTCATCACTCTCTCCTGCAACATAGTCTATTCTAACATGGGTCAATATAAAATCCAAATCTCTCTGCAGGGCCAAGAGGCTATTCATGACCTGAACAAGAAGAAAAGACAGGAGACCTCTCGATACCCAAACTAGGTAGTCAACTTTTGGTCCAAGTTGTCTAGAAACAAAATCAAGAGTCTACAGAGTTTGGTTTTGTTTTTTAAATAAAAGAGATAAGTAAGATATGGAAAATCCATAACAACCAGGGGACAAGCCTGGGCCTTGGAAGAATGCAGGGCACAGAGGTTAGTGAGGCAGACTCAGCATGTGTGGGTATGTGGCTGTTTTCCTCCAAAGTATCTGCTCCAATGACTCATACTCGCCCATTGAGGTTGCTCCTTTGAATTCAATGGCTTTTTCCTGGAATGTCTTCTATTGCCTTGTATCCTGTAATACAGCCCTCTTGCACCGTGTGTTTAATAAATACATACTCTTTGAATGAAATGATGGCTGTGTCTTCTGGAATTAGATGTTATAGTAACAAAATTGTATCCAACAAGAAACTAACCTGGATGAATTTACACTGGAAATCAGAGAGCAAGCAAGCAGTTGGACAAAGATCATAGAACGTTTATGGAGGGATGCAGGGGTGGGTTGGGATAAAGAGTAGGAAGATCCACAATAAGATGGGATTCTAGGGAACAAGTTGGGTACTGGAGGCCTTGCCTGGTCTCATTTCACCCTACCCTTACCAGCACACCAAGGACAGCAAGACCATGGGGCATCTTCTCCCTGCTCCAGTCACAGTGGCTTGATGGTTCCAGGAGCCTACCAGGCTGCTCGATCCTCTGGATCTTTGAACATGCGCCTCCAGCATTAGAAGAGCTCTTCAACCTTGCTAGGACTCTTGGTGACATCCTCTTCTCCTTCAAGGCTCAGCCTAGATAGCATCTCCTTGGGGAAGGCAATGGTCAGGGAAGGGCTTTCCATTGATTTCTTTCAAAGAACGCCTCATAAGTTATAACTGTCATGTGAGCTGTGGTTCCCTACAAAACAAAGTGATGCAAGGATCTAGTGCCAGTGCTTTATTCAGGAGGTCTGACCTGCGTGGTGGGGAGCGAGGACTCACTGTGCACGGTGATGGGCTGCTCTGCTGGCTCCTGCTTCCTCATGTGCTTCGAGGGACACAGCTGGTCACTGGGCAGGAGCATCCACTCACCATCTGGCACAGCTTGGACAGGATGCCCTGAGCTGACTGCAGAGAACAATCACAGGGAGGCAGAAGGCATGTGTCTCCTCTCCTGCTCTCCTTCACTCCATGAGTTTTGTTATCTCACCCCTCGGAAGTCAGATGTCAAGACCAGCATGGTGGCATTTTAACTAAAGTCTGGAAATGTCTACAGGAGACATCCACTCAGAGCACGTGACTGGTTGTCACCCAGAAGACAGAGATCCATATTCTCAGGACAGGTGACAGGTCAGCCCCAGGAGCAGAACTACACGGGCCTAAGAGGGTCCAGCTGGCCATGGCGGTGGCAGAGGTGAAGCAAGCTGCAGAAGGCCCAGGAGATGTTAGTGCCAAGAGATGTGAAGATACTTCTGACATGGCAGTTCCTACATGGATCATGCCTACTGGTCGCCCGTTGGACCAGAAGCATCTTGGAGGTAGATACCTTGCCTGCCTGGTTTAACAATGTGTCTGCAGGCCCAGGAGAGCATCTGGCACAAAGTAGGTGTTGAACACTTGCCTTGATGCACCAAGTTCACATGCGACACCTGCTGCTAAGCTTCCCCCAGTGTAACCGAGTAAATTGCTCATGCTTCTTGCTCCCCAAGTGATTTGGTTCACCTTTGTCTTCACAAGTTGGCAGCTAGGCTGTGAAGACCCCGAGAGTGCAGAGCATTTCTTTCCACCTTTGTTTTCCTAGTTCCTAGTTCAGCACCTGGCATATAGTAAATGCTTCACAAACATTTGTTGAAATTCATGCAGGACTGAGGTATCGGTGCAACCCGAAGAGGTGGGGGACTGGAGTGCAATTATTTTATCACTGGGCTCACATGACTTGCAAGACACTTTCCTGTGCTGCTTGTTAAGAAATATGTGCAACGCACAATATCCTGCTTCTAGCGATTTGAAACCATGTATTAACTGTAGTCATCCGACAGTGGTATAGAACACCAGAACTTATTTCTCCTATCTAGCTATAATTTTGTATGTTCCCCAAACAAAGACACGTTAACTGTTTTAGATGATGGGTATGCTAATTACCCTGATCTGTCACTATACATTGAATGTATCAAAACATTACTATATACTCCATGAATATGTACAATTATTATTTGTCACACTGGTACAAAAACAGGCACACAGACCAATGGAACAGAATAGAGAGCCCAGAAATAAGACCACACACCTACAACCATCTGATCTTCGACAAAGCTGACAAAGACAAGCAATGGGGAAAAGACTCCCTATTCAATAAATGGTGCTGGGATAACTGGCTAGCCATACGCAGAAGATTGGAGCTGGACCCTTCCTTACATCATATAAGAAAATCAACTCAAGATGGATTAAAGATTTAAATGTAAAACCCAAAACTATAAAAACCCTGAAAGACAAACTAGGCAACACCATTCTGGACATAGGAGTGGGCAAGGATCTCATGAAAAAGACACAACAAACGCAATTGCAACAAAAGCAAAAATTGACAAGTGGGATCTAATTAAATTTAGGAACTTCTGCACAGCAAAAGAAACTATCAACAGAATAAACAGATAACCTACAGAATGGGAGAAAATATTGGGAAACTATGCACCTGACAAAGGTTAATATCCAGCGTCTATAAGGAACCTAAACAAATTTATAAGAGAAAAACAACCCTATTAAAAAGTAGGCAAAACGCAGGAACAGATACTTCTTAAAAGAAGACATCCACGCAGCCCACAAGCATATGAAGAAAAGCTCAATATCACCGATCATTAGAGAAATGTAAATTGAAACCACAATGAGATACCTTAAACCAATCAGAATTGCTATTATTAAAAAGTCAAAAAACAACATATGCTGGTGAGGTTGTGGAGAAAATTGAACGCTTTTACACTGTTGCTGGGAGGGAAATTAGTTCAGCTATTGTGGAAGACAGTATGGCAATTCCTCAAAGACCTAGAGGCAGAAGTACAATTCAACTTAGTAATTTCATTACTGGGTATAAACCCAGAGGAATAAAAATCATTCTTCCATAAAGACCCATGCACATTTGTGTTCATTGCAGCACTGTTCATGAAAGCAAAGACATGGAATCTACCTAAATGTCCATTAATGACAGACTGGATAAAGAAAATGTGTTATATATACACCATGGAGTACTATGCAGCCATAAAAGAGAATGAGATCCTAACTTTTGCAGGAACATGGATGGAGCTGGAGGCCATTATCCTTAGCAAACTAACAGAGAAACAGAAAACCAAACACCTCATGCTCTCCCTTCTAAGTGGGAGCTAAATGATGATAACTTATGAACACAAAAAAGGAAACGACAGACACTGGGGTCTACTTGAGGGTGGAGGGTGGAAGTAGGGAGAGGAGCAGAAAAAAATAACTACTGGGCACTGGGCTTTCTACCTGGGTGATGAAACAGTCTGTACAACAAATCCCTGTGAAATGAGTTTTCCTGTGTAATAAACCTTCACATGTACCCCCAAACCTAAAATAAAAGTTAAAAAATTATTTGTCAATTTAAAAAATTTTTCAATTTTTTTTTTTTTTAAAAAACAGGCTGGGCATGGTGGCTCATGTGTAATCCCAGCACTTTGGGAGGCCAAGGCAGGTGGATTGCGTGAGCCCAGGAATTCGAGACCAGCCTAGGCAACATGGCGAAACCCCATTTCTACAAAAAGTACAAATATTAGCTGCATGTGGTGACGCCTGTGGTCCCAGCCACTCAGGAGGCTGAGGTGGGAAGATTGCTTGAGCACAGGAGTTCAAGACTGCAGTGAGTCATAATCACGCCACTCCACTCCAGCCTGAGCAACAGAATGTGATCCATCTCAAATAATAAATGATTAAATAAATAAAAAAGGAAAAAAAGAAAAAAGAAATATGTACAGCAAAATCAAGACACCCTCGGCCCACAAACTACCAACTCATTTATTCATTTCTCACTTGTATCAAGGACTTTCTTTTCCGGCACTATTCTGGATTAGATAACCCGAAAACTTTCTTGTTTGTCGAATACCTAGAAGTAATGATCAATATGTAACAACTGATTTTTTGAAACGCATAGTTAAGCTTTTAAGAAAGTAAGGACACTCTTCAGTGGCAAAAACAAATAGTGATAGTCATCCCTCGTCACTCGCAGATTCTGTATTGCTCATTTGCCTACTTGCTAAAATTGATTTGTAACCCCAAGGTTAATTACTTGGGGTACTTTCGCAGTCATTAGCAGCCATGCAGAGTGGTGAAAAATCTCAGTGGCCAGATGAGAAGCTTCTAGCTGAGGTGGAATGAGGCAATGATCTGCCTTCTTGTTTCAGTTCTCAGGCTGCAAACAAGTGTTCTTGTGGTGGTGTATTTAATGCCATGCTTTCCACATTTCTGTGCTTTTTGTTTGCGACTTTGCTGTTGAAATGGCCTCCAAGGATAGTGCTGAAGTGCCGTCCAGCGTTCCTAGGCACTGCAAGGCTGTGATGTGCCTTAAGGAGAAAATACACATTAGAGAAGCTTCCTTTGTGCATAAGGTGTAGTACCATTGGCTCTGAATTCAGTGTTAAAAAATAAAAAATAACATAAAAAATATAGCTGTGCATCGCTTAATGATGAAGATACATTCAGAGACATGTGCTATTAAATGATTTTGTTGTATGAACAGCAGAGTGTACTTACACCAAACTAGACAGTGTAGCCTATTACATACCTAGGTTATATGGTACAGCCTATCACTCCCAAGCTCCAAATCTGCGTAGCGTGACTGTACTGAACACTGTAGGCAACTGTAACACCATGGCAAATATTTGTGTATCTAAACACGGGAAAGGTACATTAAAAATATGGTTATAAAAGATGAAAAATTGTATGCTATCTAGTGCACTTACCGTGAATGGAGCTTGTGGGACAGAAAGTTGCCCTGTGTGAGTCTGTGAGTGAGTGATGAGTGAATGGGAAGACCCAGGACAGTATCACACAGTACCGTAGACTATATACACCCTGTACACTTAGGCTACACTAAATTTATATTTTAAAAACTTTTCTTTTTTCAAAAATAAATTAACCTCAGCTTACTGTAACTTTTTTTACTTTGGAAACTTTCAAAAATTTTAAACTTTTTGAATCTTTTGTAATAACACAACTTAAAACACAAACACATTGTATAGTTGTACAAAATCTTTTATATACTTATTCTATAAGATTATTTCTATTTAAGATTTTTAAAAACTTAAAAAAATATTATGTTAAAAATTGGGCCGGACATGGTGGCTCACGCCTGTAATCTCAGCACTTTGGGAGGCCGAGGCAGGCGAATCACCTGAGCTCCGAAGTTCGAGATGAGCCTGGCCAACATGGTGAAACTCCGTCTCTACTAAAAATACAAAAATTAGCCGGGCATGGGGGTGGGCACCTGTAGTCCCAGCTACTTGGAAGGCTGAGGCAAGAGAATCACTTGAATCCAGGAAGTAGAGGTTGCAGTGAACTGAGATTGTGCCACTGTACTCCAGCCAGGGCAACAGGGTGAGACTCTGTCTCACAAAAAAAAACCAAAAAAAAAAAACCAAAAAAAAAACTAAGACACAGACACACACATTAGCTTAGACCCACACAAGGTGAGGATCATCAATATCCCTGCACTCCACCTCCACATCTTGTCCCACTGGAAGCTCTTCAGGGGCAGTAACATAATACTATCTCCATGGTAACAAGGCCTTCTTTTGGAATATTTCCTGGAGGACCTGCCTGAGGCTTTTATTGGGATGCCATGCTTTTCAGACATATATGGCCATGGTGATTTGCTTGGTTTCTTTCTTTCTTTCTTAATCATAGATTTGCTTGTAAGAAGATAATGCACCATGAACATTCCTGTCTACTAATGAAAACTTTTCAGTGTTGGGGTTAATGTTTTCAACTTTTTAAGGAGCTTGTTGAGGTCTGCAAAAGCTTCTGCTAAACCCTTCACTGAATTTTTGTGGGTGTTTTCCTTCTTGTTCTTCTACTGATGCCTTTTACTTGACTCTTCTTCAGATATGTATTCCTGTTCCAGCTCCAACAACTCCTCAGTAGCAATTGCTCAGGGTCATGTCATGGAGCACTAGGAATTTCTCAGCTCTATTATAATGTTATGGGACACTGTCATATACATGGTCCATCATTGGCCGAAATGTCATTATGTAGCTCATGACTGTGCAGTCAAACCAAAAACACACATAGAACAAGGTTATGTATTGATTGGTTGGTGAAAATGTTGTCACTGGAGATTTGTAGAAATCTAACCCTATATTACCACCAGGAGCACGTTTCTGTATTCCTTGATTCAATATTTGAGGTGGCTTTATGGAACATAACTACTGAAAATGATGAGAATCCACCTTATCTATTAATGGAAGTTCTAGTACAGAATAGAGAGAAAGGAAGAAGATTAATATTTGAAGGAAAATGGCTAAGAACTTTCTAGACTGGACTTCAGACACAAATCTTCAGATTCATGAAGTGCAATGCATCCCAAGCAACATGAATAAAAGTAAACCCACATGTAGATTCATCAGTGTACCTACAGGATACTCAAAATAAAGATATTAAGAGACCACAGAGAAAAAGATGGCATAAAAAGTAAATGCTACTAGATTGACATTACAGTTCTCAAAAGCAAGAACAGAAAGTAGGATACACTGGAATTTCATTTCAAAATAAGTGATATCCTAGAATTCTATGGCAATATAAACATTATTCAAGAACCAGAGGAAAACAAATGTATTTTCAGACAAACAAGGATTAAAATAATTTTCGGCTAGCAGAACCGCACTGAAAGAACTAATAAGTGTGTATTTCAGGACTAAGGAGACTGAACCCAGAAGGAAAGAGTGGGCTGCAAGGAAGGAGGGTGAAGAAGGAAATTAGTAAACATAGGAGTAAATCTACAGAGACGTTCACTATATAAAACAAACCTATATAGAGTTTAAGCAATATTCTCAACCTTCATTCATTCAACAAATATTTATTAAGCATTCAAAATGTGCCAGCAATGGTTTTACATGCTAGTAATATAGTGGTGTATTAAAAAAAAATTTTAATGCCTGCTTTTATGAAGTTTATAAATAAATAAGTAAAATATTTAGTGTGCTGTATAATGACACATGCAATGGAGAAAAATGAAGCAGGGGCGGAGGATAGGGAGGGTTGGAAGGGAGGACAGGAATAAATAAAGCTCTGCCCTTACAGTATGAGTCTAGACAACTAAATGGATAATTGAACTTTCATAGCTGCAATGCAGGTACCCTGAGGTTTTGGTGTAGAGACTCTCTGTTCTCATCTCTGCCTTCACCATCTTGGAAGAAGGGCTGCCTTTTCTTCCCCTTTTCTTTCTAATCCAAAGTAACTTTATATCTATAAAGTCATTATATATATATATGATAAAAAAGAAAGGCATGACCCTATGAGTGACCATCCCTGACCTCCTCCAAGAGGGACAATCCTTGAAGGTCAGTGCAAGTGGCAAAGTCATGGGAAGAAGAAGAAATCACCATTGGGCAATTTGGGGTAGAGGGTTGCTTGCAGCCAATCTTGTAACTCACAGCTTTAGGGAAAATGTGACCATCTAACTGAGCAGGGGTCCATGGGACTGAGGAAACTGCCCTAACAGGGTTAACGAGAATTGCAAGCCAGGCTTTAGGCAGAATTATAGTTAAGCATTGACCAGGTAGCACTGGTGCCCTCCAACCTCCTTCCCTGCAGCTGCTAACTAACCAAGAGCTATGTAGCACGCTGGCCACCTGCTCCCCGCATTCCTATAGATAGAATTTCTGACGCTGGACCTTTATACTGGAGAATTGCTTAAGGTGTTCTTCAGATTCTGAATTCTGGCAGAACAATTGACACCAACCGGTCCGAGGACCCCCACCAAAGAACTGACTCAGCTCAGAAATGTGGTTTCATCATCAATGTCCCCCTTCACTTATCAACCAATCAACCACCTCCACATCCTACTCCTTCAACCCTCTGGACCCCTGAAAAAACCCATCCCTACACCCGCCGGGGAGTTGGAATTGAGGTTTCCTCCCATCTCCTTGTTCAGGTACCCTACAATTATTCAACTCTTTCTCTGCTCCAAACCTCAGTGTCTCAGTAAATTGACACACTGTGCATCAGGCAATGAACCCAGCACCATTACACTGAGACAGTCTGGGTAATTCAGAGTGTTCAGAATTGAGTATTTGGAAGGGTTTGGGAAGGAATGAGTTTAAATCAAGCTCTTTTGGGGGAAAGTAAGAAACAGATTTTACAGGCTGCAGCCAGTTGTAAATTTGTTTTAATGCCAGAGTTTCTAAGAAGTGGATTTTAAATCTATAAATCAGTTTTATTTATGAACTTAAACTTGATCTATTATTCTTTCTCTTCCTTTTTAAAAATAGGCCAAGCTTGCCTGGTGTTCTTTGGACAGTAAAGCAGAACAATTTTGCAATATCAGAGGTCCCCAACTTGTATAACTTAAAGTTGTCTGATTTATAAAGAATATTTATAAAGAATTTTCTACAATGGGGGCTCCCATGTCCTGCCTTCCAGGCCACTGCTGTGGTTGAGGAAGGTGAGGGGCACCCCCATGCTTGGCTGAGGACAGAGCCAGGGAGAGGGAGGGCACCCTTGGGACTTATATCCATCCTCCACCTCACTGGTGAAGTGGACTTTCACTGACCACACTGGCAGTTCACTTCCATCCAAACAGAGTCTCCATGGAAAAGTGAATTCAGAGTTACAAAGAGCCAATTTAATCCAATTTTGCAAGTCTCATCCACATGGGAGGGATGCCAAAGAGAATGATGATGACACGGGACCACAAAGAAGATTCCCTGCGTTGTTCAAGGAAAGAAGCTCTGCTCTCAACTCCCAGAATACTCAGCCTCATCTTGGAGGCTGAACTTGGCTCTGGGTGGGGGATGGGAAGAAGCTCACAGCACTCGCCCTGAAAGAGACCAACCCACTAACAGAGGACCAGGGCCAGCAACAGGTGCCTTAAGCAAACAACCTAGCCAAACAAAAAAGGTGAGCCGCATCCTGAACGACCCTAAGCAAGCAATCTGTTATTTCCCTTTTGGGAGGTCTGAAGCAGGAGGCTAGCTGCCTCTCTTGGTTTTGGGCAATGCTTACCTCTGGGGGAGAAGGGTTTAAGGCCTAGTGAGTCAGAGTCAACCACGCTCAACCTGGCCCTGATTTCAGTCTCTGCTCTCTTTGTCCCCTAAACCTTGTGAGAAAGTAGCAGACACCTGATACTGCAGGCTCTTCGCACTTGCCCTAAGAAGATGGGAACCTGTCTTACACAAAGGGGAGCCTGAAAGTGGTAAATTCCGCTGTCCTTAAGCCAGCCACTAAGGATTCTGGTCACCAGAATCACCTAGGGAGCTTTAAAAAAACAGGGATGCAGATATTTGGCTCCACTGCAGACAAACCGAATCAGGAATTCTGGGATGGGGTCCAGGAATGCGTACTTTATGAACCTTTCCAGATGATTCGGATGATTAACCAGGTCAGGGGAAATCTGACATAAGGAGCCCAAAAAGAATTCTCACTCTGGTGATTCAATCATTAAAACTCTATCGGCATATGAAGAACTCTTCCAAATCAATAAGAAAAATATGAACCACCCCACAGAAATATAGACAAAAGTTATTTCCTTAAAAGAAATGCAATGGTCAGTAGCTACATGGAAAGATGTTTATCCTCACTAATAAAGAATTGAAGCAACCAGATATAACTGTTTTTGCACAACAATTAGCAAAGATTTAAACACTGGATAATTCTGAGCATGGCAGGATGAGAGGAAACCCACACTCTTGTCTGTTGGTGGGAGTGTGAACTGATGCAGTGTGTTTGGAGAGCAATTTAGCAATCTCTGTCAAAATTTTACATGAATGTAGCTTTGATGAAGCACTTCAAGGATTTTACTCTGCAGATATATTTGAAGCAGCGTGCAAAAGATACATGTACGCACATGGTCCTTGCAGCATTGTTTATGACAGCAAGGCCTAGAAACAGCCTACAAGTCCACCAATAGGAGACAATTGTACATTATGGTACAACCACGCAATGATTATTATTCATCTGTTAAGAAGAACAGGCTAGACTTACATCTACCTATCTCTGGGGGATGTTATTTTGTGAAAAAATTAAAAAAAGCAGTTATGTACAGTTGGAATCCATTTTGGGTAAAACAAAATAAAGGTAGAAATGGCATTTGTGCTTATATGTGGATAGAATAGTGAGAAAGAAGTTTGGGAAACTGTAAAATGAAGTTACTTCTGGAGAGTGGAAATACAGATTTAGAGAAGAAAGGTATCTTTTATTTACTTTTCACTTGTCAACATAATGAATTATTTGAATTTTACCATGAGCATATATTACTTTTGTAAACCAAAATAAGGCAAATGCACTAAAATAAAGAAGTTAAAACATGCGTATACACAGCCGCTATGAGTATGGCGACTACCTCACTCTCTGGTCTCAATCCCTGGAGCAGAGGCCCCTAGGGTGGGGGCCACACCTCCTGCGCCCGCCTCTGAATTTCACTGCAGCCTCATGGGCTAGTCCATGTGAACTTAACTCCCTTCCAGCAACTAGCACTTGCCACAAGCCTGTGTCCTTTCACTGCCTACCCCAGGGCCTTTACTGATGTCCCTTGAGTCTGACACCTAAGAAGGACAGGAGATGTAGACTCCCAGGAGCAACCATTAATGGTGACGGAGTGTGGGGATAAATGCCTCAGTCCCACCCTTCAAAGCGGCACTGCAAGGCATCCTGCACCCTTCTCGGAGGACCTGGTGAGGTCCTGCCCTCCTTGTCTGCAGTGATGATCGTGACAGCACACTCATCTCCATCTCCTTGCCCTGCTCCCTCCCTCACACTTCCAGGATCAGCACCCACATAAACTACTTCACTCAGATACCCACCTTGCAGGGAACCCAAACTCAACCACCTCTTCAGAAGGAACCGTAGGTTCCTGAAAGCCACCCTTTCCTAAGGCTCAGGCGAGGCCACGTTGAGGGTAGGAGCCTCACTGATGGCAGCAGTAATGGTTAAGAGATTGGGGGAGATGTCAGGCATTGTGCTGGGGGATTTGCAGGGCTGCCTCGTGTCATCATCCCAGCAACCTGCAAAGTGGATCATTTGGACCCCCATTTTACACTTGAGAAAACAGGGATAGCTGGGGGTCCCTAAGTCCAGGTCTCAGGGAGCTGGGATGACAAATAGGTAGGGTCCTTGCTTTAGATGGGGCCAGCTCATGCTCCTCAGGACCTTGATTACAGGGTGTGGTTCTCATGGTCCTGCAGGCTTTCCAGAGGGTCCTTGCTTCAGATGGGGCCAGCTCATGCTCCTCGGGCCCTTGATTACAGGGTGTGGTGCTCACAGTCCTGCAGGCTTTCCAGAGCAGCAGCAGTCAGGTGACTTGTACAGAGCCAGATGAACAAATCTAAACTGGGCAAAACAAGACCAAGATATCAAGATGTAAGAATCAAGGGGTAAAGAGGTAGAAGAAGGTAGCTCCTTTTTTTTTTTTTTTTTTTTTTAAGGCAGGATCTTGCTTTGTCACTCAGGCTAGAGTAGAGTGGAGCGATCATGGTTCACTGCACCCTTGACCTCCAGGGATCAAGCGATCCTCCCACCTCATTCTCCCGAGTAGCTGAGACTACAGGCATGCATCAGCATACCTGATTAACTAAAAAAGTTATTTTTTTATAGAGACAGGGTCTTACTATGTTGCCCAGACTGGTTTGCCCAGACTGGTCTCAAACAGATGGGCTCAACCGATCCTCCTGCCTTGGCTTCCCAAATTGCTGGGATAATGGGTGTGAGCCAATGCACCTGGCTAGAAGAAGGTATTTCTTACCAGGAAGCAGGAGGAGATACAGTTGTCCAGCCTGGCCATGGAGACAGGTGGTACACGGAATGTTTGTGTCCACCCAGGATTTCGCATGTTGAAATTCTAACCTCCAAGGGGATGGTGCTAGGAGGTGATTAGACAGAGACTGGGTCATGAGGGCAGGGTCCTTGTGAATGTGATTAGTGCCCTTAAAAGAAGAGAAAAAATAGGAGCTGGCTCTCCATCTCTCTTCCCTGTATGGAAGGATATAACGAGAAGATGGCCATGAGGAAGCAGCCCTCATGAAGCACCAAATCTGCCGATGCCTTGATGTGGGATTTTCAGCCTCCGGAACCCAGAGGAATAAATTTCTGTTGTTTAAGCCACCGAATCTATGGTAATTTGTTACAGCAGCCCGAAGAGACCAAGACAAAGAAGAAAGGAGAAGGGGATGGTTCAGGGAAGAGCTGGAACCCAGGGCTGGGGTACTAACTTGAGGAGGGGTTGGGAGCCCACTGGACAGCTCTGGTCTGTGGGCTACGGACCCCTCCTTAAGTTAGTTAGTAACTTACAAATAAAAAAAATTAAAAAAAATTTAAATTTAAATTTTAGATTCAAGAGGTGCATGTGCAGATTTGTTACAAGGGTATGTTTCATAGTGCTGAGATTTGGTGCAGTGCTTCCATTGATCCTGTCACCCGGATAGTGAACGGGGCACCCATAGGAAGGTTTCCAGCCTTTGCCCCTCCTTCTCCCACCTCCGTTTGGAGTCCCCAGTGTGTGTTGTTGCCACCTTTACATCCATGTGTACCCAGGGGTTAGCTCCCACTTATAAGTGAGAATATGTGATCTTTCATTTTTCTGTTTCTGCGTTAATTTACTTAGGATTATGGCCGCCGGCTGCGTCCATGTTGCTGCAGAGGACATGACTTCCTTTTTTTGATGGCTATGTAGTTTTCCATGTTGTGTATGTGCTGCCTATTGTTTATCCAATCCTCCATTGATGGCACCTAGGTTGCTTGCGTGTCTTTGCTATTGTGAATTGTGTTGCAATAAACATACGAGTGTAGGTGTCTTTTTGTTAGAATGACTTATTTTTCTTTGGGTATATACCTAGTAATGGTATTGCTGGCTTAGATGGCAGGTCTATTTTTAGTTCTTTAAGAAATCTCCAAACTGCTTTCCACAGTGGCTGAACTAATTTTCATTCCCACCAACAGTGTATAAGCATTGAACACCTTTTGTAATCAACTGTCATCTAAATGAGGATATGCTTCCTGCAAAGCCATTGTGTTTGCTATGCAAATGTGGCTTCCAGATGAATTCCTAGCTCTCCCCTTCTGGCCCTAATGCCACTCAAAGATTCCCCTTCCCGGTAGACAATCTGAAGTTCCCTTTAAAGGAACTGTGGGTTCAGTGGCAGGAATCAAACGTTCCTGGTTGTGACTTCCCTGGGGATGGCCCCTCGGGCCGCAGGCATCGCACACTCCACTTTTCTGCAGGTAGCCTCTGGGATTCTAAGATGACTGCTGCAGCCAGACACAAGCTCCTGGCCTTGAACCACGGGGCCCTTCCAAAGTCTCATGGGTAAGAGGTCAGAGAAGGGTGCCAAGTGGGGAAGGCAATTTAGAAGAGCAAGGGAAAACAATTTGATGAGGAGACAGCTCCAGGAAGAGAATGGTGTTTGTTTTTTTACACGGACAAAGGCTCCATGTGTTCCTTGCGTAATTTTTATTCAACAGGGTGTTTTAAGTGGGTAGACAAACAAACATCTGAACTGAAGATTAAACACACTTGTCCCAGGGAAGAGCATCCTGGACAGGAAGACCACCTTCTTGGTGGGTCTTGCCTCTGCAGGCTCCAGAGGATGGAGCGATGTGTGAGTCCGAGCACAGTGGGCCTGGCAAGGTGAGAGTCGGCAGCAGTCTGGTGCATTGAGGTTTCTGTGCTCCAGAAAGCCAAGCTCAGCTCAGCCTGGATAGGGACCTACATTTCTGCTGCAGTGCTTCCGGCAGCTGAAGGCTCTGATCTTCCCTTGTGGTGCATATCCTGGGAGGGGAGGATCATGGTTGTTACCATTCCTCATTCCGTCTGGGAATGAGGGCTCTGTGAAAGGTTTTGGAAGAGAGAGAGAGGAGGAGGAATGGGATGGGCTGAATTGTGCACCACCCTCCCATCGACATGTTCAAGTCCTAATTCCCAGTACCTCTTAATGAGACCTCTATTTAGAAATAGGGTCATTGCAGATATAATTAGCTAAGATATGGTCATTCTGGAGTCCTTATAAAGGGAGACCTTATAAAAAGGGAAAATTTGGAGGCAGACACGCGTGCAGGGGGAACACCATGTGAAAATGAAGGCAGAGATCAGGATGATGCTTCCATGAGCCACAGAATGACAACGATGGCCAGCAAACCATCACACGCCAGGGGAGAGGTGTGAGCAGGTGCCTTCTCACTGCCTTGAGAAGGAACCAACCCTGCCAACACCTTGATCTCAGACTTCCAGCCTCCAGAACTGAGAGATGATAAGTATATGTGGGTTAAGCCAGCTAGGCTGTGGTGCTTTCTTACACAGCAGCCCTAGCAAAATAATACAAGCCTAAGGATTATGGTGGCAACATGTAGAGAGCAAAAAGACTCCTCCAGGAAGCCTGGGGCCTTCAGGCAGATGCCCAGGGACTGGCAACCAATGATAACAATGCCTAATTCAGCCAGGCCAGCTCCGCTTCTCCACAGGAGTTGGGGGAGACATTTTTGCCTCCTCTCACTTTGATTCACCTATCTGCACGTGTGTTCAAGATAGAAGAGAAAGCTAAGCTCCTTCCAGTCTCCTGCAGACCATCTGCTCATACCAGGACGTAAAAAGTTAAAGCTATTTTCGGTGTTATTTCAGGCAGGATGGAGACAGACACCATTGGGGATAACCAACCGCTGGAAGGAAATGTGAACTCCTGTCATGCCTAGCCTTACTGTTGGCATAAGTCAGTATTTTTGATGGAATACTACTCAGCCACAAAAAGAAATGAATTCATGGCATTTGCAGCAACCTGGATGGGATTGGAGACCACGATTCTAAGTGAAGTAACTCAGTAATGGAAAACCAAACATTGTATGTTCTCACTCCTAAGTGGGAGCTAAACTACGAGGATACAATGGACTTTTGGGACTTTGGGGGAAAGGGTGGGAAGGTGGGGAGGGATAAAAGACTACACTTTGGGTACAGTGTGTACTGCTCAGGTGATGGGTGCATCAACATCTCACAAATCACCGCTAAAGAACTTATTCATGTAACCAAACACCACGTGTTCCCCAAAAACCTATGGAAATACAACTTAAAAAAAAGAGTTAGTATTTTATCTGCCTACAGTCTGCCTTCTTGTAGGATTTGGGGTGAGTTTTGGTCCCCACACCATGTGAAAAACTCTTGTGATAATTTATTATTTTTCCAAAGAATCTCCCTGAGCCAAATGTCACTGCCTCTAAGATTGTGGTTTCATGTTAGGGCATGTGGGAAAATCCCAGAATGTTCAATAGAATTACCTACAGGACGAATATCTACAATGGACAGAAATGGTTCTAGTCTGAGAACACAGCCCGTTGGAACAGTCTTTACTGCTGCCAGGCCTTTCCTGGAGGCTTTCCTCGCTAGGGGAGGGCAGAGGGAGGTCTGTAGGCAGCGCGGACAGGACACTCTGCTGCCATTGCTGAAGCCCTGTGAGGTGGACCTCATGTCCTCCTCCCTCCCTGGCCCGTGGCTGGGCCCTGTGCTGAGTGTTGCGGGCTGATGCCCTCCAGGTGGCCCGAGGTGGGTGTCCAGCCTGTCAATGTCTCCTCAGGCCACAGAGAAGTACCCAGCCCTGCTCCACTCAGAAGCTCCCAGCCAAGCTTGACCTCCTCACATCCCCAACCCTGCAGCCTGCAGAATGACTTCTCTCTCCTTCCTTCCTCAGCTGGGAGTACTGCACAGTCATCTTCCTGGTCACCTGCCTCAAGACCTCTACACAGTCTGTCCCTCTTGCCTCACTCAAACTTGCCAATTGCAGGCCACCGGCAAATTCTGTTGGGTCTCTCTGACAACTTCTCTCACGTGTCTTCACTTCTTCCATTCCGTCTGGCTCATCTGGAGTCCAGATCTTCCCTGTATCTCTCTGGCATTGCCCCACAGCCTCCAGACTCGGCTGCTACCTGGTCCCTCTCCCCCATCCCTGTGCCCTTGGCCCAAGAGTCTCTTTCAGAAAGTACAGCTGCCCGGGTCGGGCACAGTGGCTCACACCTGTAATCCCAGTACTTTGGGAGGCTGAGGTGGGTGGATCATGAGGACAAGAGATCAAGACCATCCTGGCTAACATGGCGAAACCCTGGCTCTACTAAAAATACAAAAAGATTAGCTGGACGTGATGACACACGCCTGTAGTCCCAGCTACTTGGGAGGCTGAGGCAGGAGAATCATTTGAACCTGGGAGGCGGAGCTTACAGTGAGCCGAGATTGAGCCACTGCACTTCAGCCTGGCGACAGAGCAAGACTCCATCTCAAAAAAAAAAAAAAAAAAAAAATTACAGCTGCCCAGCTCCGACCCCTTCAGTGGCTCTGCTGTCGAGGATTTGGAATTGAGCAGTGATGCCTGCACCTCCTGCACCAACCCTGTCAGAAAGTTTGGCAAGAGGAAGGAAGGAACTCCTAGCCCTTTGCACAATACTGCCCTGGGATTATGCTCTAGTAGAAACGTACGTTGTCTTGCCCCGTTCCACTCAGAGACACCTAAGGGAGAATGGGAGAGAGTACAGGCCCAGGGCAGGAGCTAGGAGCTAGCTGGGGGAGGAACTCAGGGAAGTGAGGGGCACAGTGCCCAGTCGGTGTTGATGCAAAGGCGAGTCGGGGTCTGCAGTGAAAGTCCAGCGAGAGGGCCCCAGCGTCCCCACCTGAAAGCAGTGGTGGCCAGCTGGAGAGTGACTGAGGTTAAGAATTTCCATCTTCACCTCTGGTTTGCTGTGGGAAACAGGGCAAAGCTGAATCATGGGAAAGAGAGACGGGGGGCTAGCTCTGGGGCTTGGGTGGGGAGCTTAGGCCCTCCCACAGCTCTGAGCTGGGACCACTTTTGCGTTGACTCCAGCTACACAGAGACAAGCACCCTCCCACACTGAGGCCAGCAGAGGTCTCCTGAGTTGTTGCCGGCATTCGTACCTCCTTTTCTTCTCGGGGCTCTTCTCCCATCTCTGAGCACTAGAAGTTCAGCCATCAGTTAAAGACAGCTCATGTGTTGCCTCCTCCAGGAAGCTTTCTCTGACTTCCTGAGTCAGGATTAACCTTCCCTTCTCTACACTCCCTGTATACTTTGTTCTATCAAACCACTTATGACGTTCATGTATTTTTATATTGTGTGAACCCCCAGAACTTGGCATAGCGCTTGATGATACGCATTAAATAGATGCTTACTGATTAAATGAAAGGAAGAGTGAACACACAGATACAGTGAAAACTGCTCTTCCACCTCTAGTCTATAAACATCTTGGAAATAAGAAATACGCTTGGTTGCCCTGAACGCCTCCACAGTAGCCAGCGCGGTCTTCCACCTCGTCGCTTCTCAGTAAATCTTGGCTAAATTGTTAATTTCATGGAGCTCGTGATTATAATAATCGCATATCATTATTTTTACCCACCTTCTACAAAAAAGAATGAGGGGAAATCTATTGTCCTGAGCTTACTGCAGTTATGTTTTCTGCATATTTCAGGCGGTGTGAATTGTTCAGAGCTCTGTCACCTGCACTGGGGCACACAAGGTGGCCCCGCTGCCTGGATGCTTTCCTGAAGAATGCCAAACACACAATACCATGAGCAGCTTGGATCCTGCGCAGCACCTACCTTTTGGTTATTTTTGCAACTCTTTGCACGTCCCTGATCTTATTTAGTCCTTCCAGTGTCCCGGAGGCGGAGCCGGTGCAGATCCTGTTGGCTTTGTTTCCTAGGTGAGGAGAGAGGCACCCCTGGGCTGTAGGATAAAGGGCCTGCCCTGGGCTGGAGATGCAGCTGACTGAAGATCTGGCTGTGTCCAGAGACCAGGGTGCCTCTTGTCCAGTCCAGGGCACAACAAGGCCCCACCACACCTCACAGTCCTCGGGGCCAGGCTTCCTGGGGCTGCTTTCTTCTCTCCCGTGGAATAGCAGCTCTTTCCAGCCCTTTGATATCCCAAGACAGGAAACCAGGACGAGTTTGGTTCCCAGCCAAGGCAATCTTGCTGACCCCTCAATGCAGCAGGAAAGCCCAAATACAGCCTGTGCCACTGGGGCTTTGTTGAGAAATGTCCACCAGCCCCACCCTTGTCTGAAACGGTATCACCTCCCACTTCCCTACTCTTACTCTCAACGCTTGAATTTGTTTCTTTTCAAACTCATAGCTTTTACAAACCACTGGAGGGAAGAATTAATCTGGAATGTTAAGCCTCTCAGTGTATTTGCCTCTGCCTGCAACCTGGAGGAGTAGAATCGAGCTCCAATCTCCTTGTTCCTAGGGAGATTGTAGCTCAGCTTAAGACTCACAGCCGCAGCCTGGTGCCACTTCCTCATAGACTGGGCATGTCCGACGTCCTTGCTCCTCCTGCTGCACCTGCAGGGGGGCCTGGGAAGTGGGACCCCATTCATGATCGCTTGCAGTGAAGGACAGCCTGCTCTGTGCCAGATGTTGTGGGGAGTGCTGGAAACGTGCCTCATTGCAGAAAACTCACCATCAGCCTTGTGTATATTTCTCACTGAGGAAACAGAGGTTCAAATTGTTAAGTGGTTTACTCAAGGCACACAGAAGCCCGTTCTGTCTGACTCCAGGCCTGAGCACTTAATGGACCAGGTTTTAGGGCCAGGGTGCTGAGGCTCCCTTGGAGGGATCAGACCCAGAGGGCTTGCCTTCTAGAAACTTCTATTCTCTCTGCAGATGTCAGACCTGAGATCAGACACTCAATTTCCAATTTACCTTTATTTTCTTGCCTTAGACACAGGGTGCTGATGCTAGCACTCTACCAGCTCTACTGAATCCTAGCAACTTCATTTCCTAGCAGCCAGCATCATGGCCTTAAGATGTAAAGCCCTGGTCTGACCCCCGCACTCGAGCCTGGGAAACTGTGGCATAGAGGCTGGCAGCAGGACCCTTGGACTCGTCTGCACGAGGTCTAAATGCTGGCTCTACCTTTGATGTTCTGTGTGCTCTAACTGCTCTGTGCCTCAGTTTCCTCATCTGAGAAATGGGGGTGTGAGGGGCTGAATCACGTCCCTCCAAAATTCACGTGTTGAAGCCCCAACATACAGCACCTCAGAATGTGACTGTATTTGGAGACAAGATCTTTAAAAAGGTAACCAAGTTAAAATGAGATCATTGGAGTGGGCCCTAGTCCAGTATGTCTGGTGTCCTTGTAAGAAGATGAAGACACACAAAGATCCCCCAGGGATGCTCACACACTCAGAGGGAAGACCGTGTGAGGACACAGGGAGAAGACCGCCATCTGCGAGCCAAGGAGAGAGACCTTAGGAGAAACCAACCCTGCCAACACCTTGATCTCAGACTTCCAGCCTCCAGAACTGTGAAAAAACATAAATGTCTGTTGTTTAAGCCACCCAGTCTGTGGCACTTTGTTATGGCAGCTGGAGCTGGCTGACACCGGGGGTGTTTAGAATCATAACTATTTCAGTACCCATCCTGGTTATGTTCATCTTGGAACCAGACTGCCTGGGATCGAATGCCTGCTCATGCATTTACGTATTCTGTGTTTCTGAGCACATCTCTTAACCTTTTTAAGCTTTAGTTGTCTAGTCTGTGCAATGGGGATACTCATTGCGCCTGCCTTGCAGGGTTGCTATGACATTTAGAGAACTCATTAAGTGCTGAAGATGGCAGAGTTAGCAAATGTCTGAGCAGGAATTTGATCCCAGGTAATACAATGCCAAAATGAATGCAACCAGAATGACTCTATGGCAAGTCAATATTTTTTAATCATAAACTGTATCTCCCTAGTCAATAAAAAATGAACATTGTAAAATGTAGAAATAAAAGTAAAATTGCTCTCTGGATGTCACTCACAGCCAGAATATGACTTTTCTTTGGCCAACGAGCCCCGGAGGAGCAGGAGGGCTTGTGGCTGTCTGCCCATGGCCTTCAGCTATTTGCATCTCATAAGGAGCTCCCCAGACTCAATCCTCTGCTGCCTTCCAGCTAATCCACAACACAGAACTTCCAGAGAAAATAACTGCAAAAACAGGAATGATTTACTAATGTTAGGCAAACATTGGCAACGGGACCCAAAGTAGCATTGGACATTGCTCATTTGTCAAATGGAAGCAGTTTCTCTCATGGCTCCTAAGGCATATGAGTTTTTGGAACTTGTGTTACTTTTTTTTTCTTTTTTTTTTTGGCAGAGTCTCACTCTGTTGCTCTGGCTGGAGTATAATGACACAATCATAGCTCATTATAACTTTGAACTTCTGAGTTCAAGTGATCCTTTCCACCTCAGCCTCCCAAGTAACTGAGATTATAGTGTATGCCATAATGCTGGTCAATTTTTAAGTTTTTATGGAGACAGGGTCTTGCTATGTTCCTCAGGTTGGTCTTGAACTCCTGGCCTCAAGCTACTGTCTCACTTTGGCCTCCCAAAGTGCTGGGATTATAGGTGTGAGCCACCACGCCCAACCTGTGAAATCTTGTAGACTATTCTGGTGGAGCATTACAGAGGTACCTGACATAGCAGTGCTGGGCATGTTGGGTGAGTCTTGTTACCTGTGCAGGTGCTGGGGACAGGTAAGCCCACTTCAATTAGAAACAAGCTTGGCCCTGGGTTGAATCTCTATCTAGCTCCTCTGAAGCCAGGGTAAGCCCTTACTCAGACGCTACATCCCAGTCTGTTTAGGAGCTGAGAAGTGACCACATCAGCAAAGCCCAGGCTTTTCCTTAGCCCTATCAAGTGAGTTTCACAAAGGAGGCATTCGCATCCAGTTAGGAAGCTTCCCCTCTGTTTGACTGGCATGCGGTTCCCCTGGGTTTGGGCCTTGGCTACATCTGGGAAGATTGCTGCTACATACTGGAAGCATCACAAAAGCCACACTCAACAAGCATCCGCCAACTTTACCGGTACCTTAGTTAGATCGAAAAAGGAGACCTGTGCTTCCTGTTTCCCGACTGAGAAAGGCCACTGTGTCTTCTTACATTCTTATTATTCCCAAGGGGCTGAGTTCTCCTCACTTTCTCCCACCTCCCCTCCTAATAAATAATTCACCACGGGGCTGAAATAAAATATGTAGTCAAAAGAGATGGAAAGCAAGGGAGCAGAAATCCTGCAACCTTGAATACAGTGTTAGCTTCTGCGAAGGCTGTAATAGAGTCTGCATGGGGTGGGCGTCCCAGCCGGGGCCGGTCACCAGGAGCCCACACTCCACAGCTCTTCCACTGTCACTCCATTTCCTCACTTTCAGCAGTGACATTTCAGCCTCTGAATGGAGGGCAGGTATTTGTTGAGGCGGCTCAGCCACTACGTTTGACCTTCAGAAGAAAAAAGTAAGAGATCAGGAGACAGAGACAGGGGAAGAAATTCTCAATGCATTATTTCCTTTTCTCCCTTTGGCAGAACAAGTGCTGAGAAAGAATTGCCAAGAGGCAGCGTCTGCTCCAAGTGTAGCGATTTAGTACAAATTCACGATTTCCTTTTTCCTTACTTCCCTTTTGATTAATCATGGGAAGGTCTGAATGTTTCCCTTAAAGAATCATGGCCCAGAACTTTCCTTGGCATCAGTTACAACTGCTTCTAAAAAGGTTCTTGTAGTTCTTTGAGTTTGCTTCTCAGAGCGCTGAAAAATGGTGCATAACCAAAGTGACTCAGGCCTCTTTCACGGAAACTGGGTAATATTAATCCTCCCATTCTACAACTGCAAAACAAGAGATGAACGAGGTTAAAGGCCCAATTCAAATAGCTCTAGCTCACATATCGTGGGGTCTGGAGATTTAAGGTTAGTGCATAGGGAAGGAACAGAAAACAGACCCTTGGTTGAGGTGGCATCTCCTAAAAATTGTTATCACAGCTATTAAAACCCCTATTTCTCACCTCATTGGTGAGCAAGCAACAGGGCAGAGATGTGCTGCTTACCTAGTGACCACTCTTGCCACTGATGGGGCCATGGAAGAGCCACTAGACCTGGCTGGGCACAGTGGCTCAGTCCTGTAATCCCAGTACTTTGGGAGGCTGAGGCAGGAGGATCACTCTAGCCCAGGAGTTCAAAGCTGCAGTAAGCTATGATTGCACCATTGTACTCCAGCCTGGGTGAGAGACTGAGACCCTGTCTCAAAAAGGAACCACTAGACCTAAAGCCAGGAGACCATGCTCAGCCTGGCTTGGTTCCCATGGCCCAGCCTCTACTTCTCAGAGTGACTTGGGCAAGTAACTGCCCCTTCTCTCTGGACCCTCACTCTGAGATGGTGTACCAGCAGGGAGGGCTCAAAACTTCTGTATGAGAGTTGCTGGGCATAGCAATGTGGCACCATCTCCTCTCAGTCCTCCATAATTCACTTATGTGTCCTTGGACAGATCATGATAGCAAATACTTTTATGGCGTTTACTCTGTGCCAGGCTCTACACGAAACCTTTGCATATGTGCATGAACTTTGTTTTTAACCTTACAACAAGGAGCTGGTATTATCATTCCCATTTGCAGAGGAGGACACTGAGGCACGAAGATGTGAGACTACCAGATTAAGAGTTTAATGCACAAAGAAATCACCTTCCCAAGCTCACATAGACAGTGCAGAGCTGAGTGAGGCAGCCTGGCTCCAGCACCGTGCCTTGCCCTGATAGCTCTGTCCTCTAGCTTGATAACTGTGTCCTTCCAACTGCCCTCCTGGGAGGCTACTGGAGTCAATAGTCTTTTGTGCATCTTTTCCAAAAATGTTGCATGACAATGATGCGTATAAATAGACAAAAATATAAATTGTAGTATGTATACTCTTCCTTTTTGCACCAAATACAATGACTTTTTTTTTTTTTTTTAAAATAAACTGAGTCTCACTCCATCACCTGGGCTGGAGTGCAGTGGCGCTATCTTGGCTTACTGCAACCTGTGCCTTCCAAGTTCATGCAATTCTCCTGCCTCAGCCTCCCAAGTAGCTGGGATTACAGGCGCCCACCACCACGCCCGGCTAGTTTTTGTGGGTGTGTGTGTGCTTTTTTTTTAGTAGAGATGGGGTTTCACCATGTTGGCCAGGCTGGTCTCGACCTCCTGACCTCAAGTGATCCACCTGCCTTGGCCTCCCAAAGTACTGGGATTACAAACGTGAGCCACCACATCCAGCCAATAACATGATCCTTTCATATCAGCTCATATAGAGCTCCCACATTCTTTTTAACAACTGCATAGTATATTCCATCATATAAACCATAATGTATAAACTCACTTCCTGATGCATATTTAGGTTATTTTCATTATTTTATTTTACTATTACAAGGAGTACCGTAATGACTATTCTTGTAGATATACCATTTTGCATAAGTACGGTTTGTACAAAATGACTGCCCCAAAGATATTCACGTTCTAATCCCTGGAACTTTTGAGTATGTTATGCTATATGACAAAAAGGATTTTGTAGATGGAATCAAGGTTATACACCTTAAGAAAACAAGGTTACCTGGGATTATCTGGATGAACAGCCTCATAACTTGAGCCTTTGTTATGGTCTAAATATATGTGTGACCCCCAAATCATATGTTGAAACCTACTGCCCGAGGTGATGGTATTAAGAGGCGGAGCCTTTGGGATATGATGATGTCATGAGGGTAGAGCCTCTTGGGGTTAGTGCCCTCGTAAAAGAGGCCTGAGCCTGGGCGTGGTGGCTCATGCCTGTAATCTCAGCACTTTGAGAGGCCAAGGCAGGCGGATCACCAGGTCAGGAGATCGAGACCATCCTGACGAACATGGTGAAACCCCCTCTCTACTAAAAATACAAAAAATTAGCTGGGTGTGGTGGCGGGCACCTGTAGTCCCAGCTACTTGGGAGACTGAGGCAGAAGAATTGCTTGAACCCGGGAGGCAGAGGTTGCAGTGAACCAAGATCATGCCACTGCACTCCAGCCTGGGTGACAGAGTGAGACTTTGTCTCAAAAAAAAAAAAAAAAAAAAAAAAAGGCCTGAGGGCACTTGGTTGCACCTCCCACCATGTGAGGACACACAGAAGATACCATCTCTGAGGAACAGGCCCTGGTCAGTCACTGAATCTACTGGTAACGAAGACCTTGGACTGCCCAGCCTCCAGAATGGTGAGCAATAAATTTCTGTTGTTTTCAATTTATTTTACCAAGTCTCAGGTATTTTGTTACATCACCCCACAAAGACTAAGACAGCTCTTCAAAGCACAGAGCTTTCTCCAGCTGGAGGCAGGAGGGATGAGGGAATGCCAGAGAGATTTGCATCATGAGAAGGACAACTCACCATGGCTGGCTTTGAAGAAGAAGGAGCCTTGAGCCAGGGAGTGTGGGAAGCCTCCAGATACTAAGAAAGAGCCTCAGCTGGCAGAAGCGAGGAATCAGGGACCTCAGTGCTACCATTGCATGAAACCAAGTTTTACCAATAACCTGAATGAGTCTGCAACTGGATTCCTCACAGGGCCTCTAGATAGGAGCCCCGGTCAGCCAACACCTTGACTTTAGCCTTGTGGGATCCAAAGCAGAGAAACCAGCTGAGCCATCTGGCTTTCTGAGCCATAGAAATGTGAGATAATAACTTTGTGGTTTTTTAAACATGAAATTTGTGGCAATCTGTTACAGAAGCAATAGAAAACTAGAGCATTGCTGATTACTTACAAGTAGAATAGCTGAGTCAAAGAGTACATGCAGGGACAGATACTGTCAAATAGCTCCCCTTGAACCGAGACCTGCCAGAAGATACCTATTTTCTTGAAGCCTCACTTTCTATACCAGAAAAATGGGAATAACAACAACCTTGCGGCTATTGTAAGGATGAGAAAAAACACACATACATTCATATGTGTGTACACACACGTGTGTGCATACTTACATGTATGAGCATTGTATTCGTTCATTTTGCATTGCTGTAAAGCAATACCTGGGGCTGAGTTATTTATAAAGAAAGAAGTTTATTTGGCTCACAGTTCTATAGGCTGTACAAGCGTGGCACCAGCATCTGCTCAGCTTCATGGAGGACTCAGAAGCTTTTACTCATAGGTATAAGTAATGGTCCTTCCACCATGTGCACACACATGTATATTAGAGAGAATACTTCCATACTCTGCTTGTGGTAGGTGTGTTAGGTTGTTTTTGCATTTCCATAAAGAAATACCTGAGGCTGGATGATTTATAAAGAAAAAAGGTTTATTTGGCTCATGTTTCTGCAAAGCTGTACAAACATGGCAACACCATCTTCTTGGCTTCTGCTGAGGACCTCGGGAAGCTTATAATTATGGTAGAAGGTGAAACAGGAGCAGGCACATCACATAGTGAGAGCAGGAACAAGAGAGCAGGGAAGAGGGTCCAGACTTTTTAAAACAATCAGACACTGTGTGAACTAAATGAGCAAGAACTCACTTATCACCAAGAGGATGGTGCTAAGCCATTCATGAGGGATCCGCCTCCATGATCTTCAACATGACTTCCCACCTCCAACACTGGGAGTCACTTTTCAAACGAGATTTGGAGGAGACAAATATCCAAACCATATCAGTAGGTCTTCCATAAGTGACAGTTACTATATAGTTTCAGAATTAATTAAAATGCATCTGAACATTGTAACCATTAGTTTACAGATGGAAAACTAGGCTCAAGATCGTCTGGTGGTATGTCCAGGGTCAGGCCACAAAAGATGTGAACCATTATTCCCTCAACCCCAGCAGGGTGTGTTTTTACCCTGCTGACATTGTCTCCAGATGCCTGGGGACAGTGACAGGCCCCCTTTCAGGGAACAGGTGTTCTTTCCAGGTTGAGCACTGTTCCACACAGCCCGTTAACATAGTGTCGCAGCCTATCCCTGGGGGGATTACAATGTTCTCCCTGCTGCAGAATTCTAAGGGTGCCTTGTATTTTCTTGTGGTGTGAGGATTTGAGTGATGAAATACAGAATTCAACAAGAAATGTTGCCAAGACAACAAGGTTGCAGAACCAAGACTTTTTCTTTCTTGGAAAGAAATAGAAAGGATTATTATAATTTACCTCTCCTTGGGGGCAGGCCAGACTCTGGATAACATGAAACTTGAGTTGAATCATTTTTAGATGATTTATCTAAGTGGCTCCCAAATTTAAGTTCACATGCTGCTGTATCAGAGTCACCTGGGGTGCTTGTTAGGAACCCAAAGTTGGGGTCCTCCTTTGACTTGCTAACTCTGAGTGTCTGGGATGAGGCCTGAGAAGCTGGTTTGGAACAAGCTCCTCTGTGTGATTCTATTTGTATCTGGGTATGGATGCTAATGTTCCAGCATCTTGGACAGAGAAGACAGTGGTCCAGGCTGCATGAGCTGAGTGACAGGAAGCCTCTAATAGAAAGCTCTTTCCTCGGAGCCGCGGTCCTTCTTACTTGAATTGCCACCAGTTCAGAATGCCGTCTCGAAAAATAAAACTCAATGCTTTCATCAATGTGACAGTTTTTCAAGCACTTGAACACAAGTATATTCACAGCATCAGACAGGCTCCCCAAACGCTTCCTGGGAGGCCAGAGCCTTCTTCTACCTCCCAGCTGCCCTTATGGCAGTGCCTACCTAGGTTTCCTCTCTTCGCTTCCACATCTTTTTGTTCATTTCATTCAGGGCCCTGTTTTCTTCCATGTCAGGTCTCTATAGGGTTCTGCTCATGCCATGCTGATGTGTTCAGGAGTGTTAGTGGATTGATGAATCACTCCACTTCTACATATGTTGTTAAGTGGAGTCTTCTCGTAGTAAATCCAATGGTTACTGTGATGGTGAGAATGTTATCTGCTGGTGGCACGCAACTGGAGGGGACACTGGGCTGTGGGAGAGCCTGGGAGGGTACCTGCAATTCTATTATAGTGTCCATATCTACAATAAATTCTTAATTTGAGATGATGAAACAAAATGTCTGCATATCACTGTCTTATCATTCTAATATTCCAGTTGTCTTTGTTCTATTCCTGTTCTAAGCACTTCTCTGTTGAAAACTTGGGTTTCGTACCCCAGTATCCATTCTTGTTCGTTTTATCTATAGGATCAGACATTGCTTGTTCTCAGTTATCGATGTCTCTCTTCACTTTGTGGTCACATGGTGGGAACATTCCATGAAGATGTGGGTTATGAATTAAGTTCTCCAAGAGCTTCTGTGATCTCTTAGACCTATAATTCAAGTAATAGGTGAAGTGTGGCTGTGGGGCACAGCCAGGCAAAAAATTTTTTACACACATATAACTAAGGAGACACAGGCCGGAATACTACCTAATCAATCAAGCTTTTTCCTTCCCTCTTTTAAAACATCTATGAATGTATATGTCTATGTCTATATACACATTATATATGAATATAGACATGTATTCAAACAACAATGAATATAGATATATATTAATATATAATGAATTTATATAAAGTCATATATAATGACTTTCAGCAACACCAAGAGATCAAAGAACAATGAATCCACTTGACAGAAGAAAGAACTGAAACTCAGAAAAGGAAAATAAAAGTCAGGCACAGTGGTGTACGCCTGTAATCCCACCTATTTGGGAGGCTGCAGTGGGAGGAGCACTTGAGCACTGGAGTTCAAGACCAATTTGGGTAACACAGCAAAACCTCACCTCAAAAAAAAAAAAAAAAGTAAAATGACATCTCTATAACTACAGAGTTAATTGTAGTAATTCAGTTAGAACTAGAATGTGTAGAATATTTTTACGGTATTTTATTACTTTATCGTATTTCTCATTAGGTAATACACATGGTTCAAACATCAGAATGATATAACAAAGATACATACTGAGAAGCCTGCGTACGCTCCTGCCCCGTCTACCTCCTTCCTCCCCGTCTGCCCCACCCTCGGCTTTGTTTCTTGGGTATCCTCCCAGCCTGTCTTCATGCAGATATAAGAAAACATAAATGCATATCATTATTTTGCACCCTTCCCAAAGGTAGCACATTGAATACACTATTCTTTGTTTTTTCACTAATGAAATCCTAGAAAGCTTATTCTTTATTATTATCTTTTTTACAACTGCATTATATGTACTCCCTTCTGTGAATGTACCGTAGTTGTTTTTTGTTTGTTTTAACATCTTGATTAAGATATAATTCACATACCATAAACTTCGTGCACTTAAAGTATATAATTCAGAGGGGTTTTTTTTAAGCATATTCAGAGATGCACAACCATCACACAGGACCATAGCTTTCTAACCAGTTACCTCGAAGAAACAACTTGGGTTACTTCTCATCTGTTACTGTTATGCCCACCCCGACAGCTGCAGCAAACATTGTGTTTTTTGTCTCTTTGTACACATACTTGGTCCTTCTCTAGGATATATATGTGGAGATAGAAGAGCAGAAGGATTGAATGTCATGCATACTGAAAATGTTGATAGTTACTGTTTTCCAGGTAGACAGTGCTAACTTATTTTATCACCAGCCACAATGGAGAGGACCCTCCTCCCCAGCTCCCCTCCAGTATATATTTTTTAAAATTTTTTTACTAATGTGCAGAATAAAAAGTGACATATCATTGTCATTTCAATTTAGGGTCAATTACACTTCTATTGTAAAAATACATTTTCCACAGTGGTGGCCGGCCTCCAAGACGGCTCGTGAGGCCCCAGGCCCCCCTTGTATGTTCGTCTCCCACAGTGAATCGGGGCTGGCCTGTGTACCTGACAGAGCTCAGCAGGAGCGATGTGTATGACTTCCAGGGCCAGGCACCACCTGCGCTTGGACCAGTTGCTTTAGGGGGAGCCAGCTGCTGTATCATGAAGACTCTCTGTCCAGAGACCCATGTACCGAAAACCAACTAGGCAACACCAGCCCACCAGCTGTGTGAATGAGCCACTTCCAAAGTGGGTTCTCCAACTCCGTCAAACCTTCCGATGACTGTGGCCCCAGCTGACATTGCCTGCAATCTCAGGAGAAGCCCTATGCCCGAAGCACCTGGCTGAGCCACGCCTGAATCTTAGTCTTCAGAAAAAGCGAGAGGTAAAAAAAAATGGTGATTGTTGTTTTAAGCCACTAAGTTTTGGGGTGATTTGTTATGTAGTGATAGATAATTGCCATATTCATCAATGTGCAAAGCATAACTGCTAACTGTTAGATGGTTTAATAGAGAGCAAGCTATAGATACGCATACTTAGATACAAAAGGAATTACAAAAGTAATGATGCTTTCTATCTCAGCTTTCACTGTTATTGGTAATTATTTGCTGCGGTTCCCATTTTCCCTCTTCCACTTTAAGGAGACATTACCGGCATGCCTGTGTACAGTCTGTGAGTGACAGAAAGCCATATATCACTCCCGAGTTCCAAGCTGTCTGTTGCAGCTGGATTCAACTTTGCAGCTTTCCCAGGAGGTTTGGGATCAAGACTATTAACCTCCCGATTTCCCCTGATCTGACAGCAGGCATCAGTTTGCCTCCTTGGGTGTAAATGCTGGGGGGCCAGGAGGAGCTTCCATCCTTAATCTTAGGGCTGTATTCAGTGGAACTTGCATTTCAGGTACAAGCATTTCTGGACTTGCCTTCTGGCAATGGCACAAATTACTTGTGATTGTTCCCTTTTCAAATGGGACAAAGATTTTGTTTTGTTTTGTTCCTACCTGACCCACTTCTCTGGCCCAAGACCTGCCCTTTCTGGTCACCTCTGCACTGAGCTGTCCTTGGTGTTCTATGCGAATGTGTCTAGCTTAACAAAAAATTGATAGAGAACAAAAAATCAGTAGTTGGCATTGGGAGGCTCTTTTGTCAAGAAAGCTATTAATTTACAGCCACATTCTGCAGTTAAAAAAAAATAAAAACTCAGTTATAGAAGAGCCTCATGAAAAAGAGGGATGTGCACAGAGGTTTTCTCAGGAGCCCGTGGCAGCCTGCTTGTCAATATCCACGCACCCTCTTCACTCAAGCAACCTTGATGTAGAGGTTACTTTGAACAGAGCATTAAAGATTGATGAGCAATGAACCACACTACCAGGGTGCTGGCAGTTTTCAAGCCCGACTTTTCTAGAGACTTGTCAGAGTAGCCAGATATTTCTATTTTAAAACTCTAAAAACTCATTTCAAAGGCCAAGTTTTAAAATAGGGCCATATGAATGCTTCCCTCATGGCCGCAATCCCTCTTACATGCAGAGACAACATTTTCCTGAGGTGTGAGAGCTGCGCTGTCTGATATGGTAGCCACCAGCCAGGTGTGTCGATTCCTATCTAAATTCAGGAGCTGGAACACCTGCAAACCTAGCACTTTGGGAGGCCAAGGCAGGGGATCGCTTGAGGCCAGCAGTTCAAGGCCAGCCTGGCGAACATAATGCAACCTCATCTCTACAAAAGTAAACAAAATTAGCTGGGTGTGGTAGCACATAACCATAGTCCCAGCTACTCGGGAGGCTGAGGTGAGAGGATTGCTTGAGTTGGGGATGTTGAGGCTGCAGTGAGTTGAGATGGCACCACTGCACTCCAGCCTAAGCAACAGAGTGAGACTCTGTCTCAAAACAGACAAACAAACAAATAAATAACTAGGTGCCATAGTTCATCCTGTAGTCCCAGCTACTCCCAGGCACTTGGAAGCCTGAGGCAGGAGAACTGCTCGAGGCTAAGAGTTTGAGACAAGCCTGGGCAACATAACATTGTTTTTTTTCTTTTTAATCAGCCAGGTGCGATGGTATAGTCTCAGCTGACTGGGATGCTGAGGTGGTAGGATTGTTTGAGCCCAGGAGTTTCAGGCTGCAGTGAACTTCGCTCATGTCACTGCATTCCAGCCTGGTTGACAAAGAGGGACTCTGTCTCTTAAAAACCAAAAATGTAAATTCAAAATCATTAATATTAAACTAAATTAAAAATCCAGTGTCTCAGTAACACTAGCCATATTTCCAGTGCTCGTTTGCCGCATGCGACCGGTGGCTGCTGTGCTCAAGAACGCAGCTTGTAGAACAGTTCCATCATTGTGGAAAGTTCCATCGGGCAGCTCCGCGTTGGAGTTTTGCTTGGTGCTTTGTGTGGAAACAAAACAGAAAAACATTTCCCTTCCCCTCAAAGGGCCGAGACTGCTAGAGTCAGACTTCTCTGTCTCAGATTTAACTAGTATTTCCTAAATAGGGAAACAGGAAGTCTCTCTCCTAAGCAGGGAGGCTCAATGGTTAAAAATAATCAAATTTTGGCCAGGCGCGGTGGCTCACGCCTGTAATCCCAGCACTTTGGGACGCCGGGGCAGGCGGATCACGAGGTCAGGAGTTCGAGACCAGCCTGATCAATATAGTGAAACCCTGTCTCTACTGAAAATACAAAAATTACCCAGGCGTGGTGGTGTGTGCCTGTAACCCTAGCTACTCAGGAGGCTGAGGCAGGAGAATCACTTGAACCCGGGAAGTGGAGGTTGCAGTGAGCTGAGATTGTGCCACTGTACTCCAGCCTAGGTGACAGAGTGAGACTCCATGTCAAAAAAAAAAAAAAAATCAAATTTTTAATATTGACTATATACAATGGCCAAGAAGTAACTCTTCTGGGTTAAAATCAAACAACAAAAAAGAACAATAGAACAGAGGTTCTCGTAGTAGATGTTTGAGATATTTTGATAAATGGAAGAGAGTGAGTGCTTTCCTACCTTATAGAAGCAACGCTTGGAAGAACTCCTTAATGCTTGCAAATGCTTTTGGAGTTGGAAAGCACTGTTTCCTAAATGCCAAATGCTATTTCATTATTTATTAATATCAGTATTAATAACAGGAAAGCAAATGCTTTTTTTCTGGTGGGCTTTCTTCTGATATGTGAGTTCCAAAATATATTTTGTGCATCCAGCTCTTCTAGAGTTTAAGAGGGGGAAATAAAACAAACAAACTCAAAAAAGAACATATGGGAAAACTGCCAGGGAAATAGACACTGTCTATTTATAAGGTACGAGGAGCTCCGTGTTTTATGCACGTCTCGCGCAATCTCAAGTTACAGTCAAGAATATCCCTCTTCAGGGAGCACTGGGCACTTTAGGAATGTGGACTGACTTCTTGCTGAACAGGAACAAACCTATTTGAGTGGCGCGCCCTCAGCCAACATGAATCAATACCAATTGGCCTTAAAAGTAATAGCTAACATTTATTGAGAGCTACATCCCAGGCTCTGTGTAAAGTGCTTCATATGCATTATCTCACATAATCACACAATTATCCAGAAGCTAGGTACTATGTTTTTATCCCCATTATACGGATATGCCAACTGAGGTAACAGAGGATTTCCTGAGGGCATTGAGAAGGTAGGAGGAGGCCAGGGAACCAAAGCTTTGTGGGTTGAGTTTTGCATTCTCTGGAGGAATTGGGCCTTAATGGGTTCTAGGGGAAGCCCTGAGCAACCCTGTTTTGCTGTCCAAAAGGAAGGACAATCCGCTTGAGACCCCAACATTCATTGCCAGCTGAGGCTGCGATCAGTGATCCAGGCAAGAGGGAGAAAAGAACTCACAAATGAAAATAAAAAACAAATCATGGTTTTCTGGAGCCTCAGGGGTTTCAACCAGCTAAAAAGGAGGACATTTGGAAAACTAGAATAGCTGCAGAGGAGTCCCCAATATCTTCAGCAGTAGATGCTAATGCTTGGAGGAAATGAAAGATGGTACTGAGAGAGTCAGAAGGTGAAAGAACTCTTAATTACCATACCCCTAGGTGCTCACAAGGTGGAACATTTATGAAACTCTTTTCCGTGGCAGAATCCTTAAACAGGCTCATCCTCCATGTCTTCACGATGCTCAAGGGATGCAAAACTGCACATTCAAATTTCACAAAACAAGAAGCTGGATATTTGGGAAGGAAGGTTCCAGATGAGCTCAGAACCAGGAGTTTGTCTAGAGGAGCGCTATGTAAAATCTGTTCTGAGAGGCTTTTCAACAATGCATGCGAAGGATTGGTCTGGAAGGATTTGTGCTGCTAGCAGGTGCCCTGTGATTCCCATAGAAGGAAGGGCTAGTCAGCTCCTAAACAGAGCTACCTTGTCTTATGGAGGAAGACTTCTAAGAAGGGATTCACGGAGAGCTTTCTGGGACCCACCCTTGGGAGCCCCAGGAGTGGGCTAAGGTGCTGTGCCAGCGGGAATGTCCTAGAGCCCATTGTCTTCCTTTTTTCTTCTCTAGAGCTGAAAGAACTCCCAACAAAGCACAAGGGGGCATTTAGGAGGCAAAGCCCTGCCCGCTCTGGTTTCTGGCTGCCCCACCTTAATCATGGCACTGTGAGTTGCCATCCACCTTGGGGTCCCAAACTCACCATCTGGGGCCAGCGACGTTATTGGTGGATTCCTTAAAGAGCGGAAGTTGAAAAAGATGGGAGCAAGGGGAGAGTTATTCTTATTTTTGATGCCTATTAGAAAGGGTAACAGCCCATTTGATGACATTTGAGCTTGTTGATATTTTCCCCAAATCTTAATTATTTTCATGTAAATGACAGGAAGATTTTAGATATTAATAGGCCAGTGAACCAAGTTACTTTTATGTCCCCAGCTGTTCCCAGCACTTGTGCTACTCCCCAGCTCCTTTCTTTCGGCCCTGTTAATTCAGCCTTTGATGTTCTCATCTTAGAGCAGGGGAGCAGCACAAGTGCTGGGAACAGCTTGGGCTACCTGGTGCATGGGACGGCTGGGGTGTGACATCTGGGGTGTGTGATGGAGACACCAGACAGATGTTACAGGGTGTGGGCACAACGTCTTAGCTGCTAGAACTTGCACATTCCACCAGATAAGCAAACTGTATAGCAGGAACCAAGATTTCAAAGACTTTTCTATTACTTTTTTTTTTTCTTTTTCAGATGTGGTTTCTATCTTCAAGGAGCTTTCAGTCCTGAGGCAGAAGAAACACACTCTTGTACCTGTGTCCTGTATGTCTTCATCACCACAACATAAGTTCCAAGAGGGCAGGACTGACCTGGCTTGTTCCCTGCAGTGTTGCTAGCATTCAGAGCAGTCGCAAGCAGTAACAGCTATTCAGCTTGATTTCTTGAATGACTCTAAAGGAAAAGACAGGGAGACACAAGAAAGAAACATATTGTGAAATGTAGCAGGAGGGTGAACTTAACTACCATTGGAAGGATAAAGACATTACTTACAAAGAAGGTGCAGTTACTTAGTGTTCCAATTGTTTTATCAAGTTAACTGAATTTACCATTTGTTTGTTAACAGTGCACATAAAGCCTGCAGCACTTCATCAATTCTACCACCTGTGGAGTTTCCAATTGTCCACGGAACCAGTCCTGAACTCACCCCAGAATTCTTTTTTATTAAAGCGTAATCTCTCTGAAGGCACATTTTAGAAAATGCATGTACATTTTCTTTAATACTTAATTGCAAGCGCTTTTCATTTTATGCTTGCAGATTCTAGATCACATGAAGTTGTAGAGAGGTATAGATTTACTAGAATCAAATGTCACTTGTATCAAATCTAAGGGTGACTTAGAACGTGAGGCCAGACACTTGGTTTTGCATAGAAGATTGTAGGAAGTTGTGCTGCATCAGTCATTTCATTCAGAAGTTCTGTAGGTGAGTATCTCTTGGTGGGGTGGAGTTCTGATGCATGCTTGGGAGTCTTCGTTGGAGACCTGAAGGCCAAAGTGAGCCATCTTTGCACAGCTGCTTGAAGGTGGTAAGATGGACGAAGCAAATTCTCAACTGTGTGATTCAACGGATACTGCCCACTTTTGGATCATGACAACCAAGCATGCCACAATATTTATTTCCTAACCATTGTGTGCAAGGCCCATGCTGTTTTTGAAAGAATATTTCCATCATGAATTGTGTGATACAGCCATGGCCTGTATGTAGCTTGTGTGTCCAAAGGAACACATCATATGGACAGATCATATGAAGCAGTAAGTGGTAAATGCCAAAGATACATTGGTTCCCACCCACCGCCCCGTCTCTGCCTTTCCCAGCTCTCTGATTCCTCTGACTGCAGTTTCAGTCCCACTCCAGGCCTGGAGTCAATTCTGACAGGCAGGAAGTGTATAAATAACCCTAGCCCTGTTCACTTCCAATGCGTGTGGGATGTTGTGCAAAGCCTTAGAAGTGTCTGACGCAGAATGCATGTTCAACAAGGGATGTCTGCCTGAGTCTATGATATGTTCAGGTGTCCAAGAGTGAACAAGAGGCAGAAAGCAGTATAAATCATGGTGATGTCGCACAGGAGGTAGGATGACAGGCACGTACAAGGACACATGGAAGTCATGTTTTAACTGCTTAGGTAGGTCAGAGACAGCCTCCTGGGAGAAAAGAGGTCTGGCCCCAGTCTCGAAAGAGTTTGCCAGGTGGGCGTGGGAGGCGTTCCAGACCGGGGGATGGCAGCAGGTGTGCATTAGGAGGCTATGAGTAGGGTTGAGCTTGTACATGGTGGAGGGGGAGGGGGTGAATTGGGGCTGAAATCCAGGTCAGGCTTCACGTGCCAAGTTGTATGTGCTGCCTGAAGGGACACATGGAGGTATCCTTCACTGTAGGCACTGTGTGCACACCGTGCCTGGGAAAGCAGCAGGAGCAGGAGTGGGTAGAACAACTTGGCTGTGAGTGACATGGTGGTGAATGAACGAATGAATGGCCACTCTCGGTCCAGTGATGACCCGTGGACTCTGCCTTCTCCCTACCTAATGCTTCTGTTCCTGCCAAGCACAGGTGCTGTGGGGGTGGCGGGGCTACTGCTATGAAGAGAGGCGCATTTTCTGAGAAGGAGTGAAGACCGAGCCTCAGACCCTTCTCTGGCTTTCAGAGGGGTCACAGCAGTGTGTTCATATGATCACGTGTTTTTGTAAAATTGCAAACATAGGTATTTCTATGTTCTTTTTCTTAGGCTCTCAAAATTGCGCCACAAACAAGGGATCTGCCCTTGACTATGAGCAGGGGTTGGATCTTCATCAACCCCAGGCATCCGAGTTGCCTGAATTCACGGTGCTCCTGCCCTTCCTGCTGATCAGGTTGAGCACTGAGCTTCTGCCCTGGTCCTGCCCAGAGTCCGGTGGGTTGTGTTGATCGTCGTTGCTCCAGGCCTCTTTAAAGACTGCTCTGAATTGCTGACCTACTCGAGGTAGCCCCCAAGGAGCAGGGAAGGGTTCTGAAGAATGGGCTGGTGGGGAGACAAGACAGCAAGTGAAGGCAGGAGGCACAGAGCAAGTGTGAGTCCTGGGGATGGTGACGGGCTCCTCTGGCTGGGTTGAGGGGCTGTGTGGGAGGTGGGTGGAGAATGAGCCCCACATTTATTCTTCATATCTCAGGCTAGACATGAGAGCAAAGCATCCTAAGGAGCAACCACAAACTGAGGAAATAGAAACTGAATCCACGGGCACAAGTAACACTCCCTGTGTAGCTTACACAGTGGATTGGTGACTTGCTTTCAGCCACTGAAGGGATGATGAGAGGCTACTAGGGAAATGCTGCTATGTGGGGTGGACAGTGGGAAGGGTGAGCGCTAGGGGAAGAGGTCTTGGTGGTGGCAGCTCTAACCTGCTGAGGTGGAGCCACTACTGCCACGGGCTTTTCGGATGGAGTTCCAAGGTAGGATGTGTGTGTGTGTGTGTGTGTGTGTGTGCATATTTGTGCCATTATATAGATATCAGAGAGCAGAAAACCCTCCTGCAGGAGAAGTATTATAAATAGAAACCAGCAGAAGAAGGAAATAGCTTGTCTAGACTTCAAAGCTAGCTTTTGTGGCGTGGTATTTATCAGTTCTGGTACTAATAATTCTTCTGCCCAGAAAAATACAGTCATCCCTTGGTATCTGTGGGGTATTAGTTCCAGGACCCCACAATCCCCTTGGATACCAAAACCCATGGATGCTCACGTCCCTGATATAAAATGGTGTAGTAGTTGCATATACCATATGCACATACACCCATATACTTTAAATCATCTCTAGATTACTTATAATACCTAATACAATGTAGACGCTATGTAAATAGTTGTTTTATTGTATTGTTTAGGGAATAATTAGAAGGAAAAAAGTCTGTACATTTTCAGTACAGAAGGAAATATCCATTTTTTGGATGTATTTTCCAAGGTTGGTTGAATCCATGGATGCAAAACCTATGGATACAGGAGGCCCAACTGAACCCTTGCTTTTCTCTTGTCAACCGTTTGATTTTTTCATTTTTAACCAAAGAGAGCTTCCACTTTTGTTGTCCTTGGGGTTCATTGCAAAGCCTGTCATCCAGCACTCAAGAGGCAGCCAGTCATTTCTGGTGTTCACGACAATAGAAAATATCTCTTACCTTCATCACCTATCTGGTATATGTGTTCCTAGTGCTTCCAGAGTAAATGTTTTTAGCATAGCATTCAAAGTCCTCTTGCCATAAATATTATCTATGCTATAAATGCCTTGACTGAGCTGAACTAATGACCTTCCCTGGCCCGCCCTGTATTTTCTGTCCTCCCAACTTTGCTCAAGCTCTTCCACTGCTTGGAAGATCCCATCCCCGTCATTAGGTTTATAAATTCCACTATTCCTCCAAGAGCTATTGCATTCATGGAAATGTGCAGAGTCTTTCAGAATGTTCTGCTGATTCCCTGCAGTCTTTCTTAGACTACCAGGAGTGGAATGGGGGTGTGGGGTCCTGGGACCAATAAGGTTCTAATTACAGTGCCAGGGTTCCCACCTCCTTCCCTTTGGGAATCCCCAGGGGACCCAGGGGATTTATTTGACAGTGGTTTTGGTCTTAGAAATCAAACATATAAGGCCTACAGCTCAACAACATGCTATCAGTTAATCACTAGAGGACAGTTTTCTTGGTGAATAAACCAAAACTGGAGAGAACATTTGACTTGAAGGGCAGGTTGTATGATAAAAGTTAGTGTGATGGACTGACTTGCTGGTCTCCAGGCCAAAGGCACACCGAGAACTGTGTATTTAGTTGAGAGATTTTAGAATCCCTGGATGGGCTCATGTAATTTGGATATTTGTCCCCTCTAAATCTCATGTTGAAATGTGATTGCCAGTGTTGGAGGCGGGGAGGTGCTTTGGTCGTGGGGGCAGATCCCCTCATGAATGGCTTGTTGCCCTCCCCATGGTAATGAGTGAGCTCTGACTCTTTTAGTTCACATGATATGTGATTGTTAAAAAGAGCCCAGCACCTCCTCCACTGTCTCTTGACCCCTCTCTCGCTATGTGACATGCCTGCTCCCCCGTCAGTTTCTGCCATGATTGGAAGCTCCCTGAGGCGCTTACTAGAAGCAGACGCTGGTGCCATGCTTCTTGTAAAACCTGCAGAAATGTTACCTAAATAAACCTCTTTACTTTATACCAGTCTCAGGTATTCCAGGAACACAAAATGGACTAACACATAGGCCCTCCAAAGGAAGGACAGAGACATCTTTTGGGGTTAGAAAAGGATCACTGTTTTAGAAAGTGACTGACTGGCAGAGTGGTTAAATGTTGTGAATTACTCTCGCAAGTGGAAAAGTATCCATCCTCTCTTCCGTATGTCCCCATAGGGTGCCTGTGTGGCAGGCACTGTGATGCATGCCCAAATCCCCCATTCCATGAAAGGCCTGTGGATGGGTCTGGGGCTGGGGGTAGGTCATCAACAGATACCTGCAGCTGTCAGCCCCTTGAGCATCCCCTCAGCTGCAGAGAACCACCTCTCTCAAAATCATGCTCCTTCCCAGGGCAATCACATATGGTGATGGATGGAGTTTGGGTGTATGAAGGCCTAGTCATTTTGCCCCATTGTGGGACAAGTCTGAAGGGTCATTTTAGTTCCAGAACTCTCTGTAGGATTGGTTGAGTTTGTCAGTGGGCCTGTATCACTGCCTGATTTTTTCCTCTGCCCCATGCTGTTTCCTCCCCTCTCTTCCATCATCTCATCGCATGATACCCAGGGCACTTCTTTAAAAACATCCCACATGCGAAACTCCCACTCAGCAGCTGCTGCCTGAGGAATCCAACCTTCAGCAACCTGCTTTGTGAATAGCACTGTGGGTGATTACTAAGGGTTTTTAATCCAGATTATAAATGTTTGAGAACTATTTAGAACTTTCCATACAATCAGATACAGTGTATTCCCAGATCTCTATAAATATTTAGTAAACCAGAGAATGGATAATAGCATGAAACTGCAAACTGGGTTTGAAGGCAATGATCCTGAATCCAGCACTCCCCATTGATACCCTATCTGTTCATGCATCATACACATGCATCCATACCCATCAGCTGAAGATGACCTTCCCGGAGAAAGGAATGTGGCTCTTCAGTTAGCACATATATGGAATCCTGCAATCAGATTCTGATGTCAAAACACAAAGTGCACAGCTAGACAGTGGCTGAGCCCCAGTTAGAAATGGAATGACCCTGCCCAGTCCAGACCCTTCTCCACCACTTATCTGAATTCATCTTGGCAGACCCAAATGTTATTGTATTTGGCAAAGGTTGGTGTACATGGTACAGGGAGTGCAGAAGGCTGAGCTGTCCATCTAGACCTTGCAGTGTTCAAATGGCCCACAAGCTAGCAAAGTGAGAAGAAGAGACGGGGCTGGAGCTGTGGAGTTCCTCACTATTTCTTGCAACTTGGAACCTGAATGCAGGTATAGTTCATAAAAACCCAAGTAAACATCCAACATGCAAATTTAAACATTTTATGGGAAATAAATTAGGCTAAGAGCCAGAACACATGATTTTTGGTCTTAGCTCTGCCTCTGAGAACTTTCCATAGAGTCATATAGAGTGTATTCCCAGATCTCTATAAATATTTAGTAAACCAAAGAGTGGATAATGGAATGAAACTGCAAACTGGGTTTGAAGGCAATGGTCCTGAATCCAGTACTCCCCACTGATACCCTCTCTGTTGCATGCATCATACGCATGCATCCATACGCATCAGTCGATGATGACCTTCCCGGAGAAAGGAACATGGCTCTTCAGTTAGCACATGTATGGAATCCTGCAATCAGACTCCGATGTTAAAACCCAAAGTGCACAGCTAGACAGTGGCTGAGCCCTAATTAGAAATGAAATGTCCTCTGCCCAGTCCAGACCCTTCTCCACCACTTATCTGAATTCATCTTGGCAGACCCAAATGTATGTAATCCGGGACAGACAATTCATATGTTCATAAGAATATCAGTTTTTCATAGATAAAATGAAGATGGTGGACTAGATCCTCTTTTAGGTCTTTATGACTAAGTCATTCTAGGATGGGGTTTCTCCTTTAAGGAAATTTGTTTGAAGTGGTCATTCCATCTTGTTTGAAAAATTCATTGACATTATTTGTTAGAGCAGTTTAGTTTTAGGTTTACATGTCTCTACTACTCCAGTATCCTACAGAGTAGTTCCGCTGCCATAAAAATCCACCGTTCTTCACGCACTCATCCCTCCCTCGCGTTAACCCTGGGCAACCACTGCTCTTCTTACTGTCTCCACAGTTTTGTCTTTTCCAGAATGTCATATAGTTGGAATTGCACAGTATGTAGCTTTTTCAAGTTGGCTTCTCTCACTTAGCAATATGCATTTAAGCCTCCTCCATGTTATTTTGAGGTATAATAGCTGAATTCTTTTTATTGCTGAATAATTCTATTGTCTGGATGTACCACAGTCTGTTTACTCATTCACCTTCTAAAGGATATCTTGGTTGCTTCTGAGGTTTGGCAATTATGACTAAAGCTGCTATAAACATCTGTGTGCAGGTTTTTGTGTGGACATAAGTTTTCAACTCCTTGGGTAAATACCAAGGAGTGCGATTGCTGGATCGTATAAAGATTATGTTTAGTTTTGTAAGAAACTGTCTCCCAAAGTGGCTGTACCATTTTACACTCCCACCAGCAATGAATGGGAGTTCCTGTTGTTCCAGATTCTCACTGGCATTTGGTGTTGTCAGTGTTTTGGACTTTAACCATTCTAATAGGTGTGTAGTGGTATCTCATCGTTGTTTTAATTTGCAATTTTCTGACAACATATTATGAGCATTTTTCATATGCTTATTTGCCCTGGACATGCATACGTCTTCTTCAGTGAGGTATGTCTTCAGATCTTTTGCCCATTTAAAAAATTGAGTTGTTTGTTTTCTTATTGATGAGTTTTAAGCATTTTTTTGTATATTTTGCATACTAGTCCTTTATTACCTGTGTGTTTTGCAAGAATTTTCTCCCAGTCTATGGTTCGTCTTATTTTTGTTAACAGTGTCTTTCACTGAGAAGTAGTTTTTAATTTTAATGAAATCTAACTTCAATTATTTTTGTCATGGATTGAACTTTTGATGTTGTATCTAGAAAGTCTTCACCAAAACCAAGGTCCCTTAGATTGTCTTCTGTGTTATCTTCTAGGATTTTTATAGTTTTGCATTTTACATTTAGGTCTATGATCCATTTTTAGTTAATTTTTGTGAAGGACAAAAGATCTGTGTCCAGTTTCTTTTTTATCTTTTCCTTTCTTTTTTTTTTTTTTTTTTTTTTGCATGTGGATGTCAAATTGTTCCAGGAATATTTAATGAAAAAACTGGCTTTTCTCCATTGTATTACTTTTGCTCATTTGTCAAAGATCAGTTGACTAGATGGGTGTGAGTTTAGTTTTGGCTTCTGTATTCTATTCCACTGATGTTTTTTGGGTCTATTCTTTTGCTACTAACACACTGTCTTGAGTATGTAGAATTAGAATTAGTGGAGATAGTAGTCAGGCAGTGTCAGTTTTCTGATTTTATTCTTCTTCTTCAATATTGTGTTGGCTCTTCCTGGTCTTTTGCTTCTCCATATAAACTTTAGAATCAGTTTGTTCATACTCACAAAGTAATTTCCTTAGATTTTTCACTAGGATTGCATTGAATCTATAGATCAAATTGAGAAGAACTGGTATCTTGATAATATTGAGTCTTCTTATCCACACACATAGAATATCTCTCCATTTAGTTACGTGTTCTTGGATTTCTTTCATTGGTGTTTTATACTTTTCCTCCTATAGATCTTGTAATATTTTGTTAGATTTATAGCTATTGCTTTTTATGCTAATATAAATGGCATTGTGCTTTTAGTTTCAAATTCTAATTGTTCATTGCTGGTACATAAGAAAGCAATAGATCTTTGTATATTAATCTTGTGTCTGGAACTTCGTTATAACTACTTATTAGTTTCAGGAGGTTTTCTTGTTGATTCTTTGGGATTTTCTACATAGACAATTATGTTATTTATAAGCATAGATAATATTCTTTCTTTTTCCACAATCACTATACATTTTATTTTATTTTCTTGCTTTATTGCATTAGCTAAGACTTCTAGTATATTGTTGAATAGGAGTGGTAAGAGTGAATGAACATTCTTGCCTCCTTCCTAATGTTAGTGGGACAGCATTTAGTTTCCCACCATTAAGTATGATGTCAGCTATGGATTTTTTGTAAATGTTATTTATCAAGTTGAGAAAGTTTCCTCTTTAATCTTAGTTTGCTGAGAGATTTTTGGTGTTTTTTTAAAAATCATGAATAGGTGTTGGATTTTGTCAAATGCTTTTTCTGCAACTATTGATATGCTCATATAATTTTTTTCTTCAGCGTGTTGTTATATGAATTGTACTGCATTGGATAGATTACATTGAGTTTCAAATGTTTAACCAGTCCAAGAATAAATCCCATTTGGTTGTGGTGTATAATTCTCTTCATGCATTGTTGGATTTGATTTGCTAATTTTTTGTTGAGGACTTTTGCATCTATTTTCATGAGAGATATTGATTTCTAGTTTTCCATTGTTATAATATCTTTGTCTAGTTTGGTATTTGAGTAATGCTGGTACCAGTGTGACAAGATGCTCAACATTGTTAGTCATTAAGGAAATGCAAATTAAAACTGACTGAGATACCACCACACAGCTTTTAGAATGGTTAACACAACCAACAACAAGACAATATTAAGTGTTGGAGAGGATTTGGAGCAACTGGAACTCCCATTCATTGCTGGTGGGAGTGGAAAATGATATAGCCACTTTGGAAAATTGTTTGGCAGTTTCTTTTAAAATTAAACCTACATTTACCAAATGTAAAAATCTACCCTAAATGTTTATTGTTTATTCATTTTCAAAACTAGAAACAACCGAAAGGTTCCTCAATGGATGAACAAACTGTAGTGCATTTATACAATGGAATACCACACAGCAATAAAAAGAACAAACTATTGATATACTGGATAATGTGGGTGAATCTCAACACATTATGCTAAATGAGGAAAGCCGACTCAAAAGACTATATACTGTACGATTCCATTTACAGGATGTTCTGATGTTCTGGAAAAAGAAAAACTACAGGGGCAGAAACAGATCATTGGTTGCCTGTGGTTGGAATGGGGCAGAGAACTGATCACAATGGGGTATGACGGTATCTTATGGGGTGAGGGAACAATATCTTGATTACGCATGTTACGGTTACATGACTACATGGATTTATCACAAAACTTACAGAACTGTACTCTAAAACAAGTGAATTTCTCCTCACATAAATTATAGCTTAATAAAAACATAGTAAAAGTCTCAAAAGTTAAAAAATCACATCTTTGCAGAGCTATAATCAGAATGATACTATATACGTTGGGCTGCTTTTTTTGTTTTCAGTATTACACCATGGAGTTCTTACTAGTGTCTGCTGTAGCATTTAAAAGCACCTTATATTCCAGGAAAGATAGTCATTCTCTGGCATCTATATGTATCTATATATGCTGCATCTATATCAATCACACACTTGAAACCAAAATTAGAATGCATCATCCACTTCTCCCTGAAAGATCAGCAGGACTAATTTCAGTGTTTATTGCATGCTATTCTCTTACTTCCCTTTGTTACGACCAGAAATAACCTGACTTCCAGGTCAGCCTCAATCAACCAGACTCTCCCCTGCTTGGTATCAGTTAGGAATTGCATCCAGGCCCTAGTAATAGAGACCAGACTACAGCAGTTAAACAACTAATGCTTTATGCTCCCATATAAAACAGTCCAGAGACCACAGTGTCATCAGGGACTCAGGATATTTTAATATTTGTATAAGTGTTTTTTTAATATATGGAATTATTTTGTAGAACAGAAACTCGGAACTTGGTCAAAAGTATGCATATTTTTTTTTTGTTTGTTTGTTTGTTTTTTTTTTGAGACGGAGTCTCACTGTGCTCCCAGGCTGGAGTGCAGTGGCGTGATCTCTGCTCACTGCAAGCTCCGCCTCCCGGGTTCACGCCATCCTCCCGCCTCAGCCTCCCAAGTAGCTGAGACTACAGGCGCCCGCCACCACGCCCGGCTAGTTTTTTTTTGTATTTTTAGTAGAGACAGGGTTTCACCATGTTAGCCAGGATAGTCTCGATCTCCTGACCTCGTGATCCACCCGCCTCGGCCTCCCAAAGTGCTGGGATTACAGGCTTGAGCCACCACGCCCGGCCATGCATATTTTTGTAGACTCTTGATTTGTACTGATAAATTGCTTTCCCAGTGAGATGTACCAATTCACAATGCCGCTAACCATATGTCAGAGCACCCAGTTTATTACCGAATCTGTGTTGGAAATATTCTGCCTTGTGGATTTGCAAAAAGAGGCCCAGGTGGATTAAGTGGTCTGGTAGGTGTCTAGTAGGTGAATGCTAATCTCCAGACTCCAAACTCCAGATGCTGTTTTGCTGATAAATTTGGGAAAATTATATTGTTGCTGAGTTCCTCTTTCCCTGCCTCCCTGTCTCTTTTCTGTTCCCCTTTCTTTCTTCTTTCCTTCCTTCCTCAGCTCTTTGTTAATATCCCACAATGAACCAGGCACTGAATCTATTCCATCATAATACCTCATTTTCCGGGAGGAGCATTTTGAGAGTCTTCTGAAACACTTTCTTTTCTTGCCCTCTGGGGCATCAATCTCTCCTCCTACAGTGTGGAATCCCTGCTTGGGGTTGGAGAATGGGTCTGAAGAGGGGATGGGCAGAGTCCTATTGGTGAAGGAGAGAGACTGTTAGGTACCTGCACTATAGCTAGCCTCCTCTTTCTTGATTTTATCAGGTACAAGACTTCATTGCCCAGCCTCCCTTGCAGCTAAGTGTGGCCCCATATGAGCTGAAAGTGGAACTTACTGAGTAGTTGGATGATACTTTTAGGAAATCTCGAAAGAGGACAGACAACTGGTGGACTATTCCCGTTCTTTGTTTCCTGCACATATAGGACGTGTCCAAGTCTCAGTCCTCAAATACTTTCAATTCCTAGGTCATCTCATTTATTCACAGGGCTTTAAATACCATCTATAAATTGGCCACTTAGAAATTTCTATCTCCAGCCCTGACTTCTCTCCAGACGCTCTGATTCTTATACACAAAGGCCACCTCAACATCTCCACGTGGATGACTAATAAATGGCTCAAACTTAACACATCTAAAACAGAAGAGCTCTTAATTTCATGCCAGAATTGGATCTGCCCCCGTTGTTTCCTTTTTAGTAAATGGCACCATCGTTCACCCAAATGTTCAGGCCCAGATCCCGTGAGTCACTTTGACCCCTCTCTTTCCCTCACACCCCACATTCACACCAGCAGCAAAAATTACAGGCTCTACCTTTAAATTGCGTACTGAATCTGATCACGTCTTACCACCTTCACAACTCCTTCCTGGTCCAGTCACCATTGGCTCTCATCTAGACCACAGAGTCAGCCTCTTCGCTATTTCCCCATTTTCTACTCCTGTCCCCTACAATAAAGTCTCCTCACAGTATCTAGAATGATCTTTTAAAAACCTAAGAGAATGTCATATTCTTGAGTTTCTTTAAACTCAAGTTTCTTTTGGCACTCGGAATGAATCAAATTCCTTTCAAGGTCCTCTGGTCCCTGCCTATCAGCCCAACCTTACTTCTTCCCAGCCCCCCTTGCTTTGCTATGGTCCTTTTAGGCACATTCCAGCCACAGGGCCTTTGCACCTACTGTGCTATCGGCACTGAATATGCTGTGTTCAGGTCTATGTGGAAATGTTGCCTCTCCAAAGACTTCCCTGACAACCGTATCTGTCCATCACTGTCTGATAATGTATAGTGTACTTAGTGGTTTTTTGGCTCTCTATTTTGGTAGAACACAAGCTCCTGACTATGCTGGTTTGCTCGCTGCTGTGCTCCCTGGGCTCAACAAAGATTTGCTGAATGAATTAAATGAATAATTTAGATGCTGCTAGTTTTGATGCTATTTTATTTTCCACTAAATGCATGGATTGCTTCACTAATTTCTTCACTGTTGTTTAACATTAAGTTGCCTCTATAATTTTAATATAAAAACACTTGAATGAGCACAGCCAATACTCAAGTAGTTCAGTCTAGTTCTTAGGCTATAACAGCTTGGCAAAAGAAATTAGTTCAATTCAAGTACATGGATTATGTAATCTAAAGTGGAAACCAACAGAAACTCTGTATTTTTTTGCCCTGGGTTTCTGTTAGGTTATCCTTCTCCCTTACCCAATGATCCATCCTGAGTTTATCCAACCAAAAACTCTCACCTTCAAGCCTTGATGAAAAGTTCTCTCTGTGTGAAGCTGTCTGACACCTTCCAGCTGGCAGTACCAATGGATCCCTCATCTTGAGTCCAGGCCACTCACTTCTAGCATTTACCAGACTCCTGTGGGTGGAACTTCTTTCCTTTCTGCCTTCCCAGTGAGAATGAAGGTTCTTCAGGGTCAAAAGCTGTATCTTATTCACCTTTTGTGTGTGTGTGTGCCAAGCACAGTGCCTAGCACGTCATAGATGATTAATAGATATTCGTAGTGTCTGGGTGTGGTGACTCACACCTGTAATCCCAACTTTTTGGGAGGCCAAGGCAGGAGAATCACTTGAGGCCAGGAGTTCAAGACCAGCATGGGCAACATAGTAAGACCTCCATCTCTAAAACAAACAAACAAACAAATATATGTTTGTAGAAATGTGGACTGAATTCCATTCCCCCAAAATGCTTAGAAGAAACATTGGTGATATCTGTGCTAGGAATAATAAATGGCGTAACACCACTACTCCTCTCCCGATAAAGAGAATATGGCAACAAACACCAGCATTGTCAGATCTTGGAGAAAAGTCTTCTATGAAATTCCTTCCAATCACACCTGCATTTCCCGCAGCCCTTCCCCACCCCATCCTGATACCTTTCTTGAAACAGTTGGTTTATTTTTTCATCTTCTACATTTTTCGAGATTTCTTTTGAATTTGTTTGCTTCTTTGGGGACACACTGTTGCAGGATATGAATAATTGAACACAACAAATTTGGATGATAAATTATGGATTACAGATGCTGAGTTATTTTGGAACTGTTGCTCTGTGTGTTGTAGCAAGGCACTGGAATATTAAAAATGTGTGTTTTAAATGATCTTAATGTTGCTTGTTGAAAAGAAAAGGAAGAAAAACTATGAAAGCCTACAGCATCGGGAAAGATTGCTGTGCTTGGAGCTGGTGACTTTCCTGAGTCAGGTTCTGCAGCCCCTGGGAGATTGGTAGCGTGCTAGGCACTGGTAGTAGCATTCAGTCCAGGGAGTTCTGGAATAGCCAGCGCCAGCTAGGTCCTGATTGGGCACACATTCTTGTGTCCTTGGTGGGGAATTAGGAAGACAGAGGTAAGATGTGAGGAAGAATTTGTGACTGTGCAGCCTTCTTGGGGTCTCCAGAAGGCAGAACTCAGTAAACACAGAGGCTTCCAAGCACTCATGTACTCCTGCAGTGTGGAGTGAGGGAGCACTAAGGAGGTGGCCAGCCAATCCTGGTTTCTTTCTTAGTGTGAACTGCCAGGAAGGAGTTGGTGCCTCCTAGGAAAGTGACAAACATACAGCTTAAGAGGTGTGGGGGCTTCATGAGCACAGAAGAGGGAGACTGCAGGCCTAGGGCACCCCGGCAAGGCTTGACGTCTCAGAGGGGCCCTGAGGGAAGTTTGGGGAGTGTGTAGCATTGTCACCTGGAGGATTTGTGGGTCCCGGACAGCTGCCCCCTGCTGGAAGCGGGGGCTGAGAGCCTTTCCCAGGAGACAGCAGCAGCAGTAGCCCCCGGAAGCTCCTAGTCCTTGGTGCTGGCCCTGGAGCAGAACTGGGCGATTTCAGGGCTTGCCATCCTAGCCCCCTCTGCAATTCCAAAATTAATCAATTTTGGTTGCTCAGAGGAAGGTTGAGTTTGTTATTTATTCGTTGGGATAGAAATACCAATTTCCTGTCTGAGAACACAGTAGGTTGGCAGGCCCTGGCCTCTGGGTAGGGAACAGATTTCCTTTGAGGAGCTTTGCATGATCATTTAGGCCTCAAATTCTGAGTGGAGGATGCGGCCCGGAAAAAGCAGCGCTGTCTCAGCAATGGCCTCTGAGGCCTGTGTGATAAGTGCCCGTGCTGGGTGCTGGCTGTAAGTTGTGTCACGCCCCTACCAAATAGGTGCTGTGGTAATAAAAACGTCTCATGTCTTCTTTCTCCTGTGGAGACTGGCGTGTTTTTGAAATAAGAGCTAGTTGTTAGGCCTGAGCCCTCATGCTAGAAAGTCTCAAAGGGACTGATAGAAGGGGAGAGAAGTCTGACGTACAAGTGCTTGTCAGCCCTTCCAGGCTGTGGCAAGCTCTGGAACTAGCAGGCAGGTGATAAAGTGAGAGGAGGGGGTGTGTGTGTGTGTGTGTAGCATGGTGTGTGCATGTATGCATGCATGTGCGGGATGTGTGTGCTCACATGTGTGGTGTATGTGTATGGGTGTGGGTTGTATGCATTACGTATGTGTATGTGGTATGTATGTATATGTGTGTGTGTGAGTTGTGTATGTATGTGTGTGTAGGTGTGTGTAGATGTGTGGGGTGTGTGCATGTATGCACACAGGTAGTATGTGGGGTGCATGCATAGGGTACATGTGTATATGTGTGTAGAGTATGTGCATGTATGTATGTGTATGAGGTATGTATCTATATGGGTGGGGTGTATGTATATGCAGGTATGTGGGTTGTGCATATGTGTGTATATGTGTGGGGTGTGTATATGCATTTATATATGTAGTATGGGGGTCCATGCATGTATGTGTATATGCATGGGGTTCATGTACGTACATGTGTGGATTATATGTATGTGTGTATGCTTGTGTGTATGTGGGTGGAGTGTATGCACATGTGTGTGGAATGTATGTATGTGAATGGAGTGTTTGCAAATGTATGTGGGCTGTGTGTGGGGTGTGTGCAAGTATGCATATTTGTGGAGTCCTGAGGTGTGTGTATTCATGTGTGTGTGGTATATGTGTGCAGTGTGGAGGACGTTAGCATGTATGAGTGTGTGGTGTGGATGTATTTATGTGCGGATGGTTGTGGATGTACGTGTGTGAGGTGTGTATATGTGGGTGGAGTGTATGTGTATGTACATGTGAGTGGGATGTATGTATGTGGATGGGGTGTGTGTATGTTTGCGGGTTGTGTGTATGTACATGGTGGGGTATGTGCATGTATGCATATGTGGTTGTGAGGTGTGTGTATGCATGTGTATGTGGTATATGTGTGCAGCGTGGGGGGAGTTAGCATGTATGAGTTATGTGTGGATGGGGTGTGGCTGCATGTGTGAGGTGTGTGTGTATGTATGTGTGTGGGGGGTTGTATATTTGTGTGGGGGTTATGCGTGTGTTGTGTGTGGTATGGATGTAATGTGTGGGGCTGTGCAGGTACGTATGTGTGTCTGGTGTGTGTGTCCTAGGCCGACACAGAGCAGGGAGGGGCATTTTGTGGATGTCACTGAAGACACAGGAAGGGAGGCTGGGTTCTGGAGAAAGGGCCTCAGCATTTTGTGAGCAGAAGTGTCTTGTCATTTTCTCAGATCCTCAAAGTGGGAAATGCTGGCAGGAAAACCCAGGAGAGGAGGACAGGGAAAGCCGGTGCTGTTCCCCGAATGCCAGCCGGGAGCCAGGAGATGGCTTCTTCCCTCTAGGCAAGAAAGAACCGGCGTGTGCCAGACCTGGTCAGCATTTGGGTGTGGGTGAGAGGCCTGGGCACCTGGCATTGGCCTCCGCTTGCACAGTGTGGGGGCTGCAGAACAGAATCGGGAAGATCCAGGGTGACGCCGGGAAGCAGGCGGGACTGCCCAGAAGGGCGGGAGGTCAGTGTGGGATTTAGACACTGGGGTACAGGGTGAGGTGCTCTGAATCGGGACCTGAACAATCCCGCTGGCAAGGAGGCGGGTCCTTAGGGCTTTTACTAAGGCACCTGCAGCACATCCATGGAACGAGAGAGAACCACCGAGATGCAGCACCCAGGGAACAGAGAAAACGGGCAACTGCCCTGGCTGGGAGGCTCCTCTCCTTCACTAGCCTGGCCAGACCCACCGTTAGATTCAGCCTCCTAGTTTCAGGATCTCTAATCCAGACGCTCTGAGTGCGGTCTGTGGCCCCTGGAAGGACACCTTGCAGTTGACGAAGACTGAATCACTGCATGAGTGTTCTTCAAGTGGGTGCCGAGAGCTCACCCAGGGCTATTTTGAAGAGTGTGGGAGGAAGAGAGTGAAAGGGAAAGCCAGCGATTAGCACGCCTGGGAAATGTATGTCAGAGCTCAGCCATTCTCAATCAATCAATCGATCTTTTTTTTTAAAAAGCCAACTTGATAGGAAGTGGAAATGACACAGAGTTCATGGTAAGAAGATCTCGGTTCATATTCAGGCCGCACTACCAGTTTGGTACGGGCCGTTCAGCAAGTTGTTTAACCTCTCCGGACCACACATTTTTTTTCATTTGTACAATGGAGACACAAATCTGCCTCTCATGGTGTTTTAAAAATTGTAGTAAAATACACATAACGTAGAATTTACCATACTAACCATTTTTTAAGTGCACAATTCAGTAGTGTTAAGGACATTCTCAATGTTGTGCGACCGTCACCACCATCCATCCACAAAATTCTTATCTTCCCAAACTGAAACCCTGTACCCATTCAGCACCATCTCCCCATCTCTCCCCCACCCCAGCTCCTGGCAACCACTTCTTTCCATCTCTAGAAATCGGACTCCTCTAGGAACCTCACCTGAGTGGAATCGTACAGTATTTGCCCTTTGTGACCGGTTTATTTCACTTAGCGTAGGTGAAAGTTCATCCATGTTGTGGCCTGTGAGAGAACTTCCTCCTTTTTGAAAGTTAGATAATATTTGATTGTATGGATGATCCACCTTTTGTTTATCCACCCATTTGTCCATGTACGCTTGGGTTGCTTTGGCCTTTGGGTTATTGTGAATGACGCTGTTATGAGCATGAGTGTGCAAATATCTCTTTGAGTCCTTGCTTTCAATGCTTTTGCGTACATACCCAGAAGTGGAATGTCTGGATCATGTGGCGATTCTATTTTTAATTTTTAAAGAAACTGCCACATTGTTTTAAGAGGATGCACCATCTACATTCCCACCAACAGTACACAAGGGTTCCAGTTTCTCTACGTCCTTACCAACACTACTTTTTGTTATTTTTTAAAAATAGTAGCTATTTTAATGAGCATGAGATAACATTATGGCTTTGATTTACATTGTCCTAATTATTAGTGATATTGAGCATCTTTTTGTGTGCTTATTAACCATTTGTATAACTTATTTGGAGAAATGTCAATTCAAGTCCTTTGCTCGTTTTTTAGTTGGATTATTTTTCTGTTGTGTTGCGGGTGTGTTTTGTATATTCTGGATATTAACCCCTTATCAGGTATATGATTTGCAAATATTTTCTCCTAGTCCATAGATTGTCTTTTTACTCTATTGATTGTGCGCTTTGATGCACAGAAGTTTTTAATTTGATGTAGTCCAATTTATCTATTTTTACTTTTGTTTCCTTTGGTTTGGTGTCGTATCCAAGAAATCATTGCCAGATCTCTCGAGGTATTTTTTTTAAGATAAAATGAGATGTGATATGTGTGAAATTCCTTGTAAATTATGAAGTAGTATAAAAATATTAGCTGTTATGTAAGTTCTCAAGTACCTGACATGCAGCCAAGCCCTGCAGGGATGCTTCAAAAATTACCAAAAACTTGTTAATCAAGATGATAGATTAAAAACACACATATAATTTCATTCCCTCCATAAATCTGACTAAAGAGACAGTAGAGAGTTAAAAAAAACCAAGTTTATTCGTTTGTAACCTCGCTAACATATAATTTGAATTCAATCAAATGCACCCATTTTACAGACAAAGTTTGATGAGTTTTCATAAATTTGTATATTGATGTAACCAGCATTACAATCGAGGTATCACACAATTCCATTACCCAGAGAGTTCCCTGATGTCTCTTGACAGGCAATCCACTAACAACTCTGTTCCCAGGAAGCCATTAATTTGTGTTCTGTCATTATAGATTAGTTTTGTGTTTTCAATAATTTCATAAAAAAGGAAACATACAGTATCTTTTGCTCAGTATATTTTGAGATTCACATAAGTTGTTGCATATGTCAACAGTTTCTTCTTTTTTAATGCTGAATAGTATATCATACTATGGATAGACCACAATTTGTTTAATCCATTTACCTGTCGCTAGACACTTATATTGTCTCCAATTTCTTTGGTTCTTATGAATAAGACTACAATAAGCATTTATGTGTAAGTATTTATGTGAATATAAGTTTTCCTTCACTTAAGTGGAATTGCTGGGTCATATGGTAAGTGTATGTATAACTTTCAAGGAAACAGCACAATTCTTTCCCAGTTGTACCAGCAGTGAACAAGAATTCCAATTGCTTCACATCATCACTGACACTTGGTAAGTCTAGTCTCTTAAATATCAGCCATTTTAGTGGGTGTGTAGTGATATCTTATTGTGGTTTTAATTATCATTTCTCTGATGATTGATGATGTTGAACATTTTTCATGTGCTTACTTGCCACCTGTACATTCTCTTTTGTAAAATGTCTATTTAACTTTTGCCCATTGTTAAATTGATTGTTTCGTTGTTTTGCTTTCTTCTTATTATTATTATTTTCTTTTTTCTGAGACAGGGTCTCACTCTGTCACCCAGGCTGGAGTTCAGTGGCACAATCTTGGCTCATTGCAACCTCCACGTCCTGGATTCAAGTAATTCTCCTGCCTTGGTCTCCCAAGTAACTGGGACTCCAGGCATGTGCCACCACGCCTCACTAATTTTGTATTTTGATTTTTACTTTTTAAAATAAAAATCGTAGTATGATTATATCTGTCATCATAATCAAAGTAATGAACATATTTACCACCCTCCAATGTTTCCTTAGGCCACTTTTTAAGGCATCCTTCCTACTCTTTTTTGTGTTGATCCAAACTTTCATTGATATATATTTTTTTCAGCTTGAAGAACTTCCTTTTACATTTCAACAGACCCTTTTACATTTTTTGTAGTGAGTCTTTTGGCAAAGAAATAGTGCAGATTTTGTTTATCATCTGAAAAAGTTTTTATTTCACCTGCACTTTTACAAGTTTTTTCTGAGAAGAAAATTCTATTTGACAGTATTTTCTTTAATCGCTCTAAGCATGTTTTCTCATTGTCTTCTGATTTGCACAAGTTTTGACAAAAATGTCTATAATCATTCTTACCTTTATTGCTTAGTACATAATGTGTCTTTTTTCTCTGGTTGGTTTTCGCATTTTCCCTTTATCACAGGTTTTCAGCCACTTGATTATGGTGTGTCTCTGTGTGGCTTTCTTTGTGTTTATCTTGCTTGAGTTTTCTTGCTCTTCTTGAATCTGTGGGTTTATAACTCACCAATTTGAATTATTTTTTGGCATTTTTCTCTGTTCCTTCCTACTCCTCTCTGAATGGGACTTGAATTACTTGTATGTTATACTAATTTTCCTATGTCACTGATGCTTTGTTCATTGCTTTCAGTTTTTTTTTCTCTGCATGTTTCATTGGGAGGTTTTCTATTGTTATTACTTCAAGTCCACCAATCTTTTCTTCTACAGTATCTAATCTTCCGTTAATTTTGTCAGTGAATTTTTTATTTCAGACACTCTATTTTTCAACTCCAAAAATTAAATCTGGTTTTTACTTTTTAACATCTTCAATTTCTGTCTTCAATATGTTTATGGTTTTTTTAAACTTCCTTTTATGTATGTAAAACATATAAATAACAAAGTTTAGTCTTGCTATTTCCATCCTCTCTTTTATTTCTGGATCTATTTCTATTGACTGATCATTTCCCCTCAGTTTGGATTGCACATTCCTGCTTCTTCACATGTCTAATTATTGTTATTGAATGCTGTGCCTATGAGTTTTATGCTGTTGTGTATAATGTTCTTTTAAAGGTTTTGGACTTAGTTCTACCCTGTAGGTAAGAAAGTATTTGATCATTTTGAGTTTTATTTTAAGTTTTTTGTTTTTGAGTAGGTCTAGAGAATTTTTTATTCCGGGGCTAGTTTAGTCCCACGACTAAAGAATTTTATTTTCAGGGTCTTGTGTCTTCTTAAGTCTCCCTCCTTATAGGAACTTACTGATGATTATTTGCCTGTGTGATTCCTGTATGAGCTCTGAGAATTGTTCAGTTACAGCTTCCCAGAAATTATTTTTCTCCAAAAGTTGATTTGGCAGGGTGTAATGGGATTTAACCCTATCTATGTGCAGATTGATATTCTTAAAAACACGAAAAGGGATCCCCATGCTGATTCCTAGACTTTTTCTCTGTATAGCTCCTGAACTCTCTAGTACTCAGTCCTAGAAATTCTAGTCTCCTTGGCCTCTCTAAACTCAGATTGACTTTTCACCTTTGTGAAACTACTGGGTTCTGTTGAGTTTCCTTCTGTGCACTGAAGTCTATAAATTGTCTCCAGACAAAAAGTGGGGACACTCACAGAGCTCACTTTGTTTGTGTACCAGGTTTTGAGGATCACAGCCCTACGCTACGATTGCCAACATCTAAAAACAGTTGTTCCATATATTGTGTTCAGTTTCTGGCTATTTACAGATGGAAGGTAAATTAATTTTTCATGTTTTGTGTATTAGTTTGCTATTGCTTCTGTACAAATTACCACAAACAGTGGTGCAAACACCAGCAACCCAAATTTATTCTTACGGTTCTGTGGGTTAGAAGTTCAATGTGGGTCTTACTGGATTAACCTAAAGGTGTCAGCTGGGCTGCATTTGTTTCTGGAGGCTCTGAGTAGAATTCCTTTTCTTGTATTTTCCAGCTTCTAGAGGCTGCTCCTATCCTTTGTGGACTCCCTCTACCTTCAAAGCCAGCAAAGAGCAGGTTGAATCCTTCTTACGTTGTACCACACTGGCCCCCTCTTCTGCCTCTCTCTTCCACTTTTTGGGCCCCTTGCAATTACACTGGGGCCACTTGGACAACCCTGGATAATCTCCCTATTTTAAGGGGAGTTGATTAGCAAAGTTAATTCCATCTGCAACCATAGTTCCCTTTGCCATGTAACTTGCATATTCACAGGTTCTAGGGACTGGGATATGCACATCTTTAGGAGGTCGTTCTTCTGTCAATTATAGTTGGAAAGTAAGAGTCTGGAATTATAAATAAGCATAATTCTCTTAAAGGAGAGAGAGTACTGTAGAGAAGGCAATGGCAACAAAATTTTGGAAGCTGGACAGATGATGGGTAAAGGGTTTACTGATCTAGAAAAGGCTAATTCTTAAACCATTACTAGGAGGTTGAGAAAATAACCCAGCATAGATTGAAGAGTTCCCCAAAAGTTTGAGAATTGATTCCAAGCACTCCTGGTAGTGTGGTTAACATGAGATGCTAATGTAAGGTATATTGGTTAAGCACCAATTAAGAAGCAATTAAAGTCCTACAAACCTTTTGCAACCTTTTGTTCAGTCACATACCTGCCCTCTTCAATGCCAGCAGAACTCTAAAGGTTTTTTCCTCCTAAGGAAGTGTCTTTCCTAATGAAATTACTCTGCCAGAACACCCTGGAGGGGAGTGAACCCACTGAGGGTATGCCCACTGCGTGCCCAAAGTTTCCAATCAGACTTGTAGTCCTCATTCTTAAATGCAAGCACACAGCCAACTAGTACCAGATGCCCAAGGAAAACTTGTATTATGAGACATGAATAAGAGTGAAACCAAGGAAACAAATACCATAGAACTTGAAAGAGACAGATTTCAGGGTGGGAAAAATCTTCAAAAAATTATCTTTAATATCCTGAGAGATAGTAGAGAATATATTGAAACTGAAGCAAAAACAAGATTCTCAAAAAACAAAAAAAAATAAATAAAAAATAAAGTAAAAGAAGGAATACTCAGGAAATAAAAAGCTCTTGAAAATTAAAACAACAAACCAAAGTAAATGGTAGCAGAAATTACAAACTCAATTAAAATACTGGAAGATCTACTTGTGGAAATATTATGGAAGATGGAGAAAAAGAGAGATGGAAATGTAAATTTTGGATTCTAAGGGCCCACCAAGTGCCCAGCAAAATGAATGAAAGTGAACACTCATCAAGGGGTATTTGTGTCACATTTCAAAACACTGGAGACAGAAGAACTTATACATTTCCAAGATGGGAGGAGACAACTTGGCCACATTCAAAACACTGGAAATTGGAAATCTCAATGATGACACCAGGAGCTATAAGACAGTAAAGCAGTGCTTTCAAAATTTGGAGGAAAATCATTTCCATGTATATTAGCCAAACTATCAACCAAGCATGAAGATTAAAATATATGTATTACATATACAAATAAATATATGTTCCTTTATTGTTTGACTAAAGAAGAATAAGGAGAATAGTGCAGCTATGGATTTGAGAGTTTTAGCATTGCACTTTCCTCAGAAACTACCAACATGTTGATTGGTTTGGGCTTCCAATTCTGCAGAATTTGCCTCTGTTCTATTTGCCTTCTCAGTGGGAATGACTGTTCCCACAGGGTTTTCTTGTCTTGACCACAGACATGAGAAAGGAGGGCAGGAATCTGTGGCTGTGAGGCAGTCCAGAAGTGAGATGCTTTGGATTCTGGTAGCACCCTCAAATCACAGCACAGAGCTGCCACCTCTGTCTAGGGTAGGCCCTCAAATCTGCATGGCCCTGGGCACAGAATTGGAGGAAATGAGGCAGGACTTACCAGTCAGCCACCATGCTGCAGCCAACCTGAAACCTGTCCTATCCTGTGCAACCTGCCATCCTGGAGACAAAGATGCTTACATCCCTCTTTCTGAAAGCCTCTACTGTCAGAAGACTCGCAGTTCCATAATTATTTGAATTATTTGTTTAACTGTCTGTCTCCATCCTTTTTTCCTACCCCAGAAGGTGAGATTTTTGAGGCTATGGATTGGATTACATCTTATCTCTTCCTGAATCCCCAGCACCTTACACAGACCCTGGTAACCAGGGCTAGCAATGAACAAATCATTCACCTGAAAAAATGGATCCTTTCTTTTGTTCATTCAACTCTGTTATACACTATTCTGAGTATTGGGGATAGTGGTAGACAAATCAGGCAATGTTCTCAGACTTATATTCCAGTGGAAAGGAGAGACAACCCAAAATAAACAGCACAGGCACTAGGCAAATGCCCACATGGCCCTGGGATTTTCTGACTTCATGGAAGAGCAAAGCACTATGTTCTCGTTACTTGTTCCAGAAAGTTCAGCCACAAACAATGATCGTCACTGTTGTCTGTCACTGAGTGAGTTAAGAATCTTTCAACAAGGAACCTGTATGTGTATAGCCCAGTACAAATAACATTTATTGGTACCAGCAAGCTAACTACTGAATATGCAAAGATGCATATGAATTGGTCCTTACCTTAAGGGATTTGCTTTCTGTTTCTAAGAAACAGACATAAAAACACAACATTTTAATAAAACATGCTAAGTGCTGTCTATGTTAGCCATCAAAGTGCTGAGGGGCACAAGAGGACATTTAGAGACTTTTTTGGTCCTCCCTTACCGGGATCACAGACAGAAGGCCAGATGTGCAATATGGCCATGACCTGATATCATCTCAGTCTACCCGACAAGAGCTGTGTGCCCAGTAGTCTTTGTATTGGGCTGAGGCTGACAACAGAGACTGGGGAGCTGTTGGGCGAATGTCAGGACTCTGGCTCTCCTACAAGCCTTTAGGGCTATCAGCAGTTCCAGAAATACTGACGGGAACCTGGGCATAACTGTGACACGGTTTCAGTGTGTCTTCTGAAGAGCTCACCCACCTTTTGCTCTCTGCTTGGAGCTCTCCACCCACACCCAGCACCCTGCTCTCAAGTGCTCCTGCCCCACCACCCACTAAGGTAACCGATTTTACCAGCTTGTCCTATATCTGCCCACCTCTCTCCTTGTTCACACAACACACGGACATAGGCACATCTTTAGGGAGATGAACAGGGCAGGGTCCTGCTTGTGCAACTGATATGCTGTGCAAGCATGACCTATGGGATACGATCCAAGCGTATTCATTTTAGTATCCCACCGTCCCTTCCCAGTGTATTCAGTGAAGGAATTTTGTCCCCTACTACTGTGTGGATGGAGACTCCAGCAGGCCGCAGGACTGTTCTTGCCTCACATAGAAATAGAAAGTCTTAGTCATTTTTCATAGAAAAACTCAGCTTCTATTCAAAAATTAGAATATCCTGTTTAATACATTTTTATTCAACATTCGGATTTCTACTCATTCCATTTACCACCCCCGCCTTCCCTCCAGCCTGTGGCTGGGATGTCTGTCCTCAGGAGGAGGGGGCAATGGCATCTCTTCTCATTCCTCCTCCATTCCTCCCTCCACTCCTAGCTGCTGCTACTGACCCTTCGAGGGTGGAAGTCAGGAGAGCAAAGTTCTTAACTTGGCTGGTGCTGTTGTGAGACAGCTATGTGTTCCCTTGCTCTGGTGGGCGTTTGAAGTGGCTTCTTCTTTCGCAGGCATGTCTGTAGGTTCATCAGAGGCCTCCCTGCTGCCTTGGACTGTGAGCCCCATGGGCTCTTTCCCGGGCTGGCTGTTACCGGTTCCCCCTCAGGTAGGTTTGCTAGCCATCCATCACACAGATTGTTTGCGACAAGGACCACTCAGTTCAGAAATATACTCTTGGACAGATTCCTGTTTCAAAAATTCCAGGCTGATATTCCCCTTGCAGACTTCAAACCCAAGAAATCTCTGGGTTTATTGAAGTACCCTTTTCCTTGTCCTAGGGGAATGCAGTTACTTCCCAACTCAGGATCTCTCTCCTCTCTCTCTCTCTGTCTGTCTCTTTTTCTCTCCTATGTCCCCTTCAGGCTGATGGCCAAGGTCTCAAGTAGAGAGGCACTACTCACATAATATATGATGGGAATGGTGTTCCCTGTCCCTGTGCCATGCAGCCAACCTGCTCAGGTGTCTGTCGGGCCAGTCCAGTGTGCCTCTCTATCTCCATGGGCAGATATTCAGGCTCCCTGAGGGCTGTTGAAGCTGCCTTTCTTTAGGAGTGATGAAGACAAAGCGTCACTTTCAATGTCCTCCCCTTGAAATGGGGAGGTGGGACTCACAGAGACAGCAGCCTTCTCCAAAGAAATAACTTAACACATATTCTCCTTCTACGAATTCTATAATTTTAAAAAATATCCTCCTTGTGAATTTGTCATCTAACTGGTTCTTGACCTCTGATATCTATCATTTGAAAGCATGTGATAAAGCTCCTCCTTTAACATTTTGTTGCATGTATCTGTTCTCACTGAAATACAATTATTATTCTATAACTTGCCCTTTTCATTTGTCAACATCATGTATATTTCTACAGGTGCATGGATACAGATCTAGTTCTATCTTTTTTGGTAATTCCTTTTGCACATATGCATATGTAAATGTTTATGTAAATGGAAGAGCTGAGTCTGGGGTGGGCAAGCAAGGTGCCTAGGCACAAATTTAAGGAGGCACTCACTGTCGGGGTCATGCCCCAGTGAACGGGACCTTATCATACTTTCTGTCTTTTATGCAAACCCTCCCCAAGCCCCTGCTTTTTTAGGAGGCAGTGTGTTATAGTAGTTAAGAGCATAGACTCTGGAATGAGACAGCCTAGTTTGGAATCCTTACTCTACCACTCCTTAACTGTGCAAATCCAGGCAACTTTGCTCTCTGTGCTTCTGTTACAGCGTCTGGCAAAATTGGGTTAGTAACTGTATCTATCCTATTGGTTTGCTACAGGAATTAGATCAATTTTTATGTCTGCCTACAGAGAGAAGGGGGGAATATTCACATACTATGTGTGTGTATGTAGACAAAATACATATATATGTGTGTGTGCTCGCGCATATATATGTACATAATACACAGGGTACATGTAGAGAGAATCCAGTCAACCCTCTGAATCTGTGGGCTCCACATCTGTGAATTCAACCAAACTCAGATTTAAAATATTTGGGGAGAAACAAAACTTGAATTTACCAATACAGAGTACTATGTTGAATTCACAGGAAGTTACGTGTAGGCATTGTATTAGGTGTTATGAGTAATCTAGAGATTGTTTAAAGTATACAGAAGGATGTGTGTAGATTGTATGCAAACACCTCATCATTTTATGTAAGAGACTTGAGCATTCTCAGATTTTGGTATCTTTGGTATATACATATATAAACAGCATCTGAGACCTAGTATGGGCTAAATCAGTGTTAGCTGTTACTATTATTGTTATATTTACTTTTTCTCATCCCTCCCTGTCTTTTTTCCCATTTCGACTGTGTGACCTATTTTTCCCACCCAATCTTCCAATGATAACTCATGTTAACAACTTGAGAATCTTCTTTTTTAAAAAAATTCCTGATCATTGACATACTAACCTTGTCATACGTTAAATTCTTACTTCAAATTAAAGTCTATTTCTAGACCATGTGTTCTGTTTAATAGATCTGCACTCAGCCTTCCATTCAACCAATCACGGATTGAAAATATTTGAAAAATAAATAACACTATAACAAGAAAAAAATAATACAAATTTAAAAACCAATATAATATGTAATATAACAACTATGTACATCATGTTTATATTGTATTAGTTATTATAAGTAATCTAGACATGATTTAAATTATAAGGAAGGGTATATTTAGGTTATATATAAATGCCTTACCATTTTATGTTAAGGACTTGATTATCCATGAGTTTTAATAGCCTCAGGTTCCTGGAACTAATCCTTAGTGGATATTGAGGGACAACTGTATTTGCTTATTCTTATGCCAATACAATTGATTTCATTACAGTAGCTTTTAAGTATGTTTGAATAGTTGGTATAAACAATCCTTTGTGTTTACAACTTCCTCTTTGTTATTCTTCCAAATGAACTTTAAGATAATTTTATTCATATTCAAGGTGAAGAAAATTCTGTCAACATTCTAACAGAAATTCCATTAACTTTACACAATGCATAATAATTTGAAGAGAATTAATTTTCATAATATTGTCTTCTCATCCATAAAAAGACGTACTTTTCTTTTATTCTTTTACTATTTATTTATTTATTTTTTTGAGACAGGGTTTTACTTTGTTACCCAGGCTGGAGTGCAGTGGCATAATCATAGCTCACTGCAGCCTCAATCCCCCAGGCTTAAGTGATCCTCCTACCTCAGCCTCCCAAGTAGCTGGGACTACAGGCATGCACCACCACACCTGGCTCACTTTTTTTTTTTTTTTTTTTGGTAGGGATGGGCTCTTGCTCTGATGCCCAGGCTGGTCTTGAACTCCTGAACTCAAGAAATCACCCCACTCTGGCCTCTCAAAGTGCTAGGATTATAGGCATGAGCCACCATGCCTGCCCATACCTTTTCTTTTATTCCAAACTCATTTTATATCTTTTAAGTACATTTAAAAAGTTTTCTTTATATACATAGTATGCTTTCACTATTATATTTCTTTACATAAATTTTACATCAATAGTTTTTGTCACTATTATGAAAGTATTTTTAAGTCACTTTTTCCTCTACATGAAAAACAGCATAAAGAAAAACTATTGATTTTTGTATATTTATCTTACATCTAGTCATTTTGCTAAATTGCTTTTCTTGACATAAAATTATATCATTAGCAAGAAAAATTTTTTAATAATAGTTATGTCAATTGTTTTACTTTTTTGTCTAATTGCATTTACTAATGCTTCCAAGAAAGACACTTTTCAAGAAAAATGGCAGAGCTGACATTCTTGCTTAGTTTCTGATAATAATTGAAATGGTTTAGCTATTTGTTATTTATGATGATATTGGCCAATGAAACTTTGTAATCAGCTTATAACATATTTCAGTTGATTCTTATTCTTATCTTGTTTAGAATTCTTTTGAAAAATGGCTACTGAACATTATTAAGTGCTTTTTCAATATCTATAAATGAGACCACATGGATTTTCTATTTTAATCTGTTGTCACAATCAATTTTACATTGATTTCCTGATACTCAGACCACCCTGGCATTTCTAGAATAAAAGTTCTGGCTGGGTGCGGTGGCTCATGCCTGTAATCCCATTACTTTGAGAGGCCAAGGTGGGCAGATCATGAGGTCAAGAGATTGAGACCATCCTGGCTAACACGGTGAAACCCCATCTCTACTAAAAATACAAAAAATTAGCCAGGCATGGTGGCGGGTGCCTGTAGTCCCAGCTACTCAGGAGGCTGAGGCAGGAGAATGGTGTGAACCCGGGAGGCAGGGCTTGCAGTGAGCTGAGATCGCACCACTGCCCTCCACCCTGGGTGACAGAGTGAGACTCCATCTCAAAAAAAAAAAAAAAAGTTCCTTGGTCATAGTATATTTCTTTTGATGCATTACTGTATTTTAGTTGGATATACTATCAGAATTTTTATTTTCATATTCATAAATGCAATTACACTATATTTTTCCTTTTATACTATATCATGTTTTGGTCTTAGCTGTATAAAATAAATCAGGAAAACTTTTTCTATAGTTTGTAATTATTTGTTCTTTAAAGTGTGGATAAAACCAAATTCTAAAACCATTTGTTCTTGAACCCCTTTAAAACATAAATCGCACAGGACCTATAAAACAAAAATACAAGTTAAAAAGCAAAAAGAAAATCCAAGGTACACAGGAAACAAATAGCACAATGAATGCAATGGTACCTCACATCTCAGTACTAACATTGAATGTAAATGGCCTAAATGCTTCACTTAAAAGATACAGAACTGCAGAATAGATAAGAACTCACCAACAAACTATCTGCTGCCTTCAGAAGACTCACCTAACACATAAGGACTCACATAAACTTAAAGTAAAAGGATGGAAAAAGGCATTTCATGCAAATGGACACCAAAAGCAAGTAGGAGTAGCTATTCTATCAGACAAAACAAACTTTAAAGCAACAGCAGTTAAAAGAGACAAAGAGGGCATTTTATATGGTAAAAGGCCTTATCTAACAGGAAAATATCACAATCCTACACATATATGCACCTAACACCGGAGCTCCCAAATTTATAAAACAATTACTAATAGACCTAAGAAATGAGGTAGACAGCAACTCAGTAATAGTGGGGGACTTCAATACTCCACCGACAGCACTAGACAGGTCATCAAGACAGAAAGTCAACAAAGTAACAATGGATTTAAACTATACCTTGGAACAAATGGACTTAACAGATATATATAGAACATTTCATCCAACAACCGCAGAATACATATTCTATTCAACAGTGCGTGGAACTTCCTCCAAGATAGACTGTGTGACAGACCACAAAACAAGCCTTCAAATTTAAGAAAATTGAAATTCTATCAAGCACTCTCTCTCAGACCACAGTGGAATAAAACTGGAAATCAACTCCAAAAGAAATCTTCAAAACCATGCAAGTATATGGAAATTAAATAACCTGCTCCTGAATGAACATTAGACCAAAAACAAAATCAAGATGGAAATTTAAAAATTCTTTGAACTGAAGGACAATAATGACACGACCTATCAAAACTTCTGGGATATAGCAAGGCAGTGCTAAGAGGAAAATTTATAGCCCTAAATGCCTACATCAAAAAAACTGAAAGAGCACAAACTGACACTCTAAGGTCACACCTCAAGGAACTAGAGAAACAAGAACAAACCAAACCCAAACCCAGCAGAAGAAAGGAAATAACCAATATCCGAGCGGAACTAAATGAAATTGAAACATTGAAACAAATAAAAAAATACAAAAGATAAATGAAACAAAAAGCTAGTTCTTTGAAAAGATAATAAAATTGATAGACTGTTAGCAAGATTAACCAAGAAAAGAAGAGAGAAAAACCAAATAACTTAAGAAATGAAACAGGAGATACTACAACTGACACCATTGAAATACAAAAGATCATTCAAGGCTACTATGAACACCTTTACATGCATAAACTAGAAAACCTAGAAGAGATGGGTAAATTCCTGGAAAAATGCAACTCTCCTAGCTTAAATCAGGAAGAATTAGATACACTGAACAGACCAATAACAAGCAGTAAGATTGAAATGGTAATTTAAAAATTACCAACAAAAAGAAGTTCAGGACCAGACAGATTCACAGCAGAATTCTAGCAGACATTCAGAGAAGATTGGTACCAATCCTTTTGACACTATTCCACAAGATAGGGAAAGAGGGAACCCTCCCTAATTCATTCTATGAAGCCAGCATCACCCTAATACCAAAAGCAGGAAAGGATGTAACCAAAAAAGAAAACTACAGACCAATATCCTTGATAAACCTAGATGCTAAAATCCTTAACAAAATACTAGCTAAATGAATCCAACAATGTATCAAAAAGATAATGCCCCGTTATCAAGTGGTTACATACCACTTGATATGTATGGGATGATATGTATGGGATGGTTTAACATATGCAAATCAATAAATGTAATACACCACCAAAACAGAGTAAAAAACAAAAATCATATGATTATTATCTCAATAGATGCAGAAAAAGCATACAAGATCCAGCATCCTTTTATGAGTAAAACTGTCAACAAAATTGGCACACAAGGGACATACCTCAATGTAGTAAAAGCCATCTATGACAAACCCACAGCCAACATAATACTGAATGGGTAAAACTTGAAAACATTCCCTCTGAGAACTGGAACAAGACAAGGATCCCACTCTCACCACTCCTTTTCAACATAGTGCTGGAAGTCCTAGTCAGAGCAATCAGACAAGAGAAAGAAAGAAAAGGCATCCAAATCGGTAAAGAGGAAGTCAAACTGTCACTGTTTGCTGATGATATCATTGTTTACCTTGAAAACCCTAAAGACTCCTCTAGAAAGCTCCTAGAACTGATAAAAGAATTCAGTAAAGTTTCTGGATACAAGATTATTGTACACAAATCAGTAGCTCTTCTATACACCAACAGTGACCAAGTGGAGAATCAAATCAATAACTCAACCACTTTTACAACAGCTGCAAAAAAACTAAAATACATAGGAATATACCCAACCAAGGAGTCGAAAGACTTCTACAAGGAAAACTACAAAACACTGCTGAAAAAATCATAGACGACACAAATGGAAACACATCCCATACTCATGGATGGGTAGAATCGATATTGTGAAAATGGCCATGCTGCCAAAAGCAATCTACAAATTCAATGCAATCTCCATCAAAATACCAGCATCATTCTTCACAGAATTAGAAAAACAATTCTAAAATTCATATGGAACCAAAAAAGCACCCACACAGCCAAAGCAAGACTAAGCAAAAAGAACAAATCTGGAGGCATCACACTACCTGATTTCAAAATCTATAAGGCCATAGTCACCAAAACAGCATGGTACTGGTATAAAAATAGGTTCATAGGCCAATGGAACAGAATAGAGAACCCAGAAATAAACCCAAATACTTACAGTTAACTGATCTTTGACAAAGCAAACAAAAACAAAAAGTGGGGAAAGGACACCCTTTTCTTTCTTTTTTTATTATACTTTGTGTTCTAGGGTACATGTGCACAACATGCAGGTTTGTTACATATGTATACATGTGCCATGTTGGTGTGCTGCACCCATTAACTCGTCATTTACATTAGATATATCTCCTAATGCTATCCCTCCCCTCTCCCCCCACCCCACAACAGGCCCCAGTGTGTGATGTTCCCCTTCCTGTGTCCAAGTGTTCTCACTGTTCAATACCCACTTATGAGTGAGAACATGCGGTGTTTGGTTTTCTGTTCTTGCAATACTTTGCTGAGAATGATGGTTTCCAGCTGCATCCATGTCCCTACAAAGGACATGAACTCATCCTTTTTTATGGCTGCATAGTATTCCACAGTGTATATGTGTCACATTTTCTTAATCCAGTCTGTCATTGATGGACATTTGGGTTGGTTCCAAGTCTTTGCTATTGTGAATAGTGCCGCAATAAACATACATGTTCATGTGTCTTTATAGCAGTATGATTTATAATCCTTTGGGTATATACCCAGTAATGGGATGGCTGGGTCAAATGGTATTTCTAGTTCTAGATCCTTGAGGAATCGCCACACTGTCTTCTACAATGGTTGAACTAGTTTACAGTCCCACCAACAGTGTAAAAGTGTTTCTATTTCTCCACATCCTCTCCAGCACCTGTTGTTTCCTGACTTTTTAATGATCGCCATTTAACCAGTGTGAGATGGTATCTCATTGTGGTTTTGATTTGTATTTCTCTGATGGCTAGTGATGATGAGCATTTTTTCATGTGTCTGTTGGCTGCATAAATGTCTTCTTTTGAGAAGTGTCTGTTCATATCCTTTGCCCACTTTTTGATGGGGTTGTTTGTTTTTTTCTTGTAAATTTGTTTGAGTTCTTTGTAGATTCTGGATATTAGCCCTTTGTCAGATGAGTAGATTGCAAAAACTGTCTCCCATTCTGTAGGTTGCCTGTTCACTCTGATGGTAGTTTCTTTTGCTGTGCAGAAGCTCTTTGGTTTAATTAGATCCTATTTGTCAATTTTGGCTTTTGTTGCCATTGCTTTTAGTGTTTTAGACATGAAGTCCTTGTCCATGCCTATGTCCTGAATGGTATTGCCTAGGTTTTCTTATAGGGTTTTTATGGTTTTAGGTCTAACATTTATGTCTCTAATCCATATTGAATTAATTTTTGTATAAGGTGTAAGGAAGGGATTCAGTTTCAGCTTTCTACTTATGGCTAGCCAGCTTTCCCAGCACCATTTATTAAATAGGGAATCCTTTCCCCATTTCTTGTTTTTGTCAGGTTTGTCAAAGATCAGATGGTTGTAGATGTGTAGTATTATTTCTGAGGGCTCTGTTCTGTTCCATTGGTCTATATGTCTGTTTTGGTACCAGTACCATGCTGTTTTGGTTACTGGAGCCTTGTAGTATAGTTTGAAGTCAGGTAGCATAATGCCTCCAGCTTTGTTCTTTTGGCTTAGGATTGTCTTGGCAATGTGGGCTCTTCTTTGGTTCCATATGAACTTTAAAGTAGTTTTTTCCAATTCTGTGAAGAAAGTCATTGGTAGCTTAATGGGGATGGCATTGAATCTATAAATTACCTTAGGCAGTATGGCCATTTTCACAATATTGATTCTTCCTATCCATGAGCATGGAATGTTAATCCATTTGTTTGAGGACACCGTTTTCAACAAATGGTGCTGGGATAATTGGCTAGCCACATGTAGGAGAATGAAACTGGATCCTCATCTCTCACCTTATACAAAAATCAACTCAAGATGGATTAAGGACTTAAATCTAAGACCCGAAACTATAAAAATTCTAGAAAATAACATTGGAAAAACCCTTCTATACATTGGCTTAGGCAAGGATTTCATGACCAAGAACCCAAAAACAAATGCAAATCTAAAAACAAATGCAAAGCTAAAAACAGAGATAAACAGTTGGGACTTAATTAAACTGAAGAGCTTTTGCATGGCAAAAGGAACAGTCAGCAGAGTAAACAGACAACCCAAAGAGTGGGAGAAAATATTCATAATCTATACATCTGACAAAGGACTGATATCCAGAATCTACAACAAACCCAAACAAATCAGTAAGCAAAAAACAATCTCATCAAAAAGTAGGCTAAAGACATGAAAAGACAATTCTTAAAAGAAGATATACAAATGGCCAACAAGCATATTTAAAAATGCTCAACATCACTAATGATCAGGGAAATTCAAATCAAAACCATGGTGCAATACCACCTCATCCTGCAAGAATGGCCATAATCAAAACAAACAAACAAACAAACAAAAAAAACCATAGTAGATGTTGATGCAGATGCAGTGAACAGGGAACACTTATACACTGCTGGTGGGAATGAAAACCAGTACAACCACTGTGGAAAACAGTGTGGAGATTCCTTAAAGAACTAAAAGTAGAACTACCATTTGATCCAGCAATCCCACTACTGGGTATCTACCCAGAGAAAAAGAAGTCATTACTCAAAAAAGATACTTGCACATACATATTTATAGCAGCACTATTCACAATTGCAAAATTGTGGAACCAAATCAAATGCCCATCAATCAACAAGTGGACAAAGAAACTGTGGTATATTTATATGATGGAATACTACTCAGCCATAAAAAGAAATGAATTAACGGCATTTGCAGCGACCTGGATGAGATTAGGGACTATTATTCTAAGTGAAGTAACTCAGGAATGGAAAACCACACATTGTATGTTTTCACCGATATGTGGGAGCTAAGCTATGAGGACACAAAGGCATAAGAATGACTTTGGAGACTTGCGGGGAAGGGTGTAGCGGGGCAAGGGATAAAACACAACAAATATGGTGCAGTGTATACTGCTTGGGTAGTGGGTGCGCCAAAATCTCACAAATCACTGCTAAAGAAATTATGTAACCAAATACCACCTGTACCCCAATAACCTATGGAAAAATAAAAACAAAACAAATTTTAAAAAACATTTGTTCTCAGTGATGTTTTAGTGGTAGATTTTTACTCACCTTTCCTATCTCTACTACAGTAATTCATCCATTCAGTTTTTCTGCTTCTTGGTTAGTTTTGTTAATATATATTTCACTGAAAATCACCCATTTCCCTTAGGGATTCAAATTTGTTGTCAGAGTATTATAATTCTTTAATTGCTTTTTGCCTGTGATCCTTCCTTCCTTCCTTCGTTCCTTCCTTCCCTCCCTCCCTTCCTTCCTTCTTTCCTTCTTTCCTTCATTCCTCTTAAACCAGGTTAATATGAACCATTTGTTGGTCTTTTCAAAGAACAACACGGAATTATTTATCCATTCAAAATTTTTGTTTGTACTGTTTTTAATTCCTTTTTTCTGTTTTAGATTATTTTTCTATACTTTTCCATCTTTTGAAGAGATAAATACAACATCAATTTTTAGATTTCTTTTTTCTTTTAAAAGAGGGCATTGGAAGTCATAAATAGCTTTTGCTATGCACATAGAATTGACCGAAGATATACTCTTCTCTATTGCTTTCTAGATGATGTGTAGTTTCACTTTTGGTTTTCTCTTTGATCCATGAGTGTGCTTCTTTTTTTCTTTTTTTTTCTTTTTTTTTTGAGACGGAGTCTTGCTGTCACCCAGACTGGAGTTCAGTGGCGGGATCTCGGCTCACTGTAAGCTCCGCCTCCCGGGTTCACGCCATTCTCCTGCCTCAGCCTCCCGAGTAGCTGGGACTACAGGCGCCCGCCACCTCGCCCAGCTAGTTTTTTTGTATTTTTTTAGTAGAGACGGGGTTTCACCGCGTTAGCTAGGATGGTCTCGATCTCCTGACCTCGTGATCCGCCCGTCTCGGCCTCCCAAAGTGCTGGGATTACAGGGAGTGTGCTTCTTAATTTTTTATAACAGGTAAGGGTTTTTTTGTGTTTTTGTGTTTTTTTTTTTTTGCTTCCTTCTTACTCTTCGTTTTTTTTTTTTTTTTTTTCTAGTTTCATTGACTTGTGACTAGATCAAATGGCTTGTAAAAATTCTACTTTTTCTTTTTTAAGATTTCTATCATGACCAATGAGAAAAGACATAAACCTTGGCAAATCTTGCTTACTTTTGTTTTTCTATTCCCAAAATTGAGGTGTTTGTTTTGATTCTGTTTTTGTTTGGTTAGTGGACTCTCAGGTGTTTCTGGTCATACAGGGTAAATGTGGGTTTGGCTAGTGAAGTGTGTACAATATGGCAGCTCTATGGGTGATTACATTCCAAATTCTCAAGGATATTTCTTCTGTATTAATCACAGAATAATATCTTGGCTGACAACAGCATCCTTGGGTCACAGGGTTTTTCTCTTCACAATCTACAGTTGTTAAATTACCATATTCTAGTCTCTAGGCAAGATAAGAAATCTGATGCCAATCTGAATCTCTTTTCTTACACGTAACTTGTCTTTCTCCTCTGGAATCCTGTAAGATTCCTTCTCTAGCCTCTGGCTCTCCTCTGGATATTTTGCTTTATTCCCCTTCCCCGAGGGGGAATGGACTTCATTACTCTAGAGTCCATTTCAGGGTAGAGGTCCATGATGAGACAGATCCCTGAAGGGGACTCTGGGACAACCTTAGAATGTCTTCCCTGGCTTTAGCAGCTGAAAGCTCTACACACTGCTGTTTGACCAGGTTGCTGTCTAACTGCTGACTGAACCTGAAGGCCATGAGAATGGGGTATAGGATGGTGTTTTATAAACACCTATTGACAGACAGACTCACCGTAAGGCTACAGGACCTACAACAATCACGAATGGGCATTACTGTGGTTAAACAAATGCCAAATGCTAGAGTTTCCTCTGATTACTCAGAAGACTGCCAGTTCCTGACTTTAGCTAAATTAGGTCATGCTTTTAAGGAGATTCTCAGAGGAGAAGTCTAAATATGAGTTATTTTACATAAACATTTAGAAACATGTACAAATCATAAATATACAGCTCAATAAATAATCATAAATTACACACACCCATGCCACCTCTGGCCACAACAAGAAACGGACTCTACTAGTACCCCCTGACTCCCCTCATGCCCCTTTCCAATCACTGTTTCCTCCCTTCTCTCTGGAGGTAATCGCTGTCCCTTTCCTCTTACACAATAGGTTTGTTCTGCCTGTTTTGAACTTTGTATAAAAAGCAGCATACAGAATGTACTCTTGGTGTCTAGCTCCTCTTGCTCAACATGATGCTTGAGAGATTTACCTATTTTGTCCTTGTAGTTGAGTGTTCATTCTTACTGCATGGATGTACAACAATTAATTCATCTACGCTATTGTCAATGGACATTGAATTATTTTTGGTTTTTACTATTATGGATAATGGACAATGCTATAGACATTCTAGTAAATTTTCTCATTTAACTTTGTATTTCACCTAAGATTTAAATTATCAAAATTGAAATAAACTTATAGCACTCATTTCTCACGCACATGCTTCCAGTTCTACAGATCCTTGTTATGGACTGAATGTTTATGTTCTCCCCATTTTTAGTCCATCTTCTATTGCTGTAACAGAATGCTTCAGACTAGACAAGGTCCAGTGACTCATGCCTGTAATGCCAGTACTTTATGAGGCCACGGTAGGCAGATCACTTGAGGCCAGGAGCTTGAGACTAGCCAGGGCAAAGCAAAACCCTGTCTCTGAAAAAGAAAAAAATTAAAAAGTTAGCCAGGGATGGTAGTGTACATGTGTAGTCTTAGCTGCCTGGGAGGCTGAGGTGAGAAGATTGCTTGAGCCCAGGAGACTGAGGTTGCAGTAAGCTATGACTGTGCTACTGCACTCCAGTCTGGGCAACAGAGTGAGGCTCTGTTTCAAAAACAAAACAAAACAATACTACAGACTATGTAATTTATCAAGAACAGGAGTTTATCTGGCTTGTGGTTTTGGAGACTGAGTAGTCCAAGAGCATGGCACCAACATCTGGTGAGTGTCTTCTTGCTGTATGGCAGACAACATCACAAGACAAAGAGAGCAGGAGCAGGAGTGTGAGCTCAGGTCTTCTCTTTCTCTCCTCATAGATCCTCCAGTTCCATCATGGGGGGCCCCGCTCTGAGGATGTCATCCAATCCCAATTACCTCCCAAAGGCCCTCCCAAAGGCCCTACCCCCAATCAATGTATGAATTTGAGGACTAAGTCTCCAACACTTGAAATCTGGGGGACACATTCAACCCATAGCACCTCCCACCCCCAAATTCAAACGCTGAAACTGTAACTCCTAATGTGATAGTATTTGGAGTTAGAGCCTTTGAGAGGTATTTAGGTTTAGAATAGGTCACTATGGAACCCCCACAATGGGATTAATATCCTTGTAAGAAGAGACAAGATATCTCTTTTCCTCCTTCCCTCCTTCTTTTCCTCCCTTCCTCCCTTCCTCTCTCTTCATCATATGAGGACACAGCAAGAAGACATCACCTGAAAGCCAGTATGAGAGACCTCACCAGACATGAAATTTGTTGGCACCTTGATCTTAGACTTCCCACCTTCCAGAACTGTGAGATACAAATGTTGTTTACGCCATACAAGTTCATAAACCAGCCTTCTATTTAATCTAGATTCACTAATATTTCATACTCTGTGCGTGTGCCCTGTTTAAGAAGCCTCTGCCTACTCAAATGTTATGAAGATATTATCCTGATTGTATTCTAGAACTGCACTGTTACAGTAGCCACTAGCCACATGTGTCTGTTGAGCACTTGAAATATGCCAGGTTCAAATTGAGATGGGTTGTGTTGGAAAAATTCTTCCAGACATAGGCCTAGGCAAAGAATTCATGACTAAGACCCCAAAAGCAAACACGATGAACACAAAAATAAACAAATGGGACCTAATTAAACTAAAAAGCCTCTGCACAGCAAAAGAAATAATCAACAGAGTAAACAGACAACCCACAGAATGGCCAAAATATTTGCAAACTATGCATCCAACAAAGGACTAGTATCCAGAATCTTTTTTTTTTTTTTTGAGATGGAGTCTTGCTCTGTCACCCAGGCTGGAGTGCAGTGGTGCGATCTCTGCTCACTGCAAGCTCCGGCTCCCAGGTTCACTCGGGCTCCCGGGTTCATGCCTTTCTCCTGCCTCAGCCTCCCGAGTAGATGGGACTACAGGCGCCCGCCACCACACTCGGCTAATTTTTGTTTTTGTTTTTTTTTTGTATTTTTAGTAGAGACGGGGTTTCACCATGTTAGCCAGGATGGTCTCCATCTCCTGACCTCGTGATCCACCCGCCTTGGCCTCCCAAAGTGCTGGGATTACAGGCGTGAGCCACCGTGCCCAGCCCTATCCAGAATCTTTAAGGAACACAAACAAATCACTAAGAAAAAAAACAAATAATCCTATTAAAAACTGGGCAAAGGAAATGAGTATACATTTCTTAAAAGAAGATATATATAGATGGCCAAAAAAGCATGAAAAAATGTTTGACATCACTAATCACCAAGGAAATGAAAATTAAAATCACAATGAGATACCACCTTTCTCGTGCAAGAATGGCCATTATTCGAAAGTCAAAAAATAACAGACGTTGGCGTGGATATGGGGAAAAGGGAATGCTTATACACTGCTGGTGGGAATGTGAATTAGTACAACTTCTATGGAAAACAGTATGGAATTTCTTTAAAGGGGTAAAAATAGAGCTACTATTCTATCCAGCAATCTTACTACCGGGTATCTACCCAAAGGAAGAGAAGTCATTATATGAAAAAGACACTTGCACACATATGTTTACAGCAGCACAATTCACAACTTCAAACATGTGAAGCCAACCTAAGTACCCATCAACTAATGAGTGGATAAAGAAAATGTAGTGTATACACATCATGGAATACTACTCGGCCATTAAAGGGAATGAAATAATGTCTTTTGCAGCAAGTTGGATGGAACTGGAGGCCAGTATTCTGAGTGAAGTAACACAGGAGTGGAAAACCAAAAACCATATCTTCTCACTTAAAAGTAGCAACTAAGCTACGAGTATACAAAAGCATTTAGAGTGATATAATGGACTGTAGAGATTCAGAAGCAGGAGGGTGAGAGGGGGGCCAGGGAAAAAAAACCTACACATTAGGTACAATGTACACTACTTGGGTGAGGACTGCACTAAAATCTCAGAATTCATCACTATGTAATTCATCCATGTAACCAAAAACCATTTGTGCCCCAAAGGCTATTGAAATAAATACACAAATTGAGATGGGTTGTAATTGTAAAATATACACTAGAATTCAAAGACAGTGTAAGTAAACTACCTCTGTAATGTTTATATTGGTTACATGTTGAAATGATAATATTTTTGATATATTGAGTTAAATGCAAAATATAATTAAAATTTAGTCTGTTTCTTACTACTTAAAATGTGATGATGAGAGTATTTAAAATAACATGTGGCTCAAATTTGTGCTTGTATTATGTTTCTATTGGACAGTGCTATTCTAGATTTATTATTTTACCATTCACATGCACATCTAAAACCCACCTAGAATTGAGTTGTATGTGTAACTTGAAGAAGGGGTCAATTTTGTCTATTTCCATATGAGCGACCAGTTGACCTGGTATAATTTGTTGAAAAGGTTGTCCTTTTTACACTGGGGTGTACTGTTACCTTTAAATATATGATTCTCTTTCTAGGCTCTCTCTTCTGTTCCATTGTTCATGTCTATCCTTTTACCATGAGTCGTCTTAATTACTGCAGTTTTATAAGAAGTCTTTATTTGGGGGTCATTAAGTTCTCCTACTTTGCTCTTTCTCCAAAATTGCCTTGCTCATTATTAGCCATTCATGTTTCCAGGTACATTTTATCATTGACTTATCAAGTCTCTCAAAAATTCCTGCTGGGATCTTAACTGACATATGTTGAATTTATAGTTCCATTTGTGGAAAACTAACATGCACCTTCTAATACATAAACACTACCCACATATGTATGTATGTCTTCTTTAAATTCTTTCAATAATGTTTTATAATTCATTGTGTAGAAAGACCTTGCAAATCTTTTGTTAGATTTATTGTCAGGTATTTGATTTTTAAATGCTATTATAGCTGCTATTAATTTTAAATTTCTTTTTTTTTTTTTTTTTTACTTTTTGTTACTGGTTTTTAGGAAGTACAATGATTTTATTTTATCCAGACCTTGCTAAATATTCATTCTAATAGGTTATTTGTGTAGACTCTTGGATTTCCTGTGAACACAAGCATGGCATCTGCAAATAACGACAGCTTAATTCTTTCCATTCAATCCTTCTTTTATTTCTTTTTCTTTCCTTACTTCGCTGAATAGGTCCTCTGATAAAATGTTGAATTAAAATGGCAATAGCAAGCATCCTTGTGTCATTTCTAATTTGAAAGGGAAAGGTTTTAACATTTCACTGCTAAGTATAGCTTTTTAGTTTTCTGTGGTGAGGAGGCTCTCCTAGATAAGGACATTGCCTTCTTCTAGGTGACTGGGAGGGCTTTTTTAAAAAAAATTGTAAGTATGTGCTAAATATTATCACATGCTTTTTCTGCCTCTACCACGATAATTACATGATTTTTCTTCTTTAGAGTTGTGTTTTAGTTATTTATTGCTGCGTAACAAATGACCCTCATAACTCAGCCTCTTAAAATGAGAAACATTTATTATCTTTCATAGTGTCTAAGGGTGGCGGGTCCGCGAGTGGCTTGGCTGGATAGCGTTGGCTCATGGCTTCGCAGGAGGGTGCAGTCAAGCTGGTGGCCAGGCCTGCGGTCATCAGTCATCGCAAGACTCAGCTGGGGTGGAAGAGTCGCTTTCCAAGCTCACTCACATTGCTGTCACAAGTCTTAGCTTATTGCTGCTGGCTGCAGGCTTCGGTGGCACGTGGGCCTCTCCAGGCTGCTCACATGTGGTAGCAGGTTTTCCCTGGAGTGAGACAGGAGGGAGAGTGGGATGGGAGGAGCACCCTAGTTGGTAGTGACATTCTTTAAGAATCCAATACCAGAAGTGACTTACCATTTCTTCTGCTATATGCTATTGGTCACACAGCCTAGAAATCTGTGCTGTATTATTTTTATAAGATAAACCAAGAAACGACAACACAGAAAATCCAGTAAACAGACAGGCAGACGGCCCTGCTGCCCTCCTCATCTCTCTTTCTGTCTCTAGCATTGCCTCCAGACATTCCGGTTTGCTTAGCAAGCAAGTCCAGTCTTCTTCAGAGGACAAGAGTGACTCATGCTCCCACTGCCTGATGAAAAAAACCCTTGACATATGATTATTAATAAAACATCTGCAGTGCTGTATGGTTGTGTGTATGTGTATTTCATTCTGATTTACCAAACAGTCTTTAGGCAAACCAGCTTCTAAAACAAAGTACAGATCTGAATCCTACATTTTAAATTTCCATAAGACCTCATTGGGGAGCTTCTGGCAAGGTCTTACCTATTTTCAGAAGCGCTCTGGCACTGTAACCCTGTAAATTGCTACCCAGCACTGCTTCCTAATCTTTTCTTTCTTGACAATCTCTATTAAAGAGGCTATAAATGCCATGGGGTATAGTTCTGACCAGTGAAATATATGTAGGATTATTCTGAGGGATATTCTGGGAAAATCATTATGTTCCTGCTGAAAGCGGCTATTTGCAGCTTCTCACGTCCCTCCTTCTTCCTTCCTCGAACGTAGATTTGATGCCTGGGGCACAGACCAACCCTCTTGCCAACATGAGAAAAGGGCTAAGATAATCACAGAGATTCTGGTTCTGGCCTCACTTAGGGAGTGAATAAGGCATGAATACCAGCAACTACCTAGCTCCAGACTTGCTATTAAGAAAAAGAAACCTGTATTTTTAAAAGCTGCTATAGGTGAGATTTTCTGTCACTTGCATCCAAAAATATTCCAAAATCATACAGTGACAAATCTTCCTTGAGGAGTGGCTTTGATTTTGGCGAACTGCTAAGTTATCTGGAGATCTGAGGTGCCTAACATAAGTGATTAAATTAGATTATGCTAATTTTAGCAGGGTTTTAGAATCATATGGATTATTAAAAATTTGCCTTAAAGAAAGTCCTAAAGCAGTCAACCTGAAAGCATTTTAAAAAATATCAGTAATGTTGGAATCCATTTTAAGGTGACTATTTTGAAAGGTAAGAGTCAATTTGATGACACATTTTGATATTTATTTTTTGAAATCAGTGGCATTTTTTATTGTCATATCTCATTTCTCTTTTTATGCTCCAACATGACCCTGTATTCTTCCAAGCTCAGTAAATTCTTGTTGATTGACTACACACATAAATGCCTTGTCCTAGGCTTATTTTAGTCATACACTAAGCTTTTTCTGCCTTCTGGAAGTCCTAAGTATCCATGTGTGCCCTAGATTATAAGCTCCAAGGAAACAAGGGTTGTTTGGTTGTATCATTCCTCGTTCTGTTGTGCACCACGAAAGACTGTATTAATGATTTTTGTAAAGACAGTGATGATGGTAATGATGATGATGACAATGATGAAGATGTCCGAGGGCAGGATATTGGGTTAAATGACCCCACTTCTCTCTAGTTCAAAGAAATTCCTGATATGTAAAACAAGGTTGGACTTGAATCATGTCTACAGTCTATCATTCTATGAAGTGCAGCAAATAAGCATGCAAAGGAATGTGTGGACATCTGACTGGTGCGCTCCTGCCCCTGACAGGGATCTATCTCAAATGCCTGTCTGCCCAGAGTGCTGGGAACATACACTCAGACCCAGGGCTCTGCACAGGTGCCAGGGTGGTTTTGGATGAGAAATACGGGACACTGTGGTGTGTCCCAAAGTGTGTCTGGGGTCTGTGGAGCTGGGTGGTCCCATTGTTAATGTATACCAAGTGCTGCCAGGAGCTCCAGAGTTCTTTTGAGCACAGTGTCTTGGACTTAGATAGCATGTTCCCCCGGACGGCTCGTTCCTTTTTCCTTTTTTTTCTTTTTCTTTTTTTCTGTTTGAGACAGAGTCTCACTCTGTTGCCCAGGCTGGAGTGGCACTGCAACCTCTGCCTCCCTGGTTCAAGCAATTCTCCTGCCTCAGCCTCCAAAGTAGCTGGGATTACAGGCACCCACCACCATGCCTGGCTAATTTTTGTACTTTCAGTAGAGATGAGGTTTCACCATGTTGGCCAGGCTGGTCTCAAACTCCTGACCTCAAGCCATCCACCCGCCACGGCCTCCCAAAGTGCTGGGATTATAGGTGTGAGCCACCATGCCCAGCCTCATTCCTCTTTCTAGGAATTTCTTCCTCAGCAGTCACTGAGTCTCTGGGGTAGAGTGTTTCTGACCCCAAGGAGGCCATTCATAGTGTCTTCATTAGTTGGTCCGAGTGCTGTGGGTTATTGTTAAGTTGATTTAATATAGTGTCTTCATTACAGGTGGAAAGGCAACCAGCAATCCAAAGGAATGCATAGTTTGCTCAGGTGGCAGAGACAGACACAAAGCATTTCACGTTCTCTGTGAGCTGAGGGTGAGGGTGACAGTGGGAACCTGGAGAGTCTTTGAGAACCCATGAGTCTCAACTTGAGTATTTGTCTTGCAGGACATGGATGTTGGGAGCTAAAAGAAGACAAAGTTGGAGAGAGGTTGGAAGGCTGATTGTGCAGCGCCTTGATTCCAGCGTAAGATGTTTTTATTTTTGTTTTTATTTTTATTTTTTAATCAGTTCTAGGAATCCACTGAAAGTGTTTCAGTCAGAGCAGGGTTTTCAGCCGTGGCGCTACTGACATTCCCGGACAGCTCATTCTTTGTGGAAGGGGCTGTGTACAACATGCATTCCAGGATGTCCAGCAGCATCCCTGGCCTCTTACCCTCCACGTGCCAGGAGCAGCACACAAGCCCATGTGACACCCACAAACGTCTCCTGACACCACCACATCTCTGGAGGCAGAATCGCGCTGGTGGGGAACCACTGATATAGAGGACCATCTGTGGAGAAGGACATTTCGGGAAACTGACCTGGCAGCAGTATGTAGGTGGCTGAAAGAGACGCATGCTGAAGAGGTGACTGACTGGGAAGCGAATTCGATAGCCCACGAGGAAGCAGACAGGGAATAGAGGCTAGCTGCTCCGGGGGAGGGCAGGGGTGGGTGGGCAGTGGGAGGCGGTGCTGGGAAGGAGTGGATGGGACCTGGTTTGATGGAATGTAGATGACAGGAGATGGGAAAGAGTCAAAGATGGCTCCCAGGCTAGTGCCCAGAGGAATCTTAACATCACTGCCTGAAACACGTATGTCAAGGAATGGGGAATTGGGGTGAGGAGGGGTGAAGCTGACCAAACGTTTGGATTTTAACATCCTTTTAGGGAAAGAGGTTGGGAACTACAATACTATATTTTATAAAAAACAAAATTAAGTTAAAAAAAAAAGATGAGTTGACCTGTCTAAATTGAAAACACTAGATTCTAATACAGTTTATGCAAAAGTTAAGGACTCATGACTCCCCGTTTCAGCGTGAGATGAATGGCCAACTTTTAAAACTTCCATTTCTGTGCTCTTTGAAACTATGAGGACACTGGGAAGGCTGTATTTCACAGGACTTTCCTTTCAAACGTGCCTCCATTACATCATAGCCTCGCCCATGGGGAAGGGGAGGCTCAGGCTTTCAAGAAAGCAATAAAAACATGAGTTATTGTTGCCTCTGGAAATCATTGACCAATTAGAAGAGGAGCAGGGAAGAAGCTGCTGCCTCCATTGGAGCCACAGGGCGGGCACCGCCGACTGCACTGGGCGGGGCTTCCAGCTGGGGTTGGTGACTTGGTCAGGGCTGGCTCAGAGGCCTCCCCTTTAAGGGCAGCCTATGGGACAGCACTGCCAGAACAAGCCCACTGCAGCCTGGAGAGGATCCAGCCTGGGGGGAGGGGAACGCGGAATCTACATGGCTACCACAGGTGAGCCGGATGCCGAACACACACATGGCCTCACACAGTTTGGAGACGTTCCTGGGCCAAGGTGGGCCCCTGGCACCACTCAGCAGCTCCCTGGGGCTGCACATTTGGTGCTGAGGCCAGGGATTCCAGTTTTGCTCCCTGCGCAAATCCTCTGGGGCAGCACCGTGGGAAGCCGTGAAGCAGAGAAGGAGAAACACAAAACTTGGGCAATCAGAGAACCACATGCTCACTTGTCTCCCACTGCTGCTGTTCCCACATGTCCCAGGTGCCACCCGTCACGACGACCTGCACACAGCCTGGCCTCCAGATTCCTTGTTCCTCAAGGCCTCTAGACTGCCTCCTCCAGGAAGTCTTCCCCGGGTGCAACTTCCTCTTCCTCCAGGAGCTCAGCATGGTGCTTTACACATCGGTGTGCAGACTGTTTCCTCTATCTGGATCGAAATGCCTTGAGAGCAGGGACTCCACCATGTTCATTCATGTTTAACCCAGAGGTCCCAAGCTCTCCACACTCCTGGGTTAGCCGCTTCTGGAACGTCAACTCACCTGACCCAAGCCCCCGCTGGTGCGATGGAGAAAGGCAGGGCCCCATTGCTCGTCCTCTCTCACAGGCCCCTTTCCTTCTCCTCGGACAGCTGCTCTGGGCAAGTCCGCGCCGGTGGGGCTGCCCTGTCCCTTGTCCCTGTCTGGCACAATCTTTGATGCTACCCAGCCCCACCAACAGTAAACCACACTGTCAAACAAAGCTTTAGGAAAGGTTGAGGGTAACAAGGGGTGTATAACAACTTAGAAAGAGAAAGCGGCAGAAAAGCCACTCCTCACGTCCTCCCACCTTCCCTCTGTCTGGGGTCTTATTTTGGCCATCAATCTTCTTGATTCTGGCTGGCAGCCGTGCTTCCGAGATCTGCTCCAGCCAAACAAGTCTGCCTTATAAACCCTCCCTCCCCTGGCGATGCAGACGGCCACTCTCTCTGTAATGGTGCTCCCCACCCTCTGTGATGATCACCGCCCCCCAGCACTCCCTGCCAAAGCAAAAAGCCCTTACTGGACATTCTAAATATGAGCTGTAGTGCCACCATTACAGTACAGGGACAGGCTGCACTTTAAAAATGACACTTTCCCTAGCATTTTGTCTTTTTTTCATCTTATTATTAAATTCAAAGCACTCAACAAGGGTGTCTGGGCCATGCTAAGTACACAGTAATGTTGGTTAATTGAATTGATGAACCTGATTTCCTTCATTATTCAATTTGGGTTGAGATAAAACAGTATTTGTAACTCGTTTAATGAAATAATTGAGAGACAGTGGCTGCATCAAATAATGGGAGGGTTTTACATTTGCATCCCCTGACTTTGGATTCACTGAAGCTGGCCGATTAGTCATTCCTCAGTTGGCTATAAAGATGCAGTAGACACCGTTCATGTCCTCAAAACCAATAAACATGTTTGATCAGATTCAGAGAGTCGGGGCAGATAGTGGGCACCGGGGAAACAGTTGGAATTCCCTTTCACATTTAGAGGAAGGCAACCCAGCCACTGCTGGCAGGTGGGCTGGATGGCATTAGCCCGTGAGTTAGAAAACACAGCAGAGGTGAAATCCAGACACAAGAAAATAGAGTAAAACTTGAGTGAAAGAGAATTCAGTGTCTGAGCCAGAAAGACAGCTGCAGGTGTGAGGCCATGGGACAGTCACTGGGTTCCCAGAACACAGATTTCTGGGACAGGCAGGGACTTAGAGCCTTACAAGAGCCCTGGAGCTGCCGGGCAGCAACCAAGGTGTTTTTCATGGGGCAGCTATGGCCTGCTGGCCAAGAGAGCTCGAGCACGTGTCAACCAGAAGTGAGAGCTCATGGGTACCTACCTCGGATTTGGCCTGAAAGCCCACACAGGCTGCCAAAGACTGGAATAAAACCCAAATGTCCACTGACAGGAGCATGTGCGGATAAAGTGTAATTCACACACTCCAACAATAATGATCAAACTGCAGCTGTGCAAACACGAGAGACTCACAAACAGTATCCTGAGTGAGACAATCAGGACAAAAGAATACATTTGTGTAATTCCAGTCATCCTAAAACAGGAAACACAGAGCCATATTTTTTAGGTTTGAAATATGTAGGTGGCAAACGTACAAAGAAAAGCAAAGGAATTATTAGGCTGAATAACAAGACAATGAATTACTCTGGATGGGAAGGACGTCATGTGAATGGCATCATGGGGGCTTTTGCCGTGGTGCTAACACAGACGTTCCTTGATTGTGTTGTAATAACATTGTAAGTATTGTAACCCCATTGATTGTGGAGTTACAATAAGTAAGTAACCCCATTGATTCTGTTGTAACCCCATTGTAAGTGGAAAATATTGTAAGTTGAAACTGTATGTAATCCACCTAACCTACCAAGCACCATAGCCAGCTTACCCCAGCCTGTTTTAAACATGCTCAGAATACTTGCATTAGCCTGCAGTTGAGCAAAACTATCTACCACAAAGCCTAGTTTATAATAAAGTGTTGAGGGCGGGTGCGGTGGCTCACAGCTATAATCCCAGCACTTTGGGAGGTTGAGGTGGGCAGATCTCTTGAGGTCAGGAGTTCGAGACCAGCCCGGCCAACATGGCAAAACCCCATCTCTACTAAAAATACAAAAATTAGCCAGGTATCATGGAGGGTGCCTGTAACCCCAGCTACTCAGGAGGCTGAGGCAGGAGGATCGCATGAACCCGGGAGGCAGATGTTACAGTAAGCCAAGATTGTGCCACTGCACTCTAGCCAGGGTGACAGAGCGAGACACTGTCTCAAAAAAACAAAAATAAAAAATAAAGTGTTGACTACCTCATGTAATTTGTTGAATACTTTGGTGAAAGTGAAAAACAGAATGGTTTCATGGGTACTCGAAGCATGGCTTCTGCTGAATGCCTATTGCTTTCACACCATCAAAAAATCATAAGTCAAGCCATTGTGAGTCAGAGACTCTCTATTCTACTTTTTAATCTGCCTGCTGGTTATAATTGACCGCATATGTTTTATGCACTTTTCTTTTTCTATGTTATATTTCATAACGTGTTTTTAAGTGAAAAGAAGTCGCGCTAGTTGCAATTCTTCAGCCAGTCCCTTTGAGGACTCTGCCTTGTTTTTCGTTTTTCCCAACACTGCTTTGTTTGCCAGCCATCAATGACAATTTTGGCAGGCTCCCCGTAGGCGAAACCTGCAGGCTTCTTGGCTCATTTATTCAATCAACAAATACTTCCCAGGCGCGTACTATGCGCCAGGCACTATGCTAGCCGCCCAGGGTTCAGGTATGCTGCTTGCTCCCACGGTGTCCGGCTAAGCAAAAAAATTATGTGGCACATGACACTTCCCCTCCCCCCTAGCATTTCTGGAAGCTCAGAGCTGAAGTTTGTTTTTATTTTTAGTAGCTTTCCCTATGGTTGATTTTTGGATATAATGGTCCCCGACTGCTTTTGTTACACAAGCAATGTTTTTACTTCTTTAGTTTTGAAGGTTCGTCCACCAACTTTTACTGGAAGCCACTTCAACTCCTTGTGGATGGTAGTTACAGAAAATGGGTGAGCCATGAAATGCCCCTCTCCTCTTGGCCTCCTCTTCCCAGTGGTCATGTCTGGCCTCTCCATCCCCAACTATGCCCTGCACCATAGGCCCTTAGCTTGCCCATTCAAGCCCTCTCCATGAGTCCCTACCTACGAGGCTGTGCCCCATCCTTGAGACATTTTCAGGGACACTTTTACTTTCATACCCGTCATATTTTCCAGCCCTTCAGAGTCAGGAACTAAACCCGTGAGCAAAGCTTTTTTCCTCTTATCAGCTCCCAGCCCACAGAATTAGACTCAAAGACTGCGTCAAGGTGAGCTGTGGAGCACAAGCAGAGCTAATCCTGGATTTACAGGCTCACGCTTCCATTACCCCAACAATAGCGGGCCAGAGAGGGGCCTGCCACAGCAGAAATACACTTGAATTGACCATTTTGAAACACCTTCATCAGTTCTCATTTGCTAAAAGGTAACCTGGGATGAAGTGTATTTTAGCAAACCAGGAATGCCAGAATGCTTTTGCTGTAGGGAAAGTTATTTAAAATGTTGTCGCCAAATAAATATGCTGATAGACCCTGAGCCTGCCTGGAAAGAGGGCATTTGTGTTGCTGTAGTTACTTCAGGCCTCATTCCAGTTTTGTATGACGCTTTCCATGGAGGAGCTTGTGATAGGAAGGGGCTGCAGAAATGAGGTTTTATTTTTTTTCCCTCTTGATGTGATAAACCTGTGTAGGCATCTTTGCAATGTAACCATAACAAAGATCCTGTTGCCTTTACAACTCCATAGGGTTCTGGGCCATTTCCAAGACATTATCTGGAGAGAGAAAAATGTTCAGGGCGCTGGGGAAAAAAAAAAAAAAAGCTCCTTAATTATGTTTAGAGCCATTTTCAACATGACTGCAATAAGTTTCAGCTGTTCTGGGGAAATGGGCTGAGAGCTTTGTGCTATATGGTTGGACTTTCTTGAGTTGGAAGAAAAGGCATTTAGAACAACTGAGGCCCTGAAAATGTGTGCAATTTCAATGAAAACAGAGACCCTCCAGTATATACACACATGTGCACCCACATAAACAAGCATGTACTTACAAATATGCACGTGTGCACACAGACCACATGCACACACAATACATGTGTGCACACATGCACATGCATACACAGCACTTTGCCTAAGTGGATGAGGACACAAAGGTCAGAAAAGGATAGAAAAAGGAGAAAAAGCTATATCAAGGAAACAATATCTTTAGTACAAATACCTAGGCTGGGCAGATGCAATTGTTATGGGCTCTCAGGCTGGGTGCAGTGACTCATGTCTGTAATCCCAGCACTTTGGGAGGTTGAGGTGGGTGGATCACTTGAAACCAGGAGTTCGAGACCAACCTGGGAAACATGGTGAAACCCTGTCTCTACAAAACAACAACAACCACCAAATTATGGATTCTCTATAAGAAATACACAGTCCTGAAGATGATAACGTTATGTCCAGAGTCTTGGGAGAGGTCCTGCAAGTGTAGGTCATGAAGCTTTAGCATCATGAGTTTAAGAGTAAATATGGCGCAAACCAGATTTTGTTTTCCGTCTCACAACAAATGAATTCCTATGTGGATCTGATTTTCCCACCACCTCCCCTTGAGCCTCCCCAGGTCTTAATACCACTCCTAAAAGATTGCCTCATGTCCCAGTACCTTTGTTCAAGAGCTGCCAAAGGCTCTGCTCCTCTTCACAGTCTCCAGCAACTACCCGGCACAAGGGGTTTGCCTTCAGTGCCAGATTCCCTCTTCCTAAAGGAACCCTCTTCTGAAGCTTCCCTCTCTCAGTTCTTTACCCTCTATCTACCTGCTACAGTGTCTCAAAGCTGAGGAGCTGGGATTTTGTTACCCAGTCAAAAAGTATTGATTTTTATGAAAAGACCTCAGCGTGAAAGCTGTGCTTTTAAAGCAGACCAGTCTCTGAAAGCAGATTTTCAGATATCCCTGAGCAAGCATCCGAGGCAAAAGTATTCCCAGATTACTCAGATCCCACACCTGCTGGCCGGTGGGATGGTCTGGCTGTTACATAGTAAGAAGGAAAACCTGAAGAACACGGGAAAGGGTTTCCACAATCTCAAGAAGGACTGTTTCCTACGCCACACTCCCAGAGACACTGGTTCCACAGAAAGCTGTGGCTGGAACCCGAAAATGAGTTTTAGAAATGCTAGAATAAGGCCGGGCGCAGTAGCTCAAGCCTGGAATCCCAGCACTTTGGGAGGCCGAGGCGGGCGGATCACGAAGTCAGCAGATGGAGACCATCCTGGCTAACATGGTGAAACCCTGTCTCTACTAAAAATGCAAAAAAATTAGCTGGGTGTGGTGGCGGGCGCCTGTAGTCTCAGCTACTTGGGAGGCTGAGGCAGGAGAATGGCGTGAACCCGGGAGGCAGAGCTTGCAGTGAGCCGAGATCGCGCCACTGTACTCCGGCCTGGGCGGCAGAGCGAGACTGTGTCCCCCCCGCCAAAAAAAAAAAGCTAGAATAAAACAGTTTTGTTCCTATGGGACTTTGCATAATCTCTAACATACTAATGTAGGTTGTACATCTTCAGTAGGGGGAAAGGATGCAGTAATCCTGAAATTATTGAACCTTGGACCCCTTTCTTTTTCAGGGAGTGGTGGTTCAGACGATCCTCCATATAATGCAAGTGTAGGCACCGATGCAACAGGTAGGTTTGATGGAGTTAGGAGCTGGACTTTGCTGACTTAATTGCAGCTGAGGTGAGTAGGGTGATTGTTAGGAGGTGTGGCTCTTCTAATTACCGCTTCTTATAAACTCTGCTGGAATAAGCCACCGAGAAACAGATGGAGGACATTCGTCATTCTTTTTGGCTGCACAGCAGCTGAACCCCTTTCCTGGTCTTGGGGAAATCCCCACGTAAGGAGTCTTGGTAGCAAGCTTAGCCAAACCTCCCCCTCGGAAAGTGCGAGCCCCTCGCTTTCCCAGCTTCTTTTGCAACTAGGGGCCACGCTTGTCAATTAGATAGATGCAGGTGCCTCTGTCTCCCCAAAAGACGTATATGAGATCATTCGTAGCAGCTTAATAGCCATGAATTGGAAACAACCTACCTGTCCAACAGCAGCAGTACAATAGATAAACGAACCATAGTGTATTCACACAGTGGAATATGACACAGTGAGGAACAAGATTTAACAATGATCACATGCAGCAACAAGGATGAGTCTCACAGCCGTCATGTTTTGCAAAGGAAGGCAGGCACAAGAGCACGCACTATGATTCCACTTATTTCAAGCAAAGAAACAAGCAAAACAAATCTACGGTGGTGGCTGTCAGGAGAATGGTTGTGTTGTGGGGATTATTTACTGGCAGGGGACATGGTGTACTTCTTGGGGTTCTGGAAATATATGCAAAAATTTATCAGGTTATATATTTAGTATCTGTACAGTTTACTGTATGTAAGTTACATCCCCTACTCTGCAAATAGATTAAAAGACAAGAAGGATGAAGGTTAAAAAAGCCAAATGTACTATCTATTGACATAATAACTAGCATTTTAAAAACACTTACGCTCTAGAACTTTATATGTATATATAAAATCTCACTTATTAACAATAATCCTAAGATTCTGAATTTTTTAAAAAAATAGTTAAATTGAAGTATAACTGACAAAATAAACTGCATATATTTAATGAATATAATTTAATAAGTTGACCTATGTAAACACCTGTAAAACCATAATGGCCATGAAGATAATGAAGATTTCTGTCACCCTAGAAGTTTCCTCATGCCGCTTTTGTAACCCACGTCTTACTTTTGTCCCTCCCTGCTTGCTTCGCCATCCTTGGGCAACCACTGATCTGCTTTCTGGCACTATACATTAGTTTGCATTTTCTAATTTCTTTTTTTTAAGGAAAAGGGTCTCGAAATGCTGCCCAGGCTGAAGTGCAGTATCCACAGATGTGATCATAGTGCACTGCAGCCTCAAACTCCTGGCCTCAAGCAACCCTACTGCCTCAGCCTCCCAAGTAGCTGGGACTATAGGCATGTGCCACTGAACCCAGTTTCTCAAGTTTTATATAAATGGTCATTCCTTTTGATTGCTGATGAGTATTCAATTATACGGATATACTATCATTTACCCATTCAACTGTTGATGAACATTTCAGTGGTTTCCAGCTTGAGGCTATTACAAATAAAGTGGCTTAGAACATCTTTATATACATCTCTATATAAATATATGCATTTCTCTTGAGTGAATACCTAGAAGTAGAATGGCTGGATCATATGATAGATGTATGTTGAAGAAACTGCACAATTTTTTTTTTCCAAATTGAATGTACCATTTTGCATTTCCTACGGCAGTATATGAGAGTTTCTGCACATCTTTGCCAACATTTGATATAGTCAGTCTTTTGAATTTTAACCATTCTAACAGGTATGTACAGACAGTCCCTGATTTACAGTGGTTCAATTTAGGAATTTTCAACTTTACAATGGATTTATCAGGATGCAACCCCATTGTAAATCGAGCAACATCCGGAGTTAAGACTGTTCAACCTATAAATTTTCAACTTTATATCTATCAAATGCATCAAAATTAAATGCATTTTTGAATTACATTATTTTAAACTTATGGCTGGGCATGGTGGCTCACGCCTTTAATCCCAGCACTTTGAGAGGCCAAAGCGGGTAGATTACCTGAAGTCAGGAGTTCAAGACCAGCCTGGCCAATGTGGCGAAACCTTGTCTCTACTAAAAATACAAAAATTAGCCAGGTGTGGTGGCAGGTGCCTGTAATCCCAGCTACTCAGGAGACTGAGGCAGGAGAACCACTTGAACCCAGGAGGTGGAGGTTGCAGTGAGCCAAGATTGTGCCACTGCACTCCAGCCTGGGCGACGAGCAGGACTCCATCTCAAAAAAAAAAAAAAAAAAAAAAAAAATTAGAATGGGTTTGTTGGGTTGTGGCTCCATTGCAAATCAAGGAGCATATGCAGTGGTATTTTATTGTGGTTCTACTTTGCATTTCCCTAATAACTAATGATGTTGAGCATCTTTGCATTTTGCCACACGTGTGTCTTCTTTGGTGAAGTTTCTATTCAAATCTTTTGCCCATTTTTAAGACTTAAGTTGTTTGTTTTCTTACTATTGGGTTTAGAAAGTTCTCAATATATTCTGGATACTAGTCCTCTATCACATATATGATTGGCAAATATTTTCTTCCAATCTGTGGCTTATCTTCTCCTTTTCTTAACAATGTCTTTGGAAAAGAAAATGTTTTTAATTTTGATGGTTTAGTTTATCAATTTGTTCTCATATACACTGTGTTTTCAATGTCACATCTAAAATAGCTTTACCTAACCTAAGGTAACAAAGATTTTCTCCTCTATTTTCTTCCAGAATTGTTACAGTTGTAGGTTTTTCATTTAGATTTATGAACCATTTAATTAATTTTTATATATAGTATAAAATATTGAATTGAGGGTTTTTTTGCACAGTCACTGTTCTGACACTATTTAGTTGTCAAGGCTATACTTTCTTTACTGAATTACGATTTTATTTTGATTAAAAATCAGTTTTTCACGTGTGTGCATTTTTCTGACTTTCTATTCTATTCCATTGATCTATCTATCTTTACACCAATACCAACTTTATTCTTTTTCCAAATTATTTTTGCTACTTCAGGTACTTGGTATTTCCGTATGAATTTTAGAATCAGCTTGTCAATTTCTATTTTCATAGGGATTGTATTAAGTAGATACATCTATCTGAGGAAAACTGACATCTTAATATTAATTCTTCCAACCCATGAACAAAGCTATGTCTATTTATTTCTTCTTTAATTTACTTCAGCAATATTTTGTAGTTTTTAGTGTGTATATTTTGCACTTCCTTAGTCAGACTTATTTTTAAGAATTTCATATTGTTCTGCTATTGTCAATGCTATTTTAACATTTCTGATGTTTGTTGCTAGGATTTAGAAATACAATTGATTTTTATATTGACCTTGTGTTTTCTGTCCTTGATAAACTGACTTATTAGTTGTAGTAGTTGTGTTTCTGTCTCCTTGTTTTTCATGTTGCATCATATTTGCATAAATGATAATATCATCTGTGAATAAAACCAATTTTGTTTCTTCTTTATCGATTTGGATGCCTTTTGTTTCTTTTTATCGATCAATTACATCGGTTAGAACTTCCAGCACCATGTTGAGTAAAAGTAGTGAGAGCAGAAAGTCTTACTTATCTTGTTCCAGGTCGTAGGGAGAAAGCAGTCTTAACAGTCTTTTTTTTTTTTTTTTTTAAGATGGAGTGTCACTCTTGTTGCCCAGGCTGGAGTGTGATGGCGCAATCTTGGCTCACCGCATCCTCCACCTCCTGGGTGCAAGAGATTCTCCTGCCTCAGCCTCTTGAGTAGCTGAGATTACAGGCCTGTGCCACCACGCCTGGCTAATTTTGTATTTTTAGTAGAGATGAGGTTTCTCCATGTTGGTCAGGCTGGTCTTTCACCATTAAGTATGAAGTTAGCTGTAGGTTTTTTCATAAGTGCCGTTTATCAGATTGAAAAAGTTCTCTTCTATTTCTAGTTTGCTGACAGATTTTATTGGGAATGGATGTCAAATATTGGAAAATGCTTTTTATGTCTCTTGAGATGATATGACTATTTTCCCTTTTTTAGTTTGTTAGTATTGTAAATCACATCAATTCATTTTCCAAATGTTAAACCAATCACGCATTCCTCAGGCAGCCCCCTCTAGGTCACGATGAAAGATCTTTTCTAGATATTTTGGATTCGATTAACTAACATTTTGTTAAGAAATTTGCATCATAGTCATGACAGATACTTTTCTGTAGCTTTCTTTTACTTACCTGGTTTTGGTATTAGGGCTTAGTATGAGGACTGGCTTCATAGAATGAGTGGAGGGAAGTATTCATTTGTCTTCAATTTGCAGAATTGGTGCAATTGGTATTCTGGAAGAGTTTGTAAAATCAATACTATTTCTTCCTCAAGGAAAAATTCATCAGTGAAGCCATCTGATCCTGAGTGTTTGTTTTGTTTGTTTGTTTTGTTTTTTGTTTTTTGTTTTTTTCCTGGTGGGAAGATTTTAAACTATGACTTTAATTTCTCTAATAGACATAGGACTACTCAGGTATTTATTTCTTCATGAGACAGGTTATGTACTTCTTCTTGAGTGACATTCACTAGTTTGTATCTTTTAGGAAATTTGACCCGGTCTTCTAAATTGTTGAATCTATTGGTATAGGTTGTTCATAATTGTACTGGGTTGAATAGTGTCAGTGTCTCCCAACAGTTCATGTCCACCAGAACCTCAGAATGTGACCTTATTTAGAAATAGGTTTTTGCAGATATAATTAATCAAGATGAGGTAATACTGGATTAGGGTGGGCCCTACATCTAATATAGCTGGTGTCCTTATAAGAAGAGAGAAATATGGACACAGAGACATAAACCCACAGACAACAGAAGCAGAGATTGGAGTGAAGCAGCTGCAAGCCAAGTAATGCCATGAATTTCTAGCCCCTACCAGAAGATAGAAAAAGGCAAGAAAGGATTCTACCCAGAGTCTCAGAGGAAAAATGACTCGCTGATACCTTGATCTTGGACTTCTAGCTCCAGAAGTGAGAGAGAATAAATTTCTGTTGTTTAAGCTATACAGTTATGGTACTTGGTTACAGCAGCCCTAGGAAATTAATGCAGTACTAGTACCTTATTACCCTTTTAATAGTAATAGAATCTGCAGGGATGTCACCTCTCTGACTCCTCATATTAGTAATTTGTGTCCTCTGTTTCTATTTTCCTGATGAGTCTGGTTTGAGATTGATCAACTTTATTGATCTTCTCAAAGAAACAGCTTTTGGTTTCATTGATTTGTCTCTTTTGCTTTTCTCTTTTCTGTTTCATTGATTTCCACTCTAATGTGCATTATTTTCTCTCTTCTACTATTGTATGCTTAATTTTCTCTTTTTTTCTAGTTTCTTAATGTAAGAGTGGAGATTACTGATTGAAGACCTTTGTTCTTTTCTAATGTTTTAGTTTAGGGCAGTAAAATTCCTCTGAAGAATTGTTTAGCAGCATCTCACAAATTTTTTTATGTTATGTTTCCACTTTTATTCAGTTCAAATACTTTTCTAATTTCCCTTATGATTTCTTCTTTGACCCCTGGGGTTATTTAGAAATATGTTAGTTTTTAAATATTTGGAGATTTGCCAGTGATCTTTCAGTAATTGATTTATGTTTTAATTCCACTGTGGCCAGAGAATACATTTTGTGTAACAAATCCTTTTACATTTATTGAGACTTATTTTATGGCCCAGAATATGGCTTATCTTGATAAATGTTTTGTGTGCATTGAAAAGAATATATATATTCTGCTGTTCTTGGATGGAGCGTTAGATGTCAGTTAGGTCAAGTTGGTTGATAATGTTTACATCATCTATTCTATTTCCTAACTGATTTTCGATTGTTTTAACAATTATCAAAAATGGGATAGTAAGCTCTCTATCATTGTGGATTTCTCTATTTCTTCTTGTTCTATCAATCTTTGATTTGTATGCTTTGAAGATCTTTTATTAGGTACATATATATTTAGTATTGTTATATTCTCTTGATGAATTGATTCCTTTATCATTGTGAAATAATCTTTCTATCCCTGATAATATTATTTCCTCTGAAATATAGTTTGTGTTATATTAATGATATTGATATAGGTACTCCGTCTTTCCTTTAATCAGTGTTACCACAGTTTATCTCTTCTCATTTAGTTAACCTATTTGTGTATTATTATTTAATTGTATTTCATGTATGCAGCGTATAGTTGGGCCAATATGACAATCTCTACCTTTTTATTGGGGTGTTTAAACTATTTACACTACCGTTGATGTAATTATTTATATGGTTAGCTTTAAATATATCATCTTATTTATTTGTCCTACCTGTCTTTTGTTCCTCCTCATTCCTTTCCTGCCTTCTTTGGAATTAATTGAATAATTTTGTTATTTATTTTAAGTTCCTTTTTGGCTCATTAACAATTACTCTTTGGCCACATTAGTGGTAGATTTAGAGTTCAAGGAATACATCTGTAACTCATTACGGCCTGACTTGAAGTGACCTTATTCACTTCACCTGTAGTATAAGAATGAGTGTACTTCTATTTTTCCCTTCCCAATCTTTATGCCATTGTTGTCATGAGTTTTACTTTGTCAAATGTTTTTAACTCTATGCTACATTGTGGTTAGTTTTGTTCAATCAATTATCTTTTAAAAATTTCTGGCCAAGTGAGGTGGCTCACGCCTGTAATCCCAGCACTTTGGAAGGCGAAGGCGGGCAGATCACGAGGTCAGGAGATCAAGACCATCCTGGCTAACATGGTGAAAACCCATCTCTACTAAAAATTAAAAAAAAAATTAGCCGGGTGTGGTGGTGGGCGCCTCTAGTCCCAGCTACTCAGGAGGCTGAGGCAGGAGAATGACCTGAACCCGGGAGGAGCTTGCAGTGAGCCGAGATCCCGCCACTGCACTCTGGCCTGGGCAACAGAGCGAGACTCTGTATCAAAATAAAATAAAATAAAATAAATTCTAAATAACAGTTTTAGAAGTCCTTACATAATTATCCATACAATTACCACTTCCACTATTCTTCCTTTGTGCAGATCTGCATTTCCATCTGGCATTACTTCTTTCTGCCTGAATGACTCCTTTAATATTTTTTGTAGTACAGGTCTGCTGGTGATGAAATCTTTCACCTGTGGTATTTCTGAAAAAGTCCTTACTTTGCCTTCATTTTTGAAAGATACTTTTGCTGGGCATGGAATTCTAGTTTGAAACTTTCTTTTAACACGTTGTTCCATTGTCTTTTTGTTTGTGCTTTTTCTGATGAGAAAACTGCTGTCATGCTTATCTTTGTTCTTCTGTATATACCATCTCTCTTTCCTCTGACTACTTTCGGAACTTTCCTTTTATTAGTAGCTTCTTGCAGTTTGATTAAGATGCACCTTGGTGTCATTTTGCTTATGTTTTTTAAACTCTGAGATGTAGTTTGTTGAAAAACACAATAAAGTTTGATTTGATTATTTTTAATATATTTTATATCTCTACTTAACTTTGAACGTGTGGAATAGAATCATAATAACTATTTTAATGTCCTTGTCTGCTGTTTCTAAAATCTGTCAGTTCTGGATCAGTTTTGATTGATTTTTCTCTTTAATGTGGATCGTATTTTCTTGCTTCTGTGCATATCTGACAATCTTTTACTGGATGATAGACATTGTAAATTTTACCTTGTTGGGTGCTGGATAAATTTGGATTTCTAGAAATATTTCTAAGATGTATTGTGGAATACAGGTAAGTTATTTGGAAATAGTAGAATCCTTTCAGGTCTTGCTTTTAATATTTGTTAGGCAGGACTGGAGTGGCGCTCAGTCTAGCCCTGTTTTCTCCACAAAAATGGCAACACTGCATTCTCTAGCTGATGCTCTGTGAATCAGGAGGTTTCCAGTTTCATGGGTGGGAAGAAACACTGTTCCCTGCCCCGTGTGAGCATGGGCACTACGCTGCCTAGTCTTCTTAGGTGTTTTTCCCTTGCCTGGTCAGTGCTCTGCCGAATCCTTGTGGGACAGCCTCTGCAGGACTCCATGTGGCTGTCTCTCCTCTCTGGTACTCTGTCTGGTAACTCTGGCCACTGTGGGCTCCTTACTCTCAACTTCTGCTCCTCAATTCACGAAATCCACCAGGCTCTGCCTGGGTTCTACCTTCGTGTGCCACCTCTCCAGGCTGTAAACTGGGCAATTGTAGGGTTTCCCTCGTATGTTTCCTGTCTCTCAGGGATGACTGCCCTTTGGTGCCTGATGGCAATTGGTATATATACTCCTCTTTTGGAAGGGTAAACCTGGTCTCTGTTAATCCATTTTAGTGAGAAACAGAAATCACCGTTTTACTTTTAATCTTCACTTTATAGATAAGGAATCCAAGACTTAGAGAGATTAAGTAACTTTCGCAGGATAAGTCAACTTATAATAAGCAGGCCCATGAACCCATGTGGGCAATTTGGTGCCAGAGCCATGCATTTAAGAATCACTAAATTCTGCTGCTTCTGTGGTCCATGTAATCTGCATACATAAGCCTATCCCAAAGTTGCAATAACATTTTAAGCTTAGTGTCGTTATTCATTTGTTCATTTCACAAATATTTGTTGACGGCCTCCTGTATGCCAACCTATCTTTGGTGCTAGGAATACATCTATAAACAAAGTTGACTACAGCAAAGGTAACTAATGTCTGCTGCCTTCTCATAGCTGATGTTATAGTGGGAGGAAAGAGCGTACACCAGGCAAACAAGTAAATAATACAGCATATAAGACAGCAGTGGTGTAAAGGCAAAAGACAAATAGGGTAGAGAGTGAGTGTGTATGTGTGTTTGTAGTGGAACAGGGTGACAATTGAGATGGGAAGCTCAGGGAACACTTCACTAAAAAGGTAACATTTATATGAAGACATGATAAAGCTCAGGAAATGAAACACAGAGGAAAGAGTTGTCAAGTGTTTTATAGTAGAAACGTAATATAGTACCATGAATGAACACTTTCTATGGTCCAGATAAGGACTTTATGTATATTATCTTCACAAAAACCAAATAGTTATGTGTTTTTTTCTAAAATGGAAATATATTTATTGGATTTCTTAATTATAAAAGTAACACATGCTGGCTATAGAAGAAAACTAAAGCAATACAGAAATACATGTAAATACAAGGTAAAAATGCTCTTGTAATTAGTCTCCTCTCTCCATCCTCACACATAACCATAGATAGCCTCATTAACAACTGGGAGCATCCTTCTATGCATTTGTAACGTATATGTACACATACACACAGACAATGAAATTCTGATGTACTTGTTGTCATACAACCTAGTTCTCTTCCCATTTCACAGACGTATCATGGACAGCTTTCCATGCCAATACAATCATCTCTCCGTATCTGTGGGGAACTGGTTCCAGGACTCCCCATACATGCCAAAATCCAAGGATTAAGTCCATTGTATAAAATGGCATAGTATTTGCACATAACTTACGCACACCCTCCCATCTAGTTTAAATCATATCTAGATGACTTATATTACCTAATACAATGTAAATGGTATGTAAATAGTCATTACATTGTATTGTTTTTATACTTGTATTCTTTTATTGTTGTATTGTTTTTAAAAAGTTTTCTGAGCTATGTTAATTGAATCCACAAATTTGGAACCCATAGATATGAATGGTGGACAGTGTATAAAGTGTATCTTTTTTAATGCTGTATCTGAATGTACTATATTTCATTCAATCTTTTTGATACAGATTTAGGTTATTAACAATGTTTTGCCATTATACAAAATGCTACTTGGAACATCCTTGTATACTTTTCTGATTGTGCTGGATATTTTTTGTTTGCCTCTCCACATCTGGAAAAAAAAAATGGAGCCAAAAAAAGTTAGGTAACTCATTTGAAATTCTCCTTACCACAGGCAATAGAGTTCATCATAGGCTGTGTCAATATGTATAATTGGATTGTCTGTAACCCTAATTAACTTTGTCATATAACCAAAGGGTCAATTCAATTAAACCACCAGTGTGCATTTTTGACTAAACGGATAGTCAGGCATGGCCACGTGTATACAAAGCCTTCCTCTGATTTTTCAATGTCACCAGAACTTGGGGTCTGAGTCAGAACTTATATCTGAATTTCTGTAAGGTCAGATATATTCTGAGGTAAAAGGATGGGCTGGGAAGCCTCACTTGAGGGTCGGCATCAACACACTGACATCTCAGAGTGGGATTTGGGGATCTCAGCATAAGGCGCCAAAGCATCTTCATTACGTGAAGTGAAATAAGCAAGACAAAGAAAGACAAATATTGCCCATTCTCACCCAAAGATGTTGATCACATGGAGGTAGAGAGTGACATGATAGATATCAGAGGCTGGGAAGGGTGTAGGGGTGAGAGGGAGAGGTTGAAGAGAGGTTGATTAATAGGTATGAATATACAGTTGGGAGGAATGTTCTAATGTTTGATAGCAGAGTGGGGTGACTAGAGTTAACAACAACATATTGCATTTTTCAAAATAGCTAGAAGAGAAGATTTGAAATGTAACCCAACACAGAGGAATGATAAACACTCAGGTGGTGGATACCCTACATGCTCTGACTGGACCATTACATATTCTATGCATGTAATTTCACATTACACATGCACCCCATAAATATGTACAAATATAATGTATCAAAATATTTTTTAAAAAAGGATATCTTCAGTCTCTGGGGTCTGGACAAAACACAATAATAGAATAATAGAATGAGAGGCTAATAGAAAAAGAGTAGACTATTAGAAGGATAGTAAAGATATCCCAAATTTGGAGTTATCGGCCACAACACCATGTGGGTGATTCCAACAACTGGGGCATGTTGTGTGCCAAGGCCAAGTCTTTTCACTGTTCTCCTGCCTCTCAGGGAAGAACTGCATGCACGTTCCTTTTGCTGTGTCCTTATTTCTACTCTGATATCCTGGAAGTTAAATGATAAATGAACACAAACACATATAACACTCAAAAACTGGTGTTAAACATAAATGAGTCTAGCTCCAGATTGATGAAAAATCAAAATTAAACAGGAAAACAGCTCCAAATATTTCACTGGGTCTAAAGGATCATAGTTTTGCTAACGCATTCAATTTTTATTTCTAAACAAAACATTTACTTTACAAACAGAGTTGAATATGTGTGCAGTGATTCATATGCAGGGTAATTCATTGAAGCAGAATAGTAAGATTGAAATGGGGCTCAGAAACTATTACCCCCACGTATGGCTGACATGGAGAAGCAGGCACAAGGTCTCCCTGGCATGTACCACCTCCTGCGTCTCAGTCCTCTGCCTCTCCCGAAGCATAAGATGAAGGTGTTCTCTGAAATTCCCTTTGTGCCTAAAGTCCAGACCTGTCCCTTCTCTGAGTTTTCATAAGCTCTGTTTCCTTCTCTGAGTTTTCATAAGCTGGACTCACATTGCAGGAAGAAAGACTGCAGTCTGTCAACATACCAGGACAGACTTGTCACAAACTATCACCTGCTCTGTAGGCCCAGCAGACTGTGTCCCAGGCCACTGTATGATTTTAAAGCCCATTGAATTCCCCTAAAAATCATTTACTAGCTGCCTAAAATCATCCACACTTCCGCATTTCACTTTCCTCTAAGAAGAAAGGTATGTAAGTATCTGTACCCCACTGCCTAAGTGGGGCCATCACTTTGTGATTCACATCTACCCCTGTGCATGTTAATAACTTTATATGCCTTTTCTCCTAAAAGAAAAAAAAAAAAGAAAAAAAAAAAAAAAAAAGCACCGCAGTCAACTGGGCACGGTGGCCCCCGCCTATAATCTCAGCACTTTGAGAGTCTGAGGAGGGCAGATCACGAGGTCAGGAGTTTGAGACAAGCCTGGACAACATGATGAAACCCCATATCTACTAAAAACACAAAAATTAGCCAGGCGTGGTGGTGGATGCCTGTAATCCCAGCTACTCAAAAGGCTGAGGCAGGAGAATTGCTTGAACCTGGGAGGCGGAGGTTGCAGCGAGCTGAGATCACGCCATTGCACTCCAGCCTGGGCAACAGAGTGAGACGCTGTAAAAAAAAAAAAAAAAAAAAAAAATCTGTGGCAGTCGGCATACATCCAGAGCTCCTGGTGCCCATATTTCCTTTCTTAGCTTACTGTTCTTTACATTGTCCTTTGCTTTTCCCTGCAAATGAGATCTTCATGCTCCTCCTTTCTTCCCTGGAAAGCCCAGAGTGTTTCTCATGAGCTCCACTCATGAGTTCACAATGGTCTTGTCTGTCTCTTGAAACTCAATAACTACAGCAGTCAGGATTACACACGTGGCTCTTTCACAAACTTAGGTTATACCAGCTCAAGTTATTGGCAAATCCAGAACGTGTATCTGTCTTGGAAAAGCTTAATCCAGAGGCCCAAATAGTCCTTCTTTCTCCTCTTTCTTTCTTTCTCTCCACAACCCCCCACACCCTCTGTGTGTGTGTGTCTCTAGTCCTAGTCTCTCTCTCTCTCCCTCTGTGTGTGTGTGTGGGGTGGGGGGGGGGGGTTCTAGTCTTTCTCTCTTCCTCGCTGTCTCATTCTCTCATGTTCTTGCTCTTGAAAGCTGTCTCCAGGTCGACATTATTACTCTTTGGGACTCAAAAGGATGTGAGACCTTGCCCTTCTGAAATCTCAGGGAAGACTCTGAAGGCTGCTGCCCAGAACCCGTGGCCTTCCCTCATGGGTAAAGGAGGGGGCAGACAAACAGCACGCGAGTATAAACCCGGGCAATGACTCTGCGCTCGTGGAGGATGTGAGGCAAACACCTCGTAGTTCATCTCCTTCCCCTAGACCTTCAGTGCCTGGCACATAGTTGGAGCTCAGTAAGGTGTTTTCAAATTGAGTTAAATGGAGGTATTAATTAAATCCAACTACACTGGATTTCTTGAATACTCATTGTAACCCCCGTAGCTAGGTTAAGCATGTCTTCTAGCGAAGCTGGCAGCTCTCTTTTCATGTGTTTTATTCCTCTGGGTTTCTAGACTGTGGTGGTGGTACTTGGTGGTGAGTGGTTTGGGGATGGTAGTGGCACTTACGGCGGTTCTGTGACAGTAGAGGAGTGTGGAAGGCCTCTGGACTGTCTGCTTGGGCGTGCATTTGCTTTCTTGCTATCCAATATGGTGAAGGTTTGGACATCCTCCCAGTACCACCTTTTGATGTTGAACTAACCCAGGGGGCCATAGAGCATTTGTCTGAAAGTTATGATGGTCTCGTCTCTGTTTTCTTCTGCTCTTTATTTTTTGCCTCTTCTTTTAGGGGTTTGGCATGGGAGCACCCGTGTTCTCCTAACCAAGGATTAGATTCACAGATATTTCCCCAACAATCTGAGATGCTAATCCTTATAACCCAGCCTTGTGTCTGTCACCTGCATTGCCACTCAGTTCCTCTAAGTGTGAGGGCTGCTAGGATCCAAAAGGTCAGAGATATATACTGCCTGCCCCAAGAGTTTGCTTTTTCTTCCAGAAAAAGGAAAGAAGGAAATTGTTGGTTTCTAAGAACTACAAAGGATCCTGGAAGCATTTGGATAAAACTGTTTTTCTGTGAGCTCAGGGGTGGCAATATAATTAATCTGTCAAATAAGATTATTAATTTATCAAAAGCTGTGAATTCCACTTGAGACAAATTATTAGTCAAGAACATCATAGATGTTATCCTTTATGGCCAAATGTATGTAGCTTATCAAGTGCCAGTACTAAATCACATTGTGTTCTCTTGCCAGAAGAAAAATCTATTTTTTGATATTGTTTAGAGCAGAAAACCACATATTGATTTAAAAATATATGTGAATAACCTAAGTGCCCAAACTCAGCTATAACGTGACAAAGAATAAAAAGGAATAAATGGAAGTTGGCAAGGACAAGGGAAGCAAAAACTTCAGGAAAAACTGCTAACAACCAAAAAGGGAGCATGAGATGAAGGCATTCCAAAAGGCTTGCAAATGTCCTCATTTAGTCCTTATAATATAACATAGCATTGCCTTAATGAGTGGAAATGAAGAATCGATTATTCCTTTAACTTCTTACTGGAAAAGAATTAATGACTCATGTACTGTAGTGACCCTAAGACTACGGAGGAAAGGGAGGGATACAGGTGCCATGAAAGATGTTTAGTGGAAGCCATGGCAAAAGAAATTTATCCTGGGGCGGGCGCGGTGGCTCACGCCTGTAATACCAGCACTTTGGGAGGCCGAGGTGGGCGGATCATGAGGTAAGGAGTTCAAGACCAGCCTGGCCAACATGGTGAAACCCCATCTCCACTAAAAATACAAAAATCATCCGGGCATGGGGGCGTGTGCCTGGTAGGCTGAGGCAGGAGAATTTGCTTGAACCTGGGAGGTGGAGGCTGCAGTGAGCTGAGATCATGCCACTGTACTCCAGCCTGGGTGACAGAGCAAGACTCCATCTCAAAAAAAAAAAAAAGAAAAAGAAAAGAAAAGAAAAAGAAAAAGAAAGAAATGTGTTCTGTTGAATGTTCAGTAGTGTCTGATTCATTTACCAGGCAGGCCTTCCCAGTGTTATTCAGTGCCCAGGTACCATTTTCCCTGGGAAGAGTTAATGAAGGACATATTCTCCTGTTTTGGCACTTCAGTAGCTGGAGGGTCTTCACTGCTGCAAAGTCAGTCATTCTTACAGAGTCGAGTCCTGACGATACTCAGAAGCTGAATGAGATTATAAACAACCTCCAGATCAAAGCACACATTTTCATTTGGTTGCATTTATTCCTCATGAACACCAACATTAAATCTTCATTATTTTCTCTTCTTTTCTATCCTCTTCTCCATGCTGTTTTCTCATTACTGGCCCTCCCAGCTCTTCACATATCCACAGCTGTTTTGAGTCCCATATCCTGATGGCGTCCTTCTATTGTCCTTTTCCTTGGGAAACAGTATTTCACTCGGCCATGTTCTCTATTGTTCATCACTTTTGCCAGTTTGCACCAAATATTTTCTCTCTTGGTGCCCAACAGGGTGTGGGCTGCTGTGTCTTCTTCTGACCACACCTGATAGTGGGCAGATGCCCCGTGCCATTCCAGACTGCTTTTCACCAGCGTGCTGTGATATCAAATGCTCCACGTACTTTTTCTGCTTTGGCTCTAATTCGCTCATTTGTTACAATCTCTTGAAAATCTTTTTACTCCATTAACCTTTTAGCCAGTGTTATCAGTCTTTTCACATGGAAGGCAGCGTGACTTAGAGTTTAGAAGCAAAGACTCTGAAGCCAGACAGATCGATTCACAGTGTGACTTACTAGCTGAGTGACCATGGGCAAATCATTTAATCTCCCTGTGCCTCATTTTCCTCATCTGTAAAATGGGGGCAAAAATAATGGCTCCTTAAGAGTGAAGATTGAGTTTGTGTGTGAAATGTGAAGGTTGAGTTCGTGTGTGAAATGTGCTTAGACTATGGCCAGACATATGGTTAGTAGTATTTAAATATATGATAAATAAAATCAAAGAACGTCTCGCCTTCAAAAATAACTTTTAAAAAGTTTTACAGGTAAGTTATGTCCATGGTACAGGAGTCACAACACATGAATAAGCAAAAAGGATTAAAAACAGGACACAGGCCAGGCACAGTGGCTCATGCCTATAATCCCAGCACTTTGGGAGGCCGAGGCGGGTGAATCACGAGATCAAGAGATCGAGACCATCCTGGCTAACACGGTGAAACCCCGTCTCTACTAAAAATACAAAAAATTAGCCAGGCGTGGTGGCGGGCACCTGTAGTCCCAGTTACATGGGAGGCTGAGGCAGGAGAGTGGCGTGAACCCGGGAGGCGGAGCTTGCAGTGATCTGAGATCACACCACTGCACTCCAGCCTGGGTGACAGAGCGAGACTCCATCTCAAAAAAAAAAAAAAAAAAAAAAGACAAAAACAGGACACAATTCCTAGGTCCCTGAGGAGCCTTGGAGCTGACTTGGGGTTTGAACTTGGCATTGCTGACTCAGTGCACTTGGCACAGCATCCTGCAAACTGCACTGATGGAAGAATTAGTGCATTAGGGCAGTGGCTTCTGCCCTGGGGCTGAGGTTACTTTGATGCCCAGTGAGTTACACAACTCACGCCAGGCCTAACCTACCTTTGGAAAATGTATATCTCAAACATGTTCTCTACCAGTCTTTTCTCCCAGGGGAGGGTAGGCAGAGACCACGAGAGGTGCCGCAAAACTTCATTTCCCCAGCTGAGCGATGACAGGCACATTCTCCTCTTCACCTTCAATCCTACCTCTCTACTACATTTTTGTATAGAATGTTCTTCATTGTCAGCATTAGGTCTGTTTGGCCTTCGTTCTCTGCTATTTCCTTTTCTTCTTCTTTCTTTAAAATTCCTAACACAGACTTTTATGCATTTAATTTACATTTTTTAGTAGCTAGCACTGTGGGGTTTTTTTATACGCTTCCCATTATGATATTGACTAGCATCTTTATTAAACAATGCAGAACACCAGCCTTTATAAAAAAAGAGAGCGGGGTGTGGGGGCGGGGGAGACACAGGAACCAAAGAGTTAGTAAAACAACCCAGGCTGTTAGTGAAGGAAGAAAGGAGACCTGTCCTAGGAAGGAGCTGAGTGCAGCAGAGAGAGGCAGTCTGAGGAGTATCAGTCTGGTGGGATGGGCTGGGTTTGGGGGCACAGAAGCTGTGTGGTTACTATGGTAAGAATGAGGAAGAGCATTTTCTGGGAATGGAGTGTGTACTCCCTGTCTGCTGCACAACCCTGGACTGTGGAAGTTATAACTCCAGACTTGCAAGAAATAACCCCAGCCCAGGGCACAGGTAGATAGAATGACCTTGACTTTGGCTTCTTGGCATCCAGAGATGACGCTGTGCTGCTATCCAAAAGGGTAAGCACAGCGTTTAGGCAGTGAGGGACAAGGACCTTGCTGGCTGCAGCACTTGGGGGTGGGTGGAGAGACAGCAGTAGCAGCTGGCTGGGGTGAGGTGGGCCAAGGAGGACGTACCCACCCGTGGAGCAACACCCACCCCAGGCCTGTGGGCCCTGGGCCTGTGAGATTTTGCAACTCCACCACCTCAGTGATCCTGGAGAACTATATGTGTGGATGAGGGTCTGCCTGTAATTGTTTTATTTTTCCTTTCTTTTTGGCAGGCAGGTGATCCAGGGAATGCACGTTGTAGTCATCAGGTTTCACTTGTCTTGAAGTCTGCAGGGCCACCTGACCTGTAGGAAGAGGACCTCAGATTTGAGAACAATGGAAGGGTGCCTTCATCTCCCCCAAACATGCCTATTGAGTGAGTTTCTCAAGGGCGGAGGCCTTGTCTCATGTTTCTCAGTGCCCTCAGCACCTGGAAGGTGGGAAAGTGATGAATGAAGGAATGAATGAGGAATATATTGAATTCACACACTCAGAAAGTTGAAAAAATTGCCTAAAGCTGTATATTCTATAATACAAAATTGTATGAATGAGTTGATACCTGAAACATTCTGTAAAGCAGTTTGTTTATGGGGAGAGAGGGTAAGAACTGGTATAGAGCTCAGGACACCAGAGACTGAGGATAGAAAATGCAGAAGAAGACATGGTGTCTATGATTCCAACTACATGGGGAGGCTTGCTTGAGCCTAGAAGTTCAAGACCAGCCTGGGCAACATAGCAAGACCCTTTCTCAAAAAAGAAATTTTAAAATGTAGAAGAGACATATGTATACATGACCATATAATTCATATAATTTATGGTTAAATCAATACAATTTTGAGAGTAAATTAAAATGATTAAAATTATTGATTTACTGACTGAAAATTAGTTTCTTATATTGTTGAATCTACAGGGTAGTTCTATATTAAAAACTATTTTATAAGAAAATCTTCCTAAAAACTAAAAATAACAGCCAGGCACGGTGGCTCACGGCTATAATCCCAGCACTTTGGGAGGCTGAGGAGGGTGGATCATGAGGTCAGATCGAGACCATCTTGCCCAATATGGTGAAACTCTGTCTCTACTAAAAAAAAAAAAAAATACAAAAATTAGCCAGGCGTGGTGGCACATGCCTGTAATCCCAGCTACTCAGGAGGCTGAGGCAGGAGAATTGCTTGAACCAGGCAGTCGGAGGTTGCAGTGAGCCAAGATCGTGCCACAGCACTCCAACCTGGCAACAGAGCAAGACTGTGTCTCAAAAAAAAAAAAAAAAAATATATATATATATATATATATACACACACACACACACACACACATATATATAACATATATTCATGTACATTGAAGCAAATTCAAGAATAACTTCTTTATATTGATTTGAAGGCTAAAGATAATACAAGCAGAAGAATTTTTCTGGACACATATTCACACACTTTAATCAGTATTGTTGGTTATGATTATTAACCATATTGCATCTAATACTTTGTCACAGTTACTTTTCTGAAGGATTTTTTTGAATTTTCTTCTGTGTGCTCTTACTATTTTAAACTTATTTCACAAAATTGTCTGTGATCTTCAAAGTTGCATATGAAGATTAATTAATTTGAAATTATTGACATCTTTAATTGATGCTTCGCTGTAGACCATGAAGTTTTTAATTAAGAAATTACTCTCCCTGCAGGTGCTGAGGAACCTGGTAAGCTCAGATCCCATTCTGCTAAAGAAAGGTATCCTGACTTCCAATCATTTTTGCCTTGAATATGTAAATGTTTCAGACTCAACATTCACACAGGTGCTGTCTTTCTACCTCTATGCGGAGTGCCTTTCTTTGACAAAATTTTTACAAGACCAAATTTGTCAAGTGAGTTACCCCTGTCATAATTTTTAAACGTTTAGTGAAAATTTAGGTGCTATAAAAATTATAGCCTTTCTCAATTTCATTTCATTCCAGTAAAATAAAATTTATCGAGTTGAAAATAAGAACTTCGTCAAAATACTTAAAATATTTCAAAGCTTAATTATGAAATTTGACAAGTAAATCTTGTACGCTGTTCTTTTAATTCACTTATGGCTTCCCTCATTTTCATACGTAAATTTGTTATCTGACTATTTGCAAGTCTTATTTTGAATGAATACAGTTCTCTGGAAGTGTCAAAAGCTCTAACTCTTTTTTGGATGCTCTATGCATTGATTCCTGCGAGTAAAGATTTCCAGTTGATTTGGGGGAAGAAATCACCCAAAATTTAGAGGACTGACTTACTTCACCCACTACCATTTTTAAACACTTAGGTTAGTTTACAGATTAATTTATCAAAGGTTTATATATTTCTAATATCTGATTAATATTGCCCAATAATGTTCATACTTCCCTGAGGAAGGAATTTTGTTATCCATATCAGCTTTCTACATTCAATTTTGTGGTTTAATTACTCTAACTATACTGTATACTCTTTTAAAAAAATGTTTTATGACTATCACTTCTATTTCATTGACAAAACATCATAGCCTTTTTGGATACATATAATCAAAAAATATGTGTGAACCAAAACCAGTGCCAAATATGATTTCTAGCAGTTTCTTTATTGGTAACATAATTGTTTCTAAAACAATTCTGTGCTTCATAAAAGCATGTATCTCTCTTATCACTTCATAAATCACTTTATTTTTAATATTGAGGCTTTATACTGAATTTACAGTAGCATTTCCAGTAATGTCCAGTGTTTCATCATTGACAGAGTGAACTTCCAGAGGCTTTACTTTGAAAGTATATGAAAAATTACATTGTTGCAGCTGGGTGCCGCGGCTCATGCCTGTAATCTCAGCACTTTGAGAGGCCGAGGTGGGTGGATCACCTGAGGTCGGCAGTTTGAGACTAGCCTGACCAATGTGGTGAAACCCCATCTCTACTAAAAAAATACAAAAATTATCTGGGCGTGGTGATGGGCGGCTGTAATCCCAGCTACTTGGGAGGCTGAGGCAGGAGAATCGCTTAAACCCGGGAGGCAGAGGTTGTAGTGAGCTGAGATTGTGCCACTGTACTCTAGCCTGGGTGACAGACTGAGACTCTGTCCCAAAAAAAAAAAAAAAAAAAAAAAAAGAAAGAAAGAAAAGAAAAGAAAAAAAGAAAAATTACCTCATGGTTGTAATTATTTTCTGTTTGAAGAATCTGATGACACCATTGTAATACTGGTATTATTATCTGTTTGCAAAATTTCTCTTCTGCCGAAACAATGCAAATCACTATCATTTTACTATTCAAACATGATCAAGAAAACTTGGAGTTGTAAGTAAAATTAATTTAGAACACCAGTTATTTGATCTAAATAAAAGTCTTTCTTCATAAAGTAATATGCAACCAAACCTTTTGCTCCTGCCTATGTTAAATAGTCATTTTTAAACACAATTTTCTTAAAGTAACCTTAAAGGAACTTAAATATCTATTAACTGTTTTTTTTTTTTTTTTTTTTTTTTTTTTTTTGAGATAGAGTCCTGCTCTGTCACCCAGGCTGGAGTGCAGTGGTGCAATCTTGGCTCACTGCAACCTTCGCCTCCTGGGTTCAAGTGACTCTCCTGCCTCAGCCTCCTGAGTAACTGGGACTACAGGCATGCACCACCATGCCTGGCTAATTTTTTGTGTGTTTTTAGTAGAGACAGGGTTTCACCATGTTGGCCAGGCTGCTCTCAAACTCGTGACCTCAGGTGATCCACCCAACTTGGCCTCCCAAAGTGCTGGGATTACAGGAGTGAGCCACCGCGCCTGGCCTAACTTTTGAAATAGATGCTGATGCCTTTTCACCTGACTTACATCTTCTTGGTTCCATGTGATCAGTGATACAGCCCTTATGGTAGATGTTGACAAGCATTTTGTGTAAGTTACATGTTTATCATCAACTGTCTTGAGAAATGGAAATTTGCTACTTAATTGTTTGATGAAACATGTACTTCCTATTGTTTTAGCTCATTTCTGATAAAAGGGTTATTGTAATATTAAAAAGCACTACCAAGTAATAAAATGAAGAGTTCTGAACTTACTCCATTCAATAACAAGAAAACCACAGTGGCAAGAGCGTCCAGACTATGATGTCTGGCTTTATGGAAGGCCTGTTCAGTCTCTGTTTCCTACATATAGATCATATGTGTTTAATCTATAATTTTCCACATTCCCATTGATTCCATTGGCTGGGACCTGGCAGCTTTATGCCCTGCACAGGCCACAGCATTGGAAAAAGCCCACTTGGTTGATGACCAAATAATCAACTAGAATTGTAATATCACATACTTCTGCCATCGCTGTTAGAGACCAAAAGAAGTTAGCCACTACCTCATTGGTATAGAGCACATTTTTTTTCCCCACCAAAAGCTCCTTGCATATTGTCTTTAAAAGGAAGGAGTATATTGAATTATATCTGGAAAGATTCCAAAAAATAGGTGGCTTGTAGCTATTCATATTTCAGATTTGACCTAGTAGAGTGAAAATTCTGATAATTTCACATAAATCTCTTATGTTACCAATGTTCATGGCAGTTGACATATAGAGACCTTCTAAATACATCCTGACTCATTTTAATGTAATTATTTATCAAAATACTTTATTGAATATAAACATATGCTAAATAGAGTGATACACTATGTCAACAGACATAAACCATGACTATCCTCGGAAAACCAGGACATAAGAATCACAGAAAACACAGAGGACAGAGAAAATCATAATAGATTTTCAAAAGTAGAATAGACAGGAAATAGTGCAAAAGCAGTATTTTAAAAATTAATGACATTATTTTTCAAAACTGATTAAAGACATAAGGTCACCGGTTTAAGAAGCCTATTGAATACCAAACAGGATAAATGAAAAGAACCCTATAAATAGAAACAGAAAAGAGAATTGAAAATCAGAGGAAAATGTACATGTTAAAAGCAGCCAGATGTAGGAAAAAATACATAGATTGCCTTCAGGGGAGCACCAATAATGCTCATAGCTCATTTCCCAATGAAACAATGAGGTCCAGAAAATATTGCGGTATCTTTTAAAATGCAGAAAGAAATAAATTGACTATTTAGAATTCTGTACCCAGAGAAAGTATCTTTCAAGAATGAAGCCAAATTAAAAACATTTTCTGGCCGGGCGCGGTGGCTCAAGCCTGTAATCCCAGCACTTTGGGAGGCCGAGACGGGCGGATCACGAGGTCAGGAGATCGAGACCATCCTGGCTAACACAGTGAAACCCCGTCTCTACTAAAAAATACAAAAAACTAGCCGGGCGAGGTGGTGGGCGCCTGTAGTCCCAGCTACTCGGGAGGCTGAGGCAGGAGAATGGCGTAAACCCGGGAGGCGGAGCTTGCAGTGAGCTGAGATCCGGCCACTGCACTCCAGCCTGGGCGACAGAGTAAGACTCCGTCTCAAAAAAAAAAAAAAAAAAAAAAATTAAAATTAAAACATTTTCAGACAAACAACAACGTCCCTGAATTCATCACCAGCCCTGCACCAAAGAAAGTGTTCAGTGGCATTCTGTAGGACAAAAGAAAGTGATCCCAGACAGAAGGCCAGAGATAATGGAGCAAAGAAGGAGAAGAGTGAAAATCATAAGCATGTAGACAAATCTAAATGAATATTAATTGCATAAAATAGTAATGATAATAAAGATATTATTAGCATTTCAAATATATATGAAAATAAAACATGGAAAGAGTAGCAAAGAACATGAAAAGAGTAGCAAAGAAGTCAGGAAAGGAGAAGTGAAATCAAATTGTTTTAAATTAAAATTGTTCATTTAATAAAGTCAAATATTCATGGGCATTTTTGCATTGTCCACAAATAGGGTATAAGTGTCATTTAACTTTAAATTTTCGTAAGTCAAGGATGCCTGTTATAATCTGTATATAATCACAAAAAGAATACTAATGGAGGGGGAAAATTGAGCTAATAAAAAAGAGAAGTACTCAATCAGACCACTTCACTTCTAGGTAGGTAGAGCAATTAGTGGCAGGTCAATGTTCCTGCTGAGAACAAATCATATTTTTAAGAGAGCTTTGGAAGCAGGGAAGTCCAAGGCAACTGAAATTCCAGAAAGAGGAGAAATTTTCAGAAGTGAGCTAAAGATAAGTCACTATTTTTTCTCTTTGGGGGCACTGGCTGATTCTATGCTGAAGCTAGAGGCTGTGAATCAGTGCTTTCCCTTGGCAAGGCCACTGAAGGTGGGCAAAGGGTGGGGGAAGGGAGGAGAAGAGAAACTATAAGAGTTTTTGGGAATCCTGTGGTGCTGGAGTGTAAACATTAAATATACTTAGTTTTTCCATCCAAAAATTTGCCAAATTCTGAATCTATCTTGAAGCAAGAGGCTAAAAGAACTAAATCAAATATTCCTGAAAAGCAGAGGGAAAGTTTCCATAAATCTCTTGGTATTGAGTAGACACAGTCTGTTTGATTTCTTAGGTGTCTGTAGTGAGGGCTCTTTTTCATTTCTGATATTGGTTGTTTGTGCTTTTTCTCTTTTTTTGCCTTCATTAGTTTTTCCAGGAGTTTATCAGTTTCAACCTCACTGGCGATCAATGAAATGCAACTGAAATGTACAATATTATACTACTAATCACCCCCCAGCATTACTAAAATTAAAGAGAGATAGCACTAAATGTTCTTGAGGATGTGCAACATTAGGCATCCCTATCTACGTGTATGGGCATGTAAATTGGTACAACTTTGGAAATTGTCGTTCCTACAGTAGTTGAATAGATGCATAGCCTCTGACCTGGCATTTCCACCCCCTAGTTATAAACCCAACAGAAATGCATGCATAGGTATAGCAAGAGACTGCACAAACATGTTCATAATAGCATAATATTTATCATAGCCCCAAACTGGAAATAACCAAAATGTCCATCAACAGTAGGCTAGGTGAATAGCGATAGAATCGATGAGTAGTCATACCACAATCTGCTTTCATACTCCAGCAGTGAAACAGAGCAAACTGCAGCTAATGCAATGACATGAAGAAATCTCATAAGCATAATGTTGAGCAAAAGAAGTCAGACACAGAAGAGTCAAAATGGATGATTCTATTATACAGTTTAACAAACAGGAAATTTTAAAATAGTGCTGAAAATCATGAGAGTGGTTAGCTCTGGAGGGGGATACAGTGATTCAGAAAGGGCATGAAGGCGCTGGGCTGGATCAGGCTACATTGCTGCTTGCTTTGTGTGAATTTATTGAGCTGTACAATTTCTGTTGTGTGTACCTTTCAGATTTTTTAAAGGCACTGGAGACAAGGGCAGAAACAATGTCGGCCATGGCCTGGATAGCCCCACCATTGGCAGGGCTCCAACCAGAGCCACACAGCTCCAGAGCCCTGAATAAAGGCTAAGAGGAGTTCCTTCTGAGAAGCAGCTGCCTGAGTACTTACTCCATTTTATCTGTACTTTTTTTTGTCAGATTACAATATAACAAAAGCCCATTGTAGAAAAATAGAACAGTCCAATAAAATTTGAAAAAGCAGAAAAAAAATCCTAGCATCTAATCAACCAGAGGCCATTGCTGCCCACAGTTTGATTATTTCCTTTTTGATGTTTTCTTTGCTTTTTTCCATACTTGTCATTGTATAATAAGGAGTTTTAAAAATCATCCTTCTTAAATCACACTATCTCCTAGGAAGTTCACATTTTTTTAGTGTGAAATTTTTGTGAGTGTCCTTTTAGAGGACCCATAGTATTTTATACAGTGGTTGATTGTAATTATTATTCCCTTATTTGAACTTTAGGTTGCTGATAATTTTCCTATTTAATAAGTGATTTTTTGGGTGAAAATTTTGTACAAAAATATGGGTTTATATGTGGATTGCTTTCCTCGGTTAGTAGGAAAATGACTGAAGTAATGTATACACTTTTGAGACTCTTAATAAATACTTTTACCTTTTCTGAAAGGTTGAAACAACAGTTTTTATTCCCATGGGCTCCCGCTACCATTTCTACCCACTTCCATCTGGAAACCACAGTGGTGAACAGAGAAGAGTTTTCAACGGAGAAAAGGTCAGAAATGAGTCTTGTCAGGAAAGGAAAGTAAGAGCCTTTCGAATGGATTATGTGGCCCTGGGTGCAACCAGATTCAGGTAGCTATGGCTTAGCCTTTATCAGGGGTGAGGCATATTATCTCTGTGACCTGTTGGTATTCTCCTTTAGTTCCTCAATTACTGTGTTTAAAAGACCTGCAAATCTGAGCACTCATAAGACCCTCCCATCACCCTCCCCACTCCATGCTCTCCCATTCCACACACATCCATACTCATGCATGTTCACGCATGTACACACACACAGGGAAGAAACTATTCACCACAACCATTTTTACCCATATTTATAAACAATCCTGTCCACTCCTGCACCATTTCATGCATTTTTGCCAGTTTTTTTTTTTTTTTTTTTTTTTTTGAGACGGAGTCTCGCTGTGTCGCCCGGGCTGGAGTGCAGTGGCCGGATCTCAGCTCACTGCAAGCTCTGCCTCCCGGGTTCACGCCATTCTCCTGCCTCAGCCTCCCGAGTAGCTGGGACTACAGGCGCCCGCCACCTCGCCCGGCTAGTTTTTTGTATTTTTTAGTAGAGACGGGGTTTCACCATGTTAGCTAGGATGGTCTTGATGTCCTGACCTTGTGATCTGCCCGTGTCGGCCTCCCAAAGTGCTGGGATTACAGGCTTGAGCCACTGCGCCCGGCCCATCTTTACCACTTTGTTAGTGTGGCCTTATTAAATTTTTATTTTGGTATTCATATCATGTATTTTTATTATACTATATCCATGGCACCTTGGGGAGGAGATATGACACTATAAAGAAAGATTCATTTATCACTGTGGCTAATAAAGTTGTCGTTCTCTTAGTTCTTTTCATATTTTTCTTTTTATCTGGGAGCCAAAGCACACAGCAAATGAAGTCTGACATCTATGAAGCTTTCTACACACGTACCTTAAAGTATGAGCTGTGAAATTCCACTAAAGCAAAATAAAGTATAAGGTAAAGGAGTGCTAAGATCCTCAGATTACACCATGTGAGCCAATTCAATCACTGACCACTGACTGGAACCCGGGCGGGGACCCTTTTGTGCACTTTCCACTTGGCAGTATGTTTAGGTCTCCCCTTTACTCTTTCCCTTAGAAAGAGCCCCAGAAAATTTCCTCTGTTGGCACCTTTCACCTTTGTCTCATTTGAATTCAGCAATCAATGTATGAACCCTCCCAAGTGCCGAGTGCTAAGGTAGGTAGTTGGTTTCTTAAGGTGAATAAGCCTGGCTCCTTCTCTGAAGAGTCTCAGAATCTAGGCGGGAGACAGGTAGGGGCATAATTCCCCATGGCCAATGCAGACCACCATCAGTGGTGAAGGATTATGCCAACAGAGTGAGAAGGGAGCATTTTTTCTGGTTCATTGTGTATCCTAGAAACTGCTATAACCCTAAAATTGAGACCCCTAAGAGCTCAGAAAGAAATATGTATCATCCTATAATCCTATAATTGAGAAGACCAATCTCGTCTCTGCCACTACTTATACGACCTCGTAATCCATTTTAACGTGTTTCTTGTATTCTTATGGATAATTTTCTATATTTTTCTTAAAAGAAGGAGAAATGTCAGCCAGGCGCAGTGGCTCACACCTGTAATCCCAAAACTTTGGGAGGCCAAGGCAGGCGGATCATGAGGTCAAGAGATCGAGACCATCCTGGCCAACATGGTGAAACCCCATCTCTACTAAAAACACAAAAATTAGCTGGGCGTGGTGGTGTGCACCTGTAATCCCAGCTGCATGGGAAGCTGAGGCAGGAGAATCACTTGAACCCGGGAGGCAGAGGTTGCAGTGAGCCGAGATCATGCCACTGTACTCCAGCCTGGTAACAGAGCAAGACTCTGTCTCAAAAAAAAAAAAAGAAAGAAAGAGAGAGTTCTACTTACATGACCTTATAATCTATTTTGAAATACAATTTCTCACACTCTTATGGACAACCTCCTATATATTTATTCAAAGAAAGAGAAATTCATAAGTAAAAGAGGATTGCATGGGCATTGTTCTTCCTCAATTTTCATTCTCAATGAATGTTGATCATCAATCTTCAGGAGACAACTAAGGCAGCTTTTGAACTCTCACATGGTGAGGATGGTGTGAAAATCACATGCACAGTAACACCATGGACTTACATGGGTCACTTTTAGAGGGAGACAAATTGAAACGAAAAGTCCAGAGCACACAGATGTGTGTGAAAAGATGACATGCTCTGCAGAGAGGACAGCTCTCTTTTTCAGAGACTTTCCACAAAATATTGGGGAGATGAGTACTTCACTTCTAGAAATCAGAATATGACTTACTAGTAGAAGTCTAATCCTCAAAACCATCTCTGAGAGGTGGGACTGTGTTTTCCATTTCTTTCTCTGAATACTTTGAAGAGGTTAATTACCAACTAATTAATTTGTCCATCCATTTGGTAAATGCTTGCCATGGTCCAGGCACTTGAGTAGCTCTGGAGATACCAGCAAAACCCATCTCTATGGATCCTAAATTCTAGTAGAAAAGATGCTCAACCAACAAGGGGGGCATACTGGAAAGTAACTGGGACTGCTATAGGGGAGCTGCCATAGACATGGCCATGAGACATAAGCTTTCTTCGGGCTGTCTACATACAAAGGTGAAAACTGAAAAGATATTGGTGAAACTGGGTGACTTCTCCAGTTCTGTTTTGCTACTTGTATTAGTTTGATTGAGTTGCCATAATAAAGTACTAGTGACTGAATGGCTTTAAAAGCAAATTTATTTTCTCACAATTCTAGAGGCTAGAATTCTGAGAGCAAGGTGTCAGCAGTGTTGGTTTCTCCTGAGGCCTTTTCCTTGGACTTGCAGATGACTCCTCCATGTGTCCTCACCTGGAATTCTTTCTGTGTCTGTCTGTGTCCTAATCTCCTCTTCATATAAGGATACCAATCATATTAGGTTAAGCCCTTACAGAGCTGCTATAACAACAACAACAACAACAACAACAAAAACGCATAAACTGGCCATCTTATAAACAACAGAAATGTATTTCTTACAGTTTGAGAGGCTGGGAAGTCCAAGTTCAAGGCACCAGCAGGTGTGGTGTTTGGTGCAGGCTTACTCTCTGCTTTATAGATGGCACCTTCTCCTTGCTGCTTCCACACGTGGTGGAAGGGGAAAACAGGCTCCCTGGAACCTCTTTTAAAGGGCACTAATCCAATTCATGAGAGCAGAGCCCTCATACCTAATCACCTCTCAAACATCTCACCTTTTAATACTATCCACATCAGGAATTCCGTTTCAATGTGTAAATTTTGGGGAGACAGAAACATCCAGAACATAACAAGCCCACCCTAACAACCTCATTTTAGCTTAATTACCTCTTCAAAGACCCTGTCCCCAAATACAGTCACATTCCCAGGTACTGGGGTTTAGGACTTTACCATATGAATCAGGGGCAATGAAATTCAGCACATAATAGCTATAAGAATAAAATGAACTCCTGGTTCAGAGCATACTTTACCTAGCCTACCTCTTAACTCCCACTACAGACTGCAAGCTACTCCCTTGAGAAGACTAAAGCTCAAGGAGTTTAAGAGACTTACCAAAAGCCTGAGAGACAGAAAATTCTAGAAGCAGAATTTAAATTTAGCTTCCTCCCAGCAGCTAAGCCTCTGGGAAGCCAATAATAGAAGGCTGGATTTGAGCAATCACCTTGTGGCTACAAGTCACAGCTGATACCTGAGATAGGCCAAGTTTTCCCTCCACTGGCCTCTGTCTTGCATTCCTAAGGATGTGAAGAGGACCATGCTGTGGTGAAGTGCAGATGTGTGCAGCCAATCGCTGCCATTGTCCAGTTCTTTGACCCTAGTCAAGTTTTTCAACAACTCCCAAGTTATTCCATTTTCCATTTGTAAAACCCTTCATGGAGGGGAGTGATAATTAGCAGAGATAAGACACATAAAGTAGCTGGCATGAGGAACATCCTCTCTCAGCTCCTGGGAAAATACATTTCTTCATCTATAAAATGGGAATATCAATAGTCAGTCTTCAGGAGCTTTGAGATCTGTGATTGAGACAGCACGTGGAAGTGCCTGGCAGACAGCATTCATCAAGATGGCAACCATCATTGCTTGTTGGTCTTCCCTTCCTCCCTCACTTACACTGCCTTTCCTCCATCCCATTTCTGTTCTGTGGTCCCTACTGGTCTGCCCTAAAACCTTTCCTATCCTGGGTTTTAGCTTGCTATCCTCATGGATTACTCTACTCTAACACAGAGAGATTCTGAGCTTGTTTCTAGGAGCAGCTTACTTTAATGAGCAGGATGGGTCTCTGACCAAGACGATACATCATGTCTGACTATCCGAGCAAACCATCAGTGATTTCAAATGACAGCAGCAATCATCCAAGCTGGGGCTGGCAGCTAAAACATTAACTCCTGATTAATTAATTCAATCAAGACTTTGCCAACTCATAAATCGTTCAGGCACACTGTTCACTCAGAAGATCTCTCGTTGGCTAATTGCTTAAGTGATTTTTAAAATTGTTTTAATGAACCACACTGCAATTGGATTCTGTGCTATTTTTTTCTATCAATAAGAGAAAGGTACATGAATGTGTAAGAAAAAATAACATAGGTTATGATATGGAATTTGTAAGAAGGAAACAGATGCACGCAGCAGCAAGTTTGCCCTGGCTCAGGGATTTAAGCCACAGTGAAAGCTCAATTTCATCCCCTTCCTATTCCTTCCTGCTTGCCTCATCTCAGCATTCTGCTTGGAGCATGTGTTATAGGGATGCGGCAGTTCAGAAGTCAATAAACCTCAGTGAGCTCATAGCTCTTATTAGTACAAAATCTAACAGCCCTGAAGTACCATGGGGGTGTTTACAGCCTGACAATTACATCTCTCTTGTTGCTGCTCGATGCTAGTTCCCCTGGGTGTTGATAAGATGGAGTCCTCCACACCCATCCCCAAACCCTCCCTTTAGGCTGGCAGGCATGTGTCTGTGAGAAAGGATCTGGAGGGAATTTCGAGGTTTTATGGGCTAATGTGTCTGCAAAGGTGAGAAAAATGAGAATGAGGTGGATGGCAGCTCTAATACTACCTCTCCTTTACCCAGGAATCTAATAAAACAGGAATTGGGAGAGAGAGGGTGAGAGAGGGACCAGGGGAGATCCACAGCAACAGTGCTAGTAAGAGAGAGGAAATGAATGAAAGGCAAAAGGAGAAAGATTATCCAGACAAAGTGAAAGACAGAGAATGGCTATAAAGAGAGTTAGAAAATGAGAAACTGGGCACTATAAAGAGAAAAAGCCAGAAATACAGAGATAAAAAGAATTAGGGATCAAGAGGCAGAAAGAGACAAAGTAGGGAGAAAATTAGAAATCAAATGTAAAAGAGAAAAGGAAGTTAGTTTAGAAAGAGAAAGAGATAAAAGGAGGAGCAGAGAATAAAGTTACCTGGAAATTGTGTTTGGCAAGGTAGCATCAATATTCCATTTGCTCTCTCTGAAGTTAGACCTTAGAGAAAATTCCAGGACTTCACTGATGAAGTCTGTACATCCTCTCTTATGTTCAAAATGTTGCTTAGGTAATAACTTCATTGATCTAAACCCCGGCTCAATTTGACACTCCATTTTGTACCTCACAACTTCAATGATTGAGCACTTAAGCTTTGTGGAGTGTTACCGAAGTGTGACACTGAGCACTTGTCATGGTTTCTTCAGTTGTAAATGACTTTCACCCTCTGTGTCTCAAACTTTTAAGGCTGTTATAAAATATTTGCTATCTTGGAAGACCCATGGTCTACTGCTACAGTGCAGAAGAACTTGAACAAGTTTGATGAGGAGGGGCCTACAAAAGAGTGTCCAGAAGGGACACCATGGAAAGTCGAGTTTTGCACATGGCATAACTGTCTTAAAAATTTGACTTCCTTCCGTTTCTTTGTCTTTGAGGTCTGAGAAATTTTTCTTACTTTGAATTTCTTTGTGGGTTCTGAATTACAGACACTGCAAACAAAGGACACTGCTTATACCAGGATGACATGGGTTGTATTAACGATTCCTCCCACTGTGCTCACACTGAAGCTGATGACCAGCACATGCTTAATTTTAATGTAGTATCATTCATCAGTCTTTTCCTTTATGGTTAGTGGTGTCTGTGTTCTGTTTTCAAAATTCCTTATCTGCCTCAACGTCACCAAGAAATCCTCCTATGTATATTCATGGAGCTTTATTGTTTTACCTTCCACACTTAAATCTATAAACCACTTGGAATTTATTCTTGTATATGGTGTAAGGTAGGAGGGGGGATCAAGTTGCCTTTTTTCCTCACTTGAATATCTAGTTGATGTAGCATCATTTATTGAAGACTGCCATTTCCCGATTGGTCTGCAATGCTATTCCTGAATAAATACATGGATCAATACTCTCTTCTGTTCCATTGGTTTCTCTATCCTTACACTAATACCACACATTCTAGCTTTATGAATAAGTCTTGGAATCTTAGAGAATAAGTAAGTCCTCCACATTGTACACCTTTAGATGTCTTGGCAATTGCATTTCCCTATGAATTTTAAAATAAGTTTGTCAGTTTCCTTATAAACATACACCCACAGAAATCTGAGGGGATTTTGATTTGAATGTTACTGACTCCATCAATTAAGTTGTAGATAATGTATTTTCAAGCTTTCTCCATACCTTTTGCCTCTTTTTAATTCTTGATATATTTCAATTCCTCCATTTATTTAGGTTTTCTTTAGTTTCTCTCAATATTATTTCATTGCCTTGAAAGTCATCATTAGATTTAGTCCCATTTTATTTTATATGCTGTTGCATACAATATCTATTTTTAAGTTTATTTTATTTTGTTGCTGCTACAGGAGTGTAATTATTTTTAAAATATTTTATATTTATCTTGTATCTTGCAATGTGTTGCAATAATCTATAGATTTAAATAATTTGTCTGCATACATGATTATATAATTTGCAAGAAATACAGTTGTAATTTTTGCCTTCCAATCCTTATGCTTTGTATTTATTTTCATTGCCTTATTGTACTGGTTTGAACCACCAATAAAATTTTAAATATAAGTGGTATACCAGGCATCCTTATCCTGACCTCAGAGGGAAAGCTTTCAGTAAATCACCATTAAGAATTATGTTTTTGTAAGTTCTTAAGAGATAACTTTAACTGGTTAAGAAATTTGCCTTCATTTGTTGGTTTTGCTTAGAGTTTCTAAAAATTATAAATGGGTATAGAATTTTATCAAGTTCTTTTTTGACATTTATTAAAATAATTGTATGATTTTACTTCTTTATTCTGTCAATATGGTGATTTGCAGTGATTGATTTTCAAATATTAAGCTAGTTTTGCATTCTTGGAATAAACCCAACTTGATTATGACATATTATCTTTGTTAATGTATTGCTGGTTTGGGTTTGCTAATATTTTATTTGGGATTGTTGCACAATTCATGAATGAGACTGGTCTATAAATTTCCTTTTTTAATATTATCATTGTGGACTATGGAATCAGGGTTACATTGGTCTGAAGAAATAAGTTAATAGAAGTTCACACTTTTTCTATTCTTTGGGAGTTTTTATCCTCTGTAGGTAAGCATTATTTTTCTTTAAATATGTGGTACAATTTGATAGTGAAGTCATCTGGGACTCTAGTTTTCTTTGTGGAAATGGTATTTTAAAGTATTTTTTTAAGTAGTATTTTTGAGGTATAATTTACAAAAGGTAAAACATGCTCTTTTTAAGTGTACAATTCAGTGAGTTTCGACAAATGTATACAGCTGTGAATCAGTATCTAGAACATTTCCATCTGCCCAGAAAGTCCCCTATGTTCTTATTTAGTCAATTCTCTTCCTTTAATAGCAGTCTCTGGCAACCGCTGCTGTGTTCTGTCCTTGTCAATTTGCCTTTTCTAGAATGCCATATCCGCAGAATCATAGTTTGTAGCCTTTTGAGTTTGGCTTTTTTCACTGAGCATACTACTTATGGGATTCATCTAGCTGTTACAAGTGTCAGTAGTTTATTTTATTGCTGACTAATAGTCAAGTAAATGAATGTATACAATTTGTTTGTCCATTCAGCAGGACATGGACTTTTGGGTTGCTGCTGGTTTGGGCTACTATAAAAAGGTGACTACAAACATTCATGTGCAGATCCTTATGTGGACATGCCTAGGAGCAAACAGCTAGCAGTAGCAAATACCTAGGAATGGGATGGCCGGATCATTTGGGCAGGGTATGTTTAATTTTATAAAACATGGCCAAACATTTCTCCAAAGTGGCTACGCTATTTTGCATTCTCACCAGCAATGTATGAAATTTCCTGGTGCTCTGCATCTGGTACCAACACCTGGTATTGTGTTTTTTTTTTTTTAACTGCCATTTTAGTTCGGGGATTTTAATATGCATTTTTCTAGCAAGGTATAATGATGAGCATCTTTTCATATGCAAATTGGCTACACATATTTCTTCTCTGGTAAAATGTCTATTCACATCTTTTGCCTGTTTTTTTTTTTTTTAATGGAATTGCTTTCTTATAATTAAATTGAGTTGTTTATTTATTTTGAATATGGTCCTTTATCAGATATGCATTACGCAAATATTTCCTCCCAGTCTATGGCTTATCTTTTCATTTTCTTAACCATGCCTTTTAAAGAGCATACATTTTAACATTTTGAAGTCTAATTTACCAATTTTCTTTTTTACGGTTCATGCTCTTAGTGTTTTATCTAAAAATATGTTGCCTAACCCAATGTCATAATTGTTTTCCTATATTTTCTTCTAGAAATTTTATAGCTTTAGTTTTTCCATTTAAGTTTATGATTTTGAATTTTTTTTGTATATGTTGTGAGGTAAATGTTCGTTTTTTAAAAGTATGTCAAAAAGACATGTTTATCCATTTAATTACCCTGATGCCTTGTCAAAACTCAATGGACTATATATGTATGGATCTATTTCTAGACACCCTGTTCATTTACATTGACCAATATGTCAATGTAAATTGACATATGTCTATTTGTCATATATCTATATGTCTATCTTTATTCCAAAATCACATTCTCCTGATAACTATAGCTTCATAGCAAAAGTTGAAATCAGATGTGAGGGTCCTCTAACTTTGTTGTTCTTTTTCAAAACTTCTGTATTCTAAATATATTTTATAATCACCTTGTTAATTTCTACCAAAGAACAAAAATTCTGCTAGGATTTTCATTGGATTTGCTTTGGTATTGGTAATTTGTGTCCTCTCTACATATATACATTTTTTGTTCTTGATAAGTCTGTCTAGAGATTTAGCAATATTATTATTTTTTTAAATAATCAAGTTGATTTCATTGATTTTCACTATTATTTGTCTGTTTCAAAATTCATTTATTTATTCTTTTCTTATTTCCTTCCTTCTGTTTGTTTGGGTACTTTGCTCTTCATTTTCAAGTTTCTTAAGGTAGACGATTAGATCATTGATTTGAAATCTTTGTTCAGATGTAACTATTTAATGCTATAGATTTCCCTCTTAATGTGGCTTTATCTGTGTCCCACAAGTTTTGATATGTTTTGTGTTCATTTTTGTTCAATTCAAATTTTTTTCTTATTTCCCCATTTGAGTGCCCCTTTGACTCATGTGTTATCCTGAAATGTGTTGCTTAATTGCCAAATATTTAGGGATTTTCAGATATATTTTCAGGATTTTTATTGTGATTTCTTACTTAATTCTGTTCTTGTCAAAGAAGATAATTCATTAGATTTCTATAATTTTGAATGTATAAGATTTATTCCATGACACAGATTATAATTCATCTTGGTGAGTGTTCCACGCATACTGAAAAGAATGTGTATTCTGCTATTGTCAGAAGGAGCATTCGGTAAATGTCACTTAGCTCAAACTGTTGATAGTCTTGTTCAACTTTGCTGTATCCTTATTAACTTCATGTTTACTCATTCTTTTAATTATGTAGAGAGGAGTATTAAGGTCTCCAAATATGATTTTCACTTCTGTCAGGTTTTTCTTCATGTTTTTCAAGTTCTGTTTTTATGTGCATACCTAAGATTTTGTCTTTTTGATAAACATATAATATTATTATGTAAGGTCTCTTTCTAGCCATGGTAATATTCATTGTTCTAAAATCTAATTTTTCTAATACTAATATAGCCACTTCTATTTTTTTTATCAGACTTTGCATGGCATATCTTTTCCCATCCTTTTGCTTTTAGCCTACATATTTCTTTCTATTTAACTGGTTTCTTGCAGACAGTATATCTTTGGATTTTGTTTTTCTGTATTCAATTGGGCAATCTCTGCCTTTTAATTTGGGGCATTGAGTCTATCTATATTTAATGTAATTATTGATATGGTTGGATTTAAATCAACTGTCATGTTTATACTGTCTTGTTTTAATTTTTTTTTCTGTTTTCCTGCTATTTTGTCTTTAAATTATATTGCATAATTCCACTTTATATTTACCATTGGCTTAAAATTATATTGCATAATTCCACTTTATATTTGCCATTGGCTTATTAGTTATACTTCTTTTCTAATCTATTTAGTTCTTACTCTAGGGATTGCCATGTTTACATTAACTTATCAAAGCCTACTTCAAATAATATTAGGATGCTTCAGATATAGCATAAGAACCTAGTAACATTATATTTCTATTTTCTCCCTCCCATACTTTAAGCTGCTTTTGCTATACTATTGCATATGTTATAAACTCCAAAATTACTGTTACTATTTTGCTTCAGACAGAATATTTTATTTCCAAAAGAGATTTCTTATAAAATAATACAAAGTAAGAGAAACTGTTTCATATTTACCTTTATTTTTACTATTTCTAAAGCTCGACATTTCTTTGTGTATTACTAGAGCTTTTCATTTCCATCTGGTATCTTTCTGCTGCCTCAAGGACTTCCCTTAATATTTCTTATTGTCCAAGTCTCCAGGCAATGAAATCTATGTTTTTTTGTCTGAAAAAAGTTTTTATTCTGACTTCAGTTTTCAAAGACGTATTCACTGGATACAGAGTTCTAAGTTGACTTTTTTCTCTCAGTACCTTAAAGAAGTAGCTGCATTATCTTCTGGTTTGTCTACTTTCTGACAAAAGCCGGCTTGATATTCACATCTTTGTTCCACTGTATTTAATGTTGCTTTTTCCTTCCACTGCTTCCAAGATTTTCCCTGTATCTTTGGTTTTCAGAAGTTTGACTATACTGTGTGTATGTGTGTGCATGTGTGACATCCTCCTTGAGATGCTTTGAATTTTGTATATCTTTGCTTTGTCATTTTTTATTAGTTTTTAAAAATTCTCGGTCATTATCTCTTCAATTACTTCTTATATCTGTTTCTCTATCTCCTCTCCTTCTAGAATTCTAATGACATATTTTTATTCCATTTGATAACTGTCTCACAGCTCTTACTGTTCTGGGTTTTTTAATTCTTTTTTTTTCTTTCTGTCCTGTTTTAATCATTGACCTATCTTCAAGTTCATGGTTCTTTCCTCAACATGATGTCCAGCTTCCTTTTAAGTCTGTAGAAGGAATTCATCTTTGATATCATGAGTTTCTTTTAAACATTTCTAGCATTTCCATTTGATTTTTTTAAAAATCATTTCCACCTGTCTGCTAAAATTCCCCATCTGTTCATGCAAGTTGTCCACCTTTCCCAACAGATCTTTTAATTTATCAGTTATAGCTATTACAAAGTCGTATCCGATAATTCTTTAACATCTGGGTCATTTCTTAATCTGTTTCTGTTGATTGATTTATCTCTTAACAATAAAGTCTTTTTATTTGCTCATTTGTTTAGCTTTTGTATGTTTTATAACTTTTCATCAAACGAAGAATATTTTATTAAGAAAAAGAGTAGAAACAAAGATAAATAATATTTATGCCTGAAAATGGGTCACTTCTTTTCCTGTCAGTCCATCAGCATGTGTGTGTATGTGTGTGTGTGTGTGTGTATGTATGTATGTGTGTGTTAATCTAGTCAGTTGTTCAGCTAGGTTGTTGCTGTCTAGTCACCTTAGGGGCATCCAGACTTCTATCTCCTCCAGTGGAGAGCTGGTGGTTTTCTTCATATTGTGGTATCTATGGTGCTAGTGGATTTTTCCAAATGTTCCTGTTCCTCTCTTAGCTTTTGGTGACCACAGAAGGGTCTTTTTCTTGCTTCCTCCCCAGTAGTAGACTGACCTTGTGTGTTACTTGGTATGAGGCTCGTGGTGGAGGCAGGGGATGCTCTTGATTCTCCTCATCCAGCTTCTGTCTTTAGCAGGCCCTGTGCATTTGGACCACCTTGGGAGTGGAAGTGTCTCATTATTACCATTCTACCTACCCCACCTCAGGACAGCCAAACTGTGCCTTGCATCTGGTTGGGTCTTTCGGACCAAGTGCTCTGAGAGTTTTCTACTCTTCCTCCAGAGGCAGATAGGTGTGCTTCTACCCCTCCCCGACAAGCGGTGAATCTCTGCTGGAAATGGGAGGGTTTCCTCTTCTAGAAACTTAAGGCTTATACCTCTTATGAGACAAGAGTCTGGGAAATGGACAGGGTTTTGTTTCTGTCCCCCAGTAGCAGCTGATTACTTCTGGCATGCCTGCACCACTAAGTGTGGCTGTCTCTAGTTTTCTGCCCTGCCCCCTATATTCCTTGTGTGTATCCAGTGGAGATTCATGGATAAGAGCTTGAGTACAGACTTCCCCTTGAGTGTGGAACTCCAGATTATTCTGCACTGTCATGATAGTCTACACTTGGCCTTTATGAATTTGTTAAAAGTTTCTGCTTTCTTCTTATCCACTGATGGCAGCTTTTGGATTCTGGTGAAAGTGAAACAGTTTGTTTGAACTATCTCTCCTTAAAGGGGCTCAACACTCTTTGGAATTCATTCTACCTGTTTTCCTGAAAAACTCAGCTCTTTGATGGGCTCAAAAAGTTATCATTTTGCAGATGACCTGCCTTTTTCTCACTGTTATGGTAGGAGTGACATTCTCTTGTGGCTTTCTACAGACTGAATAGAAATAGATCTCCTAGGGAAGATGGAAGGTTTTGCATTCAAAAAATCAATTTCTTTAGTAGATACGGGAACATTAAAATTGTCTTCTTCATCTTTGGTAAGTTTTATTTTTAATTAATTTGTTCATTTCCTCTAAATTTTTAACTTTTGGCATAAAACTGTTCATAATATTCTAATGTTATCTTTTAATTTTTAATAACAGAATCAGCAGTAATGTTGCCTTTTTCATTTTTGATATTGGTTATTTAAGGTTTTTTTTTTTAACTTACTCAATTTTATTAGGCTTTTCAAAGAACCACCTCTTGGCTTTGGTGACTTTCTCTATTTTATACATATTTTTTGTGTTTTTAATTTTTGCTCTCATCTAAATATTCGATTTTTCTAATTTCCTTGGATTTAATTTGCTGTTTATGTTATAACTTCTGGTGATATCAGCTTATTAATTTTCAACATTATCTTTTATAATATATGCATTTATAGCTACTGTTTCCTTCCATGCATGATTTAAGTACATTTCATAAGCTTCTATATATCTGTAATGTCATCCAATTCACATATTTCCATTATGATTTCTTCTTTGACGCATAGAATATTTAGAAGTATATTTATTTATTTCCAAACTAATGAGAATTTTCTATTTATCTTTTCTGTTATTTATTTATAGCTTAATTAGCTTGTCATCAAAGAACATACCCTGTATTATTTCAGTCCTTTAAAATTTGTTCACGCTTACTATGAAAAATCTAGCACATGGTATAAATTTTTGTATTTTGAAGAGTTGTTATTGAGGAGACTGCTTTATGTGTGTACACATATACACATATTAATTTGGTTAAGTTTATTCCTTGTTTTGGCCACTTCTATCTCTTTACTAATCTTTTTTTCTACCAATCACTGAGAGAGCTGAATGAAAATCTTCCATTATAATTGTGAATTTGTCTATTGTCTTGTGGTTAGTTCAGTCAAATTTTACTTTGTACACTTTGAAGCTATTTGGTATATCCAGATTTAAAATTGTTTTAACTTTGTGGGAATCAAACCTTTTATTAATCTGCAAGACTTGAATAGAACAGATCTTTTTTTAAAAGAGAGGGTCTTGCACGGTCACCCACGCTGGAGTGCGGTGGCACAATCGCAGCTTACTGCAGCCTTGAACTCTTGGGCTCAAGCAACCCTCCTGCCTCAGCCGCCTAAGTAGCTGAGATGACAGGCACATGCCACCATGCCTGGCTAATTTTTTAATTTTTTTGCTGAAATGGAGTCTCGCTGTCTTTGCCTAAGCTGATGGCAAACTCCTGGCTTCAAGTCATCCTCAAGCCTCAGCCTCAGATTATAGATGATAGCCACCACGCCTGGCCCCTAAGTACAGGATAGATTATTCTTAGTCCTACCATTCTGAATTATTGGTTTGTCTTATCAACCCAACTACTTAGCTCTCTTGGATTCTGAATTCAAACTCCTTGGGCTTAAATATGGATTCTGCCTGTCCTTATGCAAATTACTTAAACTTTTTGTAGCTTTCTTTCATTAGTAAAACATATATATATATATAACAAGGCTGCTATGAGGATCAAGTGAGTATGTTAATTAACTAGTATCTAACATATAGTAGAAGTTCAAAATAAATATTAGCTACTAATATTCTTTACTTGATTAATCTGGGGATGCAGTTTGACCTCAACTTCTATTTCAGAACAGTTGAAAATCAATGAGTTTCTATAGTAAGGAACTTTCTGATTTTGAAGATGAAGCACCTCAACTGGATAGGCAAAGATGAACCCTTTCCTCAAACTGCATGACTTAGATTACATGAGAATAGCTTCAGAATAGTATATGTTGGGTTTTTATAAGTCATATTATGGTGACAAATTACATCCAGGAATCTCAGTTTGCTTATCTCTAAAATTGGGTAATTATAATGCCAGCCTTGCTGTTTTACAGGGCCATTGTGAAGTCACAGTTATAAAAGTACTTTAAAAATTGTAAAGTGCAAAGGGAATGTGGGTATGATTTCTGTGGCCATTTATTTTTTAATGTCACATATGAGAAAACTCCTGAATCTTCTTATTTAAAATAGGAAGATCAGAAGTCAAATTATAAGGAGAGTATGGGCACATGTGCACACACACAGAATTTGCTTGCTGAAAGGAGAAAGTAGTATCTGCCAGTGGATTTAAATCTTTCACTTGAGTAGCTCTGCCCCAGTAGTCCTCGCTGCCAGCAGCTCCTTTTGCAGCTGCTGAAGTAGAGCCAGGCGGAGTTGTCGAGTTGTTGAGTTGTTGGCTTATTGGATAGCCGACAGGCCTGGAGCAGAGAAACTCAATTGTTCTAACTTCTCACTCCTCCTCAGGGGACTGTGGCTGTCAGTGGAGTATTGAGAAAGAGGAACAAAGATGGGAAAAGACCAGCAGCTATTTGTGAGGCGGTGGCCATTCCTGCCTCCACCCCCAGACCACCTGCTGAAGGGAGAGATGTTACAAAGAACCACGTTTTCCATTCCTCAAAGCCAAACAAACACAGAGAGTCGGCTGAGCCTCTCTGAATCAGTGACTGCCAGGGGAGTAAAATGCTGAACCCACCGAAAGGCCACATCTGTTAAATAAATACATGGCCTGAGAGCCAAATCAAAACAGATGTGGTCACACAGCAGGGACCCCTCCCATGGAGAGACACCTCTACCTCGGTCCTACCCAGGGCTCTTTCTTGTTGAGAGATCTGGTTAGATTATGAAAACCATTTACTTCCATGGCGATTCCTCTTCAGCGATGCTGGCTGGAGCCCAGCCCTCTTCAGGTCACTTATCCACACCATCTCAGGGAGCCCAGCCCACTCTCAGTCTGAAGCCATCAGTGAAAGGGCAAACTCAGGAACGGTGGTCAGTTAGACTCAACAGCTCTCATCCCCCAGGTCCTGCCCACGGGCTCAGCGGGCTATGCCATGCCCTGCCCACGCTGGAGTCGAGAAAGCAAGTTTTGCTTGTCCTCCAAGTCCCAGCTCAGCCGCCCCCTTCTCCAGAGGCTTCCTCCTTCCCCCAGGACAGACCTGCTATTTATTTGCCTCTTCCAATACTTTTTTGAAAATCCCTTCCATAGAGAGCCCCAGGGATCCACCCGCTGGCCTCAAGGATCTGTGAATTCCTAAAATGTTGTGTGGAATTTCGTACATGAGCACCTGTATGTTTTCATCTGAGGAGAAAACAACGGATCGCTTTATCAGGTTCTTAAAGGGGTCTATGTCCTAAAAACGTTTAATATAAATATGAATATGGCTCTACTACAGTATACCATTTATAGCACAGTGTGTGTTGTGATGAAGAGTTCCAAGCCTGTGTTCCTTGCTAACCTAGAAAAACCTTAGGTGACATCCCTGGGCTGTGGCCTGTAAGACAGTGCTCCCTAAATCATTGCTAGATCAAGGCTGGATAAGTAACATCTCCCTCCTTGGAGACATTAGCATTCAAATTACTCACAGTCCTTCGCTCTTGCATTTCCTAGATGAGTTGTCAACATTTATCTTGCCTGCACTTGCATTTATTCATTTTTCCATTTATTCGCCTCATCATCCCCACAATCTGTTCCGTCCAAATATGCTACTGATATTGCAGTTTTTAAGGTGCACGTTGGCCATCTAATCTCGCTCTCACCTTGATCTCTCTGAAGCATTTGGAAGTGTGGACACTGTTAAATTGTATCTCTTTCTTGAGACAGTCTCCACCCTTACCTTCCACAAAATTATTCACTCTCCACAAATATTTATTAAATACTTAACATGTGCCTGGCAGTGTTCTGGGTCCTTGGGATACATCAGTGAAAAGAAACAGATAGAAAAAAAACACCGCCCTCACAAAATTTCCATTCTAGGGGTGAGGGTAGGGGAGTGAGGGGCTGGGAGGGGTAAGGAGAGGAGGAATCTGACAGATAATAAACAATGAATGTAATAAATGAATAAAAGATATGGCATTGTAGATGGTGTTAAGTGCTATGGGAAAGACAAGGAAGAGGAATTGATAGGTAGGTAGAGAGCTGGGGAGTTTGCAGTGGTCTTCAAGGGAAGACTCATTGTGAAAATGACATCAGAGCAAAGATGTGAATGATTCCTGGGGAATCACCAGAGGTTTGGGGGAAAAAGCAAAGTTGGTTTGCCAACTAAGGTACTGACTGAGGATCTGCTTAAAAACAGCATGAAACAGCCTAGAACAATGTGGAACAGCCTAGAAGAGGCTGGAGCAGCCTAGAGAGACTGAAGCAGCCTGGAACAGCTTATAACAACCTGTAGCAACCTAGAACAGCCTGGAGCAGCCTAGAACAACCTAGAACAGCCTGGAGCAGCCTGGAACAGCCTAGAAAAGCCTGGAACAGTCTAGAACAACCTGGAACAGCCTAGACTAGCCTGAAGCAGCCTGGAATGGCCCACAGCAAACTGGAGCAGCCTGGAACAGCCTAGAACAGCCTGCATCAACCTGGAAACTCATATGACTGGGTGGGTGACAGGGGAGAGAGTGGCAAAAGGTAAGTCCTGAGAGGATGACCTCACAGGCTTCTGTCAATACTTTGACTTTTACCCAGAGTAGAATAAGGAGCTACTGAGGGCTCTGAGAGGAGCTGGGCTGTCTAAATGCTGCTTGCTCTGACTTCTGTGTCAAAAACAAATGGTAGGACATGTTGGAGATGAGAGCCAGGACAGCCCTCAGGAGCCTCTGCAGACGATGGCTATGCAAGGTGGCAGCAGAGGTGAGAAGCATTAGGATTCCAGACACAGCTTGAGGACACAGCCAACCCCATGTAGTCTTGGATGCCCCTTATCTTTCAGTCCTTTGCTTCCATCTCTCTTCTTCCCTGCTCCCAAGTCTACTGTCTTCTCTTTCTCATTGCACTCTCTTCCTTGGTAAACTCGCTTACTTAGGTGGCTTACCTATACTCTCATAGCTAGGCAGGGAAGACTCCCCTTTTCTTCCACTTCTAAGACAACATAGGTTCCATAGGTGGAAAGCCATGACCAGTCTTTCTAGCTCTTGAATATAGTTTCAGACCAAGAACCCAGGTAGCTTTGTTCTCAATCCCTGAGCAAGCCAGCTCTGTCCTGTCCTAAAAACAGAGCCAACTCTCTGGACTCCAGCTGAGAATAAGGAAGACAGTACTTCACAGAGTGCATTCTTATTTACTAACCTATTATTTAATTAGACTCCAACAACAACCCTGAGATACAGGCAAGGCAGGAAGAATTACATCTTCTGAGGAATTAGTAAACTAACAGATTGAGTGACTCATCCAAGGATGGTGTCAGTGAGCAGTGGGGACAGGACTACAGCTCAAATCTCTTGGTTCCCATCAACAATACTTGCTTTCCAATCCCTGGAATCCCAGACCCTTTTCACAACAAGGCGTCTCATAAAGCAGAAATAAGAGCACCCCAGTTTTCTGTGCATTCTGGCAAAGAAGTAATTGTGAAACTGAGACAACTTCTCAGAACTGCTCCACATTGCCCTGGAGCTCAGGCTCAGCTGCAGTTCCCAATAAAGCTCCCAGTGAGGGCGCCCCTTCCTCCTGCAGCTCTGTGAGGAAAGTAAGACCCTGCCAGCCCGGATGTGAGCCTATCTTACCATTGACAGGTCTCCTTCCCCCGGGGCACTCTTTATTTTGCTATTAACTGAGGGAAATGAGATAGCAGCTCAAGCTTTACTCCGTGAGTTGAGAGTACAGATGTGCCGCTGTCTGGTGGAGCCGGATGCTCTGTGGTCCGTAATGGCCTTCAAACTGAATGGATAATGAAGGCTGACTGAGATGCTAAGCTTAGGCTATAATTAATTTACAATTTGAAATGGGGAGAAGCCTTGGTTGTTTCAAGCTAGTCAAACCAGAGGCTGCCTTAGGGCAGTGATTCCTTCTCACATTCCCATTAAAACCATGTGCCTATAAAAAGGTAGCTCCATGTCACCACAGTGGTGACCCTTCTCTCTGACTCATTTCCCATTACGAGCGCAATTAGCGTGCAGCGTGTGTCCTGCGAGATTAATGATCCGCTGGAGGGAAGAAGGAGGAACCTGGGGAATGGGTCTGGGTGGAGTCAGAGCTCGCCTCTCCCTAGGAGCTGCCTTGGTGCTGTAAAGGTAAACATCCAGGAGCTGGTTGGACTCCTGGCTGGACTCAGCCTCCATGGCAGGTGGTCCTCCTGGGGTGGGGGTGGGGCTGCCGCTGATGTGCACAGCAGGCTGAGGAGAAGCACCTTCCAGGGTCCCATAGTTCTTCCGGAGTGGACAGAATCACCCAACTCCCAGCCACAGCACCTGGGATGCTGCCATAATGGTTATGTCTCTGAGACAGAGACCTTCACAGGAAGAATTTCGTCTTTCCCTCAGCCAAATTGGTATGCTTAGCACTTTCTAGAACTGAAAGAGAGAACTAAGTGAGAAGATACCCTCTTTTATCCCACGAAAGAATCGAATCAAATATTCTTAACAGTTGAGCCTGTAAAGTTAGACATAACTGCGAGGTTTGTGGTCTAAAAGATAGGGATGGTGTGAAAAGAACTTGAAATAGAAGAAAGAAGTAAATAGCTGTGCCGAACCCAATCACAGAGTGTGGCAGCCAAGCTGGAGATCCGCAGAATGAGATCCTGTATGACATTAAGATTAGGTGACACAGGCAGGAAGAACACCCTGTTTGGAGAATGTTAGCTGAGTGACTGTAAAACTGGATCAGCCTGGCAGTCAAGGTTACTAACAAGAAGCAAGACAAAATTCCAGCCAGAAATCCACTGGTCTTAAAAACTCCTCAGCTAGGACAGACAACTACAAAAGTTGTGTGAGAAGTTAATCCAAAAGTTGTTTGAAATGACAACTGTTTTCTTAGTAGGAGAACACCTTTCAAACACTGGATTAGAATTTAGAATACTTAAGAGGAATCAACTCATAATAACATTATTTCGTGGTTATGGTGTTGAGACACAATTTTCCATGGGTCTCTCATATTTCTGCTCGTCTTGTGAGCAGAGGGTGTTTTTCTGAGCAGCTTTGGAAGACAGAGATGGTGCCCTTCAAGAACAAAGGGCAGGTTGGTTTGTTGTCTGATATAATAAAGATAACATCTGCCTCCAATGCAAAGGTCAAGTGGACTTACTGCCTATTATAAAAGATTCCAGATCTCTAAGTTCGGGGTTCCTCTCCTGTAACCCATTGTGTGTAAAGATGTCCCCGGGCTCTTCATATCACCTTATGAGAACTGGGACTTGAGGAACTGGTGTAAATACTGATACTCTGTCTACTACTATTGAGGCAACAAAGTTCTTTGTCTCTGATCCAGGATCTCGTGTCTTTTGCCAGCATCAATGAAACTTGTTAGTTGGAAAGCAGAGTGAACTCTCAGGCTCTACAATTCTTGACATAAGTATTTTATTCATTTCTGGTATCTATGTTCTTGAAGTACTTGGGAAATTTGGGGCTATACAAGTAATAGACCAACTTTGTGGTTCATATTAAAATTAAGTGATTTAAACTCATGATTTTTAATTTGTAATTAAGTTTATAAATAGTATGGGAACATTCAGAAAGACCTGGATTCATTGTTTATAATTGTAATCCATTAACTTTATGAAAATTACCTAAGAAATCTGGAAAGGTTTGGTTTAGCCATCAGGCAATTGAAGTAACTAAACAAGAAAATAAAATATATTAAATTTATAAATCCTATTTTAAATTATTGAATGAGTTAAATAACTCAGTTTGTATTGGGACCAAACTGTTTAACACTGCCTTAAATTATTTTCTTTTTTTTTTTTTTTTTTTTTTTTTTTTTTTTTTTTTTTTTTTTTTTGAGATGGAGTCTCGCTCTGTCGCCCAGGCTGGAGTGCAGTGGCCGGATCTCAGCTCACTGCAAGCTCCGCCTCCCGGGTTCACGCCATTCTCCGGCCTCAGCCTCCCGAGTAGCTGGGACTACAGGCGCCCGCCACCTCGCCCGGCTAGTTTTTTTTGTATTTCTTAATAGAGACGGGGTTTCACCGTGTTAGCCAGGATGGTCTCGATCTCCTGACCTCGTGATCCGCCCGTCTCGGCCTCCCAAAGTGCTGGGATTACAGGCTTGAGCCACCGCGCCCGGCCAAATTATTTTCTTAAAAATCTTAGATTGATTTCCATGTCTATGTAGAGAGTTAGAAAGTGTATCACCTCTACCCTAACAATAAGAATATGACAAATAAAATAGAAAATAATAACGTTCCTTGAACTCATCAGAGGACTGACCTCACAGGGCAACTAAGCAACTAGAATTCCAAAGAAGGACAAGCCCCTCCAAAGACAGGAAGCATGAGGGCAGGCTCATCAGTGTCAGAGCAGGGGAGACCAGCACAGACACCTTACAAGCAGGTAAGGCAAAGTCAGCTAAAATGCCAGTTGATTGGAAGAGGCCAGAAACAGTGGAAACCAGAAGGCAAGGGAAGGCTTTTAAAGTCTTGATAGACATTTTCTGTTAGTAGAGATTTCCACACCTAACAAATATACATTTTTAAATGGAGGTGAAATAAAGACTTTTTCAGGCAAATAAATGCTTAGAGAACTCATTGTTGGCAGCCCTCATCTGTAAGATATATGTGTGTGTGTGTATATATATATATATTTTTTTCTTTTTTTTTTGAAATGGAGTCTCACTCTGTCGCCCAGGCTGGAGTGCAGTGGCGCAATCTCCACTCACTGCAAGCTCCACCTCCCGGGTTCACGCCATTCTCCTGCCTCAGCCTCCTGTGTAGCTGGGACTACAGGTGCCCACCACCGCACCCGGCTAATTTTTTGTATTTTTAGTACAGACGGGGTTTCACTGTGTTAGCCAGGATGGTCTCGATCTCCTGACCTCGTGATCCACCCATCTCAGCCTCCCAAAGTGCTGAGATTACAGGCGTGAGCCACCGCACCCTGCCTGTAAGAAATATTAAAGGAAGTTTTTCAGACAGGAGTATGATGCCAATCAGAAACTTAGATCTACACAAAGAAATGAACTTCAGAAATGGTGAATATAAGGGTCATTTTTGCCTATTATTAATTACCTTAAAAATAGTTGACTATTTGCAGGGATTAATAAACTTTCTTTCTACAGAGGACCACATAGCAGATATCTTAGGCTTTGTGGGCCCGTGGTCTCTAGTGCAACCATTCAACTCTGCCATTGTAGCCTGAAGGCTGCCATGTAAGCAAATGGCTATATTCCAATAAAACTTTATTTACAATAACCAGTGGCAGGCTGGAATAGGCACAATCACAAATCAGTGTGCCTATCACTGGCCTAAAGCAAAAAGGCTCACAAAGTACTCTACTCTAGAGTTTAAGACAACAATAATAAAACATATGGGAGTATACTTTGTAAAGTTCTTGCTTTACAAGAACTTTGTGAAATGGCATAATATTTGAAGTTAGGCTGTAATAAATCAAATATGTACACAGTAAACTCTAAAGCAACTAAAAATAAAAAGAATAGTATAACTAATAAACTGAGTATAGAGCTAAAATGAAAACATAGAATGCTCAATCTGAAAAGCAGGTAGAAAAAGAAGAAAAAGGCCATGAAAAACATGTGAGTTTAATAGAAAACAACTAGCAAAGTGGTAGGTTTAAATCTACCATTATAAATATTTGTACTGATACAAACCATATGATACATATATCACATGTAAATGGTCTAAACACACAAATGAAAAGGCAGAGATTGTCATATTGAATTTTTTAAAAAAAACTATGCTGTTTACAAGAAATATACTTTTAATATAAAGAAAAAATTTAAAAGTAAAAGCATGGAAAATGATATATTATGAAATCACCAATCAAAAGAATATTGGAGTACCTTTGTTAGTATCAGACAAAGTAGACTCTGGAACAAAGAATTAATATGAGGGATCAAGAGTAACATTACATGATGATAAAGGTGTCGATTCACTGAGGAAGGAAAGGTTTTAGATTCTCTGGGTTCCATTCAAAACTAGAAGCCAGTAAATGAGTTGGAATAGTATTTCTCAGTGTGGTATATGCTATCTTCAAATTCTGAAGTGTTCTAATAAGTGTTATGCCTTTGTCTTACAGCTTGGAGGGGCTATCCTGAAATGCCCCAAATCATTGGCCCTCTAACAACTGCCACAGTAGCAGGTCCCTGAAGATTTTAGAGTGTATCTCCTATGCTCTGATGCATATAAATCCTACCAGGGTATTCAGAATACTTAAATTTCCTGTTAACTGGGTTTGCTTACCGTGATGTCCTCAATATGGTGGACTAACAGAATGTTCTGCAGAATATCTAGACAACCAAACTCCTTTGAATTATACTTTGACAAACAATAGGAAATTCACAGAGCTCTAGGCCAATGCTGTGAATGTATGTTGTTTTCTATTCCTAGTAAAGGCAAGTTGCTTCTGATCCTCTCTCCTAATAGAAATTTAAGAAAATGCATCTGCTATGGCTGGGCCTGGTGGCTCATGCCTGTAATCCCAGCACGTTGGGAGGCCAAGGTGGGTAGATCATCTGAGGTCAGGAGTTCGAGACCAATCTGGCCAACATGATGAAACCCCGTCTCTATTAAAAATACAAAAATCAGCCAGACATGGTGGCACGTGCCTGTAATCCCAGCTACTCTGGTGGCTGAGGCACGAGAATTGCTTGAACCCAGGAGGCAGAGGTTGCAGTGAACCAAGATCATGCTAGTGCACTTCAGCCTGGGCTACAGAGTGACACTCTTATCTCAGAGAGAGAGAGAGAGAGAGAATGCATCTGGCAGATTATTATACTTAGTGATAGACGTTGTGTTGATCTATTCCAGCACTTGTAATTGTGGCTACCACTTGGTTAATTTGTCAGTAGTCCATCTTCATCTGCAATGCGCCATCTCATTTTTGCGTGATGGGACTAGTAAATTATTTAGGGATATGATGGGGACCATCATAATGTCTGCCTTCCTTGAGCCTTGGAGGGTGGCATTTTAATCCAGAAAGAGACAGTATTTCTCATTTTCTATCTTGGCTGGGGTGAGGAATTTTTTAGAACATCCACTAGGCATTTCATAGCATCATGGCTCTTATTTTATAACAGGTTCTCCCACTATTAAGTATGTCTATTTTGATTATGAACTCAGAGACCAGGAAAATGAATAGCAGCTAGGGCATAGGTCCATTGGCCTCACTAGGAGACAGATTTGAAGCCAGGACTTTCCTCACATCAACAGAGGGTGTTGTGATGGCACTAGTCCCATGGTATCAGCTTCAGCTCAGATCTTGTGTCCACAGCTCTTCAAAGATCTGAGTCCTCAGGAGAAATGCCCATAGATCTTTTTGGTAATAGATAGGGGGTATCACTACTGTGTATGCTTAATGTGGCAATACAAGGTCATTTCTCAGGGGTACCCAGCCTCCCTTTCAATACAGCCTCTGGGTCTAACAAGTGGCTTAGGTCTGGAAACTGGGCAAAAGATCAAGATTTTTCATTGCAACAGCTGACATCAGTCTTCTGCTCATCAGCTTTTGATCTTTAGTTACATAGTTCAAACAATATGTTCCAGTCTCACTGCTAGGAACACCACAGTCTATTAGTTGCTACTCCCTGATTCCTGCAGATAAGAGCCCAGATTGTCCTTCTAACTTTGCTGCTGTTACAATCATTTGTCTACTTTGCCTTTGATGGGTAAGTGCTGCCAACTGTGCTGTGCTGTTCTTGAATCCCATCATACCCAATGTCACTAAGAGGGAGCCCAGACCCATAGCAGCCTAGAAAGGTCAATCACCAGAAGTTTCTCAACAATGTGGATGGCCCCCTAACTGACATATTCCTTATATTGCTAATGGAGAGCAAACCCTCTGGGCTCTCCCAGAGCCTGGTTAATTGGCAGATTCTCTGGTCTTACACAATAAATCTATTTTTGTATGCCTACCTCGCTAGACATTCTACCCTTTCTGCTGCCAAGGCAGCTCTGACATTAACAAGAGGTCATTATTGCTTGCAAGCTGTAAGGCGCTATCTTGGCAGTGCATCAGAACTGGTTTTAGGTGTTCTTGCCAGGATACTGCATCCTGAGCCACAGGAGATAGCCCACATATCCATAAACTCTCCTTCAGTCCAGCATACTCAAAATGCAGCCCCAAACATGTCTTCCAGGGTCATGTTGGTACATATTAGCTAGATGCTACATCCCTTTCTGAAACAATGACAGTACTTCTCTCATCTAACATTCTGAGGTATGTACCAATTATTGGCCTAAACAGGGATTGGCAAACTATGGCCCATGTGTCAAATATTGTCTGTTTTTGTAAATAAAGTTTTATCGAAAGACCCATTCATTTACTTATTGTCTATGCTGCCTTTGTGATACACTGGAAGAGTTGAATCATTATGGCAAACACTGTACAAACCACAAAGCCTAAATTTTTTGCTGTCTCTTTACAAAAGAAGTCTGCTGACCCCTGGTCTAGAAGCTGTGAGGGCTGATGGAGGAAATCTTGAGAAGGGCACTCATCATCTCAGAAAGCCTCTGCCTTGAGTGAGGACTTTGTGTGGTCTTGGGATAAGGGAAGGCTTTTCTCTCTACAAGGGAAGTGGGCCACTTCTGCAAGCCCAGAGAGTTCCAGGGAATCTGAGGATTGAAGGTTCTGAAGCATATCTACCTGAAAGTCCTCATTTCAGGTCCTCAGGTCCCCTCCTCCTTATCAGCTGCTTGACTTTGGCATAGAACATTTGCTGGAGCCATAAATTCAGACTTTGCTATTCTTTTATCAGATCATAAGCTTAATTTTCGGCAGGCTGTGCCATACAGTTACAGAGCCTGGTTAATTGGTAGATTCTCTGGTCTTACATAATAAATCTATTTTTGTATGCCTACCTTGCTAGACATTCTACCCTTTCTGCTGCCAAGGCAGTTCTGGCATTAACAGAAGGTCATCATTGTTTGCAAGCTGTAAAGCACTCTCTTGGCAGTGCATTAGGACTGGCTGTAGGTGTTACATGCTGCCATAGAGGTTTTCTGGCTTCTAATTTTGTGCTTTCTTTGATTGTTAGTTGACTCATGCTGGGCTATTTTCCCCCTTCAGGGCATTGATGCACCTAACAATCCTCAGTCATCTCCACCGCACTTGTATGTGCTGTCACCACCATAGCTCTCAAATGCTAGTGATATTATTGCACAAGCTGGTGCATCCTCTAGCACCTGCACTTCTTCCTGTATCAACCAGGCTCCAGACAGGAGTTTTAAAATACATCAGTTATTTTTACAGAGAGAATTTAATACCAAGAATTGAGGAACCAGACAGGTCTAAATGGGCACGTTGAGATAGGGTGAACAACCAACCCAGTTTGCCCAGGACTGTTCAATTTTTAGCACTTAAAGCACTGTGCTCTGGGAAAAACTTTAGTCTCAGGCAGATCAGGACTGCTGGCCACCCTCATTGAGGTATCACAGAGGTGGTAACGGCAGGAAGCAGCTATCACCCCAGTACTTGGGGGGGCACACAGGAAAGAGTTTTGTCTAAGTAGAGGGCACCAGCTAACTGGTGCTTGTATCCCTGAGGGGTGCCATGAAGCTGGTCTGGGCAAAGCCATTAACTGGAACCAATTGTTGCTACTGGAACCAAGTGTTGTAACTGCAAAGGTGGTGTATCATTGCTGGGATGAGCCTGACACCAGACAAAGGGAGGAGGCGAGAAGGAGCATGTCCCTTCTTTCTTGTCTAGCCTCCAGTTTTCCTCCAGCTTCCCATTCCCCCTCACCCCACCCCACCAGAGCCTAACTGGGAGCCACTGGCAGGGCAGAAATGTGGTAGATGGGAAGTCCTAGCCACAGTGTCAGAGAGCAGTACACCAAAGACCTGCATCCACCCTGGCATGCCGGCTGCTTACTGGGTGGAGCTGCAGTAGCTTATTCACCAAGTGAAGACATTCTTAACAGTTATGATGTATGCCAAGGGGTCATCACCACCCACTTACCACCAAGAACTGGGGCCTTGTTGCCCTCTGAGCAGCAAAAGATCCAAGAGCAGAATCCTACGAAACTCTGCTACCAAGACTGCTTCAAACACCAGCTGTCTCAGTTTGGGGAGCCCCCAAAGCAGACCCCAAGGCAAAGATTTGAGCACAGTGATTTATTTGGGAGGTGGATGGGGCAAATAAAGATGTGTTGTTGAGCCAACTGGCACCACAGGAGACTGTAGGGCTGGTCTGGGATGGGTCCAAGTGACTGCTTTGTGGGCTGCTTTAGGATCCAGATGACAGAGCTGAGGGAAAGAAGCATATTCTGCATTTCTTCAAGAAACACAGCCTACCTGCAGGAATGCAGGGGAGCACCTCAGAGGCTTTAGACTGTGGAGTGGGACCCCACTCAGGCTGCACCTAAGGCAGGGGCACGCAGTTCACATCCACCACAGCTGTGATGAGGGGCCTCCACTGGATATCTGGCCATGGCACACAGCGGCCACCACCAAAAGGACAGGAGGAGGGAGACATGAGATCTGAAGTCAGCTTGAGTGAGGAGCCTGAGATACTGAAGAAATCAGGAGAACGTGGAGGGTAGGGGGCAGTGCCTTAGTTTGAGTTACCCCCAGAAGCGATCCCTGGGAAAGGGCTCAAGCACATGTTGCTTCTTTGGGAGGCGAAGGAAAACATCATTAGGGGAGTAGTGAAATGAGACAAGAAAGGGGATGCGGTCTTTACAGGGTGTGTTATCACAGCAGCCATGGCTGTGGGTAATGGGAGCCTAATGCCACAGGGAGCTGGGAGCTTGCAGAAAACACACACCCTGTGGGTGGGAGAGGCTTCAGTGTTGCCATGCAGGATTCAAAGACTGCTTCTGTCATGAATTCTCCTCCTGGACTGCCTTGCCTGGGGGTAGAATGACCTTCTGTAGCTACAGAGAAAGGCTTCAGGCAAAGAGATGCAGCTCTGGGCCCCAGAGTCCGCTGGAGCACACTGGAGCTGGAGCACATTGAAGTGGAAGACAGGGCTGCAGGCAGAGACTGGGCAGCCTCTGCTCCAAGGAAGCTGGAGAGCCAGAGAGCAGATTCCATTAGAAGAATAACTCCCATTCCTCATGCATGAGACCCTCTGCTAAATGCTTCCCATGCACCACCTCCAGAAATCCTCCCAAGCCAGGACCCCAGCAGTATTACAGGTGGAATATCCCTTGTCTGACATCCTTGGGTCCACGAGGGTTTTGTATTTTTTTCAGATTTTGGAATATTTGCATATACATAATGAGGTATCTTGGGAATGGGACTGAAGTCTAAACATGAAATTCATTTATGTTTCGTATACACCTCATATGCAGCACACAGCCCAAAAGTGATTTTATGTAATATGTTAAATACTTCAGTGCATGAAACAAAGTTGTGACTGTAACCTGTCGCATGAAGCCAGGTTGGAATTTTCTACTGGTAGTGTCATGTTGATGCTCAAAAAGTTTTGGATTTTGGAGCATTTTGGATTTGGATTTCCAGAGTAGAGATGCTCAACTGTATTATTATTTTCATTTTACAGATAAGAAAACGGAGGATCCCAGAGATTTGACAACCTGCCCACAGCAATGACCAAATCAGACTTGGTGCTAGGTCTTCATCTCCCCAAAGCCAGCGTGTTCGTGCGCTCTGCTGCCACTGCTACCCGCTGTGCCCGCACATGATGTGAACTGCCAGGCTGACCTGGAGTTCTGTCTCCTGCGTGGGCTGCTTGCCAACACCAGGGTGGCTGGCCCCTGCCTGTGTCCGGTGCTGCAGTGTTGGCTCTCTTCGTGTGACGTTGAGCAGGTGGAGCTGGTTGTGCTGAGCCTGAGAAAACATCCAATGTGCCAAACTTTCTTGTGTGTTTCCCTCTGCTGGTTATTTAGTATAAGCCCAGGAGAAGAGCAAATCCTGCCCCAAACAGATGATCCTCGTGAAGAGAGTGGTTATGGTGATGATGCCAGCATGCAGCGGGGAGATTCAGCTTTTCAAGATTCTTCCAGCACTTTGCTTCCCACATTGCATAATGCTTGATGGCTACAGCTCTGCTGACTGTTTGGGAAAAAGATAACACTTATGTTCCTTTTAGAGACACTTTACTCAGTCCCTCCCGTGATGCCTATTAAGTAGAGAAAATAGTGAAATTAACCTGATATGCTCATCACTCAGTTTTGGCCATTATCAACTAATGGCCACTCTAGTTTCCACTGGGGCCCCATGTACTCCGCCCATTCCCTGGTTATTTAGGTGCTAATCCCAACATTGTATCCTTTTGATGCATTCCAAAGCAAAAATATTGATTCCTAAGCTACCCTTGTGAATTTTCTGATTCAGGAGGTCAGGAATGGGGTCTGAGAATCTACACATATTTTCGATTCTCCAGGTCTGGGAACCTACAGTATAAAGGAATGAGCATGGACTTTACAGAAAGAAAGTCTGAGTTTGAGCCGTGGCTTTGCCCAAGTTTTATAACTTTGGATTAAAACATTAAGTTTTTGGACCCTTGACCTCTTTGTCTTGAAGGATCACCAACTTCGTGAACTTGTGGTCCACTAAGACCCTCCAACATTTTTCACATTAAATAAATGCTATCAATCCTGTGTCTCTCAGCCTTCCTCTGCCTTGGTGTTAGGATAGGGGTGGCAGCTGCAGGATTACTTGTGAGTTATCCTCCTTTGTGGTGGTTGCATCCAGAAGATCTCTCCAAGCTGTGTTCCCCATCTCCCATGTGGTGTGCCCCAACACTGTGTCCCCTTTAGTCCCATTCAAGCCTCCCTCACTCTTTCTATTTGCTCCAACCCACTGTGCCCAGCTCCCTGGGGAACTGATGGGCAGAACTTACCCCTGAACAGTATTCTTCAATCACAAAATTCTTGCCCCTAGAGTAAAACTGACATTTGATTCAGGTCAATGATCGTTTTTGCCAACCAAAACCAAATCCTAATTTCCGTGGTTGGCATGCATGCAGTCATTTGGTGCTCATGAAAAAGAAAGCAGGCTTCACTGAGTTGCAAAAACAAGAACTTTGCTGGCTTTTGGTGTGCTCAGCATTTTTTCTGAATGAAGATGGCAACTCACAGTGAATACAGCTTTTTTTTTTTTTTTTTTTTTTTTGGTTATTTAATTAAATGGAGTTCAGAGGGAAGGGACATAAATAAACAAGACAAGCAAATTGGGACCACATTTGAACTCGAATGAGAAAGGAGCAGTTTCCTGAGGCGGAACACCTTCACAATGGAGCACAGCTTTATTTAGTACAACACTGCCCCTGCAAATTGTGTCCTCAGTTGTTTTAGGGAGTTAAGTGTAACTTGTGCTTTCACAGCGACAACTAATAGCAAAGAAAGGCCCTAGGAAATGCAGGGCTGCAAGAGACTGACTTACAGCTGGAATTTGGGAAGCCATGTGTTAGAACAAAAAGGAACTGCAACCACCTCATTGTATGCCTGAGAAACAGAAACCGAGATCTCATTATTTGCCCAAAGCTGCATGGCCAGTTGGCAGAAGAGCACAAACCAGCACACTGGTTCCTGACCAGTGCTCTTTCCACAGAGAGGTTCGGGTGGCAGTTAGAAGCACAGACACCAGGACAGACTGCCTGGGTTCAGACCCCAGCTCTGTCCCTTCCTGGCTGGATGATCTCGTGCAAATGAGTTAAATCCCACAGTGGCCATATCAGTCAGAGTTTCAGTAGGAAACAGATGGAACACCAAATTAGGGTCACTGGAGGGAGTATTTATAAAATGATCATTTCGAAGATGTGGGCGGAGCGTGGGGAAAACAGGCGCCAGTGCAGGGACACAGGGCCAGCAGTGTTAGAGTTGTCCCCAGCACTGAGCTAGAAGGAACACAGGGAGAGAGAGACTGCAGAGCCTTGTTCTAAAAGCAGTCATGTCCTCAGGTAAGGGAACCCAGACAGTCACCGTCATCTTGTAGGGAGGAAGCCAGGGTAACAGGTGCACGTCCTCACTCTCCCCTCTCTCCCTCCATTCTCCTGATGAGGCTCCTCACTGGCTAAACCCAACCAAAAGTGCTGAACACAGAAGCTTGTCTGTGTGGTCTAGCTAGACCTGGCTCCTGGAATGAAGAGCATGCCAGAGGTGGGGAGTATGCCAAGTGGATCTGTGGGAGCAAATGTAACTAGCTGGCACAGGGCCTCCATTTCCTCATCTTAAAATGGAATCATAATGGAACCCACTCATAGTCTGTTGTGAAGATTGATAACTGAATAGATGAATAGTTGCAAAGTGCTTACAATAGTGCCATATATATATATATAGTGTTTATCATACATATACACATTATTATAGTGCTTACTACACAACTACCGTAGTGCTTACCATAGACATGTAATATATAGTAAGCATATATATAGTAGGCAGATATATAAAAGAGTAACCATGTAGCAAGCACTATATAGACTTACTACATATGTAATATACATAGCAAGCATATACATATATAATGTATTATGATATAGTAAACTTTCCCCATTTGCCTTTCTTGCCACTTGTGCTACATATGGAAGACCCCTCTGTGGTCTGAGTTGTGCATCTGGTAAACTCTTTATTACCCCATCAATAATATTTATGAACTCAATTAACCTTACCATGCATTTTGAGTAGGAAAGTAAATATTTGTCTGTCCCTGAGCTAAAAATAATTGAACAACTTGGGGCCGGACACCATGGCTCATGCCTGTAATCCCAGCACTTTGGGAGATGGAGACAGGCAGATCTCTTGAGCTCAGGAGTTCAAGATCAGCCTGACCAACATGGCGAAACCCTGTCTCTACTGAAAATACAAAAAAATTAGCCAGCATGGTGGTGCACGCCTGTAATCCCAGCTACTTGGGAGTCTGAGGTATGAGAATCATTTGAAGCCGGAAGGCAGAGGGTTGCAGTGAGCCAAGATCACAACACTGCACTCCAGCCTAGGCGACAGAGCAAGACTCTATCACACACACACACACACACACACACACAAAAACACACACACACACACACACAAGTGATTTTTTTCCTGTTGATAACACGACCACAGCACACCTGTGTTCTCCTTGTGCAAGCCTGAAAATGATCATCATGATAACGTTCTAGCTCATATAACAAACTTTAGGACTGAAGGCTTTGGGTTCAATATTTTGGCATGGTGTTGAACGATTCCTACAGTTATTGAAGAGATCCATGCCTGCCATTCTTTTCTTTAGCTCTATTAATTTACATATATGTCAAACTGTATACATAGATTAAATAAGTTCATTTGATGTATCCCACTGACCTTTATTTCAGGATTATTATGAAGTTGTACTTCATTAATGAAATATACAACAATCATTTTTAAAAGTAATACACACACACACAGACGTATATGGGAAGCATTATACTTATTAATGTTAGACATTGTTATCAGCTGAGAGGACGTGTTGAGTATTCCAGTCGGAGGAGACATAGAGAAGGACCTGCATGACCCAAGTGCTGGCAACGACTCCAGAAAGAGACGTCGTTCCTTTCCCCACAGCTCACTGCTGCCTTCTCAGGAAGTTCCGAAGTCTATGCCAAAGGTACACGAAGACCAAAGAGGAGGCTGAGCACATTGCTGAGTCCACAGCTGGGGAACCAGCTTCCTTCCATCCTTTGCTTCCGTGTGGGCTCATTGGGCTGGGAGGGGAGGACTGACACGCCCCAGGCTCTTCTCGTCAGCAGCCCAAGGCCAAGGCCCTTCACCTGTGAGGACAACCTGACTTCTCCCTAGAAGAGAGGCTGATCCCCTTGTCTGGGAAGTTTTAAGACAGAGATGACGCCATGCCTCTGTGAGATGTTCTGAGGCTCTGGAGAGAAAGAAATGTGCCACCTGTCCACCTAAGAATGAAGGCAGGCTCGCCTCGCCTGGGGCCTCTGTACCTCTGGATTGCATAGGTAGCCGGAGGAGAGTGCAGAAACCAGGGGTGACCCGATGGGATGGAGGCTGCCTCAGCTCCAAGGTGGGGCAGGCTGTGGGCCTTTCTTATTCCTAGTCCCAGGTGAGGAGAGCATGAATGTGGAGAGACCATCTTCCAATTACACTTCACCTGATCCCAAGGCAGACCCGCTGCACCTCCACTGGCTGGGGAGTAAGAGGCAATCTTCAGTTCCGCCCCTTCCCAGCCCTGGCATCGCAGGAGACATCTCCTTTGCTGGCTTAAACAGGCAGTGGTTCTGACTATCTAGATAGATGGGAAAATAACATGTTGGAAGTGACAGCTCCAAGGAGCTGGAGCTGCACAGTGTGGGAGGCCCTGGGGAGGAGGGGGACCTTGGAGAGCCCCCATCGGCCCACCACTCTCCACCCAACCTCTGCCTGCTCAGGCCCCTGTGTGGGGCCACCCCAGGGCCCTGGATGGAGCCCCTGGTGCTGTATTCATCTGTTCATGCTACAACCAGTAGTCAGTGCACAGCTGCAACACAGAGCGCTAGAGGAAAGTAAGCTTTTCTTCTCCCCATAGCCACAGGCAGCTGCTCATGTCCCAGACAGGAAAAAGAGCCAGACGCAAAATTGTATGTTCACATCATTCAAATGTTGCAAAAAATAAAAGGTATATGCGCCTGTCTGTTTAGGAGAAAGGTCACTAATCAGGGGTCTCTCTGGGTGGAGAAACAGCAGATAATTTTGATTTTCTTCCTTGTAGTTTGCATACTTAAACTTTTTCCATGTTGATTCTGAGTCATGTTAATATTGAGAAAATACAAACCTTCCTCTGACTACCAAGGTAGCTCTTCCGGACCTTCTCCAAGAGCCAAATATCTCAGCAGCAAGGAACTTTCCCCCTCCTCCCACTCTTTGAGTCATGGAAAAATACCTTCCAGAAATAACAGAAGTCTGGTTGCCATTTAATCCTAACAACATCATTGCTCTGCCTCCCCCTGGTCCTCTCATAAGCACAAGCCCAAGCTCAAGCCCAAATGCACAGCATCTCATCTGCACAACCAGAGACAACATTATGTGGCCAAAATATCAAAAGCTTTGACAGTCTTCTCCCTTTGCTATGAGAGCCCCGGTGTCACTGGGGCACACGGCCACCTGACTGCAGGTTCTCTGGTCACCCTTGCAGCCCGATGTGAGACGATGACCAAGCTCAGACAATCCAACGGGAGCAACAGCAATCTCATTAAAGCTCATATTATTCACATAAGGTCATTTGCTTGGAGTTTTTCCCACAAGGACACCGGTATTCTAAGGACCCAGCTTCACCTGTGCAGATGAGGACAACTCCTTAAGATGTCACAAAGCCATACAACAGAAGAAAGTCAGATGTCTGAAATGACATGACATTGTGGAGCAGAGCCACTCCACTTACATGGGCTTCTAACCTCCAGTCTATTACATGAAAGAGAAATAAGCTTCCATCTTATATAACTCACTGTTCTTTGGATGTCTATGTCACAGCAGCTTAGCCTGTGCTTAAGTAACGCAGCAAGCTCATCTTGGTTTTACATTCCCACTCTGTAATTTACTAATGGTATGATCTGGGGCAGGTCACTTAACAATTCTGGGCTCAATTTTCTCATTTGGTAAAATGGAAGCGTCACTATCTAACTTGAAGGGTTGACAGAGTTAGAATGATGCACGTAAAATACCTCATACAGAGCCAGGCTCACGGTGCATGGCCCACAGCAAGATTATGTTTTAAGAATGATTTCTCAGATAATCATAACCAGAGAGTCTTTTGCCTGCTCAGCTTCTATGACCATCAGATTCTCCTCTTTGCAGAAAACTCACCTGTCCAGAGAAGCGTATGGCAGTCAGCCCTATCTACCTCTCCATTCTCCCTCCTTCCCTCACATCACCATGTCTTGGCTGCTACCTCATTCCCATTCTTAGGTAAAGTCATCACCTCAATCCCGTCCACGTGCAAAGACTTTCCCCACTTCATCTTCTTCCAGGCTCTGTCCATGTAGAATCCTTGGTCTTTGTCCTGTAGAAATGTCTTCTCAGCCACTCCCTGACCAGCCCTTTTTGCCCCACTGGTCAGCTTAACACCTGAGCCTGCTCCCGTCTGCCAGCTGCATTTCTTCTGGCTTTTGTCTTCGCTGAGTTCTTCTTCTTCCTCATGCTCACTTCCTTAGCTCAACTCAGATTCCTGTAACTGGCTACAGATTCCTGTAACTACCAGGCTACAAAGCGATGTGCCTGTAAGCCGCCCTTTCTTTCTCTACCTTCATAGGCAGAAGAAGGTCAAGGTCAAAGGCAGAAGTATTGGGTCAGCTGGGCATGCTTCAAATCCTGGCTCTGCCACATTTAGCAACATGGCTTGGTTCAAGTTACCCAGCCTCTCTGTGCCTCAGTTTCCTCATCTGTAATACAGGGAAAGACGACTGACAGCATCTTCTTCATAGGATTGCTGTGAAGCTTAAAAGATGGTGTGCATTAAAATACTTAGAGCAATCTTGGCACCCAGGGAGTACTCAGTAGATTTTAGCTGATCTTACCAGCATTTTTCCTGTGCCCCAGTCCCCAGTATGCTAGTTCCTACTACAGCGGTGGGAAATGCAGTGAAAATCTAGAGCTTTTAGGAAACCTGTAGCTTGGGCAAGGAGCCCCAATTCTGAGAGCTGCATCTCAGGGAAGATTCTTGGGCAGGATCAATCTACCCAATGTTCACCTCGCTGCCTAAAAATCTCCCTCTTCTCTCCTCCCTACCTCCCGCTCCACTTCACTGCTTTCATGTAGTATGACTTCAGATTCATCAGTTATAGATTTCTCTTGGCTGACAAGTGTCCTCTCAGAATGCAAACCCTTCTGGAAGAAGAACCAGGGTGATTGATCATTTCTACATAATAGAAGTCCTTTCCTTCTTGAGAATGTTCAGCTCATCTGCAGGACTGCCTGGAGCTTGACAAGCAGGGCAGAGAGAGCAGAGGAAGGAGTCCCAGCAGGAGCACAGACAGACATGGGGGAGAAGTTGCAGCAAGAGCCTAAGGGTGGCTCAGATGAGGGTCACGGAGGAGGGGAGGATAGGCACCAGGAAGTGGGAGAGGGTGCAGAGGCCAGAGACAAACTCACTGATGTGAAAATGCTGCTGAAAATGTGGTTGCCTTAAGGAATAGGAAAGGAAAAGACTTCACACGGAAAAAATGGTTGTAACTAAACTGTCTTGACCCACAGACTCCAGCCTGGGTTCCCTCTCCCTTGTGCACCCCAAACGCTTCCCTCAGCCCTATCCTCTCCCACTCTGACCTTCCTAGTTTGAAACCCACTTTCTATGTGGCTGCCTCCTGCCCTCCATGTGTTTTTCACTCTCTTTTAGTTACTAGACTCAGTTTCAGAATTTGCCCCAGTTTCTACGCCGACTCTCAGATGCTAATTCTACTACCAGTCTTTTTTTTTTCTTTTTCTTTTTTTTTTTTTTTTTTTTTTGAGACAGGGTCTCCCTCTGTTGCCCAGGCTGGAGTGCAGTGGCACAATCTCAGCTCACTACAACCGCTGCCTCCCAGGTTCAAGCGATTCTCCCGTCTCAGCCTCCTGAGTAGCTGGGATTACAAGCACACGGCACCACAGCCCAGCTAATTTTTGTATATTTTTTTTTTAGGAGAGAAGTAGTTTCATCATATTGGTCAAGCTAGTTGACCAAGGTGTTGAACTCTTGACCTCAGCTGATCAGCCCGCTTCAGCCTCCCAAAGTTCTGGGATTACAGGTGTGAACCCCTGCGCCTTCATACCGGGACTTCCGCTCGGTCATTCTGTTTACTCCTCTCAACTCCCAGCAACTCTGGGAGTCAACTGCACCTGCTAGCCATCTTTGTGGTGTTAAGGGCCATTCTGCTTCTGCCCCAACCAGTCTGTCCAGTTAAGGCCCTGTCCTGGGCACCACTCTCAGCCTGACCTCTCTCTGGGCACTGACATGGAGGGGTCTGTGTCCCAGGAAAGGGGTGGGAGTAGGGCATCCTCTTCCTCCTCATCTGTCTTTTTCTTAACCTAAATAGCATCTGCCACCCAGGACCCAGGACTCTGGCTGGGTCTGTAAATACTTTCGCCCAGCTACATTAGAGCTTAGGTGAATTGGACTTTTATTATGACTCTGACCAGTGGAGTTTACCACTAAGCAGAACACTATTTCTTTAGGGAAATAAGGCAAGTTCCCAACAAACAACTTAAAATGAACTTTTGAGAAACCACCTGTGCAAAATGAACTTTTGAAAAACTCCCCATGCACTTATTTACAAGGAGGTTAAGAGCAAGTGATATCATTTGATGGGCCTTGGTATTATTTTTGTCGTCACTTAGTGTGCAATTAGCATTCAAGCCACATAATAACTTCACCCAAAACCAGAAGCTGAAATATAAATACCACTCAAGCAAGGTTATTTAGATCCTCAATTGGATCGACCCAATCTAAGCCAATTATTTTTCCGGCAGAGTTAACTAGAATGTGTCTAAAATGAGTGAGATGTGAAAGGCAACTTTCCATTACTTGTTCCTTTAACAGTTGCCTTAAAGCTGGAGTCTTGTCCTTAATTCCACATTATAAGTACTTTCCAGACAGGGGCACACCTACATGGAGCCTTTTAAAATCAAGCCAAACAGTGTTCCTCCTTATTTCAGCTGATATATTCAATTGAGAAAAAAAAAGTCAATCACAGGTATATAGAAATAATTACAAAAGGGAACTAGAAGCCCTGGAGAAGAAATTGGAACTTGGGGAAAAAAAGCAGGAATCTATCTCTGGATCTCAACTTTCCTCACTTAATATAGGCTGGCCTGAAGCTTTTGAACACATCCAGCAGAAGTCTAAGAACCCTGTTATCCTGGCTTTCCATTTCAGATCTAGTTTATTGTTTGACACTGGGGCCCATCACTCAACAAGAGCATGTCACCTTTCACAGTCCCCAGTTTTGCCATCTGTGAAATGGGAATATGCCCTCGTTTGCAGTTTGTGGTTTATGCTGTTCTGACCTTGGATAAATTGTTATTGTTATTTTGATAAATGAACACATAAGAAATTGCTTTCAGGGCCGGGCACGGTGGCTCAAGCCTGTAATCCCAGCACTTTGGGAGGCCGAGACGGGCGGATCACGAGGTCAGGAGATCAAGACCATCCTGGCTAACACGCTGAAACCCCGTCTCTACTAAAAATACAAAAAACTAGCCGGGCGAGGTGGCGGGCGCCTGTAGTCCCAGCTACTCGGGAGGCTGAGGCAGGAGAATGGCGTAAACCCGGGAGGTGGAGCTTGCAGTGAGCTGAGATCCGGCCACTGCACTCCAGCCCGGGCTACAGAGCGAGACTCCATCTCAAAAAAAAAAAAAAAAAAAAAAAAAAGAAATTGCTTTCAGGGCAAACAACTCATAAGTAATTACTTAAAGAAGAAAAGTAAAATGAATAAAACAAAAGGCAAGATCAATGACCAATCTCTTCTTGAACTAGAAAACACATAAAGCTTATGCTAGCAAAGGGCTTCCTCGTGCCTCTCCAGGCTTTGTGTTGCAGGAACTGGATGACGAAAAGAAGAGCCAATATAACCAGGAACCTACTCTGCCCATCCCAAGTAAGGATCTAAAGTCCAACCTCCTCCTCCACTGCCCTCAAGGCCTTTCCTCATGAAAGCAGAGGTTCTGAATGCTGATTTCTGTTTTAAAGTCCAATAACTCTTTAAACATCTCGTGTGAGCGTGTGTGTGTGTGCGTGTGTGTGCGTGTGTGTGTATGTAGGGGGAAGGGAAAGAGACCAGGGGTAGATAGCTCCAGGAGATATAAAGAAAACAGGAAAGTAGCCAGCATATTCCCTGCCTTCTAGGTACTCTGCATCAACACTCAGCTGCAGAGAAGATGACTTCAGTGCAAGTCACATACACACCACTGGGCTGGTACCCGTGGCGGCTCTGCAGGGCTTCCATATGTGAGCGCCTGGCACCAAGCCACATTGGTCAGGAGGGACTTCCTAGAGGAGGAGAACTTTCAACAGAATTAGAAGAGGAGGTCACTTAGGGTGGAAGGTCAGGCTCTTTTTCAACAAAACTCCATGGCTTCCTGGTTGTAGCAAGATTCTTTAAAAATGCAGTGCAGTGCTGGTTCAGGCCTCAGCTCCCCACTTGTAGACATGAGACCCTGATCCAGATGTACATCCTCTGAACCCTTCCTTGTCACCGTTGCATCTCTGCCATGTGGCTGTGACGCCAACCTGATGTGATTTCTCTCGGTCTTAAGGACCTATTCCTGACCCCACTTCCTCTCGAGCTCCTGCCCCCATTTTTCCTCTCCCTTTACAGCAGAACTACTGAAAAGAGGAGGCAATGCCGGCTGCCTCTGCTTATCTCCTCCTGCTTTCTCGAGAACTCACTCAATCGGGACTTTGTCCTAACCACCCCAAGGTCACTGGTGACTCACACCCTCTGCCGCTCCTCAGAACACCTTCCCCTGGGTGCTCAGCAGCCTGTGGGGCCCCTTGCTGGGCCTCAGGGATGTCACCTGGCTGGGCTCCCCTCCCATTTCTCTGGCCATTCCTTCTCAGATTGTCGTGCTGTTTCAGTCTTGTCTCCCCAAACCCCGGGTGTTGCCGAGCCCTCAACTCAGACCTTGGGCCTTTCCTCCTTTTGGTCCAGCCTCACTCACTAAATAATCTCTTGCCGAATCATGATTTCCAAAATGATCTCTATGCTCATGGCTTCCAAATGTGTTATCTCCTGCACAGACCTTTCCCTGACCTCCCACCCATTGCCCAAACTGCCTGCGCTTCCCTGCTCCCCTTGGATGGCGATCGGTCACCTCAAACTTCACATGGTCCAAACTAAGATCCTGCTATTCCCTTCTCAAATGAGCACTTGGGCAGCCTTTCTGTTCTCTGTTAACTCAGCTCTTGCAGTGACTTAGCAAAACCTGCGGAGCCATTCCTGATACTTCTCTTTGAGTCATTCCTCACATCCGGTCCATCTGTATGGCCTGAGAACTCCACCTTTAGAATATATGCAGAATTTGACCACTACCACCATCCGGAAGCAAGTCTCTTGGATCATTGCAAGAACTCCCTAAGTGGTCTCCCCACTTCTGCCCTTCCCATCAGGCCGCCCCCACAACACCCAGCCTATCACGACCCCGCAGGAGAGGAATTCTGCTGGGGTGTAATCACTGCACTGGGTCTCCATCTCACTTAGAGAGAAAATGCCTGCACTTATAATGGCGTCAAATTCCTTATGAAATCGATCCCCTTTGACTCTGCGCCCCTCGCCCCGATTGCTTCTTTGAACTCATTCCCATCCCCAGCACCTTCATTCCACTCCAGGCACCCTGGCTTCCTCCAGGCACCTGCCAGGTGCTCTCTGCCTCAGGTCTGTGCACCTGCTGTTAGCTCCGCCCCAGTTGCTCTCCCACCAGCTGGCCCCATGGCTATCTCCCTCATCACTTTCCATCTTTTCCCAAAATTCACCTTTTGGCCACCCGATCTAAAATTCCCCATCACACCCACATCTCACAGTATCGTTCCTTGCTTATTTTCCTGCTAACACTTACCACTACTGACATTCTGTAAGTGTTTCTTCCTTAAGGATTTACTGTCTCTCTCTCTCTCTCTCTCTCTCTCTCTCTCTCTCTCTCCTGTGGAGCATAAGTTTGGTGAGGGCAGAAAGTTTTGTCTGGTTATTCAACACTCTGTGTAAGTGGTGACCACCTGAAGCCAGGAGGCCTTTGGATGCTGAGCAGATGTTGTAGGCACAGAATGGGAATGACCTTTGTATTGGTCCGTTCTTGCATTGCTATAAAGAAATACCTGAGACTAATTATAAAGAAAAGAAGCTGAATTGGTTTATGGTTCTGCAGGCTGTACGGGAAACCTGGCTTCTGGGGAGGCCTCAGGAAGCTTTTACTGATGGTGGAAGGCGAAGCGGGATCTTGCAGGTCACATGGTGAAAGCGGGACCAATTGAGAGAATGGGGGTGGTGGAGGTGCCACACACTTCTAAATGACCAGATCTCATGAGAATCCAGTATCACAAACACAGGACCAAGCCCGGAATCTGACCCCAGGACCCAAACACCTGCCACCAGACCCCACCTTCAGCATTGGGAATTACAATTCAACTTGAGATGTAGGCAGGGACACAGATCCAAACAATATCAACCTTCCACTGGGGAACCTCAAGGGAAGGTGACTGCCTGGATCAGTGCCCAGCACACAAAGTAACTGCTCAGTAAAAAAAAATGTGCTAAATGAATGAGTGAATAAATAAATGAATAAGTAAAAGAATAAATTGAAGAATGAATGATGATGAGGAAATGTTTATTAAGGAGCCAAATTCACAGCAAATCCTCAAAAAAATGTTAGTTTCTCCTATCCTTTCCCTTGGTCACTTGGGAAGAGACCTGGAGCTTTCTGTGGCTGAGTTGTCACTGTGATTTGGATCAGGACAGTTCACAGATAGCCACCCTGGGCACTAGGAGTGCCCTACAGCCCCTGCCCTGCTGCCTAGGTATTCTCATGGGCTCTCTGCAACCACAGAAGAGCAAACTCTCTGGAGGTGATCAGTGAAGGGGCGATTGCTCACCCACACCTTAGTGAGCACACATTTCTCAGCTCCGTCGTGGTCATGGATTTGGATGGCAAGAAGAGCTGAGACAGATGGCGCAGGTTCTCAGGATGCTTGAGGCAGATGAGACCATGCCATGGGTAGAAGGCAGGTGGTGGGGCCCTGGCAATAACTCTGCACAGGTCACTTCTTGCTTGGGCTCAGCCTGCTCTACTCTCCCAGGAGGAAGAGCTTCTGCATAGTCCCCATCCTCTGAAGGTGAGACATGGTATCTCTCCTACCACCAGAACTTCAGCATCAGCTCACCTTGACCTGTCCCACAGGGAGGCTGCGTTCCACCTTCCTTGGAGAGTCCCAGGCAGAATGTCTCCCTGCTTCTATGCCTGGATCCAAGCCCACCTTCTCCAGGGAAGACCACCTCTACATATTTACTCCTAAAGCAACTTGCTCATTCCCTGATGACACCGACCCACTTCCCTCCCTAGGCTGAGCTCCATGAGCAGAGACCAGGCTGATGCATGCCCTACGTCTTGCACGCTTTTCTTAAAGCATGAGAGAAAGGAGTAAATGAAATTGGTTCTTTCAAAGCAGCAAGAGCATTTGTGACATATCTGCTAAGGTGGTGAGGGACAAAGATGAAGGACTGCAGAGCTGTCTCATAGGCTCTTTTGAGCAAAGCATTCCTCCTCCAGGTAAAGTGACAAACGAATTTGCTCAGACAACACTCTGCCTCCCGTGTTTTCTCATAAAGTCCTCTTCACTGAAACCATTTAGCATCATATATCCATCCTACAAGAAGACATCCTACCACAGCATTCTATGATGCCCACACAGAGAACAGTTGCCACAGTAATGGGTGGGAAATACATGGATGGGGACACCTCCCAGGGGTTGCTGGTCAATATTTACAGAAGGGAGCAGCTAGCATAGCACACCTGTTGGCTGAATTAATATGGAGAGCTGGAACCTCCAGATAGCATTGGAGAGGATGCTGACTGTCAAGCCAGAGCTCCCCTCCAACTACCCGGGGATGTTTCCTGTGTGACGCCGACACAAGAGTGCTCCCTCTTCCTGTTTCATGGTGCCCATTGAGGAATGGCCCTGCTCCAACCCAGGAAGAATTCCCACTCTGCCACTATCTCTTGCTGCCAAGAAGTTACCTGTGACTTTCAGCTGAATCTTCGGTCCAACTGAGGTGTTGTGCCCTGGGGAGAACCTGCCCTTTAAAGAAGTCATGTGCCTCCCGTATCTGTGCAGGGACAGGCCAGCCCTTGTCCATCAGAGCACTGGAAGTAGGTGCTCCAGAGGCGTGAAACCAGTAAGCCAGGTTTAAGCAAACTTTTAGGCAAAGCCTCGTCAGATGGCTGACAGTGGATCGTGTTTCTCTCTTCGTATAGACACACTGACTCAGAAGTCTAGAACTGGCAAGGGCTGTGCCATCTACACCACTGGGGCGAGCTCTAACATCTTCTCCCAGGAGGAGAGGCCCAGGGCTGTCCAGAGTGCCCAAGAAGGGCGCAAGATAGTGGAAGAGCTGCTATGAGAAACCCACCGTCACTCACTCGGTTGGCATCCTTCCTGTCTACAAACTCCACACGTAGCCCTACAGGGAAACTGTGCATGTGGGATGTGTGTGTGTGTGTTTGGGAGGACTGTGTATGTTATGTGTTATATATGTGTGTGCATGTGTGGTATGTGTTCATGTGTGTTGTGTGTGTTTGTGTTATGTGTTTTGTGTGTGTTTGTGTATATGTGTGTTGTGTGTGTTTGTGTTATTTGTGTCGTGTGTATGCATGGTATGTGTTCATGTGTGTTGTGTGTCTGTGTTATGTGTGTTGTGTGTCTGTGTGGTATGTGTTCATGTGTGTTGTGTGTGCTTGTGTTATGTATGTTGTGTGCGTTTGTGTTGTATGCGTTTGCGTATGTGTGTGTGTTGTGTGTGTTATGTGTGTTGTGTGTGTTTGTGTTGTGTGTTGTGTGTGTTTGTGTATGTGTGTTGTGTGTGTTTGTGTTTGTGTTGTGTGTTTGTGTTGTGTGTGTTGAGTGTGTTTATGTTTGCATATGTTTCACGTGTGTTATGTGTGCAGGTGTGTGTTGTGGGCATGTGTATTGTGTTGTGTGTGGTGTGTGTGGTGTGTGTTGCATGTCACATGTATTGTATGTATACAGGTGTTGTGTTATGTGTATGTGTTCTGTGTTTTGTTTATGTATATTGTTATGCATATTGTGTGTATACATATGTTGTGTGTATGTGTTCTGTGTTCTGTGTTGTGTATATATGTGTGTTGTGTTATGTGTGTGTGTTGTGTGTTATGTGTGTTGTGCACGTGTGTATTGTATGTATGTATATGTATGTTGTGTTGCATGTAGGTGGTGTGTGTTGTATGTGTTGTGTGTGACACTTGTGTTTATGTGTATGTTGTATATGCTGTGTGTATGTGTATATGTGTGTTTTGTGCATGCGGGTAGTGTTACATGTGTGGTATTTGTTTCCATTTGGAAACTCAGGGATAGAAATTGTGCCCTGTCTGGGAAGCTGCCCCAAGCCCACAGATGGTCCATGACTCCTTCCTCCACCTCGGCCTGTATATTCCTTTGCTCATGCTTAGAATAACAATTACCTGTGTATACATCTATCTCCACTACTGGACAACAGCCAGCCCAGTGCCAGCCCAGAGAGGGCACTCAAAATGGCCTGCCAAGATACATCAAGCCACTCCTTCAATTGGTCTTCAAAGCCTATCGTGATTTAGCATGAACTCCCTTTTCCACCTTGTCTCCCACTTTCGTTACAAACTGTCATGCCAAGTGGAGCTCTTTAGTATTCCTTGAAAAGCACTCTCTAATTTCCACCTCTGCCCCTTTGTTCACCCTCCCGTTCTGTTCCCTGAATTCCTTCCAGGTCTCAAAGTCAAGCTTGTGTGCTCCCCATTCCCTGGGCTCTCTGGGTCTCCTGCCTGACTGCTGTCTCCCTAACCTCCAGATGCCCTCTGTCGACTAGTCTTGGCACCTAGTGAAAACAGTGCCATCTCTGAGAATTCCTCCTGAATTTTCTAGTATACAGAGTCACAAGTTCCCTTTTCGTATCAACCACTATTTTCTCTGTCAGGAGCCAGGTCTTTTGTGCCTCTGCCATGCAGTGTCCGGCCTTACCTAATCAATGAATCCCAAATTGCAGGTTGATTGCGAATCATCCAGGGAGATGGGGGAAATGTTGCCTTCACAAAGCTCCTGGTGGGGCCCAGAAATGTGAATCTGCCCTGGTAGTCCAAGAGACTTTCATGCAAATGGTTCAGGATCTCACTTTGAAAACAGCATCCCAAGTACTGAGTAAGTGTTTGCTGATGGACAGATTTATGACGACTACACCCTCTCTGATTTCCTTTTCAACTTGCTTGCCCAGAGCCCTTTATCCATTTCTCAGTTAGATCCTTGGAGTTTCATTTCGAAGCAGACGCACTGAAAGCAAATAATGAGAATGTGTTCTGCGGAGGCCCCCCCCTCTGCACAGCTGTCTTGCAGCTCTCTGGGTGGCAGAGGTCCCACAGCTGGGAACCTCTCTGTGGGCTGCAGTCCTTACCATTGAACATTCTTCTCTGGCTCTCAATTCTCTCTTTCTCCACCTTTCCACAGGCTCCTGTTGTTCAGTCTACAAATATGCCTACAATTTCTACAGCCTCAGTCCAGCTTCAGCCTCAAACCAGCACTTAGCTGCTTTCTTTCTTCTCTGCCTGAGTTTTTGACAGCGTGATCTGAATTCACCTCTCCTCTGCGTCCTCACCTCCCATTGTGATCTCCCTGAGTCGGATTGGTTCCAAAGCTGTTTTCTCCGAGTTTGCCTGTGGGGTGGTCGCCCCCAGCTGGGAGCACCAAGGCTAAGGGATGACGGTCCCAGCAGAGCTGCGCAGGTGTATATATTTACCACACCAGTGGTCAGGCAGATGGCTGTAGGGGGTCCAGTTCCAATTACATCACTGAATTATAATGATTCTCCACAAGTGGAACATGAGACTTCTGAGGAGGGTGTCTCTTTCTAGTTTGTATGAAGTTACTGGAAGGCCCCAGGCAGAGTGAACTCCAGATTCCCAGAGCCATGGCCCCACCCTCTGTCCTCATCCCATGGGAGTTGTCACCAGCGTCTACCCCTCTCCCCTCTCAACACTACATCCTCCTGAGTTTAAGAGTTATAAGTATCCAATAACGTTGGGTTGATTCTTCCCCATCTCTGCTACTGGTTTCTGTCCTTTCTGCTCCCTCAGCTTGGGTCATTCTGAGGGGCTCCCTCCACCTCCCTCTCCTCCTACTCTATGCACTTCCCCTAGGTCCCTTCATCCCAGCCCATGGCTTCGCTCTGCACTTTACACAATGAGTGACATCATCTCCTTTGCATTTCTCCAGGATGAGAGTTACTGTTGACCCTCGTACAATGCCGACCCTGTGCGCAGTAAAAAAAATCCATGTGTAAATTTTAACTCCCCAAAAGCTTAACTACTAATGGGGTACAGTTGACCAGAAGCCTTACTGATAACACAAACAGTACATTAACATGTATTTTGTATGTTTTGTGCATCATATACTGTATTCTTAAAGTAATCTAGAGAAAAGAAAATAATATTAAGAAAATCATAAGGAAGACAAAACACATTTTGTGTTAAGTGGCAGTGGAGCATTGTAAAGGTCTTCATCCTCACTGTGTTCATGTTGAGTAGGCTGAGGAGGAGGAAGGAGAGGAGGGGCTGGTCTTGCTGTCTCAGGGGTAGCAGAGGTGGAAAAATAATCCCTATGTAAGTGGACCTGGGCAGTTCAAACCCATGTTGCTCAAAGGTCAACTGTACTATGAATATATCAGAAAAGGTTCTTAGAAATCTAAAGCATCAGAGCCAAAAAGCACTTAGAGGTGACTTGGTGAGAGCTGCTTGTGTTAAAGTTAATAACAAAAGAAAATAATAATGTATAGTATGTTCCATGGACTGTCCTATTCTTTCCTTATTTAATCCTCACACCAACCATCAGAAGAGGGGGTATTATTGCCCCTACTTCACATTTGAGGGCCCTGAGGCCCAGAAGGGTTGAAAGGGCCTGGCAGATCCAGGGTTCATGCCCAGGAAGCCTGGCTCCAAGATGACAAGATGTTCAAGGTTGAAATCAAATTAACCAGTAGGCCTAATCAAAATCCCGCACAGTCCAGCCCCACTCACCTCTCCAGGTATTTGACAGACTGAGCCCAAACCTCCTTCCATCTTAGCCACGTTGACCTTTGTGCCACATCCTCTCTGACTGGCCACAGTGCCTTTGCACATGCTGTTCTCTGCTTGAGGCAGTCATCCCCACCCACTTTCTTCTAGTCCACACCATTTGTCTTTCTGGTTTCTGCTGCTGAAGCTTTCCCTACTTTCTTAGGTTAGGGCAAAATTCCCTCTTACAGCCTATAGTACATTGTAGTTTCATATCTGTTGTGGTAACTCAGCTAACATCAGCCTCTCACTAGACTAGAAGCTGCAGGAGGAAGGAATAAGGTCTGCTTGCTGCTGGTTCTTCCAGGGCTGGCACAGCACCAGGGCCATTGATGTCTGTGGGGGAAATAACTGGATGGCAGGATCCATGCCTCTCCTGAATCCCGATCTATGTTTCCCTGGGATTCTAGGCTTTTCTCCTCCATTACCATTGAGGACAATAGCCCTAGCAAAAGAGCCTGGTATTGTATCTCCTGGGTATAGAAAAGACGTCAAATGTTTTTCCTTCTGGTCTAAATTTCTTTTTATTCTCTCTGTAAATCTAGAAAAGTATTCACATTTCATTAAATCGATTCAGATTGAATCTAAATGAGGGTTAAATATAATTTTCTGAATGTTATCAAACTATAATTCCTGTGTCTAAATAAAAATAACCAACAGTTTAAAATGAGGTGATGAGTGAGATTTCATTTGGTGGTTTGAAGCCCTCTGAATTTGCTACGGATAATCAGATTTGTCACAGAAAGTATTTGTATGCTTTACTTGTGTTTAATATTGTCCCACTTTTTTTTTTCTTTTTTTGAGATAGGGTCTTTCTTTTTTTGAGACAGGCACAATTAAAGCTCACTGCAGCCTTGAACCTGTGGGCAAGTGATCCTTCTGCCTCAGCCTCCCAAGTAGCTGGGACTACAGGAATGTACCACCACAACTGGCCATTTTTTTTTTTTTTTTTTTTTTGGAGGGACGAGTCTCACTATATTGCCCAGGCTGGCCTCGAACTCCTAGCCTCAAGTGATCTGCCCACCTCAGCCCCCTAAAATGCTGAGATTACAGGCATGAGCCACCATGCCCAGCCTGGTCTGGTTCTTTTACAAAATATTCTAGATGTTTATGATTTATGTATCTTTGGTACAAAAGAGGGGTGGGGGAAACAGGGGATCTGGGATCAACGAGATACCCCAAAGTATCTGCGAGGCAGGGCAGAGTGCACCAAGGGAGATGCCCCTGAGATTCTGCACAGAGGGTTCGAATGACTCAGGGCCTTGCTGTGAAAGTCACCGAGTGCACTTGTTTCTGTTTGGGTGGAAATCACTCAGAATAACATGGCTCGCTGCACTCAGATGCCAGCTCTTGGGATGATATTAAATCTCCCGACTGAATACAAAGTCTCCTGTTAAAATGCAATCAAAATAATCCTCAGGAACAGGTGGACGATAAATTAATGAGCACAATCTTTTCCTTCAAATTGAGCTGGGGAAGAAATTAATTACTGGGCAAACCAGTAACAAAGAGGGATCCCCGCCTCCTGCAGCCTTGGAGCCCTCTGTGATTTTGTTCTCCCGAAATCTAATTTCCATGAAACACTTCAGGGCAGTGCGTATCGCCAGCATAAGAATTTCTTAGCAGGCGTGCTAATATGAACGCTGTAATTCCGCAGTCAGGAGATCTCGCTCTGCTCGAAAGGCCTGGGACTGACAGGGATGATATTTCAGAAAGGCCCACAGTTGGTTCCCAGACACTGTTAATAACCACCATACAGATTAAATGAGGATTGAGCTGGTGGGACTGGACCCCCGGAAGGTGGATATAAATTTTATTTATAGGATAGATATGTACAAATACATAAAATCTTTATTTTCAGTGGCATAACTTCTATTCCTGCCTAGAATACAAATACACTTTCCTGGGTGATCCAGCGTCCTTTGCAGAGAGTTTCTAAGGCAGAAGCCTTAGCCAATGTCACCCTTGCAGCTATTTATAGGGGCCTGGCACTTGGTGGAAGCTGACTAATGGTGGCATGCCAAGTGACACCGAGAACACTGCTGCTGGCCCTAAATCATCCTCTCATGAGTCCACACTCTGTGGCCCTTCTCCTCCCTTCCCAGGCTGGGATGCTGCTTCTCTCTGGGGTTGGGTAGGCGTGGCCAAGATCCCCTCAGCCCCTGTTAAGGGGAAGGAGAAGGAAAGTAATGTTTGCCTGGGCCGGGCCCAATACTAGGCGACTTACATTAAATCCTCTGGACCACCTGTAAGGTGGGCAATTGGCATCCTTGGCTTGAACACCAAGAAAATGAGACTCAGAGGTTACATTTCTTCCCTCTGGGACAGACCACTGAGACCTGGCTGACAGCAGTGGATATTCCTGACTCAGTGGCCTTCCTTTGTCCCTTACGCTTCTCACTGCTGTTCAGTGAGTAACACTTGATTTTCTTTATCCCGCTTGACTTTCAGTGTGCAGCTAGATCTCAGCTGGGAAGGAAACCTTGGAAGTGCTCCCAGGACCAGGGCTGGAGGAGCCAGCCGGCCCTGCCCTCCCTGTGGGAGATGCTGACCTCCTCCTAACCTCCCTTTCTGTTTCTAGCCTGTAAAGTGAGGGCATGAATGCCTAGTCTCCCAGGCTGCTGTGCGGAATTGATAGGACAGCTCAGTAAACGGCTGACCCCTGCCTGGCACGTAGGTAGTGACATGCCCTGCCAGGGTGGCCCGAGTGTCCCCGTGCTGGACCCGCCACTGCCTCTTAGACGTTCTTTCATCTCGGACGTCTAAGAGGCGGTGAAATTGCCTCATTTCTCTGAGCCTCAGTTTCCTCATCTGTGATGTGACAATCACATCCTCCCATGACTTTACGTATAAATCAGTGAAAATGGTAGATTATTAATTTTTAATTTGAAAAACAGAAATTTTTACAGATGCAAGCCCCATACTGCACTAGTGGGCCACATGGGACTCAAAAGTGATGGGATCCACCCTTACGCCCATTAGGATGGCTATTATAATAAACAAAACAAAATAGACAACAACAAGTGTTGGCCAGTATATGGAGAAACTGGAACCTTTGTACTCTGTTGGCGGGAATGCAAAATGGTGCAGCCATTGTGGAAAATCGCACGGTGGTTTCTCAAAAAATTAAGAATAGAATTGCCGTGTGAGTATACCCCACTTCAGAGGATACACCTGAAAGAATTGAGAGCAGGATGTCAAAGAGATACTTGCGCACCCATATTCACAGCAGCACTATTCACAATAGCTGAAAGGAAGGAGTAACCTACGTGTCCACTGATGAGAGAAAAAACAAACAATATGTTCTCCACATAAAATGGAACAATTATTCAGCCTTAAAAAGAAGGAGATTCTGGCTGGGCGCAGTGTCTCATGGCCTGTAATCCCAGCACTTTGGGAGGCCGTGGATGGCAGATCTCCTGAGGTCAGGAGTTCCAGATCAGCCTGGCCAACATGGCGAAATCCTGTCTCTACTAAAAATACAAAAATTAGCTGGGCGTGGTGGTGCACACTTGTAGTCCCAGCTACTTGGGAGGCTGAGGCAGGAGAATCACTTCAACCTGGGAGGCAGAGGCTACAGTGAGCCGAGATCGTGCCATTGCCACTCCAGCCTGGGTGACAGAGTGAGACTCTGTCTCAAAAAAAAAAAAAAGAAAAAAGAAAAAGAAAAAGGAGATTCTGACACATCCTGCAACATGGATGAAACCTCAGGACATCATGCTCAATGAAATAAGTCACATAAGAACAAGTAACAGTATGATTTCACTTATATGAGGTACCCAGAGAGTCAAATTCATAGAGACAGAAGGTGGAATTGTGGCTGCCAGGGTTGTGGGAGGGAGAATGTTAAGTTCGTGTTTAAGGAGTACAGAGTTTCAGTTTGGGACAATGACAGAGTTCTGGAAGATGGATGTGGGGAAGGCTGTGTAACGAGAAAGTACTTAGTGTCACTGGACTATTAAAACTGGTTAAAATGGTAAATTGGTAAAATGCTTAAAAAAAAAAAAAAAAAGAGGCTTTAAAATGGTTCCCTTCCCACTCTGCGTTTGCCTGCTTCTCTCAGGCAGGGCCAGCTTAGCCATGAGAAGCTGACCCCTTCAACATCGACTGTCTTGTTTTAGATAAGAAGACTCAGGGAATAAGCAGGCTGTGTCCAGGCAGTTTTTGGCGGTGGGAGGGAAATGAGCTCAGGGCGGGCTTGCCTGAGCTGGAGTCCCTGCCCTGCCCTTCCTCAGCAGGCCTCAGCTTTCTCCCCGTTACACTGGGGGTGCTGATAATGACATCTCAGAGGTGGTGAGGTTTGAATGAGCTAACACGCAAGACGTCTCACAGCCTATGGCATGCATAAGCAACTCAATAAGTCTTAGCTATTGGTATTTTACATGTAAAAAGAAAGAAGGAAGCTTACATGAAAAATAAAGTGGACTGTGCAAACAGCTTCACGCAGCTGCTGGCAAGATTTGATTTGCCCTTCCAAAGTCAGCCCAGAGAGTCTGCTGGGGCACTCTCTGTGTAACTGGTGGGACCTTTATATGCACAGGAGGGTCCACTGCACCCCACATACCCCTTTCCCAAGGGGAGCCTCTGGAGCCTGCCTTACCTGGGAGGGAAAGACAGAGGAAGAATTATCTCTTCTCCCTGTCCTATTAGTCCTGGCGACTTCACAGGCTTGTGACAACCTGCTCCCCTTCCACCTCCCACTCCTCCTTGCCTGCCACAGGGGAGGAGGAACTGAACTCAAAAATGACTGTTCATGGCACAAAGCTGGGCCATATTCATGGCACCAGCATAATGACAGCCTCAGATCTAATCACATAAACGTAAACATTGAGATTTGGCAAATCATGGCCTCGTTGCTGTGTTCCATCACTAAATCCAGAAGAAAGTGTTCTACACTATAACCACGTAGGAAGCCGGGGGAAAACACCAAAGATCATTTAAACTGAGACAAAGCTGGCAGAAGCTGCTTAATGCTGCAAGCGGTTGAGAGGTAGAGGCTCAAATCACTCTTTAGGAGCTGCTAGTGCCTTTGTTCTAAGAAACCCACCCTACATGAACAAGCGACCATTAACCAGAAGTCAGAAGCCGAGAGTGTGGGGAAGCAGGTGTGGAGGGGTGAGGAACTGGGGTTGTCATTCTGCGGCCCTTGCTGATTTGGTAAAAAAGAGTTTCAACTGCACGTTTGGGTGGAGATTAAAATGTTTCTTCACAAACAGCTGCTCCAACAAATCAGAAACCAAAGCTGGGGGCCTGGAGTGACCCCAGCTGAGCTGATTCATCCCAGACTGCCCTGATGGTCTATATATGGAGTTATCTAAGACAAAACAGCCGAGGCTTTGGCTGATGAAGAAGTGACCAGCCCGCTGGAGAGAGTCAATGCTTTCTCCAATGCAAGAGCACCTCCCTTAATCTCCTGGTAAATACTGTAAGGAGACATCAGCATAAGATCGGGGTTGAAGGCAGAGGCCCCTAGGCTAAACTCCTGCCTCTACCATTGGCTAGTTTATAACCCTGGGCAAATTTCTTAACCCCTGGAACCTCAGTTGGCTCATCTGGAAAATGGAGATGACATATCTTTCTTACATGATAAAATTAGATACTTTTATGAAGTATCTAACCTGATACCCAGGCTGAATCAGTGCTGGAGAAAGACGATTATATGGCAGGACCTGGGAGGCTATGGCCAGCAGCTCTGCGCACCATTCGAAATCTTCCCGACCCACTCTTCCCCCAGCCACTACTGTGCAAGCTTCATCTGGCTTCCAGCAGGTGTAAATAGGTAGCCCACATGGCTTATCTTGCCCAGGGCTGCTTTGAGGTGAGAAGTGGAGTGACCCAGGGAACCTCCTCTATGCACGCGCGCGCACACACACACACACACACACACAGAAGCACAGGGCGTTCCAACCCCTGGTCAGTGTCAGCCTCCTGTGGGAACGCAGCCTCAGCCGCCCATAGCTGTGGCAGCTGGAGAGTGTGTCCCTGTATGGCTTTCTCTCCTTCTCTTCTTCCCAGTCAGGCGCCCTCTCTGGCTCTGTTCCCTGGGATCACAGCTTGTACTCTGATGAGATTTAGTCCCAGGCTCTGCTTTCCAGGTGCCAGGCTGAGACGTGGGATGAGTGGGGCGAGGGGAAACATTCCCCCACTTTTGGAGCTCCATGGCTGCTACTAGACTTGGAAGGGCTCCAATGTGCTGGGACCTTCTAGGTGATGAAGGGAGGCCTCTCCTTAATCCTTGGAGGCTCTCAGAGGCAGGGCAGGGAAGAGAAGTCTCTGGTGGTTGCCATGCCTAGAAGCTCTTCAATCATCCCCTAATATCCTGCTAAGTATTGTAAGGAGGCATCCGCAGAAGATCGAGGTTGAGGGCAAATGGCCCTGGGTTAAAATCCCACCTCTACCATTGGCTAGTTGATAACCTGGGGCAAATTTCTTAACCACCAGAACCTTGGCTCATCTGGAAAACGGAGGTGATGTTCCTTTATTACAAGATAAAATGAGATAATTTTATGAAATATCTAGCCTGATACCGAGGAACTGCTTCAGAAGTGGTTACTGTTACGACATTCTCTTTGACCTTGGCTTGTCAGTGTTACAGAGACTTAAGTGAGTATTAGATGTTGATGCTTCCTTTATTCTAGAAAATAACCTGAACAAGTAAGGCTCCAACACCATTGTTCCTGGAGAAAGCTGTAAAGTAACCATTGATCTAAATATAGATATTTTAGACTCAGAAACCAAGTAAGTTGTTTTGCTTTTATCTTTGTAATACAAATGGTTGGGCTTGGAGACTTCAGAGCTCTTTCTCTGTATAGTTCTGTCTTGAGCCTGTGTGGTCAGGGGAGGACAGCACAGGGGAGATATGTGGACCAGAAGGTGCCAGAAGAAAGAGCTAGAAGCACAGCAAACAGAAAAGGCAGCAAGAGATGGCCTGGAGCTTGGGGACAGTACCACTGCCGCTGAGGACACCCATGAGGCACTAAGGGCTGGAGGAAGGTAAAAGGGAGTGCTAGGCCTGATCTGTCTTAAAATTGTGTCCTTGTACATGTGGCATCATCGTTTGTCACCAGTAACACAAGTCTGAGGATTTAATTCACCATCAGTGGCCAATGCAGCAAAGGGCCTGGGTGGTTGGACACCCCCAGGCTGGCTCTGTAAGAATTCCTCGAACAAGGCCTGCTTCTGACAGCCACACGCAGATGAAAGAGGCACCAGATGCAGAGGAAGGACCTGCTGCGGGTGACATTTCAAAAACAAGGATACTTTTGATATTTCAGACTTTAAAACAAAGACCTTTCTACAGTGTTTATTTTTGCTATAAATCGAATGTGTGCTCACGTTAGAGATGAGAAAAGTATCTGAGGACAGAAAGTCCCCTGCTGTCTCACCTTCCAGATACGACTTCTTCATAGCTCCTTCCCATTCATCGCTTTCATGCACATTGAAACTCTTTTTGAGGAGATTGGGATCGTCTTATATAAACAGATTTTTATGAAGGGCTTTTTAAATTTATTATTGTACTTTAAGTTCTGAGATACATGTGCAGAATGTGCCATGGTGGTTTACTGCACCTTATGATGGGCTTTTTTAAAAGACAGTTTTTGCCCTGTTGCCCAGGCCCGAGAGCAGTGATGTGATCATAGCTCCCTGTAATCTTGAATTCGTGGGCTCAAGCAATCCTCCCACCTCAGCCTCCCAAGTAGATGGGACTACAGGTAAGCATCGGCTAATTTTTCTAATTTTTTTTTTTTAGAGACAGGGTCTCACTATGTTGCCCCAGCTCATCTCAAATTCTTGGGCACAAGCGATCCTCCTACCTCAGCCTCCCACAGTGCTGGAATTATAGGTGTGAGCTGCCGCGCCCATCCAATGGGCTTTTTAAGAGCGAATATTTCTGTTTTTACTAAAAATTCTTGTTTTTAAGTTTGAATTGCTGTATGTCATTCTGCTCTATGCCTCAGCATCCATTTTTAAATTAATCCCCTATTGTGGATCATTTTGGCTTTTTCCAGTGTTGATAATAACTAACACTCCAATGACTACTAAATGATTTACCTTCATCTCTGGTAGTTCCCTTAGAATAGCTTCCTCGAAGTAGAATTGCTGGGACAGGTACATAAATATGGTAGAACCTCCTGCCTCAAATTATCAGATTGCTGTCCCTGGGGGACTTCATCAATTTTATGCCCACCATCTCTGCTATCACTTATGTTACCTTGTGGCAAAATTAATATGCTATGAGTTATTCGATAGGGATGGGGACAACTTTTATTGCCTTGCCCCTGGGCTTAGGACTGTCTGGGTAAGATTCCATTAAGGGCTAAGCTAAATGAACTCAAAATACCCACCCTGGTCCCATTAGCGATGGCTCTTCCCACCACTCAGGAGCCAGGGATGGACAGGAATGGTTTCCCTGTGAAGGGTTTTCCCTGCTTCCTGGTCTGCAAACCCTAAGAACCTCCAGAGTGGGTGTGTAATAGGAAAGCACAAACCGTTTTCTCCACTCTCCACACTTCCAGAGCACTTCAATTCCGACACCACAGTCAACACTGAAAACTTCAGTGACTCAGATATGTGGGTTTTGTTTTTTTCCCACTGACCAGTTCTCCAACAGGGTGTCTTACAACTCAATTTAATGCTGACACCACCTGAAGTCAGCACAGAGCCCACATGTTAAGGACTCAGTCCCATAAGACTGTCCCTAACTTCAGACTCCGACCACAAGGAGAAGGTCTCCAGGTTGCCCACGACATTCGTCTAACTTGACTACAGCTGGAGGTTCCCTCAACCTCTGTCTCGGGTTTGATCCTTTCCTAGAGGGGCTCACAGAACTCAGGAAAACAGTTTATTTTCTAGATTACCTGTTTATTACAAAGGATACAACTCAGGAACAGCCAAATGGAAGGGATGCCCAGGGCAAGGTCTGGAAGAAGAGGCTCAGAGCCCCCATGTCTCCCCAGGGGGCACCACCCTCCCTGCACCCCACTGGGCTCACCAACCCAGAAGCTGTCAGCACAATGTCCATTGGGGTTTTTAATGGAGGCTTTCATGGTGGCCAGCAGAGGAAATACAGGCTGAGTATCCCCAGTCCAAAAGTCTGAAATCCAAATGTTCCAAAATTCTAAACTTTCTGAGTGTCAACACGACACTCAAAGGGAATGCTTATTGGAACATTTCAGATTTTGGATTTTGAGATTAGAAATCTTTAACTGATAAGTATAATACAGACATTCCAAAATCTGAAGAGAAAAAATCTGAAATCTGAAATCTGAAACAGTGCTGGTCCCAAGCATTTTGGATGACGGATACTCAGCCTGTATATATATTTTTTTCTTTTTTCTTTTTCTTTTTCTGAGACGGAGTCTTACTCTGTCGCCCATGCTGGAGTGCAGTGGCACGATCTTGGCTCACTGCAACCTCCACCTCCCGGGTTCAAGCAATTCTACTGCCTCAGCCTCCTGAGTAACAGATTACAGGCGCCACCACCACGCCTGGCTAATTTTTGTATTTTTAGTAGAGACAGGGTTTCACTGTGTTAGTCAGGCTGGTCTCAAACTCCTGACTTCAGGAGATCTACCCACCTCAGCCTCCCCAAGTGCCGGGATTACAGGCGTGAGCACCGCACCCGGCCTATATTTCTTATTCTATCACAAAACCACCATGGGGCTGCTCAGGTTGGGGAGTAAGGAAAACGCCTAACTCATGCCAGACAGTCTGATACAGCTGGCTCTTCCAGGTCCCAGGTCTCTGCTTGATTTTCAGTGCTAAACCGAGCTTCTGAGTCGGAGGCACCTTCCCTCCCGGTTTCTTGCACCAGCAGGGCCCTTTTGAGCACTGAATCTGGGCTATGGGGAGGGGCTGGTGGCTCTACTGGGAGAGCCTGGGCTGCTGAGCGGCTGTGGGCCTTGCAAGGCCCCTCCTCCCTGCAGCTGTGCCTTCTCCCACACGCTCATGTCCAGAGGGGATTGGCAGGACCAGTGGCCCAGCGATGTCCAAGAGAAATTTTGAAGGAAATTAAAACCATGGCTTGCAAGCAAAATAGAATGAACATATAGGGGAAAAACATAATTTCTTTGCCAGTTTAGATTCTTAGTGGAGACACTGTCCTGAAAACGAAAGTCAGATTAACAAAAGAAAAAAGCAGAAGTTTACTAACCTTGCTGTACCCAACACACGGGAGAGGCCTTAGTTGAAAAGGATTTCCCTGTCAAGGCCGTGGCTTAGGGGTCTTGCTTAAATAATACTAAAGAACCAAAAATCCTATGTAGTGACAAGACAAGAAAGGGAGTATCTTCAGGCTTCCAAAAGGTGGGAAAATGTGGGAAGAAAAACTAAGGGGAAGAGCGAAGTCTATTCCTGGGTCCTCTGGCACTGCTGTCTCTGAGCTCTGTTTCTGAGTTGATAAAGACAGGAGGGCAGAGAATATTCCTGTGTTTTAACTAAAATTCCCAGTATTTTAGAGAGCAATATTTTCATTTCCTTCAAACGCAAGCCCTAGATTTTATTCAGCTCATCAATTAAGAAGCGAGCCAGAGAGTCGGTAATGCTAGTTCAAATGGCATTTGATGCTTTGGGATTTATGTAGCCCATTGGGAAAGGCACACTGAAATCGATTTTTCAATGTTTGTGACAAATCCGGTTCATGTCCTACAGGGCAATAAATCGGTGGATTATGTTTTCACTGGATGGGAATCATTTGCATCTCTACTGAACAAACATCTACAATGTAAGATGGAACGCCATAGAGTCTGAGTCCTCAACAGGAAATGTCAGTCAAACAATGGCCCATCCTCCCAGAAAGTAGACCATCCTGGGCACGCCTGTGAAGCGAAGCTCCTGTATGACTCTGGAAACACATTCTTTCATCCCCTTGGCTTTAGTTCCAGATTTTGGATTCTTTTGGTCAACAGCACAAGCTTATAACACCCCTGCAAAAGCCTCTCAAGTCCTACACACTTGGCTGTGGCTGCTCCACAGGGACAGGCATCTTTGCACATAAAATATCCCTAGAACTTGGAGGAAAGCAGTTGCCATGCCAGTGGGGATTCTTCCCTGAATCTGTCTTAAGTGAGATACTTATGCTCTCAAAATATTTTTGATACGTTTATGTGTCTTGTATCTCTATGTTGCAAACTTTTTGATGGCAGAGTCCGTGTCTTCTGAATCCGTAGACATCTAGAAATACAGATTCTTTGAGATTTTTAGTCCAATGCCCCCATTTCTCAGATAGCTTGTGACCCAGCTTTATTAAGGGACCTGCCCAAAGCCAACTGACTAAGAGGTGTAGAACCAGGAGAAAAACAAGCCCTTCAAACTCCTGCCCCATGTTCTGCCCAGCCTTCTTTCTCTACCCCCAGCACAGCTGCGAACACAGTATATATGGGTGAGATAGAAGGACGAAAGAATGGAAAGACAAATGGAAGGATGGAAGGAAGAAAGAAAAAAGAAAGGAAGAGTGAAACAAAGGATGGCAGGAAGGATGGATGGATAAATAAATGGGTAGAAGGATTGATAGATGGAAGGATGGATGGATGGATGGATGTAAAGAATTGACAGAAGGACAGGAAAAAGGAAGGGAGGGAGGGAAGGAGGGAGGGAGGGAAAAGTGAGCAGATGGATGGATGGGTGGGTGGATGCTGAAAATATATTATCCTTTTTTCTTTTTGATGGAAAAAAACTTGTGACCACTGGCACAATTATTCACTTTTCTCATGGGAGATGAAAAATCAAGTCTAACTTTGCAAAATTTCTTCCCCACTGTCCCACACCTGCATTTTTTCTTTTATTTTAAAAGTGACGCATGCTCAATTTTTATTTTTAAAATGAATTTTATTGTGTATATCTGAGGTTTATAACATGATATCACAGGATGATATAGACACACAGAAACATATAGAAACAAGCAGACTAGACAATGGTTACTATGGTGAAACATGATCACATCTGTCATCTCACATAGTTCCTTTTTTTTCTGATCAGATCAGCTAAAATCTACTTATTTACAAAAATCCCTAGTAGTGCTGCTGCGTTTTTGTTAGGGACAGTCAGCTCCTCAGGGATGGGGGTGAAGGTGAGAACTTCATCATTGGCAGTGGTTCTCTCTCAAGGCTACACATTGAAATTTCCTGATCCCAGATTTCCTCCTCAGACCAATCCCATCAGAACCCCTAGGAACTGGGCCCTGGATCACAGTTGTTTCCCAGCTCCTCGGGGTAATCCTCCCTGACAACTGCAGGGGGAGTGTGAGAAGTCAGCGTGAGGGGCGCAGCCCCAGGTCTGCCTCTGAATAGGAAGAGCCACCTTGCAGGGAGCCATTTAGACTTCACAGCTGGGTGCTACTCCCTGGTGCTCAGAACTAACCCATCAGCTAAAACGCCTCTCACCAGGCCCCCTTGGGTGAGTGGGGAAAGCCAGACCACTCCTCTCCAGGGGAGTGAGTAGCAGACTATTCAATGGCCTTTGCTAGAAGTCAGTTTCCCAGGTGGTAGCAACTGGCATTGAGATCCTAAGGCCAGAGCTATGGGCATCCTGCTGGCGGCCCCTGAGGAGACCCTCAGTGTTGCGGGGGGAGGCGGTGGGCAGTACACCTGCTCTACATAGACTATTTCTGAATGGTTATTATTAATTTGTACTTATATCCTTCTAAGAAAAGAATAGCTCCCCATGGATCTTAAACTTTTATCCAGATTTGCTATAAGAAATGGACATATGACAGCTTCTGAATCTTTTTGACACCGCTTTTGAATACACTGCCCATTATGTTGTTCAGAGTCACTATAAAGGGGCCTTAACAACACATCCCTTTTAGAGTTAATGACAGGAGAGTGTTCCTTTCTTTAAATAAATGGAGTATCCTTTCGACAAACAATTAGAACCGTTTTTGCTTTCACATTAAGGCAGAGCTACTTTTACTACTAAATTACATCAATTCCTGCTAGCCCTGGCCCTGCAGAGCATCATTTTCCTCTTGTGCTCTGCATCTAAATCTCAGCTGCATGGTTCATGCTATCCGTCTTTTTGTATTTTCCCTACATATGTATTTAATGGGTATTTATGGGATGCCGGGCCCTTTTCATACATTATTTCATCTATACTGGACCAGAAGAGCAACCTAGGAAGTGAGAACTCATGAGGTCAGCACTTTGCCAGTTTTTGCAACCTCCTAGGCCTACTCTGCTGAGGCAGCTACCACCTCAGAGAAGGGTGCTTGGGAACCACATGGTCCACCTTGACTTTATTCCTTTGGACTATGGTGGCACCAGAGCCCACCTGTAAAGAAAATAGCTCTGGAGCTTGACAAACGTCAAATATGAATTAGCTACATGACCTTGAACAAGTCTTTTAACCTCCCTAAACCTCCATTTCCTCCCCCTGTGAAATGCAGATATGAATATCTACTTTATGAGGACTCATTTGGTTCTCAGAAACAGACACTCACTTGGAGACGAATGTGGGTTACATGGGAAGTTCCTGGGGCCCAAAGCAGAGCTAGTGGGGGCCGTGGGGGAGAGAGACGGCCCCCAGACCCAGTGCCTATAACTCTCGACACCTCCCCAAGCCCTTCTCTGTGTTCCAGCTTCCAGAGGTCTCCGTTTACCCTGCCACGATGCTCTGAGGCACACATGATAGGACCTGAGCTCTGAGTCTCTTGGGGCAAATGACCAAAGAAAAGGGTCTGGTTGGCCCCACTTGGGCGTACCCCGGTCCAATGGGCTCTGGCCACAAGCTAAGCATGACCTACACACAGGAAGAGTGGATGAGGGGCTGGCGGGGCAGTGCTGAGAGCATCTGGAACAGCACTTCAGAGGACTGTCAAATGCATTGATTGAAATAATATAAAGCACCAGGCAGGGTGCATGGCACTCAATGGGGTGGGGACGCGGGATTATCACTGGACCAGCCTTAGTACAGCTCTGGGTCTAGTCATGACAGAGGCAGTGAGTGTGTCATCAGCATGCATTATGCCATTTGGTGACATTTTTAAATTTAAAAAAATAGTCAACTTTATTTACATATAATTTATGTACAGTAAGCTGCATTCATTTTAAGCACACAATTTGGGCTGGGCACAGTGGCTCAGGCCTATAATCCCAGCACTCTGAGGCACCGTGTAGGAGGATTCTTGAGGCCATGAGTTCAAGACCAGCCTGGACAAATTGCAAGACCTTATTTCAAAAAAAAAAAAAAGTAAACGAAATTGAAAAAAATAATAATAAAGTATACAGTTTGATGAGCTTTGATATCACTGTCTTGGCAAAGACACAGACTGTGCAGAATCACCCCAAAAAGTTCCCTCCTGATCCACACACTTTACCTCCCTCTCCTCTCCTAGCTCAGGCAACCACTAACCGGCTTCCTGTCACACCAATTTCATTTGAAATTTCTAGAATGTTCTACAAAGGGAACCACATCAGAGGTATTCCTGTGTCTGGCTTTCACTCAGGCTGATCATTTTGAGATTCACCCCTGTCGCTGTGTGTCAGAAGTCGGTTCCCCTTTCTTCAAAAGAGTAGCGTTGCCTGTACCGACGACCTCTCTTTGGCCCACCAATCCTGCCTGGTGAGTTCTCTTCACGTAAGGGATGAGGTCAGCACCGGGCAGATGACTGGCACAGCAGCCCTGCTTTGTCCGGCTGCCTGACACCCTCTGGGGAAGTCAGACGTGAAGCAGCTCTGCACGTGGCTCCTTGTTCCATGACAGCCACAGTAAGTGCTACCGGAGAAATGTAGGCCCAGAGGGAATGGGCGCCTGAGGGCCGGGGGAGGGGTAGCCTTGAGGGAGGAACATTTGTGCCAAGGTAGAAAAGAGGTGTTTCCTAGAGAAAGATGCCAGAAAAGCCCCTGGTGCGGAGAGGCACCCTGGTGAAGGCTCCGAGGCCAGGAGGGGATCCTGGGAGGGAGACAGGGGCTGGATGGTTCCGCTCGATCAGGTGTCTGGAATTATCCCAGCGACAGAAGAGTTTCAAGCAGATGAGTGGTGTGATTAGGTGAGCTGTTTACCGAGGCCCCCTGGCCTTGATCTGAAGAATGGACCTCGGAGCCAATGGTGAACGTGGGAGACGGAGGAGCTTTACCACAATCCAGGCCAGAGCCAGAGGTGGCATGAATCACCCTGATGACCTAAGGCAAAGATCGGGAGACTGCAGGCTACTGGGGACATAAAATGTACTTCAGTTTAGGGCCCTGGGGTCCCATAGCCAGGCATAGGAGAGACCTGGGTGCTGGGAGGAAGACTGTCCAGCGGTACTCCCTGAGCTCCACTTGCTGGACGCGGCCCTCCTAGCTTTCCAGTTGCTCTGTCTGGAAGCCCCGCTCCGATCCTGAACCCCCAGTTGGATCTGGGGCGGGAGCTGGGTGTCATGCCCAGCTCTGCAACCCTCCTGAAGATCAGCTCCTGCATCCCAGTCCCCTGGGCACCAGTGTGAGTCTTTCTGGGAATCCACAGGGCTCTGGACTCCTCTGAGGCTCTGGCCTCCCTGCGAAGGTGTCCAAAGAGGCTCAGTGTCCCTAAGGTCTTCCCCTCCGCCCAGGCCCAAGGCTCCAGGCACCTTGGAGAAGCTTCAATCAGGTGGCCTCTCTCTCGGCCACAGGAGTCTCTTCCGGTCCTTAACATTTGTTAAAGCCCCTCTGTTCTCTCACTCCTGTTCTCTTGCTCCAGCCAGATCACTCCCCTCTGCTGACACTTGCCTGTGGGCCCGTCCTCCAGCTGCGCCACTGGGCACTGAGCCCCAGAACCTCTACAGCCTCATGGGGCCTGAAGGGGAGGGAGGACAGGGATCTCTCATTGCCACCCGCTTCACCCTCTGTAGGGTGGCCTGGCACCAGGCTTACCTGGACCATTGTTGATGGGTCTGCCTCACCCTGATGCCTGGCCCTGCTCTGTCCCACTGCCCTAGGACAGAGGACAAGGGCATCCTTTGTAGTCCCCGTGTCCCTCTAGCCCTTTGGTCACTGCTTCCTGCCCTCCTGCTCCTCTGCTGAGTCCTACTGTTCTTCCTTCTGGAGGATCCCAGACTCCAGTTCTAACTAAAAGCATACCCCATCAGACAACCATACCAGTGAAGATCACGAATCCTGGGTCACATAGAAACTTAACACTCTCCAGCCAGGTGCAGTGGCTCGCTGCTGTGATCCCAGCACTTTGGGAGGCCAAAGCAGGAGTATCACTCGAGGCCACAAATTTGAGACCAGCCTGGGCAACATAGTGAGACCCCATCTCTACAAAAAATATTTTTAAAAATTAGCTGGTCGTGGTGGTGGGTACCTGTCATCCCAGCACTTTGGGAAGGTCACTTGAAGGCAAGAGTTTGAGACCAGCCTGGGCAGTAAAGCAAGACTCCATCTCTACAAAAAAGGTTTAAAAATGTAGCCAGGCATGCTGGCATGCACGTGTAGTCCCACCTACCGCAGAGGCTGAGCTGGGAGGATCACTTGAGCCCAAGAGCTTAATGCTGTGGTCACTATGATTGCGCCACTGCACTTCAGCCTGGGTGACAGAGCAAGACCTGTCTCAAAAAATAAAAAAGCAAGAAACTTACTCTGTATGGCAATGTTGGACGTGAATCATGTGTTAGTGAAAGACTGTATTCACGCTTGGTTTCCTTTCGCCAGTAATTCTACATAATTCCCAGTTTCGTGATGTACTTTCTATGGAATTTCACTTGAATGGCTTAAAATTATGTACTTAATTACCTACGGCTCCATTTGCCATGATTGATGATTCAGTCCTGCTAAGGTGACACCTGGCGACAGTCATTTGCAGTAAGCTGGCGGGGGCTAAGTGGGAAGGCCAATTCATCCCATTTGTTCACATCGTCTATCGAAGACGCAAAATGTTTTTTTAATGAAATATCTTAGACCAACACCTCAGGCCAAGGAAGCCACATTTCACCGGTGCTCAAGAGCTAAACAATCCCTGAGGTCCCTTGAAGCTGTCCCATACCACCATTCCACTGCAGCCATAAGTGGCTCTGTGTCCTCTAGGGGCAGTATTCCCAACAAATTGCCTTGTTTTTTTTTGTTTTTTCTGCCAGCAAGATGCTTATGACTGTCTCCTTAATTATGTTTAATGCTTCTAGCTAAACTGACTTGTTTGAAGGGGAAGAGACTAATTAGCACACCAATGCAAATAGAACGAACATGAATAGATTCTGGGAGAAAGAGGGAAGTATTTTATTGTTTATCAAGACAGCAATGCAGACTCCTCATTGCACACATGAAAGTCTCCTGACATTTGTACTTAATGTTTATAGAGTACCTAACCATGTACAAGAGCTTCCACACACATGACCTCATTATACCAAGAGTACTTCAATGATACGACTTTCATTCCTGTGCCAAGTCAAAGAGTTTCAAACAAAGAGACCCTCTTGCTTCTACCTTTGACTCTAAGACAAGCTTGATTCAAACCTTGGCAAGCCTTTTCCACTTTGCGCCTCCAAAAACAAATAGTTGAATCTCCCTCCCCATTTCCCATGGGGCAAGAGGCTAGTGAAGCATGAGGAATTTACTAGATACTCCTTGGAGGAAGGGAATTAGGACCTAGCTTGTGGCCTCATTACCTTGGATCTCAATCATGCTAGTAGGCCTGGAGTTGTATTACTCAGACTTATGGTGGGGTTTCAGAACCTGAGACTTTTAAAATAGGAAAAGAATGTTACTTTTCCCTGTTACCTTTTAGAAGTAACTAAAGCTGTTTTCCAGTGACTTCACTAAAAGTGCCACTACTGGGCTAAAAACAAGCGGAAAGTGTTTGACTCTGATGAAAAACCCTTTCCAAATTAATAAAATGCAACCACGGGCTGTACCTAGAGTGGTGCATTCCAGGATGATCAAGCTGGAAAGAATCAAGGAGATCACCTTGCCCAATGCTCCCATTTTACAGATGAGCAAACTAAAGCCCAGAGACTTGAAATCACTGTCTAAAGTCCTCTGGCAAGTGTGACAGAGCCAGGGCTAGAATGCAGACCTCCTGACTCCCAAGCCTGGATTCTTTCCACCACCCGCACTTCTCAGATGGGACACCCATTCCCAGGAGGCACCTGGTGGTGAACCCAGCCCACGCAGAGCCATGGGCCCCACGTGCCGTAACTTCTGGATCAACAATTCTACTTGATGTGTTTTAGGGTCACTCTGTGCAAAACACACAGCAATCTCTCATTGAGTAGAATGAAAAACTCCATACATTTTCAAGTGACACAAATTTCTACAAATGCATTTTGGCCACATGGTAGGTCACTGTATGCTGAACCCCCAGGTGCCAGGCTGGGGCAGAGATGTTTGGTTAGGACAACTTCGATGGAGAATTTGGAGAAGCACTGCACTTTACCATTCAACATCGGAACACCACCACTGCCGCTCTAAGAAATGGAAGGTCATGCCTCATTGAACCTTCCTTTTTGTTCAAGAAGACTAGAAAGGTGGGCAAAGGAAGTCTCTCCTATCCCTTTTCTAAAGCATTCCTGCAACAGATTTGACGCTGCTTTGCACTGTCAAAGCAGCACTCAACAGGGCAAAGGGATGCTCTCGAAGGATACCCCTGCCATGAGGCTGCCAGAAAGAACCAGAGCAGTGACTCTACCCAAGCCTGCATGTCCTCGTCCCATCCCTGTAGGAGGCCAAGGATGTTCCCCAACAGATTTGCCTTGGTCATTCTGCTGCTCCTGAACCCTGGGACCTGTAACAGAAACCCATTTCTCCATCCCCACATAGAATTCCTGAGGGTAAATAAGGGGAGGACCAAATAATTTAGCTTACTCTGAAAAAACTTTTAAGGGAAACTAGCATGTTCAATGCAAGGCAGTAAGGTTGTATGTTTTAAATTAAGTACCTTGGGACCGGACACGGTGGCTCATGTCTGTAATCCCAGCACTTTCGGAGGCCCAGGAGGGCAGATCGTCTGAGGTCAGGAGTTCGAGACCAGCTTGACCAACATGATGAAAACCCATCTCTACTAGAAATACAAAAATTAGCTGGGCATAGCGGTGGACACCTGTAATCTCAGCTACTCAGCAGGCTGAAGCAGGAGAATCACTTGAACCTGTGAGGCAGAGGTTGCAGTGAACCGAGATTGTGCCATTGCACTCCAGCCTGGGCGACACAGCAAGACTCTATCTCAAAAAGAGGAAAAAAAAAATATTAAGCACCTTGGGAAACTCTGCACATTTGTCATCAGCCAGCATGAGGGTCCAAAGCTTCCTTTATGTCATATTCAAGATGAGTTTGTTTATTTAAACAAACACCACAAGGCTCTGAATAACACAGTGGAAAAAAACTGTATGAGGAAAGAAAATATCCCTGTGAGCAGGAGAAAAATAACAGGGCAGAAAAAGGAGGGGTGACACCGGGCCGTTAAGCATTCACTGGCATTTGGCGACTGGCACAGAGAGAATGCACTGTGCAGGGAGCCTGGAGCCCTGGGGAAAGCTCCCGAAGCAGAGGTAGCCACAGTGCTTAGAATGTGGTCGCCTGGTATTTCTGTAGCATCTAGAACCTCTTTCCTTAGAAAAGCCTTCCTCTGTCTTCAAGTGGAGGCACATACTATGCAGTTTTAACTGTCTCTTGGAGACAAGGGGATTGTTGTGTTCCCTCTGCCTGGGGCAGCCTTCACTGCCATAAACACACCGGGCCCCCACCTTCTCAGGTGTTTGCTCAGCAAGGCCTCCGGTCATCAATTCTTTAAAATCAACCCTCATTCCTGGCCCCTGGCATTCTTCTACCCACTCACCTGCCTTATTTTTCTCTCAAACACTAATCACTGTCTATTACTATATATTTAGTCGTTTATATTTTTAATGTCTTGTCTTCCCCCATTAAGTCTCCATGACAGCAGAGATTGTGGTCTCTTTTGTTTACTGGATTTCCAAAGCCTGGAACAGAGCCTACCACATAGGCTGTATTTGAAAACTTTCATTTCTGATAGTGTCTTTCAGTACAAACACCTAAACCTGATGGGGGAGACATCGTAAACATTCTTTTGAACACCTGACCGAGATGACAGCAATAAGCACAATCCTGAGAGCATAGAAATGAGGGTTTTTTCTGAGACTCCATGCTGATCCCTGGGGGCTGAGATCAGGTTCAGTAGATGATGGGGTGATGAGGGTTTAGAAGTAGCCAGGTTTCTGGTCAGGGTGGGAGATCACATCAGAGATCTTTCGAGAAAGTCATCATTCCTGCAAGGTAACACATCCCTGTGGGTGAACTGGGGCACAGCCCCTGCAGAGGGAGGCAGAGGGGTTAACTGCCTGTTTTTGCCTTGGTTCTGAAATAGCAATCAATCAATCAATCAATCACATACCTTCTGACGCTTCCTAGCCACTCACCCACACTCATGCAGATGTGGAGTCTGAATTCCCGCTCTATGAATGGCCTCAAAACTTCTAAAACAAATATCTACATAAAGTAATCCCAAGTTGGTGCTTCCCCAGATCTTGGCAAAGGGAAGTGTCAATTCTGTCTGCAAAACACACCTCTAAGAAGTCCAAGGGACTTGAGCTCACAGTCAAAAGTCACTAAATACATAAGGAAGTAAGTCACCATGAGATATTCAGCAGAAGCTACAAACTACAAAATAAGTACTGCAAAAACAACAAGTATGGCAATCAACAAGTATGGCAATACAGAAAAAGATAAATCTATTACTGCATTTAAATAAATAACAGGGAATTTCAGAAAAATATCTAACTGAAGAACAAAAGACTATAAAATCACTAGGTAGATCCTAAAAGTACCAAACAAAACTTCTAAAAAGGAAAAATGAAATTGATATTAGGAACTCAATGAATGACTTAAATAACATGTCAGACTCAAAGAGAAAATTGGTGAACTGGAAAGTAAATATTAAGAAATAGCACACAAAATGAGACAGACAGACAGAGAACATGAAAAAGAGGTATCAATGGAAACAAATGACCAAGAAGGAAGACCCAAAATATAGGTTTCTAGAATATCAGAGGAACATAGTAGAAACAGCAGAGAAAAGCCACACTTTGTAAAAATAATGACCAAAAAATTTCTAGAACTGATGAAAGACACCAATCCTTAGATTCAGCAACACCAAGGAAATTCAAGAACAATAAACAATAAGGAATGAACACTCAGTCTTCAAAACTCTAAACCATGCCTGTGAAGCAGAGTAACATGCATTGGTATCAATCCCTGTGTAAGGGGAACAATGTGTACCTGTTGCTAATCCTAGGGGAACACTCAAAAGTCTTTGCATTTTCTGCTGAGATTCCTAGATATGGCAGGCTTCCAGGTCTGGCAGGAGGTTTTGCACTAGCCTGGCTGTCAGAGTGAGTCTGGTAAGATGGAACTGCCACACAAGTCAAGCAAAGCAGATTGATAACTCACAGGTGAGAAGCAAAGATAAACAGAAGCCAAGGATCCATGGCAAACCAGTCCCTCGGGTGCAGAAAAGCTGCCTAGGGCAGATGGAGTCTTGTCTACACATGCCTCACTTCACATCCCAGCTGAGAGACCCTGAAAACACCGGACTTTGGTTTTTATACCCCAGGGGCAACATGATTTGCTGAGCCCAAGCTTTGCAGGCCATCCTATTCTAGGAATATGTCCTGGATGGATAAATCCCAGCCTGTTTCAGACGGTTCCTCCTTATCTCAGGCTGTTGCATTCTCAGTACCTTCTCTCTGAGAGTTGCAGGCAAGAGGGGAGAGAGCTGGCAGGAAACATTTGGAGACTTACCTCCGGCAATGCCTTCCGTCCACACCAAAGACACTAAAAGTCGATGGAAAGAAAAGCAGATTATCAACAAAAGGAATGACAATTTCATAAAATCAGATAAGAAAAGTTAATCATAAGGACACTTTGGGAGGCCACAGCAGGCAGATTGCTTGAGCCCAGAGGTTCAAGACCAGCCTAAACAACATGGCAAAACCCCATCTCTACAAAAATATACAAAAATTAGCCAGGCGCGGTGGCATGTGCCTATAGTCCCAGCTACTTGGGAGGCTGAGTTGGCAGAATTGCCTGAGCTTGGGAAGTTGAGGCTGCAGAGAGCCGTGACCATGCAGCTACACTGCAGCCTGGGCAACAGAGTGAGACCCTGTCTCAAAAAAAAAAAAAAAAAAACTAATCATAAGGAAGTGAAATAATTTGCCTGAGATTAAATAACTAATGAGAGTGTGGTTTGAACCCCTCCTAGAGCCCATACATTTAGCCTTTGTATCACACCACCTCTTAACCCCAGAAAGGATGAAAATGAAATAACTGAAAGATATACCAGGTAATATTAAGCAAAAGAAAGCTGGCATCATGACATTTATATCAGACTTCAAGGAGAATAGCATTATCAGCAATGAAGAGATTAAAAATACAGATCACAAGAAGATTTAATGATTCCAAACATCTGGGCCTGGTGCGGTGGCTCAAACCCGTAATCCCAGTACTTTGGGAGGCCAAGGTGGGCAGATCACTTGACATCAGGAGTTCGAGACCAGCCTGGCTGAAATGGTGAAACCCCATCTCTACTAAAACTTCAGAAATTAGCCAGGCAATGTGGCGGGTGCCTGTAATCCCAGCTACTGGGGAAGCTGAGGCAGGAGAATCATTTGAACCTGGGAGGCGGAAGCTGCAGTGAGCCGAGATCTCACCATTGCACTCCAGCCTGGGTGACAGAGTGAGACTCTGTCTCGAAAATAATAATAATAACAATAATTCCAAACTTCTATGCCCTTTATAACATAACTTCAAAATACATAGAGTATCCCGTCTGTCCCTGGATCTAAGGGAGAGAACAGTGCATAGAGTAAAAAATGGACAAAACTACAAAGAAAGGTTGACAAATACACTATCACAGTGAGATTCTTTAACATACCTCTCTCAGTAGACAGAAAATCAATAAGGGTATAGAACATTTGAACAAGCTTGATCTGTTGGAGACATGTGAAACATAGCACCCAACAACTCAAGAATACAAATGCTTTTCCATGTGTATATGGAACATTCATAAAAATAGATCACATACTAGAACAATAAAACACAAAGAACAAATTTCAAAGAATTATCATCCAAACCATGGTTTCTGACCACAGTGCAATTACCTTAGAAATCAATAATAATAATACATAGCTAAAAATGGTGGCTTGACCAGAGGGTGGGCAATTCAGATGAAGAATGTGCCAAGTTAAACTAAGAAAGTAGCACTAGGAATAGAAAAAAAAAAAAAAAAAAGAGGATGGATTCTATAGCTATCACTAATATTGGCAAAGAAGAAGTTGAGGATATTGCCAAGGATTATAGCTCAGACAACTGGAGATTGGCAGCAGAACCACTAATCAAGAATTGGGGAAATCTAGGAAAGAAGAACGTGTGAGGGGAGAAGTAAAAGTGATATCAGCTTCTATAAGGAGCTGAAACAGGGTGAGGGCTAGAAAACAGGACATTAGCCCTGCCTTCAGTGAAACTAATTTCATCAGTACATAAAGCCGTGGGTGCCAAATCCAGCTGGGACTTGTTTGAGGAGTGAACCGGAGGCAAGGAATGAGTCAGTAAGTATGGATCTCCCTTTTAAGAAAGTTAACAAGGAAATAATTTAATAAGGAATTGTATATGAATTTCTTCCTTTTCTTTTCTTTTCTTTTTTTGAGACAGAGTCTCACTCTGTGGCCCAGACTGGAGTGCAGTGGCACAATCTCGGCTCACTGAAACCTCCGCCTCCCAGGCTCAAGTGATTCTCCTGCCTCAGCCTCCTGAGTAGCTGGGGTTACAGGCATGCGCCACCATGCCCGGCTAATTTATGTGTGTGTGTGTATACACACACACACACACACACACATATATAGATAGATTGATTTTTTTTTTTTTTTTAAAGTAGAGATGGGGTTTCACTGCGTTACCCAGGCTGGTCTCAAACTCCTGGGCTCAAGCGGTCTGCCCACCTTGGCCTCCCAAAATGCCAGTATTACAAGCATAAGCCACCACACCCAGCCAGGAATTATATAAGAAATGTAATACGGAAAGAGGGATATGGAAGAGTCAGAATACTAAAGAAGGAAGGATTTATTGTGTTTTAAATTAAGTTTTAGAAAATAGATTTGGGGGTACAAGTGCAGCTTTGTTACATAGATATATTGTGTAGTGGAGAAGTCTGGGCTTTCACTGTAACCCTCATCCAACAGTGTACACTGTACTCATTAGGTCCTTTCTCATCCCTCACCCCTGCCACCCTCCCACCCTGCCAAGTATCCCATGTATAGTATTCCATACTCTATATGCACGTGTACACATATCAATACACATTTAGCTCCCACTTACAAGTGAGAATATACAGTATTTGACTCTGTTTCTGAGTTATTTCACTTAAGATGATGGCCCCCAGTTCAATTTACTTTGCTGCAAAAGACATGATGTCATTCTTTTTTATGGCTGAATGCTATCCCATCACACACACACACACACACACACACACACACACACACACACACACTCATCCCATTTTCTTTATCCAATCATCCATTGATGGACACTTGGGTTGATTCCATATTTTTGCTATTGTGAATAATGCTGCAATAAACATATAAGTGCAGGTATCTCTTTGATATAATGATTTCTTTTCCTTTGGGCAGATCCCCAGTAGTAGGATTCCTGGATTAAATGGTAGTTCTATTTTTAGTTCTTTGAAAAATCTCCATACTATTTTCCATAGAGGTTGTACTGATTTACCTTCCCACCAGTAGTGCACAAGCATTCTCTTTTCTGTTTCCTCACCAGCGTCTGTTATTTTTTGACGTTGTCGTAATTGCCTCTGTTTGTGTTAAATGGGAAGACTTGAGAGAGTCAAAAATAAAATGACTATGAACACAGCCACTAGAGGCTTCAGTGATCCCCTCCAACACCTGCCCTCCGTTATGACTGCATGCCACCTTGATCACTGCCCTTTAATTCTTGTGGGGTTGTGGGGCTGGAGAGATGCTGCTGAGCCTGTTCCTGTCATCTACCATCCCCAAATCCCATTTCCAGTCCCCTGCCCTTCAACAGCTCCCTGCCCTTTCTAAATTCCAATGCTGGAGTCATGCCAACCCCAGTGACAGCAACCCCCAAGTTGAGTAAAAATTGAGAGAACTATAGTTCTCAGTTACAAGGAAAACAAAAGCCCGAGAGTAAGATGAGGTGTGGTGGGGTACCGGACAGAAGGAAGGTGGGCACATCGTATCCTTGGGAACACGCATTGCTCTTTCTGGTCCCAAATGATTGATCTTTCTAAAAACTACTGCGGGATGGAATGCGTTGCGGTGGGATGGAACAATAAAATTCTCATTTTAACATATGCAGGCAACTTGAAAATGGTATTGTATCGGAGCCAAGCATAGGCTTTGGCTAAAATTAAGGATGCATGTATTAGACTTCTTCTTTTGTAGTAGCAGGATGTTAGGAACAAGCACAATGCCTTGGAGGATAATGAAACTACAGTGCACAGAAGAGGAACCTGAAATTGTTATAATTATCATGGTAATTGTTAGTCAACCTTCTAAAGCAGGAACACAATGGAGCCAAATTATGTTACCTTAAAGTGATGATCTGGTTCCTTTCCCATTTCTTTGTTTCCTTCACAAGTCCCCTATTCTGGTGTTCCCTCCCTCTCCCAGGCCGACTCAGACCTTCTCCTCTGTGCCCCTCGTGGCCTTGTCTTTGTCAAGGCTTTCTCACAGACTATTTTAATATTTTTTCTTATTAAAATTTAATATATGTGCATTGTGCACATTTTATAAAATATGTTTATTGTAGAAAAGTAAAAGGAAGAAAATAACAATCATCTGTAATCCTGACCACCCAGAGATACCCACTGAGCATTAACATTTTCATGTATGTAATTCTCTTCTTTCTTATGTGTGTACTCTATATGTATATGTATATGTATATGTCTATATATAAAACTTTATTAACATAATAGCTGGCACCAGAATTGCTCTTCAGAAGATACCTGACTTTGGTTGGAAAGATGCTTAGATAAATATTTGCAGTAGATAAAAGTTGAGAGAGTCCCAAATTACCCCCACATCTGAGAGCCAATGGGGGAAGCTCCTGTAAATATCTCAGGGAAAGGAATTCATTGTTTCAAGAGGGGCGAGGGAGAGGGAAGGGAAAACAGAGAGGGGGAGGAGCGGAATGGCACAAAGCTATGCACTTCATTATGTGACTTCTTCGTGCCCTGCCCCTACACACACTCCTGCAATCCTCAGTAAAGTTTGTTGAGCTCAAGAAAGCCTGGTGTAAGTGACTTCCATGTTGTGGAAATAAAAGAAGGGGCTGAGTCCATATCATAAGCAGTGGTTGAGGCAGCCCTTGAGGAAGATGGAACCGCAGAAGCAAAGGAGATTAGAAAGATGTAAGACTCTGCACCAGCCTGCACCCTAGAAATGAGAGGAGATCTCAAAAAGAGATTAGGGCCTCATGGGAATTCCATTCAGTGTTCAGCAGAGAGAAAGGCCAGTTGCCAACTTCAAATTACACACACATGCACATGCTTGTACACGCATATGCACATGCATGCAGAGATACGCACATGCATGCAGAGATACGCACATGCATGCAGGGCCAGAAACCCTCTTTAAAAAAAAAAAGGGACTATATTACTTATAAATGATATCATTTATAAATTGTGATTAGTCTTGCTTCACCTATGCACAAATACCCTGTGATCCAAGTATATACTTTGCCTGGTAGTGCTGAACTAGAAAAATAACCATGCAAGTTGCTGAAACCATGCAAAGCCATCATCTCAATAATCAATGGGAAAAATTATTACTGCCTGATGACTTTTAAAAACTCCCCTGCTGTCAGTTATAAATAGACAGGGAAATTAAAAGCTAGTAAAACGAATAGTTATTTAGTACCCTGTAATTTAAACATTAGAAACATTCAAAATTAAAGTGCTTTATTTCTTTGTAAAAAAAAAAATACTAAGAGGTGTTTGAACAGTGGTTGCCTTCTTCTTATCATAAAACTTACAATACCGAATGATTCTCTTTTCTATGCCTTGGCAAAGCATCCTACTCCTTTATAAGTCTGGATCTGTTTCCGATATTTTATCCCCAGTGCTTTCAATGTCATGGAGTATCTCAGAGAGTTCCATTAACATCAAATTTTTTGTTGATGCCACTTTCTTGGTTTTTCTATTCTCTGGACTTTTAATATACAGTTTATATATGGTCGTTTCATGAGACCTTGGTCTCTCCTAACTTCGCTTTCTTGTTGTCGTTTTCAAATCATCTAATCATGTTCAATTTCACTTCCAGCAGATGAAATTCACTTTGTTTGCTGTACTTTCATCTTTGATGTCCAATTCCTTCTTTTGATTATCTTTCTTTTTTTTTTTTTTTTAAGATGAAGTTTCACTCTTGTCGCCCAGGCTGGAGTGCAATGGCATGATCTCGGCTCACTGCAACCTCTGCCTCCCAGGTTCAAGTGATTCTCCCACCTCAGCCTCCTGAGTAGCTGGGATTACAGGTGCCTGCCACCACGCCCAGCTAATTTTTGTATTTTTAGTAAAGATGGGGTTTCACCATGTTGGCAAGGCTGGTCTCGAACTCCTGACCTCAGGTGATCCACCTGCCTCGACCTCCCAAAGTGCTGGGATTACAGGCGTGAGCCACCTTGCCTGGCTGATTATCCATTTTTGTAAAATAACACATGAGTTGTCACTGGAAGACAAGGAGGTGACATGATCACACACTTTGCCATCTATGTAAAAACTGGAGTCCTGGATAATAGATGCAACAGACTTTGAAAGAAGTGGCATGGTTGGCCACTGATCATAATATGCATCTGTTATTTACTTAGGAATTAGTTGGAAAGAGCTACAATTACCCACAATTAATATATTATGGTAACTGAAAGCTGAACCATGTTTCTGAGGGACTGGTGTACACAGGAAGACTGCCGGTATATACTTGGATCACTAGTACAGTTTTAACTCAACTGTAAAAACTGAAATTCTTGCATGCAAAACAAGGACTGTCTGCACAATGTGTTTTCTATACTTACGGTATAAGAAATAGAACTTAATTTGGAATTCTTTGTTCAGGTTCTCACTCAGGGTCTCTGTTTCCTGGAGTTAGTTTCTATTTTTTCCTCCGTATCCTTGCCATCTTCTCTCTTATTTGGGATCCCCTAGTCTCTTCACGCCCAATTCCCATTTCCCTAAGTTTCTTGTCTTCTTCTTGGCTCTGTTTGGGCCACCTGAGTATTAAAAGAAAAGCTTTGGATAAATTAAATTTAACAGAGTTTAATTGAGCAAAGAAGGTTTCACAAATCAGGCAGCCCCTGAACCAGAGCAGATTCAGAGACTCCGGCTCTGCCACGTGGTGGGAGAGGATTTATGGACAGAAAGGAGAAAGCGACGTGCAGAAAGCAGAAGTGAGGCACAGAAGCAGCCCGACTGGCTGCAGCTCAGCGTTTGCCTTATTTGAATACAGTTTGATCAGTTGGCTGCCTGTGATTGGTTGAAGTGCAGCTTTTGTGATTGGCTGAGACTCGGTTACTGGTTCCAAGAGTAGATTATGGTCTCTTTACACATCCAGTTGGGTTACCTATGTATGGAGAAACCTTTAGGCTGAACTTTAAATAAGTAAGGAGGCAGCTTGAGGCTAAACTGAATTTAACTTGAGAATAATATTAAGTTCTGGAGAATGTTTAGACTGTCGATGGTACTGCCGCTCACTGACAGCCTAAATGAGCTGGGCTTGTCCCCTGAAAGATAAAATAAGGGAAACCAGCTCCCTAAATTAAAGGCATAAATCATTGTCCAATCCCCAAACCAAGCCACCATGCAGTGTTGATAGATTTTTTTCCAGGTATCATCGCTGCGATTCTACTTGTAAAAGAACACATTGAGAAGACGCCATTCATCACTCTATCTGGAGGTGAGTATAGAGATGGCACCCAGAGGACCCTCAAGGAGAGAGAACTCCAGGAGAGCTCATGGAAATGGTAACACAGCAAAGGGAGAAAGAGAGGAAAATCAAAGCCTGAGTTCCTCTCTAGGGGAAAGGAGGAGGTAAGGAGATGGATGGGATTCTTGAGGACCAGGAACTCTCTGTGTGCTGCAAATTCATTTTGTAATCACTGGAGCACCTAGTCTCTTGCATGGAGTGGCTATTCCTCCAGTATTTGTTCCGCAGAGAAGACTCCTCATTTGGCCTTAACCAGTGATAGAAGCCTGGGTTATTCTTATTTCTTTAGAGGAGGGATGCTGCTCTGTCATTTTCTATAAAATGGAGAAAATTGCCCCTAACTGACCTAAGGTAACCAATTAGCAATCTTTTTATTTTATTTATTTTATTTATTTATTTATTTATTTATTTATTGAGACGTTGTCTCGCTCTGTCGCCCAGGCCGGAGTGCAGCGGCGCGATCTCTGCAAGCTGCGCCTCCCGAGTTCACGCCATTCTCCTGCCTCAGCCTCCCAAGTAGCTGGACTACAGGCGCCCGCCACCACGCCCGGAATCTTAAGGGCCCTTGGGGAAAAAAATAAAAACAAGTCATTTGATTAATAGAACACAAAAGAAATAGGTGAGGAGAGGCAGCCAAATGCATCTCCCCGAAACCCAGTCAGCCTCACAAACTTTCCATATTCACTGGAACAATGGGGCTGGAGACAGAAGGTGTTTGTTTTGCTCTGATAACAGGCAACCGCAGCATTTGGTGCCTGCTTCAGGGAGCCAGTGGAGCAGAGGCAGAAGCCTGAAGTAGCTGGGAGAAATTCAAGGAGACTTGAAGAGGAAAACAAAAGCTCCTCTGCATAAAATCCCAAAAGCAATCTGATTTGGGCTCGTTATAATTCTGTCTTCACCTGCTTCTAATGGTCTCCCTCTTGGGGAAAAAAGAAATCAGAGACAGCTGATGCCATGTAAATGAATTCTGTATGCAAAACAAATAGATAGAAGGCTTTGTACCGTTAACGTGAGATACCGACACCCAACGCACTCTTTGCATTTTGTTTAATAGAGCTACTCTCCAGACCCCTCATTAGCTGCCCTGAACAGGGAGGGAGAGGCCCAGCAAGGTGGTTCCAATAAAGCAATTTTTTTAGTTCCTGAGATCTGGGGCAGCTGGCAGAAAACTCTGTTTGCAACATAGACACAGCCCCTGAACTCCTCCTATTGTCTATGAGTTCACTTGTTTTTTCCTCCAATTAAAATAAAAAGAACGAACAGTCTGGTAAAGAATGTTACCCAACTTATAAATTTGTTTATATGAGCTGGGCGGTGGCTCACCCCTGTAATCTCAACACTTTGGGAGACCAAGGCGGCTGGATCACCTGAGGTCAGGAGTTCGAGATCAGCCTGGACAACATGGTGGAACCCTGTCTCTACTAAAAATACAAAAAATTAAAATTAGCTGGGCATGGTGGCATGCACCTGTAGTCCCAGCTACTGAAGAGGCTGAGGCAGGAGAATCTCTTCAACCTGGGAGACAGAGTGCAGTGAGCCGAGATCGCACCACTGCACTCCAGCCTGGGCGACAACAGTGAAACTCCGTCTCAAAATAAATAAATAAATAAATAAAAATAAATGAATTTGTTTATGTGAAAAAAATGCCAAGGAACAGAAAGTAAAGCACACTTAAGTGATTTTGGTTTTTGTGTTTTGTTTCTGTTTTTTGAGACAAAGTCTTGCTCTGTCACTCAGACTGGAATGCAGTGGCATGATCACAGCTCACTACAGCCTCAGCCTCCTGGGCTCAAATGATTCTCCCACCTCAGCCTCCTGAGTAGGTAGGACTACAGGCACATGCCACTATGCCCAACTAATTTTTTGTATTTTCGTAGAGATGGGGGCTTCACCATGTTTCCCAGGCTGATCTCGAACTTCTGGGTTCAAGTGATCCGCCCGCCTCAGCCTCCCAAAGTCCTGGGATTACAGAGGTGAGCCACCATGCCTGGCTGCACACTTAAAAGTTTAATGGCTACAACTATATTTAAATTAGATGAAATAAAATTGATTAGATTCTGGAAGATAATATATATGATTAATACATATACTAAGAGTATGAAAACATTTAGTGTTCCCATTTATTTAAGGCTGCAGTTCTCAAAGTGTGGTCTATAGATCACCAGCATGAATGGTGAAACTTAAAAATGCAGAATCCTTGGCTTTACCCCTGGATATACTAAAGCAGAATATGGGGGACCATCACTCAGGAATCTGCAATTTTTAACAACTCACTCACTAAATTTTGCCATGCTGGTCTAGGGATGACCTGTGAGAGCAACAGCAATTGGCCTGTCTAGGAACACTGTCAGGAAACCTACTCCTTGGCCCTGGACCTGTTCCATTACTGGACTTCTCTGCTTTTAGTAATGGCTTTCTTTACAGGGAGTTACAATGACAGCCTTGGGGCCTTGGATCTGCTTTCTAGATATTTACAGGTTAAATGTGCTTCAGTTAAGATGGTGAGCCTCACCCAATGCCTGGCGACGTCTGTGGCTTCTCATGGGGACAGAATAAACATGTGTCAGTGGGACTGGACAATTGTGCCCAAAGATCAAGACTCTGTTGCTCAACTTTGATTCTCAGGAGCGTCTTGTCCTGGTGGTAGGGTAACCAGCAGTCTCAGTCTTCCCAGGAATGAGGCACTTCTCAAGGCATAGGATTTTTGGGTTTAAAATTAGAAAAGTCTTCTTCAGCAAACCACCGACTGAGAATCCCATGTGGTGGTAATACTATACCCTCGCAAGAGAGACTAGGAACCCATTCCCTCATTCTATTTACTCTGTGCTGAGAAATATAATTCCCAAAGTGTATTGATAGTCAACTCAGTCTTTCTACCACAGAAAAGTCTGAAACCAAATTACCATGAAGTTTGATTTGTTAACAAAACTATTGAGAAAGAAGTGTTAGATTAACAGAGACTTTATTTCTGTGAGCAGTTTGCAAACCAGGGAGGTGCAGCCTTCAATACAACAGAGGTACAGTCCACTGGAACAAAGAAAGGAGTTGTCCTTTATAGAAAAAGTTTTTTCCCAGGCTCCCACTCCAGTATGCTATGCAAATGAGGGATGCAAACTTGCTTAGTTCTTACTGGTTGATGTTAAGATTGACCAGAGGTTATAGATTATTAGTTGGGTCCAGGTGTTGGCAGCCACTGATTCGGGCAGCATAAACAGGAACAGACAGATACGAGAGTTCCAAAGTTATGGAGTGTGTAGTTTTTCCAAGAGTACAGGTTACATGTTTAACCTTCAGTCAGTAAATGGCTGCTTGGCTCCATTTGAATTTAGGCTCAGTTAATCATTCACGATCAATCTTGAAGAATTGGCTTTTTCAGAGTACACAGTTCCCCCTTTTGATCAAAACTTGTCAGCAGACAGCTCTGGTGATTGGTGATGGGTTATGTCCATCATGGTGCCAGAGTGGTCGGCTTCCTTCTCTGGGCCCATCTAGTCCCACACTGGGATCCTCATGGCAGGGCAGTGGTTAATTGAGCAACTAGAGTCGTTTACCTACAAGAGGCACTCAGGTACCTGTTAAAATTGAATTAAAGTATCTTGGGTTAAGTTGGTTCATTTCTGGTGTTTCCGGATGGAGTGAGCTTAAAGTCTTAAGGTATTGGGTCAGCGTGATTCTGGTGGGAGTCTCTTGCAGACTTCTGTTAAAATAGGCAAGAATGACTTTAAAGAGGAGCCAAATGCTTAGTTCAAGTATGAGGAGGGTTATTAAGTAAGCATTGTAGGGGGGAACACAAAAGGGATTCTATACCAGAGAGAAGCTGTAGTAGATCCAGTCAAGGGCTTTCTGAAGGTGTCCCTTTCAGAGATTCGGCTAGTGTTAGGATCTTGGGTGTTTCTAATTCAACCTGACTGGCAGTATTTACCCAGGTGCAATGAGAAGTGTGAGTGCCCACACAAACTGACCACGCAGACTATCTCCACCCAGGAGATAGTGTGATGCAATGCAGTTGTCCAGGACCACATAAGCAAGGGAAAGTAGAGACATGTGTTGTGCCATGATGGCTTGAGTGGTGGGGTGGGCCATTCTCTTAACAGTGTGGGAAAGGTGTCTCAACATATATTTGTCCTAAGCATGGCTCAGTCAAAACCATTACCCCAGAATCCTTCCTAATCTAGCCCCTCTACTTGGGTTCACATCTCTGGGTAAACTGCATCCTTGGCAGTGTTCACAACTGTCATCTTCATAGTCTGAGGGGTTGTCACCAGGGTGCTTATCGATTATTTATAGGACTCTTTTGACTCTGACCCTGGAATACAGACTTTATAGTCTCAGAGGTAGGGAGATAATGGTGATAGGAGAAAAACTCAGCCCAGAAAGCAAATGCCTGCATTTTCCCAGGACCTGAGACAATGGTAGGCAAAATCTCAGCCAAGATACCTGCAGCCAAAAACACAGCCTGGAGGGAAACAAAATTGTCCCAAGAGGTTCTAAAAATCAAGGAGCCGTTTACAGACAAAAAAGAGGTGTTTGACCAAACCAAGAGCTGGTCTTAGGTAAAGACAGAGAGGTACGATTTAACTGGAAGACCTGGGAAGTCATGGGGGAAACTCCATGGTTTCTTTCATATAATCTTCAGAAGGGGAGTTCCACTAAACATTTCATTTTTACGGGATTCTGTGAGGTATGCAGAACGGGGGGGCAGTGCGTATTCATTGCAAGTGGAGGAAATGCCAGGCAGAGAAGCAAAGACTTGTATGGGATACCTCAGTGAGGGAAAAGCAGGGAGAACTTCAGGAGCACAGATGAGCATCCAATAGGTTACAGTCTGTGGGTCAAACAGGGGTGCTGAGCAGTTGGGCCCGTGAGTGAGGTTGGTAACTGAGATGATTAGAGGGTCATTGGTTCCTCCAAATGGTCTGGCTGGGGAAAGGTGGCATAACCAACATTCAGTTAGGTTGCCAGCAGAGGCAAAGGATTGGGATAGTTGTATTAAGGAATTATCTTTCCATGAGTAGGAAGAAATGGCACGGGTAGTAAAGAAAGGAGAAGGAGAAAGTACAACATTATGTAAAAGGTTTATGAGAAGTTCATCAGGCAAGAAGTCCCACAGTTTGCAGAAGCTAAAGGGCTAGGTCTGGTAACTCGGGAGAAAGTAGATTCCATCAGATGTTGTCTTCTTGTCCTGCTGGCTCTACTTTGATCAACTTAAGTTAGCTATCAGTGACAGGTTGGGAGGTTCACTTAGGAGGAGGATCAGAAGACTTTTTAAAATGATAAATAATAATCCATGACTCAATGCTTTGTAATTTAGTGGCACACGAGTCGGTTAAGAGTATCTGATAGAGGCCAGGCACGGTGGCTCACATCAGTAATCCCAGCACGCTGGGAGGCTGAGGTGGGCAGATCACTTGAGGTCAGGAGTTCCAGACCAGGCTGGCCAACATACTAAAACCTCATCTTTACTAAAAATACAATTAGCTAGGCATGATGGCAGGCACCTATAATCCTAGCTACTCGGGAGGCTGAGGCAAGAGAGTCGCTTGAACCTGGGAGATGGAGGTTGTAATGAGGTGAGATGGTGCCACTGCACTCCAGCCTGGGTGACAGAGCAAGACCCTCAAAAAAAAAGAGTACCTGGTCCCTTCCAGAAAGGCTGGTGGGAATTCTTAAGCTGATGTCTTTTCCAATACACAAAGTCTCCAGGTCTGAAGTTACAAGGATGTTCTTCATCTCCTGGGAGCACACCGTTAAAGGAATATTTGACAAAGTTAATACTATGTTGTAGACATTAATGAGCTCCTTGCACTCATGTGGGAGGCCTCCTTTGATGAGTACTGGCTGGTGAAGTATTTTATCTAGGCACATAGGGTGGTTGCTAATAATTTCCAAAGGAGATAATTTATGTTTATCTGTAGAAGTGGAATAAAAGTTGAGGATGACTAAAGGAAGAGCGTTGGGACATGGCAGGTTAAAGACTGCACAGATTTTTCCCTATTGGATTTTTATTATTCCATTGGCTCATTCTACCGCTCGGGAGGGCTGGGGATGGTAAGCACGGAAATGTTGATAGACGAAATTTTAGAAACACTGTTAATAATTTGCCCTGTAAAACAATCTCCTCAGTCATTATGAAGTTCTCGTGGGACTCCTCAGGTTATTATATATTTTTTTCTACTAGGGCCTTAGCTACTGCAGTGGCTGTGGTCTGATGACAGGGGAAAGCTTCAGGCCAATGTGAAAACATTCAAACCATAGCCAACACATCCTGGTACCCTCGTGAGGTAGGGAGTTGAACTGAATCTTGTTGCCATACCTTAAAGGGATATTTGGTAGTGAAAAGTGGTCCACAGGGGCATGTAATCATTTTCCAGGATTGTACCATGGACAGATTTTGCCCAGTTGAGTTAACTGTAATCCCAGCTACTCAAGAGGCTTTACTGGAATTTTTTTTGTATAAAGTCATCCATTATGGGTTGTCTGCCAGCCAGGGCCTCAGGATCTAGGGGATATTGTTTGACACTGGGGAGGGGTTTATTATGGTTAACCTGGATTTTAATTGGAGGTGCTGAATGGATATGACCAACATCAGTGTTGGATTGTGCCAAAGGCTCTCAGGTAGCTCTTGGAAGGCAAGGTGGGTAATGGTGAGGTTAAGTGAACAGATGAGTATTTGGGTAAGAGCTGCTTCTGTGGCAAAATCTCCTGGTGAAGATAGTTTAAGCATTATTGCCTCCTTTTGGGAGAATAAAACACGGGTCTGGCAGGCTTCTAAGAAATCCCTTCCCAGGAGGTGTATGACAGCTGATGGGACAAGAAAAAGCAATGACTGATAGTGAGGGGTGCTAATTGAAATGGAAAATTGGTAGAGATTTAGGAGCTGCCATAGGTTGGTTGGCTACCTTGACCATTTGATGAATTCAGAACTCTGGGGAGGGGCCATTGAAAGCATGTCAGGGTTAAGGACAAACAGAGTAGAACAGAGTAGCCCCAGTGTCAGCCAGAACCCTGACTACTTTATCCTCAATTTTAATATCTACTCCTTCTTGTTGGTTACTTTTAAGTATGGGAAATATCCCCTGAATGTTCCCAAAGCAGGCCCAAGTAGCTTTATCAGCATTTACCTATAGCCATTATTTACATTTGGTGCAATCCTTCTTAAAACGTTTAGTGCGTTGTAGAAAAAGAAGGGTTTTATATTTTGATTTTGAGGAATGGACATTTTGGGGGAATCCCTAATTGTTATAGCTGAAGGGCCATTAACTTGGTAGTCTTTTCTTGACAATCTAAGGCTCAAGTGGCTGTAGAGTCTTTGTCCTTTTCTAAAGTTTTGGATACTTGATTGGCCAAACAGGCTATTTCACGGGATTGTTTTGCACCTCAATTAAAGTCATGCTGTTTTACCAGGGTATGGTAAAACATACTTCAGAAAGATTGGCCACCAAAAAAATGGAATTAAATAAATTGAGCATTTCATTATTTAAGTCTGTGATCTCTACATTTTGTTGGAAAGTTTGTTCAAATTTAACAAATAATCAAAGACAGGTTTGTCCTTTTTCTATGTACAGTGTAAGGTGCTATATGGCTTTCCAGTATACTTAGTGGGAAAACATTAGGAGAATGGCTTTTAGTAATTTGGCAGGCCATTTCTGTGCCTTTTAAAATCCTTGAACACAAGCCAGTTTAAAGTCCTCTAGGGGGTTATCCCATTCAGCAGCTAGCACCCATTCTCCAGTCAAAACATTTCCAACAAGTACATGGATGAGTTGATAAAATCCAGGTTTCCAACAGATGAGTTGGAAAATCCAGGTTAATAAGTTCTGATGATTAGACTGAAATGTTTGAATTCAAAAGAGTTGGTTTTACCATTAGGGAGTCTCTTAGCAGGGCCAAAAATTCTGACTTAGCCCAATTGGTGTATGCATGCATTTTGTTGGTTTCCATTTCCCATTTTTGGGACCTTAAAGGAGGCTATCAAAGAAGGGCTGGAAAAGTCAGCCGTATTGGAGGAAGTGGGAATATCAAGGGAAGAGAAAAAGGGGAGTTCAGAAAGAGTACAAGAAGAAAGGAGGAGTGAAGAACAAAGTGGAGGTGGTGGAGAGTGTGGAAGGCAGGCAGGGTGGCAGGCAAGAGGACGCTAGTGGAAGAAGGGTCTTCCAGAGGTGTTTTAATGGCTTTGGTTTTGATCTCATAGACACAAAGGTGAGAGGAAAAGGAACCTTACAGTGTGTTTTAGCAAGTTTAGTTTCAGTTTTGAGTACACTAGTCTCTTTTTCTAATTTGTTAATTTTATTTATTAATTTTTATTTAATTTTTGTTTATAATCTTTTTCTGGCCAGGCGCGGTGGCTCAAGCCTGTAATCCCAGCACTTTGGGAGGCCGAGATGGGCGAATCACGAGGTCAGGAGTTCGAGACCATCCTGGCTAACATGGTGAAACCCCGTCTCTACTAAAAAAAAAAAAAATACAAAAAACTAGCCAGGTGAGGTGGCGGGTGCCTATAGTCCCAGCTACTCGGGAGGCTGAGGCAGGAGAATGGCGTAAACCCGGGAGGCGGAGCTTGCAGTGAGCTGAGATCTGGCCACTGCACTCCAGCCCGGGCGACAGAGCGAGACTCCGTCTCAAAAAAAATTAAAAAAAAAATCTTTTTCTAATTTATTAAATTTATTCTAACTTTTCTAATTTATTAAATGGATCTTAATTTGGAATTGTCTTATCTAAGAAAGGCAATAGTAGCCTCTCGATTTAATAGTACCAATTAAAGAAGGCCTCCCATTGTCTCTGGGGGGTTATGTGTTTTTGTTCCAATTGTGTGTGCAGATAGATACATTTTAAAATTTTGAAGGAGCCCCACTTTGGTCAGCAAACTTTAAGACCATCTTGAGTGACTTTTGTCCAGAGGCTCAGCCAATTTGGTCCAACTTTCTGGACCATAATTTTTGCTTATGAAACCAGCTGGAGTGCCAGAGGTGGTTGATCATCAGAGGAAGACAGAACATGAGTTACTCATGGGACATACCTATTGAAGGCATCTCTTCTGGTGCAACTTAAGTGTGAGTGTCCTCACAAAACATTATGGGTTGGGTTTATAAACCAAATAAAAGGGTTCCCTCCCTAAAGTGAGATAAAGTCCCCAAGACCTCAACCAGAAGGCATGGGAGGTCTGGATTCAAGAGGACTTATCTGAGACCTCCTGGGGCCACCAGGAAGACAACTGAGTTCAAGGGGCTCTTACGGGTACCAGTGCATGGGTTCAGAATGGCATTGATAGGAGGATCAAGGATTGATTCAGATCCCTCTTCTGACACCAAGAAATGTTAACAAAACTACTGAGAAAGAAATATTAGGTTAAAAAAGACTTTATTTCCATGAGCAGCTTGCAAATTGGGGAGATGCAACCTTCTATACAAAACAAAGGTGCACTCTGTCAGAACAAAGACAGAGGTTGTCCTTTACTTTAAAAAAAAAAAAAAAAAAAAAAAAAAAAGCTTCTTCCCAAGTTCCCACTCCGGTCTTCCAGTCTTCCATGCAAATGAAGGATGCAAGCTTGCCTAATTCTCGTTGGTTGATGTTAAAATCATCGCTAGACAGCCAGGCACACTGGCATATGCCTGTAGTTCCAGCTGCTTTGGCGACTGAGGCAAGAGAATTGCTTGAGTCCAGGAGTTCAAATCCAGCCTGCATAACATAGTGAAACCCTGTCTCAATTTGTTTAAATAAATAAAAAAGATTGGCCATAGGTCACAGTCTATTGGTTAGGTCCAAGTGCTGGCAGTCATTGATTCAGGCAGCATAAACAGTAACAGACAGATATGAGAGTCTCAAAGTCATGTGAGCATGTGTTTTTTCCAGAACACAGAGTATGTGTCTGACCGCTAAACAGTAAATGGCACCTTGGCCTCATTTTGAATTTAGGCCCAGTTAGATAGTCATGATACTTTTTGAAGGACTGACTCTTTCAGAGTTCATAGGTTGGAAAGAATAGAATCAGAGGAAAGCAGAGGAAGCAGGCTGATGGCAAGTGAGAAGCTAAGTGGCCTGATGCACCCTGTGTAGCTCCGACAACAACCAGTTCTCCAACACCAACTGGCTGCCCTACAATTCAGTTCAGTTCTGGCACTAACTCCCTGAAGTTAGTGCAGACCCCACAGGTGAAGGTCTCAGTCCCACCAAGCTTTCACTTTTTATGCCTATAGAAAATCCCGTGAACCACCCACACTTCTGCCCAATGGATTATAAAATTGAAAGTTCCTACAACCCCACTTCACATTTGATAATTTGTTAGAATGAAACGCTGAACTCAGGATTCTGTTTAAAAGAATACATCTCAGAAAGAGCCAAATGGAAGAGATGCACAAGGTACAAGGTGGATGATGGTAAGGGTGCAGAGTTTCCATACCCTCTCCTTGTGGAACCTGGGCATATACCACCTCCTAGCACATCTATGTGTTCACCAACACAGAGCTCTCTTAGCCTCATTGTTTCACTGTTTCTATCAAAGTTTTATTACATCAATTAAATCACAGGCCACAGGAATGAACGTAACCAATCACCTCCTCCCAAGAGGTCAGGGAGTGGAGCTGAAAGTTCCCACCCTCAAATCACATGATGAGTTCCCCTGGCCACCTGCCCTCACCCTGAAGCTGTCAAGGAGCCCACCAAGAGTCACCTTATTAGCATAAACTCATGCGTGGTCAAAGGGACTCATTATGAATAACAAAAGATACTCCTATCATTAGGGAAATTCTAAGGGTTTTAAGAGCTTTGTGTGAAGAACTATGGACAAAGACCAAACATATTTTTTATTATACTACATACCTGCAACACTATAGGAAGAGATCTGCTAAGGTCATCCTCTGCTAACACCGCACTGAAGGAGCATTCACATTTATTGCTCTTTGACTCTTCTCTTACTCGGTTACCATATTGCACATTCTAATGTTGATGAGATTTAGTAAATCTCCACAGTGGAAGCTTGGAAGCAAGGCTAATGTTGTACATCTCCAAAGAGCCTATAGCATGCTATAAACACAAATATTGCTCCCTGTGGCACATGGAGACCCTCCAAATGGGAGACACCTTAGCCTCAGCAACAACACTCTTAGAATAGGGTAATTTTCTGCAGCTGGATGATGCCCTTCATATCCCCCTTCCCCTCAAATCCTATGAGTGTATGCTATTTAAAGCCAGCATCTCCCTAACCCCATGTTGACTTTCTGAAGACAAAAATTTTCCATATTGTAACATTTATAACAGAAAATTGGAAAACAAGCACAAGGTTAAAGAAGCAATAGTGAAATACCAAATAAAATATTTTCCAGCCACTTGATTTCATTTTTCATGACATGGGAAAGTGTTCATAATACACTAAGAGGTCATATGTGTACAAAAAAAGTTGCAAAGAAATGCATTAGGATGTTAACAGCTGTTATCTCTGGGGCAATGGAGTAAGAGTTGATTCTTGTTTTCTACTTTGTGCTCTACTTTTTTCCTACAATAATCATTCAACACTTTTTATAGCCAGAACAAAATGTAACATTATTTTCTTATGAAAAGCCATTACAAATAGAAATGTGTCTTATTTGTTCCTTGCATAGGCCTGCTGACATGATTTTGTCTCTAGTGTATAAGCTTCTGGCTTCTTTCCTGAGCCCCTATCTTCGCTGTCTCAAGTGAATGCCCATTTCTGAGTCATGCTCCACCTACAGAACTGCCTCCGACCTCAGAGGGAGCATGACATTGTACTATATTCATTCCCATCCCCATCCCCAACCCCATCCATACTACCAATTGGCAAAACTTCCTCAGATTCTATTTCCACGAAATTCTGCCACACCAAGGAACACAGGAGGATATTAGACATTTAGGGAGTTAAATAGGTTGGTCAACAGAAATTCATTGCATTTTCATCATAGATTCAGAGTACTTATATGACTAGACCATCAAGTGTCATCAGAAGACAGCCCACCCACTGATAAGTAACATCTTAGTAGGATGAAAAGCAACAAAAAAAAAAACATTTCCAAGAAGGCCTTATTTTCACAGGCAATTTTCCTTCTTAATCAATTCAAGAGCATGTTTGACAAGCACTTATCGAACATCTATCATGTGCCAGGCCCTGGGGGTGGAAAGAGATAATTCCATTCAATATAATGATATACATAGTAAGCAGCAAATAAATATGCATTGAATAAATACAAGAAATAAGAAAATACATTTACCCAAACCCATCCAACTATCCAGAGGGGGAAAAAGACTAAACTTTGCACCTCCTCATTATCTGATAACCTAAACCTTACACAAAATGTTCAAAGAATGGGATCCCATGGCTCCTGCTGCTGTGGTGTGATGACTCCACTCTGGCTCTCTGGCCAGGCCCACTTCTGTTTGGGGCATTTCTCTTTCCAGGCTTCCCTCTTCTAGCTAACTCTTACCCATGCACCAAATTTCAGAGGAAGACCCAATGCTTCTGAATCAAAGTGTCTTTTCACGGTCCTCATCAAGATCATGCATCTTGAGACAGTCTTTTAAATATTTGATGACAGTATGTTCTCCTGAGCCTTCACTGCTCTAAGTTAGTGGTTCTCAAATGAAGGTTGGGTGGGTACTTTGCCCACGCAAAGGACATTCAGTAATGTAGGAGATACTTTGGGTTGTCACAACTATGGGAGAGCACGCTGCTGGCATCGAGTGGTTAGAGCCCAGGAGTGTTGCTAAACATCCTAAAATGCACAGGACAGGGCTTTCATTGACAAAAAACAACACAGCCTCAAATGTCAACATGCCAGTTTCGAGACACCCTGTTCTAGGTAAAACATCCCAAGATGTTTTACAGTTGCATAGATGACATTGTTTGGTTCTCCCTTGCCATAGCCTATGAATTCACTCTACTTAATTAAAATTTTCTTAAAATTAGACACCCAGAGCTGATATTGTCCCAGGGACAATGTAACAAGAATTGTGCATAAGGCCAATGGCTTGGGCAGTAGAGTCAGGCCCAAGTTCATCCTGGGCTCTGTCTGTCAGTAGCTGTGGGACCTTGGGTAAGACACTTCATCTTTCCAAGCCTCAGTTTGCTTATCTTTAAAATAGTTATACATAGTGATAAAAGTATAAATAATACTCACATCTTTGAAGGTGTTGGGAAGATTAATGATACAATCGATGTGATGCACTTAATCCAAGTGCATGCTCATTGCAAGAGCTCAGTACATGTTAGCCTGTAATAATAATGCTACAATTTTCTTTAAGTTTTTCAGATTTTCTTTTAAGGGTTAGTTGTTTCTAAAGCCAGCTATCTCGATGAAATTTTGAAGATCTACATTGAGATCATTTACCTAGGAAACTTAGTCCTTACCCATAAACCCAGGGGAAGAGGGGGAGCATGCATCAGAGCTAGCGAATATAGTAAGTACCAAATATGGGTATTTGTTAAAAACATACACATACACACAACACTAATGGAATTCTCTTTTTTGTTGTATTTTTAAATTTAAGCTGGAATTTCAATCAAATTTTTGTATGGAGTAACTTGCTTATAGTTAGAGTGCTTTTTGCCCAATCAGCTTGGGCCGAATGTCCACACCACAAATTGAAGTACTGCTCTGAAACCAGTGCCGCTGAGTGGAGAGCTTTGTCTGCAGCATCTTCTGCTCAGCGAGGCTTGTCTTGGAGGCATCTGCCTGGCAAGCACTGGAATGTTAAAGCTTTCAAGCCCATATCTGTGCCTCTCATGAAACACGTTTCTGTTCTTCTCTACTTATTCATTCAACAAATATTTCATTGAGTATCTATTATGCACCATGGATGGTCTATATCACACCTTCATTTCCTACCCTGCCAACTACTCAATGAGGTGAGTTGCATCTGTAAAGCTTTTAGACTGTCCACAGCACTACTGAATAGAAACTCATTTCTATTCAGAGAGAAGCCCAGAGAGAAGAGGTAAACAAGGAAAGATAAAGAATATCCTTTGCTACTGTCAGCCTAAATAACAAACAGAGAGAGGCTCTCTCAAAGAAAAGGATGTTTATTCAGGAACAGGGCATTGCAATGGGAACAAGTGTGCCATAGTAAACTATGTATGTAGTCAGGGAGGTAAAGGGAGACAACGGTTTTTAAAGGAAAAAAGTGAGATTACAGAATTATTCTGAAATAATTATCCTTGGCTACAAAGATTAATAACAAGGGTGATACCATTTGAGGTTGGACAAGCAGTTGCTTGGCAGATGTCCTTGCAGAAGTATTCTTTTGTGTAAGGCTGTGATGACCTTTGTACAAAGTTATGGTTTTGGCAAAATTTTTGTGACAGTTTTTGTTGTTAGTTATACAAGTGTGAGAATCCTCTCTTTATAGCCTTCCCTGGCTCTATTTGTCAGTATTTTTTAAAATATTAGTGACCCCATTTTGATTCTGACTACTTTCACACTACAATAATGCTTGAGATATATAAAGATATAGATTATATATAGATATAGTTTATATATATATACACAATAAATATATATACTGATTTACAGCTAACAAAACACTTTTACATCTATTATCTCGTTCAGTCTATTTCCTGGATTTCTCTTTTGGCCGCCTGGAGAGGGGAAGTCATTATTACTACATTCATGATGACTCATAAGCAATAATAGTAACATCCACTCTGTTCATAAAGTCAGTAGCATTGTAGCTGAGCTAGGGAGGAAAATTTCAAGGGTGGGAATTGATGCAAACAAACTCCCAAATTGGGGCTTAGCCCAGGAGGGTTCTTGGCTTCACTCAGTAAAGAATTCAAGAGTGAGCTGACAGTGAAGAAAATGAATTTATTAGAGAAATAATATACAGCAAAATGACAGCTTCATAGAAAGAACAGGGCTATCCCACAGGCACAGTGGCCCAGAATGGCACTAATGGATTACTGGCTAGCTGTATTTATACCCACTCTTATTTGTATGCTAAATAAGGGGTGTGTTATTCACAAACTTTCTGGAAAATGGGCGGGGAGCTCTCGAAACCATGTAAGGTAACGTTCAGACCATTGTGACCGAATTGTTAACTGTCATGGTGCTGGTGGGAGTACTTCATGTAAATGTATTATAATTAGCATACAGTGAGCAATGAGGTCAGCTAGAAGTTGCTTTTGTCACCAGAAAAGGCAAGCCTGGCTGATAGAGGTGTGGTGCAATAAGAAGCATATTTGGGTTTTGTCCCTGGCTCCTGGCACAGAACTCCTAAAACCCTTGGAATTTCCTGAGGGTAGGAGCCCCTTTCACATCACATCTGAGTTTATGCTAGTGAGGGGACTTAGGAAGGGGTCCCTAGAAAGCCTCAGGATGGGGCTAGTCACCAGAAAGACCAGGTGATTAGAGAGTTGGAACTTTCAACCCTACCTTCTGACCTCTGGGAAGGCTGGTGGTAGAGTGGGGACTTGAGGGGAGGTTGAGCTCTACAAAATCTCTTGAACACCGAGGTTTGATGAACTTCCTGACTGGTGAAGCATCCATGTCAGGAGGGTGGTGCACCCCAATTCCACAACAGAAGCTCCTGTGTTTGGGACCCTTCTGAACCTCTCTTATAGACGTAATGTTGTAGAAGCCAGAGGAAAACTTCTCCTTTGCCTTCTGAAGGTTCACTGAAAAATCAACTGGGAAAAAGCAGATGAACAAGAGAAAAGGCATACACGATTTTATTTTAATGTGCATAGCATAGGACAATGATTGCCCAAGAACCTGGCGTGGTACAGAAGCTTGTATACCCTTTTTCATAGGGAGGAGGAGATAGGATAGGTAGACAATTCCTTTGCAGGGCAGTAAATCATTAGGGCTGGCAGGAGGCAAACTGCAGAGGAAGGTGGGGGTGGAGCTGCACAGAGACAAAGGTTGTCTGATTTTGCAGATAAAGTTCCCAGGTAATTTCTTCAAGTTGCCCTCAGAAGAATAGATAAAAATTTGTCTGGGCATGGTGATGACTCCCAGTCTTCTCTTCTCCAGTGGTTGATAGTTCCTAGTTATTCAATGGAATACCAGGTTGACAAAATAATCTGTACAACAAACCCCCATGACACAAGTTTACCTCTATAACAAACTTGCACAGGTATCCCTGAACTTAAAAATAAAAGTTAAGTTAAAAAAGAGATTTCTAGGAAGGGAGTTTAAGACACTGTTTCTTTTAGAAAGAAGCTCTCTTGGTCAGATAAGGAAATTCGAAACAGAGTCCCCTGCTTACACCTGGAGGTGGAGATGGGAAACAAGACATGGTTAGAGGCACTTTGATTCTAGGGCAGCTTTTAAAACTGCTCAGCATGTCAAAGTGACAGTTTTGGGGGATATCGATTTCTGAGCCCCATCAATATCTTTTACAATAAATCTGTAAATGTAAGGAAAGTGTGTTAACTGAAAAATCACAGAATTGTAATTTTGGAAAGGAGACTTTATTTCCTATAAAGGGTACACCCTGCAACGTGGCCGTTTGATAGGCTGGGAAGTGTAGCCTCCAGCAAAGACCAGAGACAGGCACTTCAAAGGAGGGAGAGGTAAGACAGGAATTTAAGCGAAACAGGTTGGTCAAACATACGTGTTCAGCAGGTTACAGGAGAAACCATGAATATTCATGAAGGTGGTCCTTATTTGCAGAGGAAGCTGTCAGGTAGTAGGCTTTAGAGAAAATAGGTTGTAAAATATTTCTTATCAGACTTAAGGTCTGTGTTGATATTAACGCTGGAGAGGTATAATGAGGCAAGTCCAATCCCCACTTCCCATCATGGCCTGAACCAGTCTTTCAGGTTAACATTTAAGAGTGCCCTGGCTGAGGAGGAAGTCCATTTAGATGGTTAGGGGGTCTTAGAATTTTATTTTTAGTGAACATGGGTTGTATGTTACATACCTGGTTGTTTAATATGCATGTGTCAGGACACCCAGCTGATGTTGGAGAATTGGGTCAGGGTGCAGAAAAAACCCACACATCTGGTATCAAAACTGCTCTGGGTGACAGTGTTCGGAAAGTGTGTGTTTTACCAGAGTGGGAAGAGGAGAGAAGGAACCGCTTCCAGCCACCACCTCTGCCTGTGCGACGGCTCATTATTAGGAAGCTAAGCTCCCTCTTTTAGGAGGAGTCTTGGGTGGAAGCGGGGATGGAGGGAGTGGAGAGGGATCTTCCTCACCACCTGCATCTTCTTTGTCCACTGATAGTCTTTCCATTTTGCTCCTTCCAATTCCTGCCCCACCCCTAAGAACCCACCACGCTGACAGTACACCTAACTAGGATCCTTCTCTGCAATGGTGTTTGTTATCTCTTCTGAGACACTATTGGAATGTTCTGAAGAAATGGTATGTTAAGGAATGGGACAGCATGCTCAGAGAGTGGCCCTACAGAGGCAGAAACATAACGTGCACATGTGCAAAGCCTGGAGCATTTAGAAAGAGAAGGATCCAGAAATGGCTCAGAGGCCCCCAGCAAGGTCACCAGCAGGTGCTATCATTGCTGCTGCAAGATGCTAAGAAAATAGAGGGGTGTCAAGCGTATGGAGGGAGAGGGGGCTGTAATGAACATTCTGGAAACACTTTGCTAATGTCTTCAGGCAGCTAACTTAATGAGGCAGAGCCCAGCCGAGCCTTTGTCAGCTGAGCCTTTCAGAAGACCCCAGGACCCTGGAACCAACCCATGGGACAAGGCGGCAAATTCCAAGAGAGCTGGATTTATCATGTCATCATGCACACAAGCCATTACTCTAACTGGGACATGGCCACTTTAAAAGCACTATTTCTTTGAGAATCACAAGGTGGTGGGGGAGGGCGGAACGTGAGAGTCATATGTAAGTTACGAAGGCGACCACCACTTACTGGGCTCTCACTATGTATCAGGCCTTGTGCCATCCTCACTAGAATCCTGAAACTGGTGCTATTAATGACCTTATTATACACAAGTGAAAACCGGGCTGAGAGAGAACAGGCAGGAGTTCCTTGAAAGTTATGCTCTGGTGAGAGCAGATACAGAATTCAAACCTGTGAAAATAAGCAATTCAAAATCAAAGCTGTTGGAACTTTAAATTATTTTGAGTCTTAAAGGATGCGGTGATGGGACCTGAGTCACATCACAGGTAGCTATAACCCAGGCAGCTGTAGCTTTTGTTCCTCTGTCATAGATTAGTCCTTTGTCTACATTGTTTTGTAAAATATTATAATAGACCAAAAAGGTTCCAGAGAAGACCCCTTTCCTCTTCACTGTTGATTTTCATCATAGATCAATTATATGATATAATTGGGAAAGGAAAGTAAAGCAAGTTGTAACTAATTACTGTAACTCAAAAACCAACCTTCTATGGAAAATGTTTCAAGTCTGTTAAATTTATTTGTTTTCTGCCTACATAAGTGAGACCGTAGCTTTTCAGCTTCAGAGCATTGACCCATTCCTTTGGAATCTGTTACCCGGTGGCTAGTCTATGTTTACCCAATGGCTTGCATTTGAATACTCTTTAGAACTAAATTCTGATCCTTTCAATTATTTTGGGTTTGACAAGTCCATGCTCATGGGATACGCAATCCAGTCCTGCAATCTCTTTCCACACACTGATTCCATGACTTAGCAGATTATTCTTAATGACCTGCACAGCTGGATACTGTATTCAGGCCTTTAGAAAGAAAACAAGAGCCTTTAAGGACAACCATGGGGGAAGGATCACATGGGAGAGGAACTAGCCCTGCTCTGGGGGAGGGCGAGCTTGCTGGAAGTGTCCCCCTCGCAGGCAGGTACCTTCTACTTCTTTATTTACCCGCTTTGTGTTGAATAGCCTAGACCCTAGGATGATCAGAGAATCTAGCCCAACTGTCTTCCCCCTCTTTAGATGAGGAAATAGCACAGGAATGGCTAATTTTTAGAAACCATAGAAATAAAAGGCTGATTGGACCCTTGTTAAGTGACAAGTTTCACCTGAGGAACCTAGATACAATAGGTATCAGATGATAAAGTGAATTCTGAGTCCCAGTAGAAATTGCAAATTTGAAAAGTAAGGTAGTGAAAATCTGTTAAAGGACAGTGGTCCGCACTCATAACCACATTTTGTCATTATAAAAAGGTAGAAAATGGTGTTTTTAGACATCCTCTCTCTCCTAAGGACAATGGATTTGGTTGGTTTTTCTCAAGTTCTAAAGCATGGTAGGAAATTCAAAGGAACAACAGGGGGACTGAAATGTTGCATTTACACTTAGCGGGACAGCGGGGCCTGGCGTCCACCTCCACCTGGGAGGTGCTGAGGGTGGAACCAGGCTGGCCAGTTGCAGAAAAATAAAGGGCATTTGCTCCTCAGCTGGGAACAGCTGGCACCATGCAAGTCTGAGGGGTGTCAAGCGCTGCAGACATGGGCCAGGACAGAGGAAGCAGTCACTGCAGGCCCAAGAGGACTGGTTGGCCCCCACAAAAGAGGTCTCCCACAGTGGAGAAGGCCAGAGAAAAACAGAGTTTGACAAGGGAAGTGCCAGACAGGAAAAACAAACAAACAAACAAAAAAAAATCTCTTACTTCCTTCATAGGAAAAAGTCAAACATTCCCCGTCAGGGCCTCTGAAGAAGCCAAGAAAACACCAAGGGAGAAAATGTCCATTGAAACACGTGCCTGCCTGAGTGTGAGGATCTCCTACGACAGTCACTGTCGCTTAGACAGGTGAGACCTCTTGGCCCCCTCCCCACCCTGCCACGCAAAAGAGCCCTCACAGCCCCTTTCTCACTCTAAGCTGCCAGGCTGTTGCAGGACCCAGGTGGAGGAGAGAGGGAGGAGCTACAACTTTGACTGAATTTGGAACCTTTCATTATTACAATTTCTGAATTGAGACTGTGTCTGTAGCTAAAAATGAGACAACATGACTTTTTTTAATCCAATAATTAGCAGAAAATTTATGGGACACTCCAAGTTTTTATCCAGGAGAAGAACTTCTACCATTGAATACATTTAAAAAGACATTGAATACATACAAAAGTAAAGATGTTTCCTGGCCGGGTGTGGTGGCTCATGTCTGTAATCCCGGCACTTTGGGAGGCCAAGGCGGATGGATCACCTGAGGTCAGGAGTTCGAGACCAGCCTGGCCAACATGGTGAAACCCCATCTAACACGTGGGGAAACTATCTCTTATTCAGACTCTCTGGGAGGAAGGTGCTAGGTTATTCCCATACAACAGAGAGGGAAGCTGAGACCCCACAGGTGACCATCCAAAGAAGTCAGTCACATCTTCAGGAAGCAACTTGGAGAAAGCAACCAAAAGCAACTTGCTTTTCCACAAGACCCAGGTGGCAGCCATCAAATGCAGCACTAACCAGGGTAGGGAGGGATGGCTTGACCCAATACAGAGCAGCTCTGTGGGAGTCGGTGGATTCTGTGGCCACTGCGGGTCAGCCCAGTCCTCTGGTTATAGAGGAGAGCAAGCTGGGCCAACCCAACCCACCAGACTGATCCTTGAGTCCAGTCCAGCTTTCCCACAGGTCAGTAAACTAGACACTTCATGAGCCACTAAGGCCAGCCACGGTTCCTCCACACAGCCTGTGCCACTACATGGAGATCAGAGCAGACTCCAAGGTGTGGCCAGCTCACCGGACCCTGAGCCCAGGTGTGCAGCTCTTCAGCTCAGCAGAACGACATTTTATTTTTATTTTTTAATTTAATTTTTTGTTTTGTTTATCATTGACACATGATAATTGTACATGCTTATGAGGTACAGCGTGATGTTCCAACTCATGTCTACATTATAAAATGATCAGACCAGGGCAGTGAGTATGTCTGTCTCAACAGAGCAACTTTCCACAAAACTCTCTTCTCTCCATGGCTGTGAAAACAGAAAAACAAAGGATAGGGAGGGACAGAGGGTAGAACATTGATTTCAGACTTTCAGTCCACAGCTCTGCCCTCCAAATACAGCCAAAGTGGATGCTAGACATCCTCATTATTAGAAAGCTAAACTCCTTATTTTTAAATAAAAAAGTATGTATGTATGTATGTATGTATTTATTTGAGACAGGTTATCACTATGTTGCCCAGGTTGGTCTCAAACTCTTGACCTCAAAAGATCCTTTATTAGCTGGGACTATAGGTGTGTACCCTGTGCCCAACTGGAAACTAAACTCCTTCTAAGAAAGCACCAAGGTAAGCCCGCTCGATGCTACCGTTGGGTTTGCTCCTGAGGACTATGAAATCCTGAACTAGAACTGGGCTCCCTGCAGCATCTGGGGATTTGAGGGAAGGAGAGTAGAGATTTCTAGAGTTTTCTGTGGCTTGCAGAAGGGGTGGCTGGTGGAGGGGAAGTAACAGTTCTCTGGAAAACTTGATACAGAGAATTTACAAAGTTGCTCATCAGAGGGTGCTCCAGTTCAGTCTTATAATTTACGGAAAGAGGTGGGACCAAGAATCAATTCCTTCTTTTCTCTCTCTCTCTTCCTTCCTTCCTTTCCCTTTCCTTCCTTCCTTCCTCCCTCCCTCCCTCCCTCCCTTCCTTCCTTCCTTCCCTCTTTTACTTTCTTTCTCTTCCTTCTTTCCCTCTTTTTCTTTCTTTCTCTTCCTTCCTTCCCTCTTTTTCTTTTTCTTTCTTTCTTTCTTTCTTTTTTTCTTTCTTTTTCTTTCTCTCTCTCTCCTTCCCCCTTCCCTCCCCCCCTTCCCCTTCCTCTTCCCCTTCCTCTTTCTCTTCTTTCTTTTCTTTCCTTTCTTTTCTTTCTTTCTTCTTTCTTTTTCAGACAGTCTCACTCAGTCACCCAGGTTGGAGAGCAGTGACATGATCATGCTCACTGCAGCCTTGAACTCCTGGGCTCAAGCAATCCTCCCACCTCAGCCTCCCAAGTAGCTGGTACTAGAGGCAAGCACCACCATATCTTGCTAATTTTTTGTTTTTGTAGAGACAAGTTCTTTCTATGTTCCCAGGCTGGTCTCAAACTCCTGGCTTTAAATGATCCTCCCGCCTTAGCTTCCCAAAGCGTTGGGATTACAAGTGTGAGTCATTGTGCCATGGTTTTAAAAGTCAAATAATATCAAAAAGCTAATAATAAAAACCTCCATCTCTCCCTTCCCTGCATCACTCCTGCAAGCCATTCTTGAGATCATATAACTTTTTCCCTTGTCTTTAACCTCTTTGTTTCTAAATAATAGGCTTACATTGCTAAATTCTAATTTGTCAGTTTTAGACGTTGTCTAATGACACCTACCATGAGAGCTGAGGATTTAGCAGTCCTGCTCCATTCTTCTACCCGCATTCCTTACAGCTTTCCCTACATATTTATATAATAATTTTTGTTCTCAATAAGCAGCGTTTACATCACTATGACTATGAAATATGATTCACTCATGAGCCAAAATGTCCATTATGATGACGTCTGTCTTCTACAACACTTTCTTTTCTTCCTAGAGTTAATACTTGCTTTGTTTTTTATTTATTGGATTTTCTATGTTACAATGCTTACTTACCCCCACTCCAAATAATTCAAAATCAATCACATTTTTTATGTAATCAAATACAACAGTTCCATTTTTTATTTCTGCCAGCAAATTGCCTCCTAAAGACCTCTAACCCCAGTCTGGAGGCTGAATACTAATGCCTGAGATGTCCCGCAGCCATTTCTTGTGTTGAATCATCTGTTACCTGGGTGCCATTTCATCTTCCCCTTCCTTGATTAATTTTCTTTTTTTGCTGAGGCATATCTGCCTAAGGAAAGTGCATAAGAGGTGAAAAAAAAGAGTCTTCGGTTTTCTGAAAATGTCTTTCTCTTATCCTTACTCTTGATTAATAGTTTGCCTAAGGGTAGAACTCTGGTTGAAAGTCATTGTCCCTCAGAATATTGAAGGCATTGTATCATTATTTTCTTTCAGTTTTGCTATTAAAAAATTCAATGCTATCCTGAATTCCAATCCTTTCTCTCTCTCTCTCGCTCTCTCTCTCTCTCACACACACACACACACCTGCCACACCCAGAAACTTATCGAAATTTTCACTAGCTGGGCACAATCACATGTGCCTGTAATCTCAGCTATTCAGGAGGCTGAGGCTGGAGATTGCTTGAGCCTAAGAGTTTGAGACCAGCCTGGCCAACATAGTGAGACCCTATCTCAAGTAAGAAAAAAAGAGAGAGAGAGAGTCTTTACCACTGGTGAGATAAAATAATAATAATGTGACACTTTTTTAAAAATTCACTATTGTGGCCACGCTGTGCCCCTTTCAATTTGAAGGCTTGTGATCTTCAACTCAACATTTCTTTCATATCATGACTTTGATCATTTCTCTCCACCAGCTTTTCTGTGCTCTGTTGCTGTAATTTTTCTTCATCAGACATTGAACTGACTCAGTGCAAGAGGACAGCTTCAGGTCCTTATGATTTCATCCCTAACCCCACCAATCAGCATTCCTTCCCCTCAACCCCCTGCCCACAAAATATGTTTTAAAAAGCCTAACCTCTGAATTTTCAGGGAGGCTGATTCGAGTAATAATGAAACTCTGGTCTCCTGTTTAACAGGTTCTATGTGCATCGAACTCTTTCTCTCTTGCAATTCCTCTGTCTTGATAAATTGGCACTATTTGGGCAGTGAGCAGGAAGAACTCGTTGAGCACTTACAAGTTGAGGAGTTTCCAGCTGCAGTCTGTCTGGGCACTGACAATGGGAACTAGTTTGACTTGTAGAAGGGTGGGTCCTGTGACATTTTTACATCTTTCTGAGAACACAGAATATGTGGCCACTCCTTCACCAGTCATGGACACCTGGTTCTGTGTTAACTTTGAGAACCTCAGTTAGTCACAGGGAGTCCATTTTATCTGTCAGCCAGGATCATACTTTAACAAGCCAAAAAAAGGTGGAAACAATTCAAATATTCCACTAATGAATGAATATATAAAATATGTTATATTCATTCAGTGGAATTTTACTTGACAATAAAAGAGAATGAAGTACTGATACATGCTACAACATACATGAACCTCAAAAACATTATGTACATAAGTGAAAGAAGTCAGTTCAAAAGGCCACATATTGTATGATTCCATTTATATGAAACGTCCAGAAGAGACAAATCTATAAATCTATAGAGACAGGAAGTAGATTAGTGGTTGCCTTTGGGGCTTAGAAAATGACACCCCAAAAGCCAATGCTTTGACATGCTGAGAGACCTTAGAGGCTGCCTCATAATCAAGCTGCCTCTAACCCTGTTTTGTTCTACCCCTACCCACCAAGAGCAGGGAGGGACTCTTTTTGGAATTTCCTTCTCTGACCAAGAAAGCTTCTTTCCAAAAGAAACATAATTGTCTTAAACCCCCTCCCTAGGGATCTCACCAAATAACCGGAAACTGTCAACTATTGGAGAAGAGAAGAGACTGGGAGTTAACCCATGCCCAGACAAACTTTTCATCTATTCTAATCCCCTAGAAGATTACCTGGGAGACTTCTTTTGCATAATAAGACAACCTTTGTTCCTGTGCAGCTCCACATCTCTTCTTCCTGTAATGTCCACCTCCCACATGGTGGGTCCATTCAGTTCTCCCTAATGAAAGCATTGCCTACATTCTCCATCTCCTCCCTTCCCCGTAAAGTATCTGTGCCACACCGGATTGGTGAGCAATCCTCCTGTGATCCACTACTCCCCCGCCCACATCCCAGCCCCACCATACACGTTAATAATTGTGTGTACCTTTCCTCCTATTATTCTGCCTTTTGTTAGAGAACCTTCAAAGGGTGAAGGTGAAGTTTTCTCTTATCCCCTAAATTTCATAGGACTAGGAATGAGGGTTGGGATGGAGAATAGGAAGTGACTGCAAATAGGCAGAATTTCTTCTTGAGGTGAAAAAATTGTTCTAAAGTTAGATTGTGGTGATGGTTGCACAACTCTGCAAATATACTCAAAACCATTAAATTGTACACTTTAAATGGGCAAATTAGCTGGGTGCAGTGGCTCATACCTGTACTCTCAGTACTTTGGTAGGCTGACGAAGGAGGATCACTTGAGCCCAGCAGTTTGAGGCCAGCCTGGGCAACATAGGGAGATTCCATCTCTACAAAAATTTTAAAATTATCCAGGCATGGTGGCACACACCTGTAGTCCCATCTTCTGGGAAGGCTGAGATGGGAGGATCGTTTGGGCTCAGGAGGTTGAAGCTGCAGTGAGCCATGATCATGCTACCATAAGCCTGGGTGACAGAGCAAAACCCCATCCCAAAAAAAAAGGAAGTGAATTGTATGGTATGAAAATTATATCTCAATAAAGCTGTTTTCAAAAAGTAGTTTGCAAACTGTAAAATAAAAAACACAAAAGTCAAATCTTTATTTATTAGTAGTAAAACAGAATAAAAACATTAGGAATCATTTCAGTTATTCTTAATAATTATCTATCAATAATTAATGATCAATCATTATTAACATACAATTATTAATAATTACTATTTTATAATTATTTCTCAGCTGCTCTGGGAGGTTGCTGTTTAGAGACACAATTTCACAACAAAACCAGCTGCTCATTAGGAAGCTGCTTCAAACATTTTGGAGCTACCTAAACATGTAAACACTGTGATTAGGGTCAAGCTGATACTTTAGGATCATCTGTGTATGTAGTCCCCACACAAGGTCCTCTTGTTTGAACCAAATTTGATATTTTCCATGGTCCAAGAAAACATTCTATCAAATAGAACAGAGTTGCTTCACAACTCAGAAATCAAAGGCTCAACTTCCAATAAAAATGCTGTTCACAAAGCCACTTGACATTAAACTCTCAGCTCAATTTCCTGAAGAATCATCAGAGCCACAAGATGGAGAAAGTAATCATTCTTCTAGAGTCACTGCGATAATTGGCTAGAAATGTCTGCTGTTTTTAAATTGACAAGCATGAGCCCAAAAACATTAGGCAATTGGGTACCTACTTGCTGATTAGAATTTGATTATAAGCTTGAAGTGGAGTTGGGCAGAGGAAAGGAGAGGGACCGGGTGTGGTGCCCTGAGGGGCCTCCTTCACTGTAACCTTATAGGAAATGCAGGTCAGCAAGACCAGAAAATGGCTCCTTGCCTCATCCTTCTGATAACCACAGGTAACATCTGGTGCATATGCTCCCTGCAACACTGTGCGGGGTGTGTGTGCGTGTATAAAGTATTTATTTTACAAAAATGAAGTAAGACTATAAATACAGTTCTGTCATCTGTATTATTCAGTTGGTAATATATTATGAAATCTATTAATATTTAAAATGAGTTTGGTAGTTGTCGTGTATTCCATTGTATAACGTTACGTTAGGTTTACTCATCTCTTCTGGCTGGACATTTAAGATTTAAGTTGGTTTGGGTCATTTACTGCAATAAACAAGTCTTCAATAAAGCATTCTAATCTGTTCTGCATGGCCCATGTCCTCTTCTGGCAGTGATTTTTACACTATAGGCTGAAGGGTACACATTTTATAATTCTTAGCTGGGATAAAATTTTGTTCTGGAACCAGATATAGAAATATGAGCAACTGATTGGTCAGGAATCTGGGCATATGGTTTGAGAAATAGGCACAGGATAGCATTCTTTGAGAGCCAAGTATGTTTCAGATATTTTCTAAAAGACAACATCCTAAATCCCCCCTTTACAGAAGAGGACACTGAGGCGAAGAGTAAATAGCAGAACTTATCTTGCTACCTGATAAGAAGAGGAAGAATGAAATTGTGAGAGACTTGGGCAGGTGGGGATGGTTGAGGGGACTCAAGACCCAAGAACTAAGGGCCACAAATGGCTGAAGCATCCCCATAGAAATGCCACCACATCCCACAGAGCACAGGCAGATTTCCTGAGGAGGTGGTGAATCCTAAGTCTCAGGCCCCTTCTGAATGTGAAATAAAAATAAAATCTTGAGCCCCACCAACAAAGTGAATGAACCCTGCTTGGCCACGGACGCCCCAGAAAAAACTTGGAAAATTAAATTCCATGACAAGATGGGAGGTCAGTGACACCTCAGTACACTTCCTTCCTTGCTAACTTTTACTGGATTATTTCTTAAGAGTTAAACAGAAGCTAGCCCTGGAAAAACAAAGAACAGAAGGTTTGCTCCATCGCTGACTTTAGGCAATCACCAGATGCTCCAGCCAGACTCCCCTCCCTTCTTGCAGTCTCGACATGGCAGCTTATCAGTTTCATAACACATTCCCCTCATAAATAGCCAGCGACCGTGGGCTGGCTCTGACTGGTTTACAGAGGCTGCACACGAGATGCTTCTGTGTGCTTTGCTGTCCCTTTGACATATAGAGCCTAACTTTAATGCATTTAAATGTTAAGTCTCCACCCCAAAGTGATCATGGGATGTATGTAATATACATGTTTGCTTACCATGCATGTGTGCAACTTCCCCTCATGAATATGCATAGATCCTCCTAAAAGCTATTAAATACATATGTTTAGGCAACCCATTTGGCATAAATTTCTGTTCCATTCTTCCCTCCCTTAAAGTGCCTGCTTTCTGTGTCTGCCAGAGGTTCCACTTCTTAGTGTGCAGGGTGGCCAGCCTGCAGGCCACAGTTCTTTATAAGAAATAAAGTTCTCCTCTCTAAATGTATGAATCTCACTTTTTTTTTTTTTTTTTTTTTGACATGGAGTCTCGTTCTGTAACCCAGGCTGGAGTGCAGTGATCTTTACTCACTGCAACCTCCACCTCCTGGGTTCAAGCGATTCTCCTGCCTCAACCTCCTGAGTTGCTGGGATTACAGGCATGCAGCAGCACGCCCCACTAATTTTTGTATTTTCAGTAGTGATGAGCCTTTGCCATGTTAGCCAGGCTGGTCTCAAACTCCTGACCTCAAGTGATCCACCCTTTGGACCTCCCAAAGTGCTGGGATTACAGGCATGAGCCACCATGCCCAGCCAAATCTCACAATTTTTTGAGTTGACACAAGGCTTCGGGATAGGCTCCTGCAATGTGTCATATGCTTTGCTAAATTTTGCCAAAGTAAAATCACTTTTGTTCTTTTTCTTAAGGGTGGTCCCATAATTGTATCTGCTTCATGCTCCAAAAACCAGAGACTTATGGTACCAGAGGCCTGAGACAGAGCAAATGCAACTTCTCCCCTTCTCCCTCCAAGCACTTAATTGGAGATATTCAAAACGATTCCCAAGCTTGCTAAGTAAGGGAGTGAATGTGCAGAAAACCAGACAAGCCGAGGTGGCAGATGGCACTTCATAGAGGAACTGGAGTCATATTCTTTACCCAATAGTGAGGGACCATGAGGCCCACAGGAGCTGGCAGGGCATGGGGAAGTCCTCTCAAAGACGCAAGGTGTTAAAACCCTGCTCATCCACGTGGCAATCTTTGTACTTTAATAAAGGGCTAAAAACACCTTTGCAAAAATTATAGCAATGAGAAAATTATGACAGTGGAGGAGATCTGATCTAACCACCTCCATCTTGCCTGTAACCTCCAAACTGCCCTGATCACTCCTGAGTGGACCAAACTAACTTAGGGAGAAACTTAGTTCATAATTTAAATGATAATAGCCGTTTCCCAAAACTAAACCACATTAGTAAAACTAATGAAAGACCACCAGGTTAGGAGAATGAGAGGAACCTGAATTCTGCTAAGATGTAGATGTAATTAAGTGATAACAAGCCATAATTTTGGAGGTCACAAGATTTGCAACCTTCCTACTTCTGTAAATAACACCACTATTACGGAACCTAAGACTGGCCTTTTGAGGTGTCTTTTCAGGTTTTTGCATTTCTGATGACCGATGGCTCCACCTGGACCCACGACTCTTGACTCAACCAGTCCTGTGGTCCCTACCCAGAAGGGGACTCAGCACATAAGAAGCAGTTTCCACACCCCTATGATTGCCTCCCCAACCAATCAGCAGCACCCATTCCCCAGCCCCCTGCAGGCCAAACTATCTTTGAAAACCCTTGCCTGCAAACATTCTGGGAGGATGATCTGAGTAATAATAAAACTCTGGTCTCCCATTTAGCCAGCTCTTTGTATATAAACTATTTCTCTATTGAAACTCCCCTGTCTTGATAAATCAACTTTATCTGGGCAGCTGGCAAGATGAACCCATTGGATGGTTACAGGGCTTTCACCAAACAATGCTGCTAACATTTATTTAGGTTCTGGCTTTTTATAGATTTTCCTTGTGATTCAGAACCAGATGTAAGGACAAATGACACATGCATTTAAAAAGAGCCCAAACTGCCACAACATCATATCTCCCAGAGGGACTGGGGCATTGTTCCTGCTTCTGAGTTCAATAACAAGTTATGACAGAGAAAAAGGTTGAGAGAGAGAAAAAAGTTGTGTCACCAAAAGTCCAGCCTCCTAGCTGATGGGTGCGCGCAGGTAAAGTCAATTCAGGTGACTGACTCTGGGGGAGCTATTCTCCCTAGATATACAGACATCTTGATAATATTCATTAATCAGGCATGACACAGTGGCTCTTTTAGCTTCCTGTAGCTGGAGGTTGTCACAGATTGTTTAAGAAAAGATTAACCTGTGGTTGGGAAAGATTTTTGAGCCCAAATAAAAGTAATGACAACTGACCCTTTTGCAAACTTGGAGAGTTTATTTTTTAACCAAAAGTGCTTTCACTATATTTCAAACCTGTTGGCTTCAATTGTAAAATTGCACCTACCTCTGACAATGACCCCTCTTTCACCCCCATATTCCTATTTGGCAAAGCAATATGGTTTAGTGTTCAAGAGCACTCTCCAAACAAAGTTTTTCCCCTTACGGTTTTTGCAGCTTGCAGGCAGGTCTCAGTGGTAAGCGCTTCTTGAATGTCACAGAGGCAAAGTGGCTCTGCCAAAAAAAAAAAAAAAAAAAAGGGTTTGTGAAAGGAGGAAGTCTGAGTCATCAGCTGCAGGGAGCTATTACCTATTGCAGCACAAGGATAGTATCTTGGAGTCCAGGCAGACAAAATGAAGGCCTTATCCATCCTTGTCCTCTCATGGGACGTGGTAGCTGAACATAAGCCAGATAACTGCACTGCATGAAGGCACAGCATAGGAATATCAGAGCTGAACCACAGTCTACAGTAGGTTGTGCACCTGCTGTGGCCAGCAGAGGCAAGGCCATAGGGTCAGGCAGGCTGTGCATGGTAGCGATGGTGGCACTGAGAGGTGGAAGAGCAGGGTATCCCACCATGGGCCAAAAGAGACATCTGGGATTCCAGGGTCAGGCAGAGCTGGTTGTTCATCCAGTGTGGTCGGCTTACAGCTGTTCTTACACATGAGGAAACTGAAGGTTCCAGAACTTGCTCCAGGTGACACAGCCAAGAAGTTGGCAGCCTAAGGGCTTCTACTATAATTGAGGCCACAGGTACATTTTCATGAAGTGATGAGAGAACACCGAGGTCCACAAATGATAGGGCTCAGGGAAGGGAGAGCGGGGGCTGGAGTGGCCATGGAAAGTTCCACTCACGAGGATTTGAGTGAGAAGGAGAAACAATGCCGCAGATGCACCACAGCTGCAAGGGCACTGGCAGAATATGCTTGGTTTGATGTTTGGTGGCAAGAATAATAGACAGGAAAGGGGAAGGTTGTCAGCCTCTGTGTCTGAGTCTGCTCAGGCTGCTGCCACAAAGCATTGCAGACCAAGAGGCTTAAACGGAAATTTATTTCCTCATGGTTCTGGAGGCTGGACATCTGAGATCAAAATGTTGGCAGGGTTGGTTTCTCCTGAGGCCTCTCTCCTTGGCTTGCAGGTGGCTGTCTTCTCCCTGTGTCCCCACATGGTCTTCCTTCTGTGTGTGTCTGTGCCCTCATCTCCTCTTCTTATAAGGAGAGCAGTCCTTTGGATTAGGCCTCACCCTTACAACCTCATTTTAACTCAGTCACCTCTCTGAAGGCCTGTCTTCAAATACAGCCACATTCTGAGGTCCTGGGGGTTAGGACTTCAACATGTGAATTTAGGGAAGGGAGCAAGGGGGATGCACTGCAGCCCAAAACACTCTTGACGGGGGACAAGTGAACTCTGATAATGGCTGCCAAGTGCACAATTATGGCGGCCACCAATCTGGTGGATTCAAGGACTGGAGCTCCTCTGCTAATTCTTTCCTGCCAGGTTAGGAGGCATGCGAAGCTGTACCTTGTGTCCCGACCTCATGAGACTGTGTTGGGCAGCTTTGCAGAACAAGCCTGGCCCTGGATTTAAACAACAGTGAGGTTTCATGTTCCAGACCGTCCACACTCAGCCCGATTCAGCCTTCACAGGCTCAGTTGGTGGCAGAGAAGTAACCTTGCCCTCAGGACATGGAGCATGGGCACTTCCAGCTCGACACGTAGCAGACAGTGTCTTCCATGACAGTTGGGTTTTCAAGGAGGTAGGATGAAGTCCAGGCTTCCTGGGCCTCCAGCATGGTAGGTGTTTTTCCTCCAGTTTTCTCATTTGACCCCAAGCACAGCCCAGAGTTAGAGAAGACCCCTGTTGTGTTGTTTTGTTTTGTTTGTTTGTTTTTTGTTGTTGCTGTTTGTTTTTTGCTTTTGTTTTTGTTTTTTCGAGATGGAGTCTTGCTCCTGTTTTTACAGATGGGCAAGGAAAGCTCAGAGAAGAAAATTAATGTCACAGAGCTTGCACATAACACAGCTGAACAGTTCAGCTTTCTCTCTTTTTTTAAAAAAAAAAATATTTCTGTAGGTTATTGGGGGAAACAAATGGTGTTTGGTTAGCTGAGTAAGTTCTTTAGTGGTGATCTGTGAGATTTTGGTGCACCCATCACCAGAGCAGTGTACAGTTTCATTAGCCCGACGACAACCCCATGTGTGCCCATTTGCCATGGAGTGAATGTTTTTGTCTACCCAAATTCCCATGCTGAATCCTAACCCCTAATGTGATGGTGTTAAGAGCTGGGGCCGTTGGGGGTGATGAGGTCATGAGGGTAGAGCCTTCATGAATGGGACTGGTGCCCTCATGAAAGAAGCCTCAGAGCGCTCCTCCCTCTTCCAGCATTGGAGACTCAGCCAGAAGGTGCCATGTATGAACTAGGAAGCAGGACCTCACCAGACACCAAATCTTCCTATAACTTAATTTTGGACTTCCAACTTCTAGAACTGTAAACAGGTGTAATTGGCTCATGGTTCTGCAGGCTGTACAAGCATGGTGCTGGCATCTGCCCAGCTTCTGAGGAGACTTCAGGGAGCTTTTACTCATGGCAGAAGGCAAAATGGGAGCAGGTACATCACATAGTGAGAACAGCAGCAAGAGAGAGAGGGGTGGGGAGGCGCTACATCGTTTTAAACAACCAGATCTCACAAGAATTCACTCACTATGGCAAGGACAGCACCAAGCCAAGTGCTAGAGGTTGTAAATGTTTGCTGTTTATAAGCTACCTGGTCTATGGTATTTTGCATACAAACTAAAATGTCATTCTATTACAGCTACTTAGAGCAAATCCTGAAAAGGTTTTATCTAACCTGACTTTTAGAACTTCCCCCTTCTCTTCCCCAAACACCAAGATCCACTCCCGCCCCCCCGAGCTGCTCTCACCTTGCCTGCCATCCTGCACTTGACCTCACCCCCCACCCCATGCCCACTGTCCCTCCACCTACTGTGCCCCGCCCCCCAACTCAACTCAGGCATCAGCCTCTTTGTGAGGTTTCCCACACTCTGCAGGGTTTCCCCTCTTGTCCCGCGGCACCTGTTCCAGCTTCTTTGATGGCATTTATCACATTTTAATGAAACCTTTTGCTTACGACGTCCTCACTACTAGACTGTTGTTTCTTAGGCTGGTGTGGAGTTTGGCTCCCCCTGGACCATCAGAGTATCAACTCTCTAGCATCCGACACACGGTCTGTGTTCGCGGAGTTTCTGGAGTGAATGTTTGCACATAGGCTGCATGCCTTCCTGATTGTGGACCCCCTGCCTCGTTTGACCCATAACTTTTCATGTCACCTGGCCTCCTATATGGTCTTAGAGAATTCCAAGCAATCCTTTCACAGCTCCATGCCCAGCCCACAGCCCCAGACCTGCCATCTACCTTCTATCCCAGATAGAAGGTAGGTGTTAGGCCATTCTTGTGCTGTTGTAAAGGAATAACTGAGACTGGATCATTTATAAAGAAAACAGGTGTAATTGGCTCATGGTTCTGCAGGCTGTAAAAGCATGGCGCTGGCATCTGCCGAGCTTTTGAGGAGACTTCAGGGAGTTTTACTCATGGCAGAAGGCAAAGTGGGAGCAAGCACATCACATTGTGAGAACAGGAGCAAGAGAGAGAGGGTGGGGAGGTGCCACACCATTTTAAACAACCAGATCTCACAAGAACTCACTCACTATGGCAAGGACAGCACCAAGCCAAGAGGGATCCACTGCCACAGCCCAAGTGCCTCCCAGCAGGTCCCACCTCCAGCAGCGGGGACTGCATTTCAACATGTGATTTGGAGGGGACACATCCAAACCACATCATCAGGCTTGCCTTGATTTCACAGCCCCACTAATCACTTTCACCCTGTTACTGCTGCCCCTCCAACTCCACCAGTCCAGAGCTCATTGAAGGGCTGGGAGAAACTGTGATTTCGGTTTAGAAAGATGTCATGATTTGAGGCCTCCAAAGTAAGCCTCCTTCCACAAGCTAAGCTCCAACAGCCACTCTATTAGAGAAACAACGAGGACTTTCCAAGTGGGCTTCCCCATCTGAGATGTCCAACAGAAAAATACCCCGGGTCCAATACGTGATGCTGCATAAGAATTCCATGGAAAGTGCTTATAATATAACGCTGTGATTTAAAAGTGGGTTACAATGAAGCACACGCAATATGATCCCATCTCTGTGCAGATATGCACACACGTGCGTGCATGACAGCACACACATACATACAATCATGGGAAAGCAACTACTCCAAAGTCTAATCACCATTATTTCTCAGTGTGGGATTTCCATTCAGATTTAGCTTTTCAAAAACTTATCTGTGCTTTCTACATTTCCTACAGAAGATTGGTATTATTTTGCACTGAGTTGTAAAGCAAACTTACTTTTTAAATCCCCAGATAAGATTATCTTAATGTATGCATTTTACACATACTAAAATTTACTTACATGAGAAACTTGGTGTCACATTAGAATCTAAACAATCTGTCCAAACTCAATATTCCTATGACTCAACTTTAGATCTAGAAGGAGGAGGTGAAAGAAGTTAAAAGTTGACATGATTTGCATTGTTTTTCATCCACTTTCTGATATTTCACTGGTTGCATAATGGAGAAGAGTAAATAAAGGGGAGGTAAGTGTCTGGGCAGGTGCTGTGATAGACCATCTGGGGTGGCCCCTTCAGCTGGAGCTCACACCAGCCCTGGGAGCCTCTGCATGGGCTCCAATGTCCAGCCATGTGGGCTCCTTGAAGCAACATTGGGCCTCCTCCCACAGGAAGGAGAGCCGCACTGGCCTGAGCTTCCCAACCCTTCCAAGAGCCTGCTCCTGGCCATCTACCCTCTGGTATCTTCGGGTGAGTACCCCTGACCCAGCCAACAGCCCTCTGGCTGAGAGTATAGCAAAAGAGCCTGGGCTCTGCCATGTTTTACAGTTTCCACTCAAGCTGGGGGTGACAGATCCTGGCCACACCAGACTCTGAGCAAGGTGGCTGCCCCACAGCCATGCCCTCTCTCCTTCTGCTGTCTTTCTTTTCCAACTCTCTTCTTCTTCTCCACTCAAGCTGACCAACAAACTCACTGCCTACACAAATGTCCAGCTGGCCACTCCAAGGCCTCCTGGGAGGTGGCCTTTAGCCCTGCACTTAAGGACAGGAGATGGTGCAAAGCACTGCCCTTTGGGACATGCTCATTTCTTTTACTAGGATCTCCTCAGACTGAGCTGCCCTGGGCTTGCATGCTCTTTAGGGACCACGCTATCCTCTTCTCTTCTGGCAGGAATCTCCAGCCTTGAGAAGTAACTGTTAAAGCCCCCTTATTTGGTTTCATGGGAAGAAGAGAATCGCCTTTTAAACTGAGCACTGCACTTTCCACAGGGGCACAGCCCCAGAGATCCTCTGCTATCTGCTCTCCTCTTGGTCTTTTTCTTTGAGGTGGGGGGTCCATACTCCATTTTTTAAAAAAATTATTTCAACTTTTATTTTAGATTGGAGGTTACATGGGTATATTGCGTGATGCTAATTTTGGGGGTACAACTGATCCAGTCACCCCGGTAGTTAGCATAGTTTCCAATAGGTAGTTTTGTAGCCCTTGCCTCCCTCCCACTCTCCCCTTTCTAGTAGTCCCTGGTGTCTATGTTCCCGTCTTTGTTTATCACTACCCAGTGTCCAGCTCCCTTATGAATGAGAACATGCAGTTTTTGGTTTTCTGTTCCTGCATTAATTTACTTGGAAAAACAGCCTCTAGCTGCATCCATGTGCTGCAAAGGACACAAGCTCATTCTTTTTCATGGCTGTATAGTATTCCATGGTGTATATGCAGCACATTTCCTTTATCCAGCCCACCTCTGATGGGTATCTAAGTCGATGCCCCACACTGGTCTCTTCTTGTAGAAAGACCTGGGGAGAAGTTGGTATGAGGGAGAGCCAGTGCTACTGTCCCATTAAGCCCCAAGAGAGGTGTCCACCCAGGTTGTTGGCAGTCACTGGCAGCTCTCTTGGGAGTATGAGACACTCTAGAGATTTGGCCCCTAGTTCCAGGACAAGAGGACACGGCCCAGCCCGCAGTCTTGGGGAGATGGAGTGCTGCCTCTGGCAGGAAAGGCCAGGGAGGGACTGTGGGAAGAAAACAGGGAGCAGGAAGTCCCTGAGTTCCTGCCCAGGGCAAGTGCGGGCAGCTGTCTCCACAAGAAGGTTGGTGCCAGAGGGGAGTGGAGCATACTGTTGTGTTTGTTTGTTTGTTTGTTTGTTTGTTTTGAGATGGAGTCTCACTCTGTTGTCCAGGCTGGAGTACAGTGGCGCAATCTTGGCTCACTGCAGCCTCCACCTCCAGGGTTCAAGTGAGTCTCCTGCCTCAGCCTCCTGAGTAGCTGGGATTACAGGTGCCTGCTACCACGCCTGGCTAATTTTTGTATTTTTAGTACAGACGGGGTTGGCCAGGCTGGTCTCGAGCTCCCGACCTCAGGTGATCTGCCCGCCTAGGCTTCCCAAAGTGCTAGGATTACAGATGTGGCCCACCACGCCCAGCCAAAGCCACATTTTTTGTCTAGGGTCACACTGTGGGTATCTCTCCATGTCCCTCATCTTTTCTGTGTGTCTCACCTATAGAAAGTGGCCCATCCACAGAGGCTCCATGGAATGAGGGGAAGGTTGTCCTTCACGGATCAGGACAGGGCTGCTGAGGAAGCTGATTTCTGAGCCCAGGAACCCGCCCTCAACAGGAAAGGCAAATAGATGGTTTCAAAGCAGCAGCTCAAGCCGTCTGACTTCTTGGCCCCCGCCCACCCCCCAGCCCCGCGGATAAGGGCACCATCCAGAATGGCTGTAAATTGCTCTGAAAGTGCGAGGTGTGTATTAATAACCCCGCGGAGCTCTCTGGTGCTATATAAATGCTAAGTAGAACAGAAATTACTTTGGAGTGTTCTTGCACCTGAATGATCTCCCAGATATAACTGCTTTTGATCAGTCATCAACACAACTTTTAAAATAAAGCCGCCTCAGCCTTTTCAGTTCTGACCACAAGACAAAACGTATCGAACCAAAGGTTAAACTCCAATTGATTAAGGTCTCTCTCCGGCTTTTTCCTCTTCTGGGTCCCCTTTACAGCTGTGAGTCTAAGATTAGACACCGGTTTGCTTTTGTTGCTGTGGTTGCTGGTGCTGTTAGAACAGCTATTCCCCTCCCCAGGTGAATAGACCAGAATTGGATTTTACATACATTATTTGAACTAAGGTGAATAAAATACATTTCTCACCCACTCAAGTTGCCCCTCATAATATGAGGGGCCTGAAAGGTTTCAATCAGGTTTCCGGTGATCTTATTTTGATTAAATGTAGGGGTTTCATTTTCCCAGAGTTGCCTCAGGTTTTAGCTGTGTATATATTGTAATTCTGTATTTAGAGACGGTTGTATGCATGCATTTGATGTGGAGGGATTTCTATTTTGTTAGCCATCTTGATGTCTTGCCAAGCACCCCCACACACATTTCATCTTTCTGTGGCCACAGGCAGAGCAGGACAGGTGTCTGCATCAAATCCTCTAACCCCTAATCCTCCTAACACATCTCCCCCGCCTTCATTTCCACCTTTGGGAATACACCATCCTACATCTCATTCTCTGCATCTCATTTTCTGCACCCTTCCTTATTCCCATGTGGTTGTGTTTTGTTGCTGTTGTTGTTGTTTTAGAGACAGGGTCTTGCTCTGTTGCCCAGGCTGGAGTGCAGTGGCATGATCATAGCTCACTGCAGCCTTGAACTCCCGGCTCAAGCAATCCTCCCACCTCAGTATCCTGAGTAGCTGGGACTGCAGGCATGCATGGACTCCTGCGTGCATGGAGTCACGCCTAACTCTACAAAGTCACATGTTTAAAGTCTAGCTCTGGGACTATGACTCCAAGGTACGCCTTATGTCTTACTCTTCCTGCTCCTCATAAGCAGAACTGAGCCTTTTTAGCATTTCTGCATTCTCACACTCATGTCAGACTCTGGGAAAAACAAGGTTCCAGCTTATCTCTTTGTTTCCATCCATCTCTCTTTCTCTACTCTTCCCTACTTCCTATCCTAAATGGTAATATCATTAAACTGCATCAGCTTAAAAGAAGGATATTTGAAATCCCTTGGCTAGTCTTGCTTGTGACTTAGTGTCTCAGGAAATTGAAGATGTACTTAGACAAATTGCTATCGGAGGCCAAAATTTGACCAACAGAAAAAAACAATGGATTGATGAAGTGGAAGTGGCAGGCATTTTTGGTCAAAATAGTGTCTTTATTGTTTTTATAAAATAAACATTGAATCACTACTAAAAATCCAACAATAAGGAAGAGAAGAAAATAACAAATTATTCAAAATCCTATCAGTGTTAACACTTGGTGACATCACTCCAAACATCTTTCTTTGCCTACGTATATAAAACATTTAAATGGATGGATTTAAAAATTGTTAGAAAATGCTGCTTCCAGGATGCTAGTTCTTGAAATATCCCATCATATTTAAGAAATAAAGACCACAAGGCCAGGTGTGGTGGGTCATGCCTGTAATCCCAGCATTTTGGGAGGCTGAGGCGGGCAGATCACCTGAGGTCAGGAGTTCGAGACCAGCCTGGCTAACATGGTGAAACCCTGTCTCTACTAAAACTACAAAAAATTAGCTGGGCATGGTGATGGGCACCTGTAATCCCAACTACTCGGGAGGCCGAGGCAGGAGAATCACTTGAACCTGAGAGGCAGAAATGCAGAGATTGCAGTGAGCCAAAATTGCAGTGAGCCGAGATTGCACCACTGCACTCCAGCCTGGGTGAGAGTGAGACTCTGTCTCAGAGAAAGAAAGAAAGAAGGAAAGAAAGAAAGAAAGAAAGAAAGAAAGAAAGAAAGAGAGAGAGAGAGAGAGAGAGAGAGAGAGAAAGAAAGAAAGAAAGAAAGAAAGAAAGAAAGAAAGAAAGAAAGAAAGAAAGAAAGAAAGAAAGAGAGAGANAGAAAGAAAGAAAGAAAGAAAGAAAGAAAGAAAGAAAGAAAGAAAGAGAGAGAGAGAGAGAGAGAGAGAGGGAGGGAGGGAGGGAGGGAGGGAGGGAGGGAGGGAGGGAGGGAGGGAGGAAGGAAGGAAGGAAGGAAGGAAGGGGAAAGAAGGAAGGAAGGAAGGAAGGAAGAAAGGAAGGAAGGGGGAAAGAAGGGAAGGAAGGGAAGGAAGGAAGGAACTACAAAAGTCACTAAACAGTTGAAGTCTTTTTTTAACTACATGTTTCATTATTCTGACAATATCGATTACCGCTCTGAAAGATGAGATATCTAGTATTCCTGAGCCTTCCTTCAATACCCCCTTGTCCTGACTTCCCAGTGTTTTGTTCTGTGTATTATTATTACATTCAAAGGGTTCAAGATATTCATGTCCTATTGTGTGATTCTGACTCCCCAGTTGCTTAATCTTAGTTCTGCAGTTAAATAAAGTCAACATTCAGTATCAGGGCTGGTTTCGTAACCACAGCTCAACTTTTCCATTCCTAAATTCTTTTTTTTTTTTTATTGGAATGTTATTCTTCTTTATTACAAAAATGAGAAGAAAAGTAAAGTCTAGACTGCTCATGGAAGAAAAGCAATGGGATGAAAGATCATTAAAATTATAAATAAAATATATTATTTGATTGAATATAATTATATTAGTAATAAGACAAGTAAGCTAAAATCCACTACAAATCATACTTTCCTTTTAAATAATGCTGAGGTATAAAGTAAAATAAAAATGACATAAAAAACAATAATGAGAAAACAACTACACATTAGAACCTGTGAAGGCTATCAAGCTAAACCACTCAATGTAAAACCCAAAGCTTTAAATGCTCACATTACGAAATACTAAACTATGATGAAACAATTAAGAAATAAGAGTATCTGTCATCATATTTTATCATGTTGATGGCTCAAAAATAAGATAAGCTATAAGACTATATTAATGAAATAATTTGAGGGGTTTTTTAATTATTATTATACTTTAAGTTCTAGGGTATATGTGCACAATGTGCAGGTTTGTTACATATGTATACATGTGCCATGTTGGTGTGCTGCACCCATTAACTCGTCATTTACATTCAGTATATCTCCTAATGCTATCCCTCCCCCCACCCCCCACAACAGGACCCAGTGTGTGATGATCCCCTTCCTGTGTCCAAGTGATCTCATTGTTCAATTCCCACCTATGAGTGAGAACATGCGGTATTTGGTTTTCTGTTCTTGCGATAGTTTGCTGAGAATGATGGTTTTCAGCTGCATCTGTGTCCCTACAAAGGACACGAACTCATCCTTTTTTATGGCTACATAGTATTCCATGGTGTATATGTGCCACATTTTCTTAATCCAGTCTGTCACTGATAGACATTTGGGTTGACTCCAAGTCTTTGCTATTGTGAATAGTGCCACAATAAACATACGTGTGCATGTGTCTTTATAGCAGCATGACTTATAACCCTTTGGGTATATACCCAGTAATGGGATGGCTGGGTCAAATGGTATTTCTAGTTCTAGATCCTTGAGGAATTGCCACACTGTTTTCCACAATGGTTGAACTAGTTTACAGTCCCACCAACAGTGTAAAAGTGTTCCTATTTCTCCACATCCTCTCCAGCACCTGTTGTTTCCTGATTTTTTAATGATTGCCATTCTAACTGGTGTGAGATGGTATCTCATTGTGGTTTTGATTTGCATTTCTCTGATGGCGAGTGATGATGAGCATTTTTTCATGTGTCTGTTGGCTGTATGAATGTCTTCTTTTGAGAAGTGTCTGTTCATATCCTTTGCCGACTTTTTGATGAGATTGTTTTTTTGTTTTGTTTTGTTTTGTTTTTTTTAGACAGGGTCTCACTCTGTTGTCCAGGCTGGAGTGCAGTGCAGTGGCGTGATCTCAGCTCACTGCAGCCTCTGCCTCCTGGGTTCAAGCAATTCTCCCACCTCAGCCTCCCGAATAGCTGGGATTACAGGGGCATGCCACCACGCCTGGCTGGCTAATTCGTGCATTTTTAGTAGAGACAGGGTTTTACCATGTTGGCCAGACTGGTCCTGAACTCCTGACCTCAGGTGATCCACCTGCCTTGGCCTCCCAGAGTGCTGGGATTACAGGAGTGAGCCACCTCGCCTGGCCCCATTCCTAAATTCTTAATGTTTATTAACCTCTCAAGTAGTTGAATTTTATCACTGAGAAGTTTTTAATCAAGAAGCTTATGAGGCTCATGTACTTAGACTTTTTTATGTTTATGAATGGCCACTTGTTGTCTCTATACTTCCCTGAGAGCTGGGGATACTATTCTTGAGTAACTCTTTCTTTTTGAATTGAATGGGTATTGCTCCACTTCCTCTTTCTGCTCTTTTTAAAAATGAGTTTATATTCCCAAGTTTGCCTATAATGCGAAATACTCATGAGGAATATGATTCTGGTCTGAGGATCATATTTTCTTCCAGACTGGATTCTTCTTCTTTATTTTGAATGCAGTGTAATGTTCCTTTCTTTTACTCACATGCGTGTTGAGGTGGTGGGGAAGGTTTGCAGAGTTGCCAGGTTGTTTCTTTACATCTTGTTCATCCTTAACATGGACAGTTCTGTCCAAAACTTCTAATCTTTTGATACATTAAGCGTGAGTTTTCCTTGATATACATCTCACCTTACCTTGAACCAGTTGGTTCCTTCTCCCTACCCCCACTTCACCCCTGAGAATCACCGTTGTGGGTATTGCTTTCTACCCACTTTTCTGAAGTCTGAGAGTATGGGAGTTGGGGAGGGGGAGAGGTTGCCACGGGGGAAACTAGACTCTGCTTTCTCTCTTCTGAGATCTCATGAAATGCCCTGTATTAAATGCCCATTTCATCCAGCTGGAGAGATGTTCCCTTCCTTCCTTCCTTTCTTCCTTCCCTCCTTTCGAGGCAGAGTCTCACTCTGTCGCCCAGGCTGGAGTGCAGTGGCACAATCACAGGTCACTGCAATCTCCGCCTCCCAGGCTCAAGCTGTCCTCCCATCTCACCTCCCGAGTAGCTGGGATCACAGACATGAGCCACCACACCTGGCTGATTTTTATATTTTTGCAGAGACAGGGTGTCATCCTGTTGTCCAGGCTAGTCTCCAACTCCCAAGTTTAAGGAATCTACCCATCTCAACCTCCCAAAGTGCTGGGATTACAGGCATGAGCCACCGTGCCCAGTTGAGATTTCCCATTTTTATGAGCTCCTGTTCGTTCCACATATTCAGCCCAGATCTGCGGGAAATTTCTGAGTTCTGGCACTCTGACCATTTCACTTTACACTTTTAATAAGTGTAACATTTAAATGAGGATAATGCTAGGCATTTCCGACACAGACCCTAGACCTTTCAGTCTTATGTTTACACGTTTCATAAACATTTACTCTGTAAAAAACACTCAAGCAGGCATGATAGAGGCTCCTCTGTTTCTCCATTGCCTTCAACTCTTACCTCCTTTCCCTTTTCCCCCTTGCCTTCCCCACCCTGTGAACCTTGACTAACCAACAAACTGCAAGGCTTGCAAAAGCCATTCGTGAAAGTACTGTTCTGTTATCAGGATGAGACAGAACCACAATCCTGATCAAGAAGCGTGAAAACCGGGACAACCTCCACTGCAAGTTTCACAGCAGTTAAAGACAAAGGCTTTTCCTGGCCCAAATCACTAGGGCACATCTGCCTGCCTCCTCCTCACCCTATACAACTACAGCCTTGCTTTGATTGGGAAATTACCTGGTCTTCAAAGGGTCCTTAATTGCATCAGCTGAATGAAGCCTTTGACCTCTATTTGAGTTGCCTCAATTATGTTCCTTGGGCTGGGGGCAGTGACTCATGCCAGTAATCCCAGCACTTTGAGAGGCCAAGGCGGATGGATCACCTGAGGTCAGGAGTTTGAGACCAGCCTGGCCAATATGGTGAAACCCCGTCTCTACTAAAAATATAAAAATTAGCTGGGCGTGGTGGCACGTGCCTATAATCCCAGCTACTGGGGAGGCTGAGGCAGGAGAATCGCTTGAACCTGGGAGGTGGAGATTGCAGTGAGCCGAGATTGCATCATTGCACGCCAGCCTGGAGGGCAAGAGTGAAACTCCATATTGAAAAAACATATATATATATATGTGTGTGTGTATTTTTTTTTCTTCCCTTGGACAACTTCCTGGAAGGCATAATGTCAGGCCCTGAGCACGCAAACGTGGATAAGACATGCTCTAGGTGAGGAAGACAAACATCAGTGAATAAATACAGTGCAGAAATATGGAGATGATTGTTTCCTTTTCCGAAACTGTTGACAGGTGAATAAAATTACCAGGAAAATGTAACATCGTCACAAAAGAATTTCCACAAGCTCACAGACCTCACAGGGCAAGACATCAGAGACAAGACCTAGATTGTAGCTGGGAACTGGGCCAGATGCTAGGCTAGTTTATACACCGTCTGTAGCAACCCTGCATCCAGGCGCAGGCCTGATTTCACACAGGGTCCCCATCAGTGCTCTTGAATTTTGTACAACAATGTTTCCTTATCACTGGAACAGGAAATATGGTTCCCATAGCTGTCATACACAGAATCCCCTGAGAGATTTCTTCTCTGCAAAGTATCATTTCTTCCCCGAGTCCACTCACCTGTGCTGTCCTCAGAACCTGTTCCCAGCAGCGTGCTCCTCTGGCAGTCACCGCTTGCAGTTCCAATGGGGTCGGCTAGGGCAGCACATGTGGCTCTACATGCTACAGGAGTTGCGTGTTGAACAAAAGAATGAGACAAGGATAAATTCTTCTAAATCCCTTGAGGCATCCCAGCAGTTTATTTATGGGTTGGCTGATTTGTTTTGATGGATGGCTCTGCGCAGTTGTGGCTCGCTTAATCTGACACTGCTGAGATTTGTGAAAAGGAGTGATTGGCTCGTAAGAGAAACATGGTTCAGTTGTGTCTGTGTTGCCATTGATCTCAATAGCCAGATGCCCTGAACAGGTTTAGAGGCACAGTTGCTTAGGGCAAAGGAACAGAATTTGATTTTCCTATGGAGCAAGAAAATAGGCAAAATTTTACTCTAACCAGCTCTCAATGAGCTCATAATAGAAGGTTCTGTAATTGCTGAAAGAGGAGGCTTAGAATTCAATGGTGCAACTAATCACTACTCCTGCAGAGAAGAGATGGGAGAGCAAATGCTGCTTTTCTCTTACAGGAATAATGACTTCAGCCCAATTCCTCCGGCTTTCCTTCAAAAACATGGCAGCCACCCTAGAAGTATTCGGAAAAGCTATCCTAACTAATCTGCTAATGTTGATTGTCAGATTGACCAAAAGAAAGAAACTTAGGCACATGAGTAGAATTAGGACCGGTCAGCAGTTAGAGTTCACTTGGCTTTCTTTCAAAGCCAATCAAGAGCCCATTCTCATGCCTTTCAAATGCCACAGAACGCCATTAATGTGAAGTTCCTTCTGTGATAAAATGAGCCCCCACGCAGGGGAGTCCACTAACCGAAGCTTTCTGCAAATGGCTTCCTGCTGTCATTTCCTTGGGTAACTACTTGCAAAATACTATGTATGATGCCATATGGGCGGAAGGAAAGGGCATGAATTTCTTCTCTGAAGGACTTGTGTTTTGGGGAGCTCAGCACCGTCCCAAGGCTTTTATACAGCTTCTCAACACCCAAGAGAGCGCTTCGGGTTTCTCAACTCGCCTTCTTAGGAGTCCCCATCATTGAGCAGAAACTCGTTGACTAGTTCAAGTAAAAGGGAAGGGGTGTTCTTGTAAAGAAAAAGAACAGGCTTGCTGGAATCCACTTAATAGAAAGACTAGAGGAGTGGCTGCATTTCCTCAGCCCTATGACAACAACAGCAATCTACGAGGCACTAACAACATTTTGGAGTGTGGGTCGCCCACTTATTTGTTAGGTAATACTGCATTCTGTTTTATGGCACCTTAAGATCTGGTGCCTATGGTGGGAAGAAGGGGAGAGATGTGAGGAATTGATATGTTTAGAGTGGAAGGATGAACATCAGGTCTTCAGAGGGAATTTGCTGCTCCTTTTATGTGCTTTAGGGTGGGAGAGTGGGCTTCAGTGGGCTCCAACTTGGAAATCTATGTGGTATGCTCAGACGCAGACATCATTAAAGAATGCATTCTCCTAGGCTTCTCTTGGATTTTCTTATTTTCTATACTTCTCTACATCCCCATTGTCATGAGATATTTATTGAGGGCCTACTGCTTGCTCAGTGTCATGTAAGATACCAAAATTAAGAGGATAAGACAAGTTAATAGGAGAGTGAATGATCAATTTTGGGGTTCAAATTTAAGTGCTACAGAATATCAGTAAAGGCAAACAGCACCAGAAATCCAGCTAGAGAAATCTGATCACATGACAGTGTGAGGACTGGAGATGAGCACCTGCTTCTTGAGCACTTTGCATGTGCCATGGAAGGGGGACTCTGCCAGGTGCCAGATCATTGTTATTTATTTAAATTCATACAACAGCATTTTTTTCTTCAACTTTGTTTTTATTTCCGGAGTACAAGTACAGGATGTGCAGGTTTGTTAGACAGGTAAACATGTGCCATGGTGGTTTGCTGCACAGATCAACCCATCACCCAGGTATTAAACCCCAAATCCATTAGCTAATCTTCCTGCTGCTCTCCCTCTCCTGCCCCACAAACAGGCCCCAGTGTGTGTTATTTTCCTCCATGTGTCCATGTGTTCTCATCATTCAGCTCTCACTTTTAAGTGAGAACATGCAGTGTTTGTTTTCTGTTCCTACGTTAGTTTGCTGAGAATAACGGCTTCCAGCTCCATCCATATTCCCGCAAAGGACATGATCTCATTCCTTTTTATGGCTGCATAATATTCCATGGTGTGTATGTACCACATTTTCTTTATCCAGTCTATCATTGATGGGCATTTGAGTTGATTCCATGTCTTTGCTATTGTGAACAGTGCTGCAGTGAACATACACATGCATATATCTTTAAAATAGAATGGTTTACATTCCTTTGAGTAAATATCCAGTAACAGGATTGCTGGGTCAGATGATATTTCTGCCTCTAGGTATTTGAGGAATCACCACACTGTCTTCTACAATGGTTGAACTAATTTATACTCCCACCAACAGTGCAAAAGTGTTCCTTTTTCTCCACAACCTTGCCAGCATCTGTTGTCTCTTCACTTTTTAATAATCGCCATTCTGACTGGTGTGAGATGGTATCTCACGCTTTTGATTTGCATTTCTCCAATGATCAGTGATGTTGAGCTTTTTTTCATATGTTTGTTGGCCACCTGAATATCTTCTTTCAAGAAGTGTCTGTTCATGTCGTTTGCCCACTTTTTAATGGGATTGTTTGTTTTTTCCTTGTAAATTTGTTTAAGTTCCTTGTAGACTCTGGATATTAGACCTTTGTCAGATGAATAGATTGCAACAATTTTCTCCCATTCTGTAGATTATCTGTTTACTCTGATGATAGTTTCCTCTGCTGTGCAGAAGCTCTTTAGTTTAATTGGATCCCATTTGTCAATTTTTGCTTTTGTTACTATTGTTTTTGGTGTTTTCATCATGAAATCTTTGCCTATGCCTATGTCCTGAATGGTATTGCCTAGATTTTCTTCTAAGCTTTTTATAGTTTTGGGTTTTACATTTAAGTCTTTAATCCATCTTGAGTCAATTTTTATATAAGGTATAAGGAAGGGGTCCAGTTTCAATTTTCTGCATATGGCCAGCCAGTTCTCCCAGCACCATTTATTAAATAAATAATCTTTTCCCCATTGCTTGTTTTGTCAGGTTTGTCAAAGATCAGATGGTTGTAGGCATGTGGTCTTATTTCTGAGCTCTCTACTCCATTCCATACCACCACAGTTTTTTTTTAGAGATGAGGCCTCGCTCTGTTGCCCAGGCTGGAGTGCAGTGGCTCGATCGTAGTTCACTGCAGCCTCTAACTCTTGGGCTCAAGTGACCCTCCCACCTCAGCCTCCTGAGTAGCTGAAACTACAGGCATGAGCCACAACACCTGGCCTCACAACAGCATTCTGAAGTGAATGGAGAAATAAATGTTGAGGCTCCTAGAGGTTAATCAACTTTCCCATAACAAATTATGGTGGGATCAGAGAGAAAAAGGTAATCATTCCTAATGGGGAAAACTGAGCACTGCAACTACACACGCATACACATGCATGCACACACACACACATATGCACACCAGACACATATATATATACCCCACACATGTCACACACACATGCACACATCAACACTTACATACACACACCACACCTGCACTCAGAAATGCAGGTAACTAGCCTAGCAAGCCAGTACATGATTTGGAGCTCAGTGGGACTTAGTTAGGATGTTATGTTCTGTTGTAAAGAATCAGAGAAAAGAAGCCAGAGTTAATCTCCAGAGAGTTAAGCCACCTAGGAATGCCAAAGTATACAGTTGAAGGCCAGGGTCAGTTAATAAGGCCAACGTGTGAAAACAGGAAGGGGAACATGAGAGAAGAGGGGCATTGCCATCTTGGACAAGCACTGCCATTTTAAGTTCCCATTGATTAAAAACTGCCTAAATCCAGCCTAAAAGCATCAGCCTTAAGGCTAATGTCAGCATGACCATAAACACAAGTGACACCTCTGACCAGAAACATTACAACTCTGAGATAATCTCCCCTCTGACTAGAAACTTGCCAGCCCCAAGATAACCAACCCTCCAACCAGAGACAGTCCAACCGTACAATAAAACTCTCCTCCACACAGAACCATCCCAAGCCTGTGATAAGCTCGCTCTCTCTCCCTAAGCCCTTAAATACCCTTAGTCTATAAGGGAGAATGTTTCTGACCGAAATCGGCCAGAAGCCCCTCTCAGGTTTATTCTCCAGAATAAACCTGTCTTTGACTGTTGAGCTGCTTTTTGTGTTTCTTTCTTCTTTCTGTAACTCTTATAGGACAGAAACTGTAAATAAGCCAAAGTGGGACCAGAGAAAACCAGAGGGAAACAAGAATAAAATTGTGGCAATACTCTTCAAATAAGCCTAAAAGGGACAGTTGTTTACTGTGATTAATCATAGGGTGTAGTCTGCTTGTCTTGGACTTGAAGGTAGATAGCTGGAGTGTTCCCAACAGGAACAAAGACATGGAAGCCAAGCTGGGCCTGACAGTGGACAGAATGGCCCAACTGAGGTAAGGTGGATGGTCACAGAGCATGGGGAATATAAAGTTGAAGGCAAGGCCAGATGAGAAGGAGACTGAATGCCAAGAGTTTGGATTCAAAGCACACAACTATAGGAAACCAGCAGAGAGAAATATGTTTTTGAATTCTCAGCTTTAAATAATTCATCCCAGACCTGTAATTTTAAGACAAAACCCCTAAATGTGAATGCATTGCTAGTACTTCCAGAATTAAGTTAGCTTTGCAATTCAGTCACTGAATGTGAAAGAGACCATTTCTGGGCATCAAAATCCAGTTTCCCCATGACTTGCACCTCCGGGTATTAAATAGAGCTAGATAAGGTTTTGTATTCAGATGAGACTTCCACAGCTAATCTCCTGTCACTCTAAAAGTAATTTACTCTCAAGTGGATAAAACTACATATGTTTTTGGATAAGAATTTAAATTGTCAAATTCTCTTCTTGTGTAATCATTCAAACACTGCTCATTTCTAATTCCAGGATGTGGTCTCTACTTTAATGATTATATTTCACAGGTTTCCTCAACATCCTGCCCCATTGTTCACATAAATATGCTCAACACGGGGTTATAGAAAATACTTAGATGATATTCTATCCAGGTCCTGGGGTACAAATTCTTGAAAAACAGGAACTACATCTCTGGCCCAATCAACTGACATTGCTGAGAACTCAAGGCTTTATTTTATTTGGTGAGTCAAAACTCTATCCCAGATGTCCTTGTGGGATATTCAAGGGTATTGACAGTCATGCCTTTGATCGGGAGATTTTGGAAAGGCATGCACTCTTGTGAAAACTATCCATGTAGGTTTACTCGGAAGAGAAATACTGCTTTGCTTGTTTTTCCCCAAAAAGAGAAATATGAAAGTTTAGGCTTCATGATCAGAGCAAGCTCAGCTTGCTATAAAACAAACCAATAACAAAAGGCTTTGTGGCACTGCTTTTCTTGAGCGACTTTCTCCCTAGATCAAGTTCTCTTTTATCTTCCAAAGCATTTCTTAAACAGTAGGATTTTCACAAATCCTCCATTTTCTCACCACATCCCTGTGTATTAATTATATTTGATCAGCCTTTTGCCCAGGACTCAATTGCCTCTCCTATGAAACTCACTGTGACCTGTGCTTACCAAGTCCAGTGGGGTGTGCCACAGCCTCCTCCCTGACCTCTATCAGCATTGACTACTGCTCACAGCCTTCTCCTTCCTGAAGCTCTCTCCTCTCCTAGCTCCCTGCGGCTCCTGTCCTCAAGAGCTCTCCTTGATCTTCTAGAGCCCACCATCTCTGATACTTCACTGACCTCCTTTCTTCTCCTGTCCCCATAATAGAGTTGTTGCCCCAAGGTTATCTTCTTGTCCTCCTTTCCTTAGTGTCCCAATATAAGTCTTTGGGTGATTTAATGTGGGCCCCTGCCTACAGTTACTTCCTTCCATGAGGCCATCTCCCAGATCAATATCATTCAATGTCCTCATTCTCGGTAGCTTCCTGTTTCTTAACTGCCTGGCACATGTCTCAACCTAGATTGTTTTTGGAACCTCAAACTTATGACATTCAGCTTAATCCTAGCTGAAAGATGTGCTTGGAGCTTGTCTTTGGAAGAAGGCAGCAAAGACCGTTCTGTAGCAACCATGGAATGAAGGCTGGGAAAACTGACCAGGCCAGCATGGACAGGTCCTCCTCCTCAGGGAAGGGCAGGTAATCCCAACCAAGTCAAAGCTGGCATAGAAAATTCAAGTCTGATCCAGACTGGGATTCGCAGTCCAGGAAGCTCTGATATAGCAGATCAATATTGGTTCATCCAGTTCACAAACCAGACAGAATCATTTGAGATGAGGCGAAGGGTGCCAAGAGCAAAGTCCAGGTCAGAAGGCAAAGGGACTGAGAGGAGCTCTTCAAGAGGGCACAAAGAAGACCCAGGGCAAAAGAGCCAGGCTCTTAGGTATGCAGCAGGTGCATTTAAAGAGGCTGAAGGTCTGCATTTGCCCAAGGGCCTGGCACACAGACCCTGGAAGGACAGCAGCTCAATCCTGGATGCTACTAGAAAGGAGTGGGCTTCAAATGGACACCAGTCCAGGTGCTATCATTTGAAGGTTCCCTCTCTCCAAAACTCATGTTGAAATTTAATCCTCAATATGACAGTACTGAGAGGTGGGACCTTTAAGAAATTAGTGGGTCATGAGGTCCTCCCCAAATAAATGGATGCATCTATCCATGGATTAATAGATTAATAGGTTAATGGATTTATGAGTTATCACAGTAGTGTGACTAGTGGCTTTATCAGAAGAAGAAGAAAGATATGAGCTAGTATGCTCAGCCTCCTCAGCATGTGACACTCTATACTGCTTTGGTAGAGAGTCCTCACCAGCAAGAAAGCCCCTACCAGATGTAGTTCCTCAACTTTCTACTTCTCAACCTCCATAAATATAAGAAATAGATTCCTTTTCTTTATAAATTACCTAGCTTCATGGATTCCGCTATAAGCAACAGAAAACAGACTAAGACACCAGATCTGACTCTCATTTCTCCAAAGCCAGGGAAGAATTAAGCTTCAGAGAGCAGACATTGTTTGGGCTGCTGGGATTGGCGAGGTCTGGCAGAACTTCCCCTCCTAAAATGGAACTCATTTTCAGACTCATCCCTAGATCAGCCTGCTTCCAGGTTTTCCTTTCTCCAGTGAAGACTTGGAATCAGCTTTGTCTCCAAAGTCATACCTGCCATGCCATCAGTTGCCAAGTCCAGTTGGTTGCTAATCTGTCTACTCCACTTGCTTTCAAAGAGGACTTGAAGTAACTTGCAAAGATGCATACATTATAACAAGACTTAAAACACTTAGGTGAGGAAAAGGGGAGAGAAAACAAGGACAAGAAAAATAAGATAGAGCCAGCGATATGATACAAACAAATCTACGTCATGATGCCCCTTGTTAAGGAGGAGCTCCAAGCTTGGTTTTGAGATGCTGAGCAGCCAACACAAGGAGGGAGGCATGCTCAGTGGCACTGGTCACAATGTCTCAAAGATACGAACGGCTGCTCAAAGAGAAGCACAGTTATTCCCGTTGCCAAAATTGAAATGAATATATGCATGTGAAGTTTCAGACAGAGCTTGTGATGACATGGGGAAAATCCAAAGTATCATGTGGCTGCTTCTCACAATGCCCTCAGAGTAGGTGAGTGACCTAAGACAGAGGGGTGCTTGGTAAAAGTTCACCTGTAGATTTGTTCTTGAAGTAGCCACACGCCTTCACCACCACTTTCCATGACTGCTGCTCCTGACTTTCTTCCCTAGACTACCCCATGGCCTCCCTCAGTCTGTCCCACACCAGCACCAGAGCAGTCCCTGACTCACAGCACAACACTCATCCTCTGTCTTCAGAAAACTCGCCCCGAGAGGCATGCCCTCCACCCTCATCCCTCTAGAGGGCCCAGCATCCCCACCTGTCCCATCTCCACCCCGCTGCATGGATCTATCACGTGTCTCTTCCCTCAAAACATCACATACTCTCTGCGATGGCTAATTTCATTTTATCTTATTTTTTAAGAGACAGGGTCTCAACTCTGTCACCCAACCTGCTGCGACAGCTATGATTGCAGTGGTGCGATCATAGCTCACTGCAGCTTCAAACTCCTATGCTCAAGCAATCCTCTCACCTCAGCCTCTCAAGTAGCTAAGACAACAGGCACACATAACTGCACCTGGCTAATTTGTTTTCACCTTTTTTGAGGGGTCTCTCTATGTTGCTCAAGTTGGTCTTGAACACTGGATCAGACTTGAATTTTCTATGCCAGCTTTGACTTGGTTTGGATTACCTGCCCTCTCTGAGGAGGAGGACCTGCCCACATTGACCTAGTCAGTTTTCCCAGCCTTCATTCCATGGTTGGTGCCGAAGGATCCTTGCTGCCTTCTTCCAAAGGCAAGCTCCCAGCACATCTTTCAGCCAGGACCAAGCTGAATATCATAGGGTCTCCCTATGCTGCCAGACTGCTCTTGAACTCCTGGCCTCAAGCAATCCTCCTGCCTTAGCCTCTTGAGTCTCTGGGATGAGCCACTGCACCCAGCTGTGATGGCTAATTTCATATGTCAACTTGACTAGGCTGTGGTGCCTAGTCGTTTAGACAAACGTTATTCTAGATCTTGCTGTGAAAGTGTCTTTTAGATGAGATAAGATTTAAATCAGTGGATTTTGAGTAAAGCAGATTGTCCTGCATAATGTGGGTGGGCCTTATCCAGTCAGTTGAAGGCCTTAAGAAAACCACAGACCTCTCCCAAGGCAAGGGAATTCTGCCAGCTGATGACCTTCAGACTCAAGCAGAAACTCTTCTTTTGGTCTCTAGCCTCTGGCCTGCTCTGGAAATTTGGAATTTGCCAGCCTCCATGATCCAATTCCTTAAAACAAATCTCACCCACCCACCTTGGCTTGCAAACTACCTATTGTTAGTTTCTCTAGGGAATCCCAACTGATTTACTCTCCAGGTTCCTTCTTTCTCAGATGCCCTCTTCCCACCACTCCTGTTTGTCAAACTCTGATCCATGTCGTAAAGGACAGCCCAGTCATCTCTCTGTGGGGCACCTCCTCATTGCTCGCAGTCTGGAGTGGGATCAGCCCCCTTCCCGTCTCTGAGCAGTGCTCACGCCTTGCCTGTGTGGAGTTACTGGCTCCTGACTCAGCACACGTCTTTAGAGCAGGAGTCTCTCAGGGCAGATTCTTGACCTAGAGTCAGGCACCCAATAAATATCTAAGACATTCAGGGAGTCCTCACAGCAAGAGTCGCTCCAAAATGTGCCTTCCCAGAACACCTACCAACTAGGTCAGCTGCCAAGTCTCCATTTTGTAAAAGAAATTCAGAGCGAGACAGGTTCATGTGCATAGAGGGATTTAGTCATAAGAACAAATAAAGGGTCCAGAAGTTTCTGATGTCTTTTCTTTAGCACTGAGTCATTAAATATAGGGGGCAAACTAGGATTTCTTTTTTCATGAATGAGTAAAAACCCATGTGGCAAGACAAAGAAAGCCTGGACAACAGGCAGCTAAACATTCTCACGGGCAGCCAAGTCGAGGTCCCGGTGGAGTAATTCAACTTCCTCTGTGTGCAGCCACCTGTTGCTGTGACCGCCCAGGAGGGACATTGGGAGCCACCTGGTGGCTTGTCCAGCCATGCAAACCACATGTCAGTGTGCCTGCTGGAGGAAGGGGAGCCAAGGCAACGCACAGCACACACAGATCCCGCCTGGCAGCAAGGCTGTGGCCCCGGGGGTTGCCAGATGGAGCCTGCCGGATTCCACGCAGCTGCAAGCTCAGTTTAAGAGCTCCTCTTGAAGCAATGATTCTGGCACCTCACAGAGTGCATGGCCTGCCACCAAAGACATCAAATTAATAATTCATACTTAGCATTTAGGTACCACTGTCGTGCTGGCCAAGTCATTAGTACATGCATTTTCTATTTCTGCCAGGGATTGCTTCCCAGAGAGATTATTGCCGTGTTGCTGATAATAAAGCCAGCGCTGATGAGAACTGGCAAGGTGGAATTCACCTCAAGTTAGGGGCAGAACAGGACTCCAGAGTTCAGCCTCCAAAGATACACAAACATGGTGACCATCGACGAGCAGGGGAGGACAGGAAGGCCTGGCAGTCCGATTCCCAGTGCCCAGAATCCAGCATCTGTGGGCTATTTATGTAGCCTAGCAAGGCCTTGGCTTCTCATCTGAAGATGAAAGGAGCAAGTCATGTAATCTCCAGTTTCCTTTCAGGTTGAACATCCTGCATCACGGGCTCAAGGAAGGTTCAGGCAGAGTCTGCCAATCTCAAGGGACTGTTTTCCATTCCTACCTCCTCTGTTGATGACAAACCTCTACAGTGGGACCGTCACTTCCTTCATGGGACATGTATACCATCTCTAGGCAAGCAGGGAGAAGGGGCATGTAGAATTCTCTTACAGACAGGTGGTTCTGCATCCTTTAATGTGCTGTAAACTTACAAATCTTCATAATAAACAAAAGTGAAACAAAAGGCTTTGGATACTGGTCTAGTGGGTGGATTCTAGTTTTTAAATTCATTGACTTATTTTAATTATTTTTAGAGCTGAGGTCCAACTGTGTTGCCCAGCCTGGAGTCCAGTGGCTTTTCACAGGTGCAAGCATGGCACACTACAGCCTCCAATTCCTAGACTCAAGAGATCCTCTGACCTCAGCCTCCAGAGTAGCTTGGACTGCAGGCATGCACCACTGCTTCCAGCAGATTCTGTTAATCCTTCATCCAGGTCACTGCTATCTGACCCAGCCCCTGCTGCTGCTGTCCACAGACAGCACATTCACTGCTGGACGCTACTGTAAGAGGTTTATCTGAATGGCATTAAGTTCTTTGCAGAGGGATCATCTGCAATGCCTGTCTGCCACCCTGTGCTCTGCACTTGCAGCCTGGAGGCTTCCAGCACTCCCCAGTTTTTGGATGGAAACATTGAGTGGCCCCTCTCCAGCAGGAAAAGCTTAAGCAATGCGTGCAAATACTCCTGGGAGCTCCAGCCTGTTGGGAGAAGTCTGAAGTCCACTACTATCTTGGTTCCCTTGGGCTGCTATAACCAAATACTGTGGGCTGGGTGGCTTGTAAACAATAGAAATTTATTTCTCACAGTTCTGGAGGCTGGGAAGTCCAAGATCAAGGCACCTGCAGATTCGGCATCTGGTGAGGGCTTTCTTCCCGGTGTATTGATAGCACCTTCCTAGGTCTCTTTATGAAGGCACTAATGCCACTCATTAGGCTCTACCTTGGTGACGTAATCACCTCCCAGAGGCCCCACCTCCTAATACCATCACTGTGGGGATAAGGATTTCAACGTATGAGTTTGGGGCAGTTGCAAACATTCAGACCACAGCACCCACACACATCTTTCCCATCTGCTGATGGGGAAGTGTGTGACAGCTCTTAGTCAACGTCCATTCTCCCCTACAAAATCCTTGCATCATCAGAGCTGGCAAGGTACCTGCTATAAAGCATGTCTTCACCAGGACTCCTTCATACCAGGTGTGGCATGGGACTAAGTTTTAGGAGATTAGACATGGAAGTTTGTTGGGAAGGACTTCTGGAGGAGGCTCCTTAGAAGGGGGGACAGACTGATAAGAAAAGCTCTTTTGCCCCATCACCTTGCCTTCTCCTTGGAATGCAGATGAAATGGCTAGAAGTCCAGCAGGCAACCTGGGCCATCATGTTACCTTAAAAAGGGATGCTCCACACTGAGTTGGTAGGGCCAAAGGTGGAAGGCACCTGATGTCCAGGTAAGACCTGCCACGCTAGCCTGGCTCTGTCTACCCCCTGAAAAAAAAACTGCCCTGTTTGTGTAAATACACTGTTCATTTAGTTTTCACTTAACTATGGCCAAATTGGGTCCTAACTGATATGCAAGCCCATGCAATAATCACCGTTTTGGAGATGTGAATGTGAGTCAATCTGCCGCTGTCACTGACCAAATGGCAGTGGGGCTCTAACACCTCCCACCTGGCATACAGCTCCGCCCCTGGGGTGTCCATCAGTGTATCTGGAGCAGAGCCTGCTCCAGACAGCTCAACTCCATCCTCTCCTCCTCATTCACAGTTGAGAAGACACTGAGCTAAATGGGTGTCTAGCTTCTGGGTTTTTTTTTGTTCTGTTTTGTTTTGTTTTTACCAGGAGGCGTGAGGGCAGCTCTGTCAGCCCCAGCAGTGGAGGCAACAAAAAAATGGCTTGGGAATTGGAGCCAGATATAAAAGCTGCAGACACTGGGGCCCAACAGTCAGAGGGGTGGTAAACAATAGATGAAATGGATCAGGGAAGAGCAGAGACCCTGGAAGGAAAACACACTTCGAACACCAAGAGGTGGGAGAGTGTTACTATGGCAATGCAGGGCTTGGGGCTGGGGCAGCAGAGGGGCTGCTGAGAGCCAGTGATGAAAACAAAACACAAAGGGAGGAGATGCCCAATCCGGAGCTCTGCTGGAGCAGAGTGAGCACCAACTCTCTCTCCTCATCCCCGGCTCGCCGGCCACTCCGGCCCCTCCGACTTCCAAAGATAGGATGCAACTCTCAAAGCCACGGCAGAGCACAGAACAGCCCTGACCTGGCCTTCCCAGCCATTTCAGCAAGTACAGCCCTGGCTTTCATTTGTCTGGGAAGAAAAATCATGCTCTCCCGCATGCCTGCCTCTGGGACTCAGCTTCTTCTGAGCCCACCATTTGGAATCATGTTTCCCTCCTCTGCTCTAGCATTGAGAAGAGGAATTACCTTCTTCCTTCCTTTTTTTTTTAACTCCTTTATTATTATTATTTTTTTAAATTTTGAGACAAGGTCTCATTATGTTGCCCAGGCCATCCTTGAACTCCTGGGTTCAAGCAATCCTCCAGCCTTGGCCTCCCAAGTAGCTGGGATTAACAGGCGCACACCACGCCCAGCTCTCTTTCTTCCTTGTTATCTTTCCATTTTTATTTTGTGCTGGAGCCCCAAATTACAGAAGATTATGTGACAGCAGTGAGAACGTATCACATCAAACTCAGATATGCAGGAAAAGAACTGGCACTCTTAATTTTCTCTAACTGCTTTGAATTTGCTCTGACACCCACATTCCTGTTCAGGATTGGGATTGCTGAGGGGCAAAGATAGAGAGAAGAGGACATAAATCCACCAAATAAAGGAAGCTCAGCTTGGTGTTGTTTTAAGCCATCTTTCTTAGGGTAACCCCATTTCTTTGAGGTAAATACTCCACCTTTAGAGTTTCCTCCTCTCACTGGCCCAGTGACATCTGGGAGTCTGTTGGGGTCAGTGAATGCATCTGCAGGGTGCTGAGGACCTCTGGGCCCACAGGCCGGCCGTGTGTGTCCTGGGCCCTCCAGGCCCCCTCAGGAGCCTTCCTTGGGCTCTACCACCAGACACTCCATTGGTACCTGCTACTCAGGTCTCCCGTGGGGAGGTGGTAGTCAACCCCTCTCAGAGTCTGCACCTGGTGAGCGCTTCTCACTGAGCTAGCCCCATTTCTGCCACCTCTAAATACCAGCTGTATAGTCTAGCTAGCCCTGGCTTAGGCCGTCACCGCACGATCTCTGCTATGGGCTCCCCCATGCCTTGCCATGGCAGCTCTTGGGCAGGCCCCTCAGCTCTCAATGCCTTAACACACGAACAATTTCTTTGCTGCCAAGACTGCCCCATGTTGCCGTAGGGCACATTCTCTGAAATGGAGTCTTCCCAGCATCCCATAGAAAGGACAGAGGAAAAGGCCCTCTTCCTGTTGCTTCCCCTTTGGGCCTGTCTAGGATAGCTCCCTTAAACCTTGCATTAGTTTATTTTGCACTGCTATAAAGGAATACCTGAGACTGAGTCATTTATAAAGAAAAGAGGTTTATGTGGTTTCTGATTCTGTAGGCTGTACAAGAAGCATGGTTCTGGCATCTGCTTCTGGGGAGAGCTTCAAGGAGCTTCCAATCATGACAGAAGAGGAAGGGGAGTCGGCATCACATGGCGAGAGAGAAGAAAAAAGAGGAGGACATGCCAGGCTCTTTTTAACAACCAGGACTTGTGTGAACTGATAGAGCAAGAACTCACTCATTACTGCAGGGACAGCACCAAGCCATTTATCCAGGGATCTGCCCCACGACCCAAACACCTCCCTCTAGGCTCCATCCCCAACATTGAGGATCACATTTTGACATGAGATTTGGAGGAGACAAATATCCAAACTATACCATACCGCAGGCTCCCTTGGCTGCTTACCTCAATAAAAACAGTCAGGATCCTCACACTTGACTGATTACTATCCCTTCTTTCCAAACCAAAAGGACTTCCCCTTCCCCTTACTCTCTGGTGGGACTGGGGATTTACTCTCCATCATGGCTTCCTTCTTCTCCACCTTAGGGACCTCAGTGGTGCAAGTGGTACCAACCCCCTCATTCCTTAGAGAATTCCTTGTAGTTCAGTCTAGATGGTGGAATGAGTGTGGTGAAGGAAACCGTGTATACATCACAAAGCATTTTGGAAATATTGTACTCTATACAATTATTAATAGTTTTCTTTGAAATGATATTGAATTGCAATTACAACACATAGAAATAAAAGGGTTTATTAATTAGAAATCTTGTCATCAATATTATTAATCATTTGAATACTTTTATAAATTAGACAGGTCCATAAACAATTTCTCTGTAGGTATATTTCTATACCTATACATTTTTTATAAGACAACAAAATCCTGTCTGCCTAAATGAGATGACTGGGCATATCAGTCAGGAAATCATTTTCTTATAACAGAAACAATTAAAGGGGCTTCAAAACAGGTGTTGATTGTTCTCACATATCGTGGAGTCTGTGTCTAGACAGTCCAGAGTTGGAGAGCTGCTCAACAATGCTGTTGGGAACCAAAAGTCATTCCTGCCTCACCATTTCCAGCACAATGGCCCTCAGCCTGAACATTTGTTGCCTTCTAGTACAAAATGGCTGCTACACCTCCAGATCTCACTTCCGTGTTTCCGACAGAAAGATGAAAGAAGAAGAGAAAAAAAAAGGAGAGGACATCTGAGTCAGGGAAGCAAAATGTTCCCAGAAACCTCAACTTGTGTGCTATTGGATGGAACTGTACTGCATGGTTCTTCCTAACCACAAGGGATTCTGAGGAAACCAGTATTTTCAGCTAGACACGTTGGTGCCCTGAACATAACTAGGGTTCTGTAGTTTCATAAAGGGGGTGGGGCAGAATGGGAATGGCTATTGGGTGGGACGCTAACATTATGTACCAATCTGGGGGATTAGGACAAGATAATTCATCTGTTTGAGCCTCAGTGTCTTCAGTTATAAAATAAGTGTGGATTATACATAAAAATTCTAAAATTTTTCATCCAAGAGTCTTAATAGTAGACAATAAGCCAACTCCTTTCCTTATTCTAGGATAAAACCAACAGAGCCCCACAAAATTTCACTAAAGTCTCATATTTAATCTTGAAAACTCATTCATTTTCCATTCTAGGTCATAGTATGTTTGGTTTCATATAAAAATGTGTATATTTTAATCTGCAAGTTAAAATTGCAACATTTGTCATGTAACTGCATGCACACCCTCCTCAGAGCACATGCACTTCAATCTGAGAAACTCTTACATTCTTAAAGCAATGCTAGGGCACCACAGGATTTTCCAGTCTCCATGCAGAAGAACTTGCCTTGAGGTCACTTGGGAGGTCAGTGCGAGATGGGAGAGGACCATTGGCTGGTCCTGCTGAGGGCTAGACTAGGGCTTCCTTTTCAAAAATAGACCAGTTGGTGTCTATGGACGTGCCAGATACACTGCAGCTGTCTCCTGCATCATAGAACTCAGATTTCTGCCTTATAACCACTCACCATTTTGGCGATTGCTCTGTAGGCTGGGGACTTCATGATTGAATATTGCAAACACTGGTGGCCCTGTTCACAGGATGATGTAGGAGAGCCCAGAGTCACAAGTTCCTTCCCAAGCTCCACAGGCAATACCTGAGAAAGAGACTTGCTTGGTGTCCTTGACCAGCGTCAGATAAGCCTGAAGCAGCAGCTCCTCCTTGGCTCACTGTCCTTAGTTCCTTCGTTTTTCTCCACGTATCTAGGAAGAAGAGTGCTGGCAAGCAAGGGCTCAGAGCCATCTCAGAACAGAGGAGTGCCCCTCCCCACTGTGTTCCTCCCTTACCTGATGGCACATCAGGCAGAGTCATAGGGCATGGCTACACCAAACCATATCCCTAGGATCAGGAACCATCTCTCTTCAAGGCTAAGAATTTTTAGAATCCTCCTTTGGTGCACTAATGATGATAAGAAACTTTTTTTTTTTTTTTTTTTTTTTTTTTTTGAGACGGAGTCTCGCTGTGTCACCCAGGCTGGAGTGCAGTGGCGCGATCTCGGCTCACTGCAAGCTCCGCCTCCCGGGTTTACGCCATTCTCCTGCCTCAGCCTCCGAGTAGCTGGGACTACAGGCGCCCGCCACCACGCCCGGCTAGTTTTTTGTATTTTTAGTAGAGACGGGGTTTCACCATGTTAGCCAGGGTGGTCTCGATCTCCTGACCTCGTGATCCGCCCGCCTCGGCCTCCCAAAGTGCTGGGATTACAGGGTTGAGCCACCGCGCCCGGCCGATAAGAAACTTTTGATTTGGAGAAGTGTTGATAGATGCACATGCCCCAAGCATGTTGAAACACCTTACACAGAACACTCTGCAGATGGCAGAAAAGGGCAGTAGGGTGGTGGGGTGAGAGGTAGCTCACGGAGAGATATAGCATCGGTAGAACTCCCCATGCAGATTTGCAATGCATTTGTGCATGTTAAGGCTCTGAGAAGTCCTGTAGCAAGGAGATGACATTTAGCTCCATGAAGTCCAGAATTTCCTAAAAGCATGTGAATGCAGAACTCTTTTTTCCTTTTGTTCACTTTTTAATTTTTTTGTTTGTTTGTTTGTTTTTGTTTCTTTTGTTTTGAGACAGAGTCTCACTCTGTTGCCCTGGCTGGAGTGTGGTGGCACAATCTTGGCTTACTGCAAGCTCCTCCTCCCAGATCCACTGTATTCTCCTGCCTCAGCCTCCCGAGTAGCTGGCACTATAGGCGCCCACCACCACAACCCGCTAATTTTTTGTATTTTTAGTAGAGACAGGGTTTCACTGTGTTAGCCAGGATGGTCTCGATCTCCTGACCTTGTGATCTGCCTTCCTCGGCCTCCCAAAGTGCTGGGATTACAGGCGTGAGCCATCGCACCTGGCCCACTTTTAAAATTTTTTTATAAATTTAAAAGATACAAGTGCAGATTTCTTACACGCACATATTGTGTAGCGGTGAAGTCTGGCCTTTTAGTGCACACATCACCCAAATAGTGTATGTTGTACCCAATAGGTAATTTTTCAACCCTCACCCCCTTCCACCCTCCCAACTTTCATGGTCTCATGTCTACTATTCCACTCTCTGTGCCCACACATGCTCATCGTTTAGTCCTACTCGTAAGTGAGCACATGCAATATTTGACTTTCTGAGTTATTTCACTTAAGATAATGGCCTTCAGTTCCATCCATGTCACTGAAAAAAATACATGATTTCCTATTTTATTGGCTGCGTAGTATTCCACAGTGTGTAGGTACCACATTTTATTATTCAGTTCTCCATTGATGGACACTTAGATTGATTCCGCATCCTTGCTATTGTGAATAGTGCTATGATAAACATATGAGTGCAGGTGTCCTTTTGATGTCATGATTTTTTTCCCTCTGGGGAGATACCCAGTAGTGAAATTTCTGGATCTAATGATAGTTATGGTTTTCAGTCGTTTGAGAAATCTCCATACTGTTTTGCATGAAGGTCGTATTAATTTGCATTCCCACCAACAGTGTTATAAGCCTTCCCTTTTCTCCACATCCTCACCAACATCTGTTATTTTTTAGACTTTTTAATAATAGCCATTCTAACTAATGTAAGATGGTATTTCACTGTGGTTTTAATTTGCATTTCTCTGAGGATTAGTGATGTTGAGTATTTTTTCATGTTTCTTGGCCACTTGAATGTCTTCTTTGGAAAAAGTCTCAGAACTCTTTTTTGCGTTTGCTCACCTGTTAACCACAGAAGGAATGGGTTTCACCCGGTCATTTTAGGAGAACAACACTTTGGGAGCTAGAACAGCAACCGGCTGGATGTTAGTGGACATTAAACCATAGTGTACACATTATGTGCGCTTCCACAAAGCCTAGCCTTCTCTACAATGTAAGAAATTATATTCTGCTCACTTTTTCCTTGGATGGATTAGCTATCTCTTATTTTCCCCCATCTGCAAAGTGAGGACAGCAATACTTACCTTATAAGAACATGTGAAAATTACCTGTATTTTAAGAAGAAAATGCTGGTAATTAATCAAAAGGTCATGTAGCACCTTGGTAGGGACGGGTCTTACTCCACTTAATTCTGCATTCTGGCTTGGGCTTCCATTGAAATGTAGAATGTTAAAACCTGTAAAGATTTGATCTTAAGTTATGTAAATTATGTAACTATGGAAATTAAATGTGTGATGAGAGTAAAGGGAAAGAAAAAAGGAAACTAAAAGGATTGAAATTTAAAAAGAAGTGACCAAGCAGAGGATGGAAGGGAGAGCTGGAAGAATCCTGGTCAAAGGCTTTGGCCAATGTGGATGCACTGCTTCCACACTGTATAGTGTGTGTGTACCACGCTGTATGGTGGACAGCTAGATATCCACTGTATTGCTCATTTGCTCCTGCCCTACAATTCAAGTTAAATGCACATGAGTTGTAATGCCTTTGAAAAGAGAGAGAGAGGCTGAAGTTAATGCTGGATGCTACTCCTATTATCTCAGTAAACATTTCCCCCCACAAAATCCAGTTTCATCAGATTGGATGAAGGATATTGTAAAGGCACTCACAAGTGCCTGGCAGTGGGTTACTAACAAATGCATCATGCATCTGAATCTGGGGTGGGGAGAAGCAGGAAGCCATCAGGAGGTACAAGCGCATGGAGAATGCGTAGGCAGACAGAGGAGAGAAGGGTCATGCTGCTGGGGGGCACTGCTCACAGGAACCCCATTCTTCCTTTTCCTGATTTGAGGGGAAGAAAATAATAAGAAGCTCTATCTCACTGAATTCATGATAGCCATATTTACCTTTGAGCCTTTTAAAATCCTTTTAAAAGAAAAAGGTCAGGGATAAATATTAATAAGCAAGAAAAAAAAAGGCGATAGAATGAAAAGGGCACAGGCAGGGCACGGTGGCTCACACCTGTAATCCCAGCACTTTGGGAGGCCAAGGTAGGAGGATTGTTTGAGCTCAGGAGTTTGAGACCAGCCTGGACAACAGATCGAGACCCCATCTTTCCAAAAAAAAAAAAGAGAGAGAGAGAAAATAAATAGAAAGAAAAGGGCACAGGATACCAAGTCAAACAATCTGTGTTCAAGTTCAAATCCTGATAACTAGATCTTTCCATGCCTTGGATCACTGAGCTTCTCAGAGCTTTGGTTTTCTCATCTGTAAAATGAGGGTAATGACATGTCTCTCACAGCCTCATGAGTAGCCCTGGAGATCACACACACATGCAAACTTAGCATCCCCGCTCCGGGCTCTAAGTGGGGTCAGAGAGCTTTTGTCATCTTAACCACCTGTGGCTGCTCCTCGGCCGGATTGATGTGAAAAACTTAAAATGAAATTTAAAACATGATGATCTACCAGGAGGACTGTTTTAGATCATTTCGAACTACTCTCCGCAACTGCATTCTGCTGCTAAAGACTATAATCATCTCAATGCTTTTTCTGGTTTTAAACATAAATATTTTAGAATAGAAAAACATAGCAAGCAGCCAATTCTTTAAAATCGCCTATGTGAGGAATACAGCTAGAAAAGGAGGTTGATAATGGATGAACTTGTGCTGAAACATTAAAATGCAATAACGTGACCAACAGCCTCCTAATCTTTCAGACTATCTGGGCTTCTGATTTTAATACTCCCTCATAGATTTGTTGAATGAGAGACTTTTAAAAAACTACACAGTTTCAGAGATAACAAGGTTAGCATTTTGATGTATTTCCCTTTAACCATGAACCAAAGGAGAAGCCATCACTGTCCCATGGAACTAGGGACACCCCTCCCCAAGTCCCAAGAACAACCCTGCCCATCTAAGATCAGGGAGTGCCTGTTAAACAGCTGGGCTCAATGGCAAGCATCACTCGAAACCAGTCCTTTTCCAGTGGGTCCTGGTCCCTGCCCACAGCCTTGCCCCCAGTGGGGCCTGCCTCCCTCTGATGATATGCTCTTCCTGCTCCACTCTGCAGGCTATTTCTTCTCCTTCTCTGTATTTTACTTCATTTGTCCAGCTCCAGTGAAGCTCCCCTGCCCTCCAGGCTTCTCCTGCCTTCCACACTAAACCCCAGGTTAGTCCTTGGGCCACCTTGTCCCTCCAGATACCTGCCTGTCCGACTCAGCCTGGGACTTAGACCTGCCCCACCAGGCATATCCTGACCCCAACATGGGCCAAGCCATCCCAGGCACTCAAAACACCTATGGACCTGATCAGAGAGCAGACCTTTCTTAGGACTGTCAGAAAACACACTAAGGAGTATTGAGCATTTCGTTTGGAAGGAAGTTAGAAGATGCAGAGGCAATTTTATGCGTGACTGGAGTTCAAGAACAAGCGTGATGCAGTCCCTTCCTTAAGAGAATCAGATTCCCTTTCTTTGGTCCTCCCTCAGTCATTTTCTCCTACCTGTTCCTTCCCCTCCCTCTCTTTAACCCATCCTGCCTTTTCCCCTCCAAAGTCTAAGCAATGGCAAGAGTAATTAATTCACTGCAAACCATCTGCAAGTCTGAATGGAAGTTTTGGAGACTGTCCTGCACATGCTCACACACGCACAGACACACACAGAGAGCAGAAGTGATAAGACAAAAATGGACTTTTTAAATAAAAGTACTCACAGAACAGCGGGCATGGTGGCTCACACCTGTAGTTCTAACTACTAGGGAGGCTGAGGTGGAAGGATTGTTTGAGCCTAGGAGTTTGAGGCTGCAGTGAGCTGTGATCGCTCCACTGCACTTCAGCCTGGGTGACAGAGGGAGACCCTATCTCTTAAAAAAAAAATCATCATCCAGCTGGGGCCAGTGGCTCACGCCTATAATCTGAGCACTTAGGGCAACCAAGGCAGGCAGGTCACTTAAGCTCAAGAGTTCAACAGCAGCCTAGGCAACATGGCGAAACCCGTCTCTACAAAAAAATACAAAAATTAGCTGGGCATGGTGGCATGCACCTCTAGTCCCAGCTACTCAGGAGGCTGAGGTAGGAGCATCACTTAAGCCCAGGAGTTCAAGTCTTCATTGAGCCGTGATTGTACCACTGCACTCCAGCCTGGGTGACAGAGTGAGACCCTGCTTCAAAAAAAAAAAAAAAAAAAAAAAAAATCCACAGAATCCATATGCACCATGAAATACTATGCATCCATAAAAAGAGTGAAATCGCATCCTTTGCAGCAGCATGGGTGCAGCTGGAGGCCATCATCCTAAGCCAATTAACACAGAAACAGAAAATCAAATACTGCAAGTTCTCACTTATAAGTGAGAGCTAAATAATGGGTACACATGGTTATGTGCAACAATAGGCACTGGGGTCTCCAAAGGGGAGATGGAGGGAGGGAGGCAAGGGTTGAGAAACTACCTATTGGGTACCGTATTCATTGCTTTGGTGATAGGTTCAATAGAAGCCCAAACCCCAGGATTATGCAATACATCCATGTAACAAACCTGCACATGTACCCCTGAACAAAAATTTTTAAATAAGTAAATAATTTTTTTATTTTAAAAATAAAAATAAACATAAAGGATGCACAAAAGTCAGGAGCTAGGACTAGAATTAGCTGAAAGTCATATCACAGCTACGGGTTTCAGTTATCACCACTGACCAGGAGTTCTATGAGTTTATCTCTCGGGTCCCTCCTCTAAGTTCACAGCTGTCTCTCCAGCTGCTGCCTGGCACCGCCATGATCTCTACGTGAATGTACTTTGAGTTATGATTCTGTTCTTTCACCCAAAACCCAATCCTCCTTCTCAGTGTCCATTCCCAATTCATCCTGCTGTACAGACCAGGAACCTCAAAGTACTTTTGGACTCCGCATTTTTTCTTTCTTTCTTTCTGTCTGTCTGTCTGTCTTTCTTTCTTTCTTTCTTTCCTTCCTTCCTTCCTTTCCTTCCTTCCTTCCTTCCTTCCTTTCTTTCTTTCTTTTTCTTTCTTTCTTTCCTTCCTTCCTTCCTTTCTTTCTTCCTTCCTTCCTTCCTTTCCTTCTTTCTTTCCTTCTTTCCTCCTTGCTTCCTTGCTTCCTTCCTTCCTTTTCTTTTTTCTCACTCTGTCACCCAGGCTGGAGTACATTGGCTCAGTCTTGGCTCACTGCAACCTCCGCCTCCCAGGTTCAAGTGATTCTCCTGCCTCAGCATCCCAAGCAGCTGGGATTACAGGCACCCACCACCACGCCTGGCTAATTTTTGTATTTTTGATAGAGATAGGGTTTCACCATGTTGGCCAGGCTGGTCTCGAACTCCTGACCTCAAGTGATCCACCCACCTCGGCTTCCCAAAGTGCTGAGATTACAGGTGTGAGCCACCACACTTGGCCTGGACTCCTTCCTTTCTTTCCATGCAAAGCATGCTCAATCCATAACCAAGTCCTGTTGAGCTTGTTACATAAATAGCTCTTGACTTAATCATCTTCTCTCCACTCACACAGTCAGTACCCTGGTCCAAGTGGCAATGGTTTCTTGCCTGGACTGTTGTAAATGAGTCCTTCACTTGCCTTTCTGCACCCAGCAGGGCTTCCCTCTTCTCTGCAGTGGATCGCATAGCCAGAGTAATCTTTTAAAAACATAAGTCTGATCATATTCCACACACACACCCTTAAGAGCCTTCTTTATTCTAATAACAATAGCTTCCTAATACTCCTAGGATAAAGAGGAAAATTCCTAACTGGGCCTGGGGATCGCAGACCTCAGGGGGAACAGCACCCCACCTCCCAGCCCTGCCACCTGTCCTCATTTCACACAATGCTCCCTCACTCTGCACTCCAAGCAAACTGGGCTTCTTTTGGTCTCTAACCAGGCCCAGCCCTTCCCACTTGCCTAGAGCAGGGCTCTCCCCAACTGCCTTCCTTTGGCCTAGGTGACTCTTCTCTGAGCTCAGGTCAATCCCCACTGCCTCGGGGAAGGCAACTGTTCATCTCTTGCTCAAGGTCAACTATCCCATTGTATGCTCTCCCAGTTTCTTGAATTGCCATTGTTAACCATTCTTGGTTGTAGTTCTACATTTTTAATGAATGTCCCTCTTCCTACTAGACTGTGAACTCCTTGAAGACAGAAATCACATCCTCTTTTTTTTCTGCCTTACATAATATTCCTAGCACTCGTGCAGTATTAACAGCAGATGTTTCCAAAGAGGTTTCATGGCCTTGGGAAGATTCCTGTAGCTGCTGTCCCCTGGGGCTGAGTTTTATTCTACAAAATGGGCACGGTTAAAGTGTTTCCCTGTGGACTGTAATTATAAGAGATACTATCTGTTGTTAGTATTTGCCTTCACTAAAGTTCAAACAATTAAACTTAACCCTGTAAATATATTGTTCTATCCCACACTGGGGCCTGTCGGGGTGGGGATGGTGAGGGGCAAAGGGAGGGAGAGCATTAGGACAAATACCTAATGCATGTAGGGCTTAAAAACTAGATGACAGGTTGATAGGTGCAGCAAACCTCCATGGCACGTGTATACCTACGTAACAAACCCGCACGTTCTGCACATATATCCCCAAACTTAAAGTAAAATTTTTAAAAAAGAATAAAATAAAATGAATAAATAAATAAATATATTGTTCTTGATCTCTGTATACAAGGTTTAACTGTATTTTTTTTAGCCTTATCAGTATTTCTAAGTACTAATAACACAACCAGAGTTGTCCAAGATATAAAGTTCATGGTTTGTGTCCAGGGAACTTACAATTGTGTATAACTGATACTAATCCTTTAATCCTGATGTAGTCAAATCACAACATTTAGGTCTTCTGAGGTGCATACAGCCATTTATTACTTCTCATTTTGAAGTCCTGACCTGGATGAACAGTCTCTATTATCTCCACTTTACAGATAAAGAACTGGAAGCAAATAGATATGACATGACTTGGCCAAGGTCATAGTCAGAAGCAGAGGAGGGAATGGCAATCGTAATAATTTGCATTTGTAAAGTGATTTTCCTACTGAAAAATCCAAAGCTCTTAGCAAGCATAATTTAATTCATCATTACAACGATGCTGTGAAGTAAGACATAAAAGTGTTTCTTTCAATAAGGAGGAAAAGTTTTAAAATATATTTGGGTAACTTATAATCAGCCAACCAGACTGGATGAAAAAGGCATGCTTTGCATCACACCCCAAAATGGAATATTGGGAACTTCGTTAGAGTTCTGAGGAAGAGTGACTTACTCAAGTCAGGATTCTCTTGGTTGTATCTCTTGCTTCCTGCTCCCCAAGTTAAACCAGAGCAATAGATAGAGGAGAGGCACTGAAGGGAATCCTTGGGAATTTGGAGTCAGCCAAACGAGGATCTTATCTACACTCAGCACTGTCACCTTAGGTAAGAAACTTAACTTTGAATAAGCCTGTTTTCTCATTAGTATAGTAGAAATAATAACTGAAGTACACATGTGAATATGAAAAAGAAATCAGGTGTTTAGCACAGGGTCTGGTCCAAATAGCTATTTAATAAATGGTCAATATTAATATTTATATTAGTTAATAATAATGAATGGTTTCTTCAGTTTTTTGAAATTGTAAACAAATAGCCGAGTTAATTAAGCAAGAAATTCTAGAGGTCAAACATATGCATGGAGTTTAGTTAAAGGTGGGGAAGGGGTCAGTTGAAGCTGCCTAGTAAGGTCCATCCTCCTACTGGAGTCCCAAGTTTTCATTCAAGGGGACCCCTCTCCCCAATCTCCAGCCTCAGTGAGACTCACGCATGATGAACCTGGGGCCAGAGATGAGGAAGGCTTTCCCCTGACGGGACCTTGGGATAGGAAACAAATATGGAGAAAGATGGTCCCTGGGAGAATTTCTCCACCCAATCCCAAGACCAGATTAAAGAACAAAGCAAGAGTAAAGTGAGTTTCAGCCTTGGGGATCTGCAGGAGATACACCTGAGGAAATATTCCTGGGAACCAACTGATTAAAGAGACAAGAAGCTGAGGAAAAATAATTTTCTGAGAACACTAAAACCAAACAGCCTGGCAGAGAACCAGGAAGCTTCCATGCTGCCTGCAATGTAACACACTGTCCTCACGCATGAGGGAAAGCTGTTAAAGGAACTTCTATTATACAACCAGAATGCCTCTTTACAACACGAATGCCTTTGATAGGCAAAGTTTGCTGTGTACTGTCCAGTGGGTCAGTCCCATACTGTGGTCCTAATGTCTGGCTGAGATGGAAGTCTCAGGAGAATCACTCTGAAAGCAACAGCACTATTCGGCAGGAGCGCATGTAGCCCGTACTTGGGCACGAAAGAGGGAGGCAGTGAAAACCCAGGAGGTTGCATCTTGGAGCCACGGACTTCCACAGTGCATGAAAGACACTCCACATATTATATACGCTGGAAATCATTTTCTTCCAGAGCAATTAGACAAGAAAAATAAAAAGCATCTAAATTTGCAATGAAGAAGTAAAATTATTTCTGTTTCTAAAGATTCCAAAAGAAAAAAAAAACTGTTAGAACTAATAAACAAAGTAGCAAGATGCAAAATCAGCACTCAAAATTCGTTGTTTCTATACATTAATAATGAACAATTTGAGCAGGGTAGCAAAAAACCAATTCCATTTACAATAGCGTCAAAAAGAATAAAATACTTAGATAGAAATTCAACCAAGGAGGCAAAAGACTTGTACACTAGAAACTACAAAAAATTGCTACAATAAATTGAAGAAAATACAAATAAATGGAAATATTCAATGTTCATGGATTGAAAGACAATATTACTCAAAGCAATCTACAGATGAAATGCAATCCCTATCAAAATTCCAATAGCTTTTTTGGCAGAAACAGAAAAATCCATCCTAAAACTCATATGGAATCTTAAGGGACCCCAAATAGCCAAAGTAATGTTGAAAAAGAAGAGCAGAGTTGGAAGTTTCACATTTCCTAATTTCAAGACTTATAGCAAAGCTACAGTAATCAAAATAATGTGGTAATGTCATAAAGACTGACTTATAGAACAATGGAATGAAACAGAGATCTCAGAAATAAATTCTTGCATCCATAGTCAAATAATCTGTGACCACTGAATGGGGAAAGGGCAGCCTTTCCAACAAGTGGTATCGGGAAAACTGAATATTCATGTCCAAATGAATGAAGTCATACTCATACTTACACTATATACAAAAATTAACATGAAATGAACCAAAGGTCTGAACTCAAGGGCTAAAACTATAAAACTCTTAGAAGAAAACATAGAGGAAAAGCTTTATGACATTGGCTTTGGCAATGGTTTTTCTTGGTTATGATACCAAAAGTCAACAAAAGAAAAAGGAGACAAATTGCACTACATCAAAATTAAAATTTTTTTGTGCTTCAAAAGACACAAAAGAGTGAAAAGGCAATCCAATAAATGAGACAAAATATTTTCAAATTATATATTTCATAAGGAGTAAATATCCAGAATATATAAAGAATTCTTGTAACTCAACAACGAAAGAACAACCAACCTGATTTTTAAAAGGGCAAAGGTCTTGAATAGACATTTCCTCAAAGAATATATGCAAATAATTGCATATGAAGCAGCACTGGGCACATGAAGATGCCCAATGCTGCTAATCATTAAGGAAATGAAAATCAAAACCACAATTAGATACTACTTCATTTCCATTAGAATTACTAATATTTAAGAAAAAAAATCATAAAATAACAAGCGTTGACAAGGATCTGGAGAAACTGGAACCTTTGTGCATTGTTGATAGGAATGTAAAATGGTCCAGCCACCATGGACAACAATTTGGTGATTCTCAAAAAGTTAAACATAGAATTACCGTTTGATCCAGCAATTCCACTCTGGGTGTATACCCAAAAGAAGTAAAAGCAGGGACTCAGACAGTTATTTGCACACCTATGTTCATAATAGCATTATACAAAAGAGCCAAAGGGTGGAAGCAATCCAGGTGTTCACCAATGTATAAACAGGTAAACGAATGTGACATATACACACAATGGAATATTATTCAGGCCAGGAAGGAAAGAAATGTTGACACATACCACAACATGGATAAACTTAGAGGGCATTATGCTAAGTTAAATGAGCCAGTCACAAAAGTACAAGTATTATATGATTGCATTTATATGAGGTACCTAGAGACAGAATTCATAAAGACAGAAAGACAGAAAGTGCAATGGTGGTTGCCAGGGCTGGAGAGAGGAGGAAATGGGGCACTCTTGTTTAATTGGCACAGATTTTCAGTTTGGGAAGATGAAAAATTTCTTGCAATTTGTAAAGATAATAGTTACACGACATTGTGAATGCACTTTATGCCAATGAATTGTATACTTAAAATGGTTAAAACAATATGTTTTATGTTTTGTATATTTTATCACAATTTCCAAAAAAATTTTTAAATGAAACAGGTCATATCTAACAAAATATTATAGGACTTATATGCTAAAAACTACAGAAGACTGAGGAAAGAAATTTTTAAAATCTAAGAAAATGGAGAGATTGGTTGTGTTCATAGATTGGAGGAATCAATGTAGTAAAGACATCGGTTCTCCTCAAATATACAGATTTGTCAAAATTCCTTTTAAAATTTCTGCAAGACTTTTTGTAAATATGGATAACAGTATTCTAAACTTTATAAGAAAGGCAAACAAACTTGGAGAGCTAACCCAATTTTGCAAAAGAAGAATAAAGGCGAAGGAATCAGCCTACCCAATTTCCACACTTATAGTTACAGTAACCAAGACTGTGTGGTATTGGCAGAAGCGTAGACTTATAGATCAACAGAGCAGAGCACAGAACCCAGAAATAGACCTGTACAAATATGTCCAATGATTTTGACAAAGGTGCAAACGCAATTCAGCGAGGAAAGATAGCCTTTTCAGCAAATGGTGCTGGAGCATATGGATATCCATAATTAAAAACATGAACCTCCATCTCAATCTCATATCTTATACAACGTTAACTCAAAATAAATCACAGAACATAAAACTTTTAGAAAAATAGGAGAAAACCTTTAGGATCTAGGGCTAGGCAAAGTGTTCTTAAGTTTGACACCAAAAGCATGATCCATAAAAGGAAAAATTGGGCTTGATCAAAATAAAAAACTTTTGCTCTATGAAAGACCCTGTCAAGAGGATGAAAAGACAAGCCATAGGCTGGGGAAGAAAAATTTGCCAACCACACATCTGATGAATAACTAGAGTCTAGACCATATTTTTTAAAACTCTCAAACTCAATAGTGAAAAAACAAATCAATAAGAAAATGGGCAAAAAATAAAAGCTAGAAATATTTCGCCAAAGAGGACAGATAGATGGCAAATAAGCATCTATGGCAAATACAAATTAAATCACAGTGTACTATCACTCCATACCTGTTAGAATGGCTTTTTAAAATGGTGATAACATCAAATGCTGATGAGGATGTGGAGAAGCTGGGATCACTCATGCTTTCCTAGTGGGAATGCAAAATGCGGCACCTAGGGGAAAATAGTTTTGACGCTTCTCAACGTCCCAGTAAGAAAGGATAAATTGCAATTGGATATTGTGTTAGTCAAGGTAGGCCGGGTTATGCTGCAGTAACAAACCACACAAAAATGTCAGTGGCTTAAACAGCAGAATAGGTCATGTTGTTGGAAGTAACCCAGCAACAGAGGCTGATAGAGGTTCTGTGTCAACACGTGCTTTCTGGTCACTAAGGCAAGACAATGAGAATTTGGCAAACCCTGTGGTGCCCAAAAGTGGCACATGTTGCCTCTGCTCACAATTCGTTTGCTAAACAGGGATGTAGGCACCTCTTGCAGGAAGGGGCACAGAAATGTTGGCATCAGAAATACAGTTCACCATGTGTCACGGTGCACAACCACCCCAGTTGTAAAGGAGGAAGCGGGTCTCGACGCAGCCGTCATGGCAGGCACACAGAACTGAAACCTGGACCACGTCACTGAGTGCTCACCTTCATACAAGAGAGTCTCCACCATTTGGCCATTTCAGTCAAAAAGAAAGAACGCTTACATGCAAAGAGCTAAGGAACTAGTATAGCTAATATATGATTATTACTCAAACTTGTCTTGAGCAGAAAATAAAAGGAACCTTGGGAAAATTTGTTTGCCTAATGCTTCTCATATATTTCTAAATTTTGGGCTCCCTGTTTTTAAAATGACTAAGAAATTAGGGCCTGGCAAAGAGAAGGGAGTCTCCTCCAATCAGCATTTTTTAGAACAGCCTGGACTCAAACACCGTGAAAGACCTCAATTCTTTGTGTAAAACAACTATCCAGCACCACTTGCAGTTGCTTGGAAAGCATTTTCTGATGAAGTCAATATCAGAAAAAAATGCCGTGGAGGATCTTGCTATACGGCTATACACAAGAAAACTAGCAATTTCCTTCTTTTTCTCAAATTTTTTTTTTTTTTTTTTTTGACAGAGACTCATCCCATCGCCCAGGCTGAAATGCAGTGGCGTGATCACTGCTCACTGCAGACTCCACCTCCCCGGGCCCAGGTGATCCTCCTGAGCCTCCCGAGTAGCTGGGACCACAGGCATACGCTACCACGCCTGGCTAATTTTTGTATTTTTTTGCAGAGACAGAGTTTTGCCATGTTGCCCAGGCTGGTCTTGAAGTCCTGAGCTCAAGTGATCCTCCCACCTCGGCCTCCCAAAGTACTGGGATTTATAGGCATGAGCCACTGCACCCAGCCAAACTAGCAATTTCTTAAACAATTGAATCCAAGGCAATAGGAGACTAGTTTCAGCTTGGTCGTATATAAAAAACAGTAGTCATGGGGACCGTTCATCCTCTTTCAGGAGGTTTGTCCTGCCTGTCACTATGTTTTCCTACACGGCTTCCTCTCACTCTGTGGACCATTGCTGAAAAGACCAAGTGGGCACCCCCCCAATGACAGCAGTTCTTTAGGCCAACCATCTACTCATGATCTGATTTTTAAAATAAGCTGGGGCCATGCACGAAGGCTCATGCTTGTAATCCCAGCACTTCAGGTGGCTGAGGCAGGAAGATTGTTTGAGGCCAAGAGTTCAAGACCAGCCTGGGCAACATAGGGAGACTTCATTTCTACAAAAGAAAAGGGTTTTGTTCTGTTTTGTTTTGTTTTTTCAAAGCGAGCCAGGCATGGTGGTGTGTGCCTATAGTCCCAGCTACTCAGAGGGCTGAGGTGGGAGAATCACTTGAGCCCAGGAGTTCAAGGCTGCAATGGGCCATGATGACACCACTCTACTCCAGCCTGGGTAACAGAGCAAGATTCTATAAGAAAAAAAAAAAAAAAGGATAAACTGATTCCATCAAATCTGAATTAAGAAATGCTTAGGATGAGAAGTAAAGGGCAGAGGGAACAGAAACCAGAAGGTCACAATCACAAAAGAGGCCTGGGTGGGCAGTCACAGTGGGCCACGAGTGAGCCAGAGTTACAGAAGAATAAAACTCAGACTGAGCAGAGGAAGCAGGCATGCAGAGAGGGGAGAGTGGAGCAGATGGCAGAGAGAGGCAGAGGTACCAAGAGGGTGCCTGGATCCCCAAGAAGAGGGGACACAGGTAAGCTCTGGAGAAGCCGGGAGCAGCCCAGTTGCTAACCCCCAGCTTCTGGCTCACCTTCCACCCTAGTGGCTTATCATCACCTTTTCCTAAACATGGTTCTCTCCCTAAGACAGATTCTGAGGCCTGCTGCTAACATGCCTCTTTCCTACCCTATTACAAATTAAAGCACAGCCTTCCCTGTATCCCCAAGACTCTCGAAGGGAGTAGAAATCTGCTCCTCTCATTTAAAAAAAAATTAAATAAATAGTCAGGGCCAATTCAGCATGATCTCAGCTCTCCCAGCCCCCGTCAATAAAGAATGATGGCCTTCTGTGATACACAGAAAGGTCTCCATCGCGTGTGGCCATGTACTGACAGGCTGTGTCAGCAGATCATTAGAGCCTCGCTTGTCTCAGATCTCTGCCCCTGTGAGCCCCATTAACTTCAACACCGTACACACCGCCAAGGATGAAACAGGCCCACCTCCAGCCTCTGGCCAGATGATGCCTCCCTGGGCCTCCGTATTCTTATCAGCAAAACAAGGGAATTGGGCTAGAATCGCTCATTCAAAAGAGACACCAGAGAGTCCAAGGAGTTCTGCAGAGGTAGGTGGAAGCCTGCACAGAAGACGAGAGGGAGCAGGGCTGAGCTCCAGGCCCACCTGACCCCCATGTTTCACAGAGGCAGTTCAATGTCAACCCTTCATTGTACTGGGTTTCATGTTCAGAATGCAATTAAGGAAATGCTCCCACTGCTAAAAATGCTTGAAAACCATTGGCCTACCTCTTTGCTGCAGTCCACATCAGCAGCATCTATTTGTCTATAGCAAACAATTCGTTATTCTAAGAGCAACTGTTTCAGCCTCATATGACTTCAGTCAAAGTTGATTTCCGGGGGGATTTCATCCAGGAAGTGGAGATCCGTGGAAGGGGTTTCCAGACCCAGGCAAGATGCAGGTCCAGGTCCATAGTAGCCTGTGCCCTAGGTGGTCCTTCTGCTGAGGGTGAGGCCCCACCTGTGCTTGTGGGAAGAGGGGTTGAATCGAATATGGGGCTGGTCTTACTCCCTAGACTAAGCACTAGTTGCCTCTCAATATCTAGTCTGTTCTTCAGTAATAGAATTCCATATGTAGCTCAGCACAGGATGGAATATCTATCACAGCCCCCTTGCAGCCAAGTGTAGCCAAGTGACCAAATTCTAGATAAAGAGATGTGAGCAGAAGTGCTGTCTGGGACTCTGGGAAACTTCTTTCATAAAGGGGACAAGGTCTAATGCTCATCGGTCATTCTTAACCATGAAGACCCAAGATAGCAGGAGACAGCAACATAGCAGGAACCAGGGGTCCCCTGAAGACCTTTGAGCCCCCCTCTCAGCTCCAGACTGCATATTTCTAGATTCTCAGTGTGAGAGAAAACTTGAGTCTTGTTTAAACCACTGTTATTCTGTGGTTGAAGGTCACAAGTTTATTGATCCAACCCAGTAAATAAATAATTTGTACCCAGAAGTGTCATGCTGCAAGACACGGAACCTATTATTGGAGGAGATCAGATGGCAGGTGATAAGGGGATAAGGGCCTCGTAATGCAGCAGCAAACTCCATTACAGATTGACAACACTGTTGCCTGTTGTTCCTTCGAAGACAGACCATAAGCTGAGATCTGGGCATAGAAGGATTGGTGGTAAGAAGTCAGAATGTTGGCAGGTGGTGACTGTGGTGGCTTCATAATATACCAACTGGCCCACCCTGAGCTCTATCCCCAGAATGTCCTTTCTAATAGGCTTCCATTGGAGTGGGCCACAAGAGAGATTCTCGGGAGATTTGCAAGGCAGCAAGAGCAGCAGTTGGCTTGTGGCTCACACACACACACACCACCATCATCATCATCATCATCATCTTCATCACCGTCACGGATCAGCTGACTCATCTCCTCAGAGTGAAGCAGCAGCTGGGTTGGAAATGGCTCCACTTGCCACTGGATCCTCCTTCTGCCAGGCATGCCACCCATGCAGTTGCATAGGAACAGAGAGCTCTGCATTTTCGCTTTGCACTGGGTCCAGCATATTACGTAGCTCGTCCTGCCCAGTGCTTCTGTGTCTCTGATTAAACTCTGATACAGTGTTCTTCTTTCCCTTTTAACCTTTTAACAAAATCCTATGAGGAAGAGAGAGAGAGAGAGAGAGAGATTGAGCTCAGCCCACAGCCATCCTGCCTGGAGCAGAGAGAGGAAGAAGACAGCAATGTTGAGGAAGGGGTGTCCGTCTGCAGCCCTGCTTCTGTGCCCCCAACGGAAGCATGATAGGTGGTAGCTGGAAAACTGCCCTTTCGAGGAGATGTGGTGGTGTATTCCACTTAAAGGTAATAAGCCTGTTGGCAAGAACATTAACCATCATGCCAAAGCCTTCTGTTTCAGACAGCCTCAAAACAGAGACATTAAGTTGGAGGGCAGAGCAAAAAGTAAAAGGCAAGGCTGAAAACTACATAGACAAGATCTTTGGTTGCTTTCTCGCATGTGAAACTGACTGGAAGAAGATAAACTAAAAGGTTACGAGACTTTTCAGAGAAATGTCATTCTAAAAAAAAATTCCAACCTGACTGGAAACAGCCTGTGCAGTTTAAAACCCCAAAGCAGAGCCTTGGGCCACAGAAGAGAGAGGACTAGGAAGACCTCCCAAAAAGGCAAAATTCAGTGCCTAAGAACAGAAGGTGGGCTGTGGGAGAGGCCGACAAAGGAGACCCTGGATCCTATCCAGCAGGGCCGCACAATGCCAACGAACCTCAAGTGCAAGATAGCTGCTGAGACCACTGTGTGTTTCCCACTCTCCCCGCTGCTGACTACACGTTTGATGTTTGTTTCTCCTGTTAGGAAACAGGAAACCACCAGGGAAACAGTCAAATCACTATTACTGGTTTGACAAAGGCATACACTCATCTTTTTTTGTGGGCAATATCCCGAGTGAGCAGCAATTCGAGCCTCAGAGTGAGGTGCTGGATGCATCCATTGGACAGTGCTCCTCCAGGAAACCCATGCACACAGCAGAGGGGAAGGAGGGTCCGCAGGCAGTCAGTTCGCCAAAGGCACCAGGTGCCCTCCTATACCCAATCTCCCATGCCATTTTCATAGTAAAATCCCAATGCTGGTGTAGCATACTGGTCCCCGAATAAAGGAGTATGGCTCTCTGACTAAGCTTTGCCAATGACATGTGAACAGAAGTGCTGTGAGGGGCTTCAAGAAAATCTCCAGAAAAGGTACAGGAGATGTGCCCTTCAGATTCCTCTTTTTCTTCTTCCAGCTACTGGAATAGGAGGGTGGCATCTGATGTTCAAGCAGCCACTTTGGCTCATGAGGACAGATGCTAGATTGATGAAAAGACAGTAGAGGACACATACAGTACGGGTCTGGGTCCCTGGAGGCTGTGGAGTCACTTTACCAGACCTGGACTGCTGAAATCCAGACCTCTTTTATATGAAAGAAAAGTGAAGCTCCAGCTTACTCAAGTTACTATTAGCTGGGTTCTTCTTCCACAAGAAGCCTGGCCTAATCCTAGCTTATACAGTCCCAGTTGCCTGGAATTCTAGCTGTTCGCTAGAATCCAAGCTTTTCCTGTTTATCTGAACACATAGCCAGCCTACATTTCCTACCTCTCTTGCAGTTGAGATGGCCGTGGGTGACAAAATTCTAGCCATGGAATGTGAGTGGCTTTTCGGGTGTGACAATGACTCCTCCTTTCTCCTTGTCTCCTTCTTCCAGCTGGATAAAGAAACCAATGAAGGCCTAGGTGACAGTGGAACCACAAGCTAAAAGGAGCCAGAATCCCTGAATCACTGCATGGAGCAGAATTCCCTATCAACCAGAGACAGCCACTGGTCTATACTTACATGAAGGAGAAGTAAACTTCTAATGTGCTTGAACAATTACACATTTGGAGTCTATTTATTAAAAAATCTAGTCTACCCTAACTATCATAGACCTAAAGGGAAAAAACTAAGAAGCACAAGATAGGGTATGTTGGGTCTCAGTCATGGTAACTTCAGTTCTGAGTTCTATCCCAGCAGGGGAAGAAATTCGACCCAAAAACCTGTCCCGCAGACATGACATTCACCCAGGCTGGGGGATTACAGTCCAATGAGTCACTCCATGTTCACTGAACAGCAAAATTAACTCCAGACCACATTTGCTGATGCGTCTGAGCCCTCTGATGCAGGTGCTGCTTGGTCAGCAGTGACCAAGAGACTTGGCAGAGCCCAATATTGAAAGCTGAGAGAGCCTCAGGGAGCTGAGGCCGGGAAATTCAACTTTATTTGGGGGTTAAGCTAGAATTAACCTATACCTACAGGCAGGGCTCTCAACTAGGATCAGCTAATCACATGAGTACCAACACGGTTAATAAGCCAAATAAATACAGAAACTCTACTTACAACTTCAATTTAGAAACTTTATACCTCCGATCAAAGCATAACGTAGTGGTTGTGTCTCCAAACACTGACGTAAACGTGCCTCCATTCAAATTCTGACCCTGCAACTTACCAGCACTGAGGTAACCTAGGGCCCATCACTTAACTTCTCTGACCTTCAGTTTCCTCATCTATAAAATGAAAGTTATATTAGTATCTTACTCAGCAGGTTGTTGCTTTAAAGACTTTATACACTTTAAGGACAGCAGAAGACACATCATCCCCACTGCCACTATTAGATGGCATTAACCTTGTTTATACAATCTCCTTTTGGACAAGAGTCCTGCAAATAGCTTTTCTGAACCCAACCTTTTGTAAATAGAGTAGTCTCTGTAATCTATTTAGCACATATATGTAATAATATTTCATATAAATATGTATGCTATTGTAATATACTACAATGCAAGTCCTTTAAAAATTTTAAGTGAATTTATGATCACTTGGCATCATATTATTTCCTCAACCAATATTCATTCACTAATTCAACAGATATTTGCTGGGGACTCATTCTATGCCAGTGTTATGGATTGAATATCTATGTTCCTCCCAAATTCACATGTAAAATCTAATCCCCAACGTGATAGTATTAGGAGGTGGGGGCTTCGGGAGGTGGTTAGGTCATGAGGGTGGAGCTATCATGAATCGGATGAGTGCCCTTATAACTGGCTCTGTTTCTGCTGTTCAAGGATAGAATGAGAAGTTGCCAGTCTGCTCCTGGAAGAGGACTCTCCCAAGAACGTGACTCTGCCGGCACCTTGACCTTGAACTTCCAGCCTCCAGAATTGTGAAGAATAAATTTCTGTTGTTGATAAGCCACTCCACCCATGGTATTTTGTTATAGCAGCCTCATCTAAGACAGCCAGGCACTGAGATAGGCACCGGGCCTGGCTCTGGAAATACAGTGGAGAGCAAATCAGACTGGGGTCTTATCTACCCAGAATTTGCATCAGCAGGAGCATGACAAGGGCCATTCCTACCATCCTGAGCAGTCAGCAACACTTCTACATAATGTGTAGCAGCCCTGATGTTCAGAAATGTCAGGATCCCGGGGTTGCACAGCTGCTAAATTTTTTCCCAGCCCCATGACTCTATTTTCCTATCACTCACTAACTAGTAATGACTTTTTGGCTCCTAAGACCACCTTTAATATCACTTTCTTTGCTTGAATCTAAATATGGACACTTCCTCCAAGGTCCTCTCAAGTGGTGGTATGAGGGAAACTTACCTCTCAGGCCCCTGAGAGTTCGCCTTTCCCTACTGATGTTTGCTCACTGGGAAATACCTCATCTTCCAAAAAATGAGAAATTAGAATTATTTAGACGCCTGTCTACATCCTGTTGGTTTCTATAACTGTTGCTATTTCACATTCCCCTCCTTTCAGATAACAGTCTTCTGGGGGTACATATACATTCTGAGGTTGTGTCAATCATAGGGCTGAATACTCACTGGACTGGATGAAACCACAGGAAGCAGACATACAATGTGGAAAATGGCTTTTCATCTGTCAAAGCCAAGCAAAGCTGGAGCCAGCTACAGTGGCTGACAATCAAAGCCTTGTCATTGTGCCCTGAGTGACCAGAACTGGTCAACAATTTAGCCAAGAAGTGACAATGAGGATGCCAGTGTCAGAAGTAGATGAACCTAATGACCCCCTAACCCTGAGATTCTGGCCTTAGAACTCCAGCCTAGCAGGTGGGGTGCAGGTCTCCACAAAGCTAGTCTAGATCATGCAATTAATAGAAGCCAAAGGGTCACTGATGATTCGCTTTGGCAAAATCCAGAATGCTGCCTCCCGGTCACAAGGTCACTGTCCCTCTTCAAGGTAGATCTTTGCTGTTTGTCGGCCCATGGCAGAATTGGTGAGGTAAGAGCAGTCTCTGTGGATCCTACTGTTCCTGAAACTCTTGGCATCTCCCCATTCCAACCTCGAGGGTCAGTGCTACTATTATATATCTTCTACTGTGATGATTGATTGGGGGTGTGTGTGTGTGTGTGTGTGTATCTGTGTGTGTGTGTGACATGAACAAACATCCACCTAATCTCTCAACTGACCTAAACCATGGGATGATAAGAATCTTCAGGGAACTGTCTCATTCCTTTCTGAATTCACATGTTGACTGCAGTGCTTGGCACCATGTTGCCATTCAATAAATGCCCAGCTTTATGGTGGCTCTGTTTCTCTATCATATCTGCTCCTCTTCCCCTTTGTACTGAAGACATAATGAGCATCTCAGTCAGGACAA